>NC_092873.1:424625466-425225466 GCF_028372415.1 Notamacropus eugenii | reverse complement strand
TACAAAGCTATCTATTCTTCTTGCCTCCTTCTTTCATCCATCCTTCATATTATTGCCTGAAAAAAATCTTCCAAATGCTCCTCCCAAAGTGGCATCGATCATGCCATTCTTTTATTAAAAAATTTCAGTGGTTCCCTATTACCTTCTAGATTAAATATAAATTCCTGATGTTGGCATTCAAGGTCCTCCATGATGTGATTCCAGTTTACCTCTACAGTCTTAGTTAGCTTTTACTACCCCCACTTGACATACTCTACATTATAGTTAAACTGGAATTCTCTTTGTTCCCAGTTCTTGTCCTACCTGTGGTCTCTGTGTCTTTGCCCATGTCATTGCCTATTGCCTTTGTCTTTCTTTGACAATCTTCCTATATACTATCAGGTCCACACCCCACCCCATGGAATGGCAAGAGCAGCCACTGTGGAAAGCACTTCCTGACTTTCTTATCAATGATTCTTTCCCCTTTATCCTCTGCTGACTGGATAATGACCCCTACATCCCATCCTCTGCCAGAGTCCTGACTCTGTTCCAACCCTCTGACCCACTCTTTTCTCTCCAAAGATGGTAAACCAGGCCCCTCAACATCAACCCACTTGCTGCCTGGACTTGGCTACTCACACTGATTAGATGAGCTGGGAATTGCCGACTCCTACTACACTCTTTGCTGTAAGATGGAAGACAATTTGCCCTTAACATCTGCTTTGCCTTTGCACCCTTTAGTCTCCCAGATACTGCCATCTAATGCCTCTTAGGACCCTTGGGCTTTGGCATCTGCCCTGCAGTTGAAACCCTTAGGACCAATAAGTCCTTCCATCTGCTCCTCAGCTGAACTCTCCTCTCTGTGTTGTCTCCCCCAATTACAGCATCAGCTCTTTGAAAGCAGGAACTGTTTGACTTTTCTATTTGTATCCCTAGCATTTAACACAGTGTTTGACAAACCTGAAGTATTTAATATATATTTTTTCATTCATTTGTTCACATATTCATTCATTTCTTTGCCTGAAATGGACACCCACCCCCTTCAGATCTCTATATGTTACAGTCTTTTCCTTCCTTCAAAAATCACTTTAGGTCCTGTGTTTTCCATGACCTCTCCCTTCCCCTAAGTGAAAGTGATTTCTCTTTCCTCAAATTTCTGTTAGCATGTTGCTTACACTTTGCTTTTACTCTTACCTTACTGTCCCTTGTAGCGTAGTTACTAGTGTACATGGAGTTCTCCCTTGTACACTTCTGTAAACTTCTTGAGAGTAAAGTCTACGTTTTAGATATCTTCATATCCTCAGAACTTAGCACAATATTAGTTGAATGGGTGACTGAATGAATCACAGAATCAAAATTCTCTCCAATCTTCTAGTTGGAGGAGCCAGAGAATCAATCTAATCCAACTCCCAACTAAAGAGAAATCTCTCTGCTACAAAATGGCTATCCCATTGGAGGCTTCTAGCAGTTAGAAACTCACTCCTTCCAGAGGCAGACCAGTCCACCTTTGGGCACTTCTAATTATCAGGAAGATTTTCTTTATCTTGAGCTAAAATCCTTATCTCTATGATTTCCAGCCTCCACTGTTCTCTGGGGCCAAGAAGAATAAGACTATTCTTTCTGCCTCATGCTGCCCTTCAAATTCTTTCATTCCCCACTTCTGGTCCCCTAGTCTCCAACATCTTAAGTATCTTCTATCCTCTGACTATCCCTAATTCCATCATCCATTCTTATGTGGCTTCATTTCTTTTTTTTTTTAATGTATTTCTTTTTAGTTTACAACATTCAGTTCCACAAGCTTTTGAGTTCCAAATTTTCTCCCCGTCCCTCCCCTACCCACTTCCCAAGACAGCATGCAATCTGATATAGGCTCTACATATACATTCACATTAAACATATTTTCACCTTAGTCATGTTGCAAAGAAGAATTAGAACCGACAGAATGAACTATGAGAAAGAAGAAACAAAATTATAAAGAGAGAGACAGCAGATAGTCTGTTTCAATCTGCATTCAGACTGTGTAATTCTTTTTCTGGATGTGGATAGCATTTTCCACATGAGTCATTTGGAGCTGTCTTAGAACCTTGCGTTGCTGAAAAGAGTCAAGTCTATCAAAGTTAATCATTGCATAGTGTGCCTGTAACTGTGTATAATGTTCTCTTGTTCTGCTCCCTTCACACAACATCAGTTCATGTAAGGCTTTCCAGGTTTTTCTGAAGTCTGTGTGGCTTCATGTCTAACTCCCACCGCCACCACCCTAGTTACCCCCTGCTGGATAATGCTCTTTAGCTTGTCTTATTAAAATATGACTCTCAGAACACAGTCCTCCAGAAGTGATCTGCTCAAGGGAAGGCTAACAGGACCATCAGTGACCTCCTTCAGGACATTATGTTTCCATTAATGGAATCTAAGAGCCCATTGAATGATCATTCCTATTTTTGAGGGGTGAGCTCTGCCTCTCTGGGTAGCAGTGGAGACAAAGCCATTCTCTTCAAGGCCTCTCATTCCTTCAGCCTCTCCCTATTACTCACTTGCTGGTTCAGTTTGGCCCCGTTTCTGCCAGCAGCTGTGGTAGCACCAGCTCCAGTTGCTACCAGATTATCTTTGTCAGAGGCTCAGATTCCTGACTGCCCCGGGGCCAGAAACCTGGTCTAGCCTAAGCATGTGGTCATAATAGATATTCTCCAGCTGTCTTCCCAGGCTTCCAGAGATGACTCTTTTTCCTTGTCTCTTGTTTTCTTTCTCAGGGTGAGGATGCCAAAGACTTTGTTTTCTTTACTCTTTTTAAAAGAATTCCAGTTTTCCCCTCGGAAAGCATCCACCATTGTTTGGCCATGATGCACACACACCACTTAGGCTTGAGATGGTTTTTCCTTGTATTCTCCCAACAGGCCAGTTTGTGTTTGCCTGGACTGAAAGGAATTGGAGTCTGTCCCCATACGCTTGTTTATTTTCTTTTCTACAGGTCTTCCTGACCATGCCCCCTCAGTTCCAATCTTTGGGCTAGCGCAGCTCTCTTCCCCATGTCTTGGGCACAGGTTCACAGAGTTGAGATGTTGTGGTATGATGGGCACCTCCAGGTGCACTACATGCCCTGGGGCAGAGGTACCACATGCAGTCAGAGGACCACACATGATCCACAAAACTCCCAAGTACTGCCTGAACCAGATCAAAATGTAATTAGGAAATATTTAACAAAATAAATAAAAATACAAGGAAACGTAGATAATATTATATTTTGAAACTAGTATGTGGCCCATAGGACTCCTCATGTACAGATTTATTAGCTCCCATTTTTTAGTTATGTTTGCCCCTATTGCTATAATAGCAGGGGGTCACCTAAGGGTAAAGGGACCAGGCAACCTGGATACCATTTTTATCTGCATTTGAGTGCTGCAGCCTGGAAAGATCATCTGCAATGAAGAACTACTCAGTCACAGAAGAAGAGGGTGTGATTGGGAAATCGCTATTATTAGGGCCAATTAAGTTGTGCCCTCAACCATCCCTTTCTCAGTGACATTTAGGACACAGATGCACCGGGTTCCTGTCTGGTTGAAAGGAAATGGCTTTTTGCTCTCTGAAGATCCTCTCTTTGGGGTACAGCCCTACCTTCTCCCCTTCAGGTTCTGACAGAGAACTTACCTCTCTTCCCTAAGTCTGAGATTAAAGAATAATAAAAACAATAACTTCTTGAATTAATATAACTTTTATCTTCATAAAGTGTTCTTGTATCTAGGCTTATATTTTACCTCTATTCCATCCCTGAGAGGTAGGTAGGTGTACATGGCTTCTGTAAAGATTTGACAGTCACCACTTATGGTTCTGCTAATCTTCCCTGTGACTCCCCTACCCAAATTTCCTTGCCTAGCTAACAATCCACTAAATAAGTTATCCACCTTTATTAAAATATAAGTTCCCTGGGGGCAAGGACTGCCTTACTTTTATGTTTGTGCCCTCAGCATCTAGGATAGTGCCTGGCACATAGTAGGTGCTCAATAAATGTTTTTTCATTTATTTATATGCGGTTCAAGCTGTACTTGAATTACTATGCCATCACAGATACCCTTGGGTGGGTACCAAGTATGATCATGACACAAAAGATGTTTAGGCAGCTAGGTGGCAAAGTGGATAGAGTGGTCCTGGAGAGATCTGAGTTCAAATCCAGCCTCAGATAGTTATTCGCTGTGTGACCTTGGGTAAGTCACTTAACCTTAGTTTTCTTGTTTCCTTAGCTGCAAAATGGGGCTGATAAAAGCATCTACCTCCCAGGGTTGTTGGAAGGATCAAATGAGATAATAATTGTAAAGTGCTTAGCACAGTGCTTGACACACAGTAGGTGCCATAGAAATGTGAGGTGCTATTATTATTATTATTATTAAAAGGAATATAAAAAGCACACTTCACTGAAACGTTCCCCCTGCCCACCCTCCAGTCACCTGGAACACTTAGAAAAAGCAAGATTTCCTGGATTATAGCTGCACTCTGTCCTGAAGGCTCGCTCACTGGAGTCAGCTACTTGCTCCAGAGCTAAGGCAGAAGTAGAAGACGCAGCCAGTTTTAGAGCCCCTGGCCACGGGAGTCACTCTCTCTTCTCCTTAAATATCTCTTTAAAATCCCACCTTCACACCCCAAAAGATGGCAGTTATTTGTACCATCCAGGGATGTTTCAAAGCTTAAATGAGATAATGGACATAAAGCACTCTGCACCCCTTAAAACACTGTATAAATGCCTGCTGTTGCTGTTGCGTTAACCTCATCACGATGACTTCATTGCCTGAGCCTTCTACTGCCTAGAAATAAGGCTGTGCACCCGCTGGACTACTCAGCCACGTGTCCATGCTGCTCATGGGGTTGGCACAGGACACCAGGCACCAGAGCAGGTTGGATATCTCATTTCTCTTCACCCCTCAATGAATAGAAGACTAATGAAAACATCAATGCCCACCGTTGTGTCTTCTTATAGACTAAGGGTTCAATTTCCTATCTTTCTGATAACTGAAACAGAGACTTCTCTTCTCACTTCCACCAGCCTCTCCTCTGTTCCCCCAACCTCTAAGTACAGAGACAGATAGACAGACAAAAATAGAGAGAGACAGAGACAGAGAGAGAGAGGATGAAAATTAGAATGTCTTCTCTTGGCACCAATCAGAATGCCAGGAAAAGAATTTCAGGAATGTTTTTGCGTTTGCTCGTGAAATCCTACCCTTTGCGAGGGCAGGGAGTCCCTACAGTGGGGGCTTGCTCTCAGCGAGGGAAAGGGACGTAATTAGTCATCTTCTCCCAACAAGGGTGAGACAGCTGTTCCCAAAATAGTCCTGCCCCTTCCTTCCATTGCTAACTGAGAAGCTAGCCCTGCCTCTGAGCTCCAGCCTGTTGTTCCAGATGTCAGTGTAAATTGCAACAAGATGAGATAATTCCGCTCTTCCGTCATGTCCCTCCACCACCCTCACCAAGGACCCTGCCACGCAGGAGGTTTTTGAGATGGATACCTCGATGAGAAGCATTAGTCTGTCCCACAGAATAGAATGTGTTGACCCAAAACCTGTCTTTTACTCTCCTTCCTTCCTCAAGCTTCACTCTCCCTAATTTACGCCATCCAATTCCGCAAGAATTTATCAAACACCTACTATGTGCCAGACGCTACAAAAAATAAAATAATTTCTCTCCTCCAAGAGCTTGCATTCTGTGTGGAGGAAATGTAACCATATAAGTAAATGTAAAATATATGCAATGAAATTTCCAGGGAGAGAACACCGATCTAATACCGTGGGATACTTGTCAGCAGTAGAAAGAAGGTTTCAGAGGATACATTGAAATGATCATAATAGTCATCATCGATATAGTGCTTTAAGGTTTGCTAAATGATATATAAATATGTGTGCATACATTTACATGAACGCACACGTTTATAAATACAATGATAGTGATAGCTAACGTGTATATAGCGCTTACTGTGCGCTAGGAACTGGGCTAACTGCTCTGAACTTATTCTCTTATTTGATCCTTACAACAACCCTTCAAGGTAGGTGCTGTTATTATCTCCGTTATATAGATGAGGAAAGTAAGACAAGGGGGGGGGGGGGGTGTTGTCAGGGGGCGGGGATGGGGTGTTAGTTAATTTCCCAGGATCACACAGTTACCAAGCGTCTGAGGCCAAATTTGAACTCAGGTCTTTCTGACTCCAGGATGGACAGATCCTCACAATGATTCTGTCATTATTACAACCATTTTGTAGATGAGGAAATTGAGACTGAGACAGTTTAAATATAAATTCCCCAGAGTCATAGCACCCGAAGCAGGAGGAAAGAGTGGGATGAACACACTGGAAGAATGGAGTTCACATGGATGAGTATGAGGAAGGGTGGAGTGGTGTTGAGACAAGGGAGATTTTGCCTCTGCTTTCTGTGATTGAATCACAAATATTTTGAGTAAAACATCATGTAGTAGTGATAATAATAATGGCTACCTTTTGTATAACTCTTAAAGGTTTACAAAGAGCTTTTCATGTTACCTGCTTTCGTCCTCACAACAACTTTGTAAGGTAAAGGTCATTATTATCCCCATTTAATAGATGAGGTAACTGAGGCTGAGAGAGGTTGAGTAACCTGCTCAGGGTCACATAGCTAGTAGATTGTCACCCTCTCCATAATGGCAAAGGTCATATTGATTTTATTGTTATCCCTGAGAAAGAGGTAGAAAGTGAAGGGATGGTTAAGGTAAGAGTCAATGAAATGCTGAGACCTTATTGGTTATTGAGGGAAAGGCAAATTTGAGGTTTTCATCCTTGGCCAGGTCTGCTCTACTGTAAGATTTATTCCATTCTCCCCTAGAGTTTGTGGTGTGTGTGTGTGTGTGTGTGTGTGTGTGTGTGTGTGTGTGTGTAAAAGTGATGTCCAAAAAGATGGCGTGTGTATGGTTTGGTTTGGTTTTTTAATTCCTGAACTGGTGGCTGATGTGGCATAGGAGAGGGTATGAGAGATATCTAGTCCCTGGTCCTGACTAATGACATCACCTGTGTCAGGAAAAGTCTTGAGGCCAGGCCTGTTATAGAGGCATGAAACCTGTTTGAGGTGATCTTATCCATGTCACCTCTGCCCCATGATTCATTCCAGTGTCCTGTACTGATTGACTAGGGGATTAGCTAAAGGAACAACTAGGGATGTTAGCAGAAAAGATTCAAGGGAGACATGATAATAATCTTCAAGTATATGAAAGGCTATCCCATGGAAAAAGGAATACACCTTTTCTTCTTGGTCCCAGAAAGCATAATTAGGAGTAATGACTGAAAATTGTAAAGAGATGAATTTAAGCTTAAGATGATAGAACAACTTTCTTACAAATGGAGTTGTCTAAAAAATGAAATGAACTGACTCAGTAACAGAAGGTTTTCCCTCACTGGAGGATTTACTTTGAAGAAGAGTGGCTTGACCACCTGTTGCATGTATTAGAGGGAGAGAATTTTTGTGTATTTATGGAACTTCTGAGGTCCCTTCCAATTCTGGAATTATGTAATCATATTAAACCTCTGGAATCCTAGCACTGTTTCAAGGTCCTTTCATTTTCCTTAATTCCATCTCCTCTCACTTCTTGCTGGGTTCTGGTTAGACTGTTGGAAAGGTTCAGCCTGGGTCATTAACCAGTCAATTACCCACTGAAATCAGGGTTTGAGTGTGCTTACTATTTGGTGCTGAGTGAGATTTGGTCATGCCTGTCCCACTCTCTAAGGAGTCTACTGTTTTATGGAGAAAATGGGTTCCCTGCCTTTAAGGAACTCCCATTTGGTCTTTGGATTAATTTATTCCTAATGGTGCCCTTCACATTTTCCTACTTTTCTTCAAGGCAAGAGTTAGGATAAATCAGATACTGGCTCCTTAACCAAGAAATGAGGAAGTTTCACAACCATCCTTGAATGGATACATTATGAGTTCATGTTATCCAGCTTCAATTGGACCCTCACTGCTGCAAGGCAACCTTTTTATTCCTTCCTAATTGATTTCTTATTTCACCATCCCCATCTTCCCAGACCTCCATTTCTTCTATACTTTCCTATTACTATTGAGAGTATCACCATCCTCTCAATCACCCCCATTCATAACCTTAGTATCATCCTCAAGTCTTTGCTCACACAGACCACAAATTCAGTCTATTGTTAAGTCTTGTTTTTGCCTTCCAGCATCTCATATATACATCTTCTCTCCTCTCATGCAGTTGCCAGTCTTGTACAGTCCCTCATCACCTCATGCCTGGACTATTGTTATAGCCTGTTGGTTGGTCTCTCTGTCACAAATTTCTCTCCATTCCAGTCCATCCCTGATAAAATCCATTCAGCTGCCAAACTGATTTTCCTAAGGTATAGGTCCGACTAGGTCACCCTCCTATTCAGTAAACTTCAGTGGTTTTCCATTACCTCTAGGATCAAATATTAAATCTTTTGTTTGCATTCAAAGACTTTCACAACCCAAGCCTTTTCTAGTCTTTCTTACTTTCCTTCATGTACTTTTGGATCCAGTGACACTGTCCTTCTTGCAGACATGATATTCCATCTCCCAAGGTCATGTCTTGTGTTAGTTGTTCCCCATGCCTTTCATGCTCTCCCTTCTCACCCCAGCCTCTTGACTTCCTTTAAGGCTCAGCTCAAACCTTACCTTTTGCAAGCATCTTTGTTGATTTTTTCCCCACTACTAGTGGATTCACTCTGAAATTACCTTCCATATTCACTCTGCATATCTTGTATGTACATATTTTTATGTATTGTCTTCATTAGAATGTGAGCTCCTTGAGGGCAAGAATTGTATTTTTGTCTTTTAAAAAAAAATATTCCCAGCATTTAGAACTGTGCCTAGCACATAATAAGCACTTAGTAAATTTTGACTGATTGAAACAGGAAATGTTAAAGATGAAAGAGCAAGGACCTGGAAGAACTAGAATCCAGACCTACCTCATTTGAAAAATGTCCCAGAAGATAAGTTGGGCAGCTAGGTGGTCTAGGGTCAGGAATACCTGAGTTCAGTTCTGGCATTAGACATTTACTAGCTGTGTGACCCTGGGCAAGTCACTTAAAACCTGAGGTCAAGTCCTAGCTCTGACACACCTTGTTCCTGGTCAGTTCACTGAACTTCTCAGTCCTCTAGACTAGGGCTTCTTACACTTTTGCTTCTTGTGACCCCTTTTCGCATTTTGACAGTGTTTGTTGGTGTTGCATGGTGTGATGGCATGTGCAGTGCAAAGAGTGCATGCTGTGTGTTCAGAACCAGGGCTGCAGTGAAGTTCCGTGATGCTGTATGGTCAAGCACTGCCAGAAACACCTCCGATTCATTACACATTTGGTTTTTAATTAATTTTGATTGTTGAACGTTCAGAAACCTTTTACTGTTGCCAAATTTTTCCCAATCCCGTATTAAGAAGCATTGGTCTAGGCGACTCTTTAGCAATGTATGCTGCAGAGAAGGTGCTGACTTTCCTTATATCAATATAATCAAAGATCACGCCCATCTTTATCCCTATTCCTGCTTTTATGGACTGTCTTCTGAACCCTGAGGAAAGACTTCATTCCCACTATGGCTTCTCTCTGAGGGAAGGATCTTACATGTTTTGCTTTTACTGAGCTTTTTCTTTTCTTTCTTTCTTTTTTCTTTAAGGCTCCATGTGGTCCACTCACACAAGAGCCATTCACTTCCCATGTACCCAAGGAACACCACAGTCGGCATTTATCTGAGCTTTTATCAGATGCTTCGGGTTTGCCAGATAAGGCATTTCGCCCTATCCAAGAGGTGTACCAGTCTTATGGAACCAGTCAGATGGAGACTACCCAGAGGAATACAAAACAAAAAGCGTTTTGAGCTCTTTTCTATTTGGCATTCCTTACCGTCCAGGCATGTTTGGAGTTAGTGTCAATGTTGCTGTCAATGATGTGCTGTACATGTATCGGCTCTGTTGAATGTTGAACTGTTTACTGGATTATTGAACTGGACATGCGGGTACTTGCACGTGTGAGTGTCTGTGTGTCCGTGGTTGTTCTGCAGCCTTCAGTGCCCCCAGTTCCAACAACTATAACTTGGTTATAGTTCAGATTCCCTGAAGATCTTGTATTCTCTTTTCTCTGCCTTCTCCACATATTCTCCACTCTTCCTAGGAGAGGGTCTGTATAGGTGGTAACCTCAGTGACTATTGGCTGGTAAAGAAATGGAGATCTGAGGATAGGCAGACAAGGTAGAGAGATGAGGTGGAAGGAGAAGCCAGAGGGGATTTCCTTCCTTGAGACAGGAGAAAGAGACCCTTTCTAACTTCTCTTGGAATGAGAAAACAAAAAGGTGAAGGACTTAGGGGAGGAAACCATTCCCCAGCAGCTTCAAGTTGCTCATGAATGACCCAGTCCTATCTCATGTCTAGGTGCTATGGGAGATAGAAACAAAAATGTAAGACGTGATCTGAGCCCTCAAGAAGTTCACAGTCTCACTGAGGAGAGATTATGAATTTTCACCAAGTAGTCAGAGAATGAGAACAAGACAGTGGTGGTACAGTAGAAGGAACATTAGTGGACCTGGATTTAAATCCCATCTGACAATCACCCTAGACAAGTCATTCAACATCCCTGGGCCTCAGTTTCTCTGTCTGTAAAAATAGGGTTGAACTAGATTACCTCTGAGGTCTCTTCTACCTGTAGAGTTATGATCAGATAAGTGTGGAATTTGGTGCTAGTTGGAATATTAAGGACTGCAAATATGATAAGGATCCTGAGGACTGGGGTAAGTTGTAAAATAGTAGGTACTTAATAAATGCTTATTGATTGATTAAAATAGGTGGGGAAGGAAGTAGGGCTTGGGCAGGTATATGGGGAACTTTCACTCTTTGCCCCCCTTTTGTGATGGCAATCAGCAGTAAACCAAGTCCTGGGACATCTTGCCTGAGGATCTTTCTGTGTAGTTTGCTGTTGTACGGAAGTCATGTGCCCATGTTCTCCTGTCTCTGAACCTGTTCTGGGATACCTTACCTTCTCCTTCTTTCCTTGCTGACAGACCTGCAGAGGCACTGGACCAAATCCATCAGTGGACTTAACTGACATACACTCATTTGGTTTCCTCAGGCTTTCCATCCCATACTTTCCGTCTTTGATTCCCATGCCACACCCCTCAAGTACTTACTTTAGCCCCTCTTCCTAAGTCCATGTGTGGTGAAACAGAGAATACAGCAATAGCCACCTTCTCTCATCTCTCAGAAGTTCCTAGTTCCTGTCTCTTACTTGAGAGCTGGACCCCAGAGCTGCCCTTTGGTATAATTTTTTTCTCTCCAGCTTTTCCTTTGTATCTCTCTTTCTTTCTCTGCAGCCTTCAGTGCCCCCAGTTCCAAACTACAAGATATCCATGTCAATCCCGGAATGGCTTCATGCAATCCAGAATTACATGAAGACTCTACAGTATCCTTCTGACCACAGACTGGGAGCCTGCTGAGTAAGGGAACAAGGGAAATGGGTGAAAGGCTGTCTGATCATTAAAGAAAAACTTCATGGAAATTGATGAAGTCAACCAAGAAGGCCTTATGGATTCACTAACTGGATTCACTGATACTTCAGGAGAATAGAATTGAAGTGAAATATTCATTCCTTTGGGTCAGGGCTAGGCTATTGGAGAGGAGGGTCACTTCAGCCCTCCTGAGGTAATTGTTGGTGACCCTCTACCCCTCCCCACCATAGGCCCCTCTCCTTTTTCTCTTCCTCTTCTTCCTGATATCCTTCTTCTCTCATTTCCCCCTTTCTCAACTTCTGCTTTGGTTGTAGGTCCATCAGTGGTATCTAGCATTTATTATTTGGCTCCATCCTTGGCCTTCAAAATCACGGAGGTTGATCTGACCTCTGCTCTAGGGTATGGACAACTCTGAATGAAGGGAGCCAGAGGTCTATAGTTTGAGGGTCTTCTGAATTAGGGAAAAAACAGTTCAGAATGGCAGATGTTTAGTGTCAGATATAAAATCCAGTCACCTCTGTCCCTCCGATTGCTACGTTAGGAAGCTGATATGTAGGCTGTCTCTTGGAGAGATGTACTTAGGTAAAATCTAGGTGAGTTTAGAAATGGCTAAGCACTCATATACAAAGAATGGTGGTTCAAGGATTGGAGTTAACCTAGAGGAGATCTCTAATGGAGTGTCCTATGGATCTTTCCTTGGCTTTGTCCTTTTCAACATTTTCTTAGTGACTTGGATAGTGGCATAGTTAGCATGCTCATCAAGTTTAGAGATAATAAAATGTTTGGACTGATAGTTAATGTGTCCAGTGACAGAATCAGGAATCAAAAAGATCTCAAGAGACTGGAAGAGTGGACCATATTTAATTAGGTGAAATTTCTAAATTCAGTACCTAAAAAGAGCTAGGTGGTACAATGGATCTCAGAGCACTGGTCAGGAAGACCCAAGTTCAAATCCAGCCTCAGATATTTATTAACTGTGTGACTCATCTCTGTCTACCTCAATTTCTTTATCTGTAAAATAGGATAATAATCTCATATACCTAATAACAGTACCGACCTCTCAGGGTTGTTGTGAAAATCAGATGGGACAGTATTTATAAAGTGCTTTGCAAACTGTGAAGTGCTATGTAAATACTAGCTGTTACTAGTATCTGTGTGAATACTTCCTATAGTAATGCCTTAACAGGCAGTTTTTTTAGGTGCTATGGCCAAAAAATAACTGTTGCCTGCTGACCAAACTTCTGATGAAAAGCCTTTCCAAATTTGACTGCTCTAGGATATCATCCACACATATTGTCACTAGGTCTCTACTCAAAACTTTTCTAATTTGATGTTGTTTGTTGTAGAATCTTTCAGTCCTGTCCAACTCTTTTGTGACCCCATTTGGGGTTTTCTTGGCAAAGATACTGGAGTAGTTTGCCATTTCCTTCTCCAGCTCATTTTACAGATGAGGAAACTGAGGCAAACAAGGTTAAGTGAATTGGCCAGGATCACACAGCAAGTAAGTGTCTGAGGTCAGATTTGAACTCAGGAAGATGAATCTTTTTGACTCTAGGTCTGGCACTCAATCCACTGCACCACCTCACTGCCCCCAAACTCCTTGAACTTAGGTTCAAAAAATCAGCCACACAATTACAGAACTAGGGAGACCTATATCTATAGCAGTTTATGTGAGAAAAATGTGTTTTTTAAAAAATTAATTTCAAATCTAGAAGTCAGAAGAGTTAATGTCTTCATAGGTATGAGATGATAAAGTCAGGGTACCTGCTGAATTTTATATATGTATATATAGATATGTATATATACACACATGCATGTATGTGTATGTATACATATACATATATAGATATGTATACATAATATATGGATATGTACATATAAAATATATGGATTATATATGGATATATATGTAGATTATATATGGAATATTATATCAACATTCTGATGGCAAATTTTTAGAGACACATGGACAAACTACAGTGTGTTCAAAGAAAGGATATGATCATAAGAAGATCTGAAATATGCCCTAAGTAGATTAATTCAAGGAACTCTGCATAATTAGCTTAGGGAAGAGCAGAAATGCGAAAACACAGGCTATTAGTCTTCAGATGTTTGAAGGGCTCTCTTATCTGGGGAAAGGACTACTTACTTTGTTTGGATCCAAAGAGCAGAATTAGGATGAATGGGGGGAGGGGGAGAGTCTGTGAGAGGCAAATGTTGCCTCTGTATCAGAAGGAGCTTCCCAACAATTCCAAGTATCCAAAAATGGAACAGGCTGCCTCATGGATCAGTGAGCTCTTTGTTCCTAGAGGTGTTCAAGCTGAAGCTCTGTGACCAAGGAAGCTAAAGAGGCCACAAGCTTCCATTAGGTATAACTGCAAATAGATGTGCATATAATATTCATAAACACCCTTAGGAGAGGCAACTTGGGTAGCAGATAAAAAGTTTGCCTCAGAGTCAAGCCAGCTTAAGTTCATGTCCTGCCCCTGCATATCTGGGCAAGTTACTTTTTTTCTGTAAGTCTCCAAAACTCTTAAATTACAGACAGTTGGCTAATCTGCATGGATGGAGGGAGTTTCCATGCCGGGACCTCCCCATATCCATAATCACACAGGTCTGCTGGGCCCCCTGGTTGAGGAGGGAAGGGAGTAATACCTAAACTATCTAGATCACAGGATTGCTGTAAGGAACCAGTAAGATACATGAGCACTTTGTAACCATAAACGTTCATGTAATGTAATTCTTAGGAAGCAAGCTGCCACATTTGATATTATTAAATAAAACCTTTCTCTGACCTTAAGCTTGGAGGGAAGACTACCCAGATTTTCTTCAGGAGTGAGAGATTTTGCATCCCTTGGAGCTCAAATGGATAATGGGACACTTTCCCCCTAGATAGCATCAGACACTACCTTGTCACTGAAAGAAGAAAAGTCACAAAGATGGGAGTGTGTCTTGCTTTATTTACATTTTTTTAAAAATAGGTTTTGGACTGGATTTTTGCAAGCTAAAATCTCTTTTAATTACCTTGCAAAGTCTCATATCTGACAAATTTTTGATAAAGTGAAGACTTCTTTTATAATCAAAATATTTATCCCCTCGTTTAACTTCTTTCTAAGCTTAAGAGTTTTTATAAATTGAATTCCCTTGAAGCTCAGTTCACTTGTAATTTTTGGCTTTGTATTGTGGCCCAGACCTGTGGTTTTGTTTGTGTTTGGATCTCTTTACCAGGAAAATTTCCTCCACTAATGTAAATTAACACCTGTTCTGAAACTTAGAGTTATAGGGAGTTGTTGTCTGAGGCACTGAAGTTAAGTGACTTGTCCAGGGTCACACAGTCAGTATAGGTAGAATTTGTTTTCTACCTTAGATAATAAGATCATTTATCTAGAGATGGAAGGGAACTTAGAGGCCATGAAGCCAAAGCCTCACATTATATAGAGAAGTTAAATGATTTGCAGCTACATAGTTTGTTTAGAATTTATTTTCTTAGCTTTGAGGACATCTTAATTCATTTAATAAGCTGTGCAGATCCAAATGACTAAGGACACATGACAGTTTGATAAGAGGATAGAAATCTCCTACTGTATGGGTTGTTGTGTTTATCCTTCGTTGCCGAAGAAGACCATGCCATCATAGAAATGATGACACGACTTGCACTTGACTTTGTTTTGAGGGAGGGAGGGATGTGCAGGTCACCAGCCTCACTTCTCCTCCAGAGCCATCTGAATCCCTGTGACCTGATATTCCTCAGAATGACTGGAGATGACCCAGGATGCACTGGAAGACCTTGGCTCCTTTAGGCTAAGGTCTTTGCAGGTACTCAGGTGTAGAGAAGGCCCATCCAAAAGCACCCTCTCCCCCAATTTTTCATGGCATGTGCTAATGGGGTCCAGTGCTCAGCTCAGTGCCTGGCATACAGTTGGTATTTAACAGATAACAGTTGACTGACCACAGAACATGAATGAGCAGCAACTTTAAGGATACCTGATAACTCCCTCATTACCTTCAGGAGAGTTTCCTACTGCAAGTGACATCAGTATTCTCAGCAACCACCTGTGCCACTGCTATAGACAAGCACCAGTTTTCATAATCTATGTCTAGGCAAAAAAAGCAGAATGAAAGAATTGAAAAAGACCTCAGAAGGCATCTCATAGAACTGGATCATCAATTTGTAGTCAGAAGGGAACCTTAGAGATTGTCTAGCCCAACTCTCTCATTTTACATTTTACAGGTGCAGAAACTGAGACTGAGTGCCTAAGGGACCTACCTAGTATTACATATATAGTAACACCTGGGAATTGAACCCAGGTCCTGTGACACCAAACCTAGGTCCTTTTCTGCTTAGCCATACCGCCTCTCAATATTTAAATAATCAAGACCCTTCACAATGTGCGCTGTGCTTTTGTCCAAAACATCCAGTCTTTGGCTGATCTTTAACTAACCTCCAGTGAGAGCGACTCCACTATCTTGCATTCTGTTTCCTAAGAGTTATAATTGTGAGGAAGTTTTTCCATACTTCAAGCCTAAATTTGCCTCCCTACAACTTTGTTTCTGATTCTAGAAAAAATTTTTAGGGCCAAGAAAAATGGGGTGAATCCCTCTTTCCCACAATAGTCCTTCAATTACTTGAAGACAATGGTCATATCTCTCTGTAAGTCTTCTTTTCTCAAGCTAAATTTCCCTAATTCCTTCAATACTTCTTGTGATGGTGTGATCTTGAGGACCTGAGAATCTTCCCCTGGATTCTCTCAAGCATTCCTAAGTATGGTACCCAGGACTGAACATAGTCTGCCAGATGTGGTCTGACCAGGGCAGAGTAGTTGTAATTGACATTTTCTCTGTGGGTGCACATGCTCTTCTTGGCTTTGAGAAAGAGAGGAGAAACACAAATGATTTCATATGTTTAGATTCAGAGAGAGAGACAGAAAGAGAGACAGAGAGAGAGAGACAGAGACAGAGAGAGAGAGAGAGAGAGAGAGAGAGAGAGAGAGAGAGAGAGAGAGAGAGAGAGAGAGAGAGAGAGAAAACAGGGTCCAGTCTTAAGCCCATAGCCAGGGATATTTGCTCGCTTCAGAGTACTACGGCCCATTTCTGCCAGTCTCTCACTGCCTCGCTCCCCAGAGAAACCAGCCAGTTAGTCAATGAGCATTTACTAAGCAGCGACTACATGTTAGATGCTGTGCTAAGTGCAGGGGATACAATGAAATGGCTGTCTCAAAGGGTTCAGGAATTTTCTCAGATTTAAGAATCAGTGCCATGCATGAAGCTAGAGACAACACTAACTCAGGTGTGGCTCACTGGGAGCTGTCCTGACTCTGCAGCACCAAATTCCACCAAGGCTTTACAGTCATCTTCAATCTCCAGGTCAGGACTGAGGCTGCCAGAAGCCACTGGGCAACCCTGCAGGATATCACCCCCTTCCCCAGTTACCTAATTCTGTTGTGGTGGTAGAATGAATAGCCTCCCTTGCTGAAATGAGAGATGTGCTTCCTTCTTTAGGATAGTAGAACTTTGGGGGGTTTGTCATCATTTTCCCTTTACTGACTCCACACAGATACAACCACACAGGGACGCAGTTCTTTGAAATTCGAAAAATGAGACCACTGAGTGGGTAAGTGGTATCTCCAGCCTCTAGGCCATCCCTCCTTTTTCTTTCTTTTAAAGCAGTCAACCAATCTTCATTGTACCCTGAACCCCTACTGAACCATCTGCCAAACTGTAAGGGGCAGCAGCATCCTTAGGGTGTGGGTAACTGCCTGGGACTCAGTTTCCTCTGCTTTAAAATGAGAAGGTTGGATGAGATCATCTCTAAAGTCCCTTCTAACTCTGAGACTATGAGGCCCCTGTATTCATGACTACAGCCCAAGTTTGAGGCAGGGGTGAAGCTACCCTGGGGGCTCAGAGTTTTTAAAGTGTGTTCATGGGTGTCTTCCTTTGCTTTCCATTGCTCCACTGCAAGCACTTGAAAAAACTTCCTGGCTTGTAGTGTATGCAGGAAGGGGGAAATCCCAGGAGTGCCAGTTACAAGAGCTAAGAATGGGTACAAATTCAGAAATACCCAGCACACTCCTGTGAAGACAAGTTAAGTATATGGTTAGGAAAACATCTTTCTTTGTCCCTCTGTATGTGGCTCTCTCCCTAGTACAGGACTTCCCACTCAGGACATGGTACTGAGGTTGACTTATCTGACTGGTTGAAGCAATGAATATTGAGACCCTTTGCTGTCCTTTGCACTACAGGTTGATGGAAACAGCAAAAGAAATGACTCGAGAATCTTTACCTATCAAATGTCTCGAAGCTGTAATCCTGGGCATGTATCCTTTCACTTGCATATACTTTACATCTGAAGAAAAGACCAGTGAAAGAAAGGAAACTCCAAAGATGATGGCATCAAACATGGTAAAAAATAAAATAAAAATAAAAAAATATATAAATGTATCATGTGCCAGTGGGCGTCCTGGATGGTGTAAAACAGTCATTGCAGCAATTGTTGGAATACCGTGGATTACACTTGCATAGTGTTCATAGTTAACAAATGTTTTCATTTGATTCTCAGTGATGCCTTCCCTGCCCCACCCCCTGGAGGGGAGTTTTAAACTTTTCTGGTGTTTTTCTTGACTTTAGTATCCAGTCAAAACAAATCCAAGGGAGTAGTTAATTACTTTGACCATTTCTATTAGCATCCTTCATCACCTAGACTAGTGCTAGAGCCAGTAACCAATGTACAGTTATCCCTTCCACATCGCAGGGGTTAGAAGTGCAGCACTCCCATGATCTGGAAAATCTATATAAAAATTTTTGGCCCTCATTTTGTACCAAAGAAGACTGAATTATTTTGGTATTAAAAGATAAAATATGATTATATTATATAATACTACATATATTTTTATGCATTTTTGAATTTCTAAACTTTTTCTGAAGCTGGCTTTCGTGTGTTGTCCATGGCTTCCACAAAACTCCCCCAAAATTCCTATTTAATTTCTTATGCTAATCTGTGATGTATCAAAACTGTCATGGGGAAAGTCAGTGTGGAAGGGATAACTGTAATTTTCTAGTTCCATAGGAGTAACATATATTTGCAGGACATCTTCAGTAATGAAAGTCTTGTGAGGGAGTCTGAGAGGGGAGCCAAGAGGTCATTGCTTCCATGCCTTTGGACTGGAAGCTCCCATAGCACAGGTGATCGTGTCTCACTATCACACTAGGAGCTCCTGGGCAGAGCCTTTTCTAGGGAACAATGAGCAGAACTTTGCCTCAAGGTGCTGAATTTAGAAGGTAATGACAGCACTTATCTTACCTCAACAATATAGAAACAAGAGTTTAGCACCTGGTTCGCAAAAGCAATTAGTTAAAATAGGAAGCTTCCAAATGGTTTCTGGGATTCAGTCCCAAGTTTTTGTCTCTGCCTATAAGGATGGTGTGCCAGCCCTAATCTGTTGTACCAACTGTCTCAGTTCTGGTTTATGATCCTCTACCCAGATTTTAAAATTCCTCGTTACAGTTCTGTTCCTAGGACAATGGCTGCGTCTCCTCCATGGCACTCAGAGCTCCCAAAAGCAGGGACTATGTCCTTCCCTATAAGTTCAGAGTTCTCTGAGGATAGGAACCTGTCTCCTTTTTCACAAGACAGGTTTCAGGAAGCTTCTAGAGGGTAGGACCATGGTTCTCTCGGGTTAATGGGAAATCATAGGACCTTAGATTTAGAGCTAGAAGGAATCTCAGAGACCATTTTGAATTCAACCCCTTCATTTTACAGACAATGAAACTGAGGCACAGAGAGGTTAAATAAGAAGACTTGCCTGGGGTAACATAGCTAGTAAATGTCTGAGGAAGATTTGAACTCAAGGCTTCCTGATTACGAGTCCAACACTCTAATCACTACAACAGAGCTGTCAGATATGCTGTCCTATATGGTTTGTAACAATTCCGAATGTGGCCTGAACCATATTAAAAATGTAATTGAGAAATATTTAACAAAATAAATAAAAATACAGTCACAGGTATATAACATTCTATTTTTAAACTAAGTTGATATGCACCCTGCAGAGATCCTTATATATATATACATAGTTTGGTGACCTGTATTGGTTTGAGTTTAATTGCACTACAGAAGCTTGCTGCCTTTCTCTCATGGCTCCCACTTCCTGTGAATCTTACATGTATCATGTGCTTGGTTCACGGTGTTTAGGACATGGAAGCTACTCACTCAAGACTTCTCATGACCTTTCCATTTGCCACTCCCTCCATTTTTCTTGGTTCTCTTGGATAGAGAATATACTCTGGTCTCAGCTCAGTGATGAGAAGTAGTGTCTAAGTTTCCGGTAAACCTCTAGGAAAGGAAGGAGGTATCATGTTATGGGAGAGGGACAACAAAAGACATTGGACTTAAGAGTTCAAGGAGACCTGGTCTCATCTCTGGAAATTATTATGTGACCATGGATGAGTTAGCCTCTCTGAGCCTCAGTCTGTTCTTCCGTAAAATAGGAAAAATTATATTTACGTTACTTACTTCACAAGGTTGTTGGGAAATAGCATTTTGTAAATTTTAAAGCCTTATCTAAATAGGATGTATTGCTATAATGATGGAGCAAGAGATAAAGGACCATGAAGAGGAAGAGAAAAAAAGATGACCATCATATGGATATGAAGCATTTGGAAATGCCCTGAGCCTGTATGAGCAAATCAGATATGAGTTTTTATGCAAATCAGATTCATTTCAACACTTATTAACCACCTGCTGTGTGGAAAGCATTTTGTTAGTCAGTAAGGACAATGATATGAAAAATAACACAGTCCTTGCCCTTGAGGAAATTATAATAAAATTGGGCTGGAGGGGGGATTGGCTCTGTGTATGAATG
Organism: Notamacropus eugenii; assembly: GCF_028372415.1. Taxonomy (NCBI): domain Eukaryota; kingdom Metazoa; phylum Chordata; class Mammalia; order Diprotodontia; family Macropodidae; genus Notamacropus; species Notamacropus eugenii. The sequence goes on along the minus strand of NC_092873.1, from coordinate 425,205,170 downwards.
AGTTTGAATTTTACATGGAATCATAGATTTTGAGTTGGAAAGGAACTCAGAGGTCATCTTGTCTGATCCTCTCAGTTTATAGATAAGAGGATGGAGGTCAAAAGAAATTAAGTGATTTGTCCTAGATCACATGGGCAATAATTGACAGAGTCAAGATCCAAACCCAGATCTTCTGACCCCTGTTGTTTCCAGTCTCCAGTGATACCTCTTGAAGTGCAGGAGAAAGAACACTAGATGTCAATCTGGGGGTCAGAAGACCTGGGTTCTGCCTCTTACTGTCCATATGACCTTGGGCAGTCATGTCACCTGTCGGAGCCTAAATGAGAGGGCTGGGCTATGTTATCTCTAAATCTTCCTGCTCTTAGTCCTATGATAAACGTCCCTATATACTTTTGGTTTGTCCTCCTGGATGTGGCTACTCTGAAAATTCTAATGGAACCCAAGATCATCATGCCAAACAAGAATTCTTAATGTGCCTGGAGAAATTAATGCTAAACAATACCTGATAGGAGCACAAGGAGGGAATTCATCCTTACTTATTCTGTCTCAGTGTGACCAAGTTCACCAGGATCCTAAGTCAAGCTTACTGGTCTAATTTAGTTTAGCTTGTCACCACCACCACCACCCTTTTTTTGAAAACAGAATTATTTGCCCCGTTTTCCAGTCCAGGAGCACCTCTCCCATTTTTCACCAATCATAGCTCAACAGTCATATCCAGCAATTCTTTCCTTACCCTGTGATAGAATTCATCCCATAAACCAATCAAGTATTTATTAAATGCCTATTTTGTGCCAGGCATTGTCATAGACCCTGGGGATACAAAGACAACATGAATCTTTCTGCTCTCAAAGACATCTCCTTTTATAGGAGAAAACAGTACATATTTAAATAGATACTAAATACACAGGAAGTAAATAAATACAAGGTACATATTTAAATACATACTATATATGTAGGAAGTAAATATATATGAGGTAATTGGTTTGGGGTGGCACTAGCAGTTGAGGGGATCAGGGAAAGCCTTCTGTGTCGTTTGAACAGAGCTTTGAAGGTGGGTAGGAATTTTAAGAGGAAGATGTGAGGATGGAATGGTCCAGACATGGGGGACAGCCAGTACCTACGCTGGGACTTAATCATCAGAATGTCATATATGAGGGACAGTCTGACTGGTCTATCTAGTTTTCAAAGGGGAGCAATGTATATAATGAGCTGAAAAGGAAAGATTGGAGACAAGTTATGGAGGGTTTCCACTCCCTGTTTACCATGTTTGTTCTCTCTTTGCCAATATGAAGATCATTCTAAGAGAACAAACAAGCAAAACAAGAGACAGCTCTTCTTGCTCCTACCCCTCCCCTTTTAAAAGTGAATTTAAAAGACAGCTCCCACATGGCTGAGGAAGATAGCAGCCAGGCAGCAGTGATAGATTGGGACTGAGGAGGCAGCAGCAGATGGCTTTGGGACCCTACCCTTTTGTGCTAAGTGAGGACCCAACTACAGCTGCTTAGCATAGCCTCATGTAAAATTGATGGGTGTGAACAATTAGGGGTGGGGGAAGAACATGAGATCTAGTTCATTTCCTACACAAGGTAACCAATTCTAGACTTTCTAGGTTGTTGGAAGAACAAACAAACCCAGATACAAGTGTGTCTTGAAATTATGAATTTGGTCACCCAAATCCTTAGAATCTCTTGGAAGTGTGGATGATCAATGTGTTGGCACCTTCCAGAGGTGCACATACATACACACCCATGGGAGCACCCTGACACCCCATACACATACGCATAGGGTCAAAAAACAATGGATAATTTGCTCCAGGATTCATAAACTCGTAATTCAGGTAACACTTAGACGGTACTGGGGCTGGGAGAGCTGTCAGGTTCAAAGGAAATTAACTCTTGGACAAAGACATCAAAGGCTCTGGTTACAAGACCCTTTTCTCTTTGCCCTTTGGTGGGCCTTGGTAGTCTTATATCCATCTGGGGATGTCAAGGGGTGAGGAAAAGGGTCCTGTAAGTAGCTCTATTATCAACAGCTTTTACCAGTCACTTTCTATCTGATGGGTGGGTCATTCAACCTCAGTTTTCTCATCTTTAAGAAGGAGATAATACCTCATTATTTCCTGACTGGGATATTATCTGGAAAGCACAGTGAGTTATTATTATTGAGCTTTTCTATATCTGACAGTGAGGTAATTTGTTTCCCTTTTTTTGGATTCAAGTCATAGGCTGGGTTACTGTAGCACAATAGTTTTTTACCTAATCTCTTTTTGGTCCTGTGGGTGTGCCCTGCGTAAATCTACACATGCCAGAGAGAGCTTTGATTCTCTATTATGTCTCAAATCATGGCAGCTGCCGTCAGACACCTCCTCTTGAACAGCTGAATGTCTTTCCTGATGGATGCAAGATCTAAGTAGGTTAGCACATTCCTGGGAGGTTAGGGATTTCTAGGCACTCAGGTCTCCCTTTTTTGGAAAAGTTGAAGTTGACTCCCAGGCTTGTAGGCACCAGGAGCCCCACTTTGATCTGAATGACTCTCTGGAGCAGGTGGACTTTTGCCATCAATGAGGCAATGAGGCAGAGAAGGACTGTGCCTAACAAAGGAACAAATCCTTTTAAAAACATCAGGGGATTCTAAAATGGTAAGGTTGAGCAACATTCAAGAGGTCTATTCCTCTGCCTCCTTGTTTTGACTCATCTGAGAATCTTTACCCAGCTAGCTGAGCAAACACAAGACTAGACATTTTCTCTGCTGGTGTAATCTCTTGTGGGTAAAAGTAGGCCAATTGCACAGCTGTGCACTAGAACCTACTCCCTTTGCAAAAAGAACATCGTGGGGACAGCTAGGTGGTGCAGAGAGTAGAATACCAGCCCTGGCGTCAGGAGAACTTGAGTTCAAATCTGGTCTCAGGCACTTGCCAAACTTACTAACTGTGTGACCTTGGGCAAGTCACTTAACCCTAATTGTCTTGTCTTCCCCACTAAAAAAAAAAAAAAAAAAAGAATATTATGATGAGGTACAGACTTGACATGTTAGTCACAGCCTATGTTAGCTCAAGTTTTGGTTGTATAAGATTAGGTTCTGAGGAGTGGATAACAACATTAAGAGAAGACCTTATCTGGTAGAAAGGACCCTGGACCCAGGGTTGGGAGATCTGAGTTCTAATCTTGGCTGTGCCACTAATTGAATGATGAGTAAGCAAATCTCTTGCCCTGTCTGGGTCTCAGTTTCCTCAACCACTAGATGAAGAGATTGGATTAGATAAATTCTAAGGCTCCTTCCAGCTGTAAATCCAATGACCTTGGGACCCATAATGTAACTAAATGATCAGCAATACTGAACTGTTTTAACAGGATTTGAGTTTTAATTATTTTTTTGGTGAGAAACTTTGATTTCATCAATGTTAAGAACTCTAAATATGGAAAATCCTTCTATCTACACAGATCAGCAAATGGTCTGTAACTTGAGTCTTAAAGACATAGGTAATAGGTCAGAGGCCACCTTTGAACATGTAACTTCCTGCCTTCAAGGCTGGCTCCCTATCCACTTCACCAGGCTGTATCTTATAATAGGGCTATTCTGTACTTCATAGTTATAAGGCTGGTGAAGTCCATCGCTAGAGTCCTTCCTGGGAAAGGTGGCTTCTGTAACCATTCATCTCTCACTCTTGGATTCTGAAGCCCATCTTAAGCCTCAGTTTCATCCCTGCCACACGAGGAAGGAGTTGTTGGGTATGTCCAGCCTCTTTTCAGGGGTCTCTGTGCTGCTCCTCTAAAGCTGACATCTTTTATCTAACCAGGCAGGTATGTGGCATAGTGGATAGAGTGCTGGCCTTGGAGTTAGGAAGATACAGGTTCAAATGCTGCCTCAGATAATTTCTAGCTATCTGGCTCTGGACAAGTCACTCAATGTCTTTGTGCCTCAGTCTTCCTCACCTGTAAAATGAGGATAATAATAGCACCTGACATACTAGGTTAGTTACAGGGAGGGATGCTGTGAAGATTAAATGAAATAATATTTGTAAACTGCTTTGCAAACTTTAAAGTACAAAGACACAATAGCAAAATGCCAGTAAACAAACATTACTTTTACAAGGTCTGGTGCTAGGGAAAACCTAGATCGATATGACATGAGTCCCGCTAGTAGAAAGCTTACGTGACATACAGGTTTGGGGGTTGTTTTGTGGGGTTTTTTTTAAAGATATCAACACTAGGTAGTATGTCAGAAGTGCCAGATGAATGGAACAGACAATATGTGCCCTGGTTCAGAGGTGGGAGGTGACAGTGGATAGGCATAGTTAGAAAGAGCTCTTTGAAGGAAGTGAGACCTGAACTGTCTCTTGAAGGATATCTTCAGCCTACATAGAGGTGAAAGAACATTCTAGACCAGGGTCTAGAACATTCGAGACCAGTGGGCCCACTTGAGGACCTAGGGGGCTGCACTTGAGAACTTAGAGGGCCTTGAGGCCAAAGGTTTCCTACCTCTGCTCTAGACTTTAGCTGCAACAGGAGAGAATTATATTAGACATGAAGAATAATTACAAGTAGTTGCTGAATGTCAGAATGGTTTTCGGTGGTAAGGAGGGGTTAAATCTGTTTACAAGAGGTATCGGAAAATGAGGGTAGCTTAGTAGAGAGAAAAATTTCCCTAAACTGTATCCCTAACCTCAGTGTGTGCCACAGGGAACTGATTAGGTAAGAGAGTTCTCATGGATGTACAGAGGCCAGTTCTTACATAGAACTCATGCTGAAAGCAGAAGCTTTTCCCACTTTTACAAGGTTTTGATCTTTTATAAAAAGAATGTATTCTTATTGGTCTGGAATGGTTTCTAGAAAGTCTGATGCAGTAGGAAAATCAATGGATTTGGGATTAGAACATGGAGGAAGCAGCATAGCATAATGGGAAGAATTTTTGGATGGGAGTCAGAAGACCTGGGTTCTCTTCTGACTTTCTCATTCATTAGCTGTGGGACCCTGGAAAAGTTGCTTCTCATTAGATCAGATGCTTTAAAGGTTCTCCTACCCACGATTATGTTCCATAAGATTCCAAGATTACAGGATCACAGATTGAAGACTGGGAGAGATCCCATACAGGCCTCATTAATCAACTCCCTCACTTTATATTTGAGGAAACAGAAGCTCTTAGAAGAGATATGACTTCTCCAAGGTCATAGGTAGCAGAGGAGCCAGAAGAACTGTGGCTTTTGGCAAATTCCTTCCTTTCTCTAGATTTCAATTTTATCATCTGTTATATAGGGATAATGTATACCTTTTCTACCTTCAGCATTGTTGTGAAGGATCGGAAGCTCTTTGTAAACTGTAAAATACTAAACAAGGGTGTGGTTTTAGCATTTAGATGTTGGCTAGCCTGGACTCAGAGATCTCATTGCCATCCTGAGACTTGATAGCTCTATGATTTTTCAAGATCATCATCCTCTTCCTTAACCTGGACCACTTAAGATACCTAACAAATGGGCAGCCTTCCATTGAGAGATTCCCCATTAGCTTTAAAACGCAATTCTCAGGAAATTACTTCCATCATGTTGTACTGGGGATCTATAGCAATGGCCGCTATGGCTCACTGGGCATGAGCCGGAGGTCTGACCTAATGGACAAACCTCTAACCTTTCGGACTCTGAGTGACCTCATCTTTGACTTTGAAGACTCCTACAAGAAATATCTACACACAGTCAAGAAAGTCAAGATTGGGCTGTATGTCCCCCATGAGCCCCACAGCTTCCAGCCCATTGAGTGGAAGCAACTGGTTCTCAATGTCGCAAAGATGATGAGGTCGGACCTAAGGAAAGAGCTGGAGAAATATGCCAGGGACTTGAGAATGAAGGTAGGTAAAGGGCAGGGGGCATGGTAGAAGAAGTCAGCCTGACTAGTGGAAGCAATTTATCCTAAGGAATAGAACTCAATTCTCCTACCCTTTACCAAAAGCAAATGCAGTGAGGACTTTGAAGCTTGCTGAGACAAACTAATGTGAGACACCCTGCTTTTTGGTGTTTCCCTATGGGATTAACCTCTCCAGTCTTTCCTACCAGACTGGCTGGTTGTAATATCCCACCTAGAATCCTAGTTCCAAGGTTGCTATGGCTCAAACTCTCAGGTCTGGTGGGATTTATTGCTGGCACCTGAAACTGAGGACAAACAAAACTTCCTGGTTCACTTCATGGTACCTGTGTGCAATCTTTAACTTCTGAAAGCAGGAAAGACCCCAGAGGAAAAGAGAGAGACTATTTTAGTCTGGCAGTTTTAAACATGCATCCTGTTATGGCTATGGAGGCAATCAAAGAAGGTTACTCCCACTCATGTGGTAGGCACAATGCCTCCAGGTTAGGCAATCTGGGCATGCTCCAAGACACTAGTGGGGAACCTGCAGGTTTGAGGTCATATGTGGCCCTCTAGGTCCTCAAGTGTAGGACTTTGAATCTGAACTTCACAGAACAAATCCCCTTACCTAAATGACTCCCTCTCTATCCCTAATCCTAATTCTAAATGTCTCCAACTCTAACTCTAAATGCCTCTGACTCTAACCCTAAACCTAAATGGTCACACTTGAGCACCTAGAGGGTCACATGTGGCCTGGAGGCTACAGGTTCCCCACCCCTACTCCAAGGCCTCATTACACAAAAACAAAACAAAAATCTCTCACAAAACCTTACTCTTTGCTCTATGTCTTGCAATGGCATTTGGCTTAATGCAATATATTTCTGACCTGATGTGACAAGATCAAAAAAAAAAAAAAAAAGAGCACCATATCTTCACAAAACTTTGGAAATCATTGTGCTGAGTTCCATTCAGACCACACACAAACAGGATTTTTTTCTCTAGAAGACTGCATTCTACAACATGATGCCTCCATCATGTTTGTCTTGCCTTTTTTATGAGAACGTCTAGGTCAGGGGCTATGTTCAAATCCTTCCCCAGACATTTATTAGCTGGGTGATCCTGGGCAAGTCACTCAGCCTACTTGTGCTTCAGGCATCTCCCTAAGACTGAGCTACTAAGTAAATTACAGGTTATAGAGGAGCTCCCATATCTATCCTTTCATGAGCTGATTTCTGTGTATTCACTATCTGTATAAAAACTAGGCTCTAAGAGGGAAAGGAGCAATGCCCATCAGAGGTTTTGTTATGATTATTACTTCGGGAGCTGATGTCTCATGTCTGGGAGAAAATGGGGAGTGAGGTTCTTGAGTATTTGGAACTATATTGCTTGTCAAGAACACTGTAAAAGTGATTCCTCCTCCTGGAAGTGGAAGAACTCCTCAACGTTGGGAACCAAATGTCCAGGGCTTCAAGCCTGTGGTATCTGGAGCTAAGGGAAAAGAGCAAAAAGTGACATGTATGAAGTGATGCATCCTCTTCCTGACATGCTAAGCCATCTTTCTTGGAAACTCCCAGGCTGTATGTAGTCTTGGAGACAATCACCGATGCTATAGAAAAATATGCTTTGGGGGTAGGGAGATGTTCCTGAGGGAAAATGCTCTTGGGATCAATGATGCCAATAACTTTTATCCTCTCTCTCTTAGATCTTGAAACCCACAAATGCCCACTCTCCTCCCCTGGAGAGAAGTCGAGGAAAGTCACTGTCTCCCCGGCGGAGACAATCAAGCCCTACAAGACGGCTTGGGAGGCGAGACAAATCGTGAGTAATGTCTCCCCTGGTCCTACCCATAGGACTTGAATACCTCAAAATCTGGTACTTTAATAGTCCACAGGGACAATGGTAGCATTTAAATCAGATGGTGATCTCTGTAAGCAGAGATGAATGAAAGAGGAATGTATCTCCTTTAATTGACATTGCATCCTGGGCCATCTCCAGCCATCCTGATGAATATCAGGCTACTGGACCCAGATGGCTCAGAAGAAGTGAGGTTGGTGACCTTGCACAGCCCTCCCTCACTCAAATCAAAGTCAGGCTCAAGTCATGTCATCATCTTGATGTCGTGGTCCTCTTCAAGAACAAAGGACAAACACAACAACAATTGACACAATGTAGAGTAAACACCATTTATTATCATTATACATGACCACACAAACATGAACCACATTACAGTATGAACAATAGCCAGCTCTCAGTCATATACACACATGGATGAAAGAGCAGTACAGGTAATACTGGGGAAAAAAGGATAACTTGTATAACATTTCTGTTTGATTTGGAGAACTTCAGTCCAAGACCCACACCCAGATATTCACGGATTCATCCCTGTCCTGATTTACACCTTCTGGTTTAATCGTCTTTCAAGGAGGAGACAGAAGCCCGTAAGCCCATACCCATTTTTGGTTCAAGAGGACCTAAATGGGTGGAGGTGAGGGGCTAAAAGGGTATCCCACCATAGCTTATAAAATAAATGACAGATTGAAAGATAATAATCCAATATACTAGAAAAACAGTGTCACTAATACATTGTCACTAATGTGTTAGTGTCACAATGTCACTAATACACAATAACACAATAGACATAATATTTTATACTTTTTTCTTCTGTTATCTCATTAGATCCTCATAAGAACCCTAAGAGGCAGTTGGGCAGGGCTGGGATTATTCTTATTTTTAAATGAGGAAACCAACCGAGAGAAATGTAGTGTCTTGCTCATGATCACAAAACAGATCAGTAGAATATCCAGGCTTGCAACCTAGACCTCTAGACTTATAGTTCAGTGCTTGGAAAATATCTAAGGAGGTAATGGAAATGACTTCAGTATCATCATAATGGTCGAGGTCCCAGCATTAAACTCTAAGGAAGATACAATTCCTGATAAAAGTAGCTGATATCCCTTGCTTGAAGTCAAAGAAATAAGGAAAATGGATATCCTTTTAGTGAGAGAAATGAAAAAGAAAGACAGTTAATGTTAGTCCTTTTAAACAAGAATTTTTGAGGAAATCAGATTTCCAGCCCCTCAGGCAAGGAGTAAGATGGCCTCCTGAGCCAACCTCATTCTCTCCAACCATTACTAACCCTAACCATCTTCTGTTTTGGGTCACCTGGGAAACTAAATCTAAATGCATTTGTGAGCTAAACAAGGGGTCGGTTAAATCTAGTGATCTATGAACTAACTCAATCAGATAAGGTAGAGGGGAGAGACGTAGCATAGACATACAATTAGGCCATTAGGTCTGGTAGAAGTTATATCTGTTTACAGGGTCATGAGAAAACAAGGTATTTTTGATGGACAGAAGCATCATAAATTCAGATAATATCGTAAGGTCTGACCTGGGAGCGAAGTCATTAGGTCCAACTTGAGTGAGTAGCAGGGAGAGGGTGAAGGAACAGAAAAAATAACTCTAGTTTCTTTGGCATGTTCCTACTAAAGATGCTGATGGATTGAGTTCAAGTTTTCATTCTCCTTTTAGAGTCCAGAGAGTGAAATTCTTGAGACTAGTGTTAGAATCTTTAGCCCAGTCTCCATCCTCTAACTTCTAACTACTTTGTCCTACAGCAAAAGTGGATCATGCCTAGGCCTACTGAAGACACAAGTTAGCATGCCAGCATCATTGTGAGTCCCATTTGAGCTTTTAGTGGCAGGAGAAACACCAGTTCTTCCTTTTCCTACCTCCCTTACCTGAAGAAGGTTGGGTCCTAAGGACAAGAGGAAAGACAGAGAAAAGGCAGAAATATTAGGTACAAGGATGGGAAAGTAAGACCAGAAGAAAGATTTGATGTTACGTTCCATTCATTATCTGATTCTCAAGACAGGTAGATGCTAGAGGTATTATTATTCCACTTTTACAGATGAGGAAACTGAGGTGTAGAGGAATTAAATACTTTGCCTATGATTTCAAATCTCGTAAATCCCAGAGGCAAGATTCCAACCAGACTTTTCCTGATTCCAAATCCAGTGTTCTTCCCATTATACTGTGCTGCATCTCACAGAAATCTCCTCCCATTGACTGAAGATGATGGGAGATTTTCCCATCCAAAAGTTTGCTGACCTTGGCCACAGTTGGATAATCAAAATGATGCTTAGCCCCACTACTTACTGGGAGAGGAAGCTTTTGGTGAATATGAAGCAGGTCAAAGCAGAGTCAATGCTGTAGGAACCCCTAACCTCACCTTTTATCTATCACTGAAGGAATTTTTAAATCCAATGCCTTGCCTAATTTAGTTTTCAATTTAAGTCAACAAACACTGGTTTAGCATCTATTATGCAGCAAAGCATTGTACTAAGCTCTGGAGATACAAAGATACAAAAACAGTTGGTGAGGCATCAGGGTACTTGAGTACAGTGAAAAGAGCCTTAGATTTGGAGTTCGAGAATCTGGAGTCAAATCCCAGCTCTGCTACCTGTGGGAACTTGGGCAAGTCACTCTACCCCTGTGAGTCTAAAAGGAAATAAATGTTAGTAGGGTCAAACTTGTTGACCTCTAGGACCTTTCCAGCTTAATGTCTATTATTTATGACCTGATAACCCTGTCTCTACCCTCAATGAATATATGGATACAATATAGGCTCAGATAAGTAAATACAAGGTAATTTGAGGAGGAAGACCATATTAACAGTTTGGGGTTGGGGGGAGAGGGAGGATTAGGAAAGGCTTCATGGTCAAAGTTTACTGATGAGGGCATGAAGTCAATAGAAAAATGGAACTAAAATGATTCTTTCCCCAATTCCTGCCAAACTACACATGTGAGCTTGGGCAACTGGTTTAATCTCTCTGGGCTTCCATCTCCTCAACTGTAAAATAATTGGACTAGATGACCTCTAAGGTTAATTACAGTTCTAAAATTCATCTAATGTTAAATCCTGCTTTGGGTTTTAGGGTGGTAAAAAGAGGTGAGGGATACATAAGGAAGAGAGATGAAAAGCAAGGGTGGCAGGAGAGGTATGGGTCAGAATAAAAGAAACCAAGCATCCCTTTCCCATGACTGCATCAACAGCTCCTCCATCTCTAGCACTGCCACAGAGTGAGCTATAATTAAAACCGAGGACTTTCTTGTTCCTAACAGTATGTCTAGGGAAATAGTCATTTCTCAGCTTCTTCATCAAGCAGGATTTTCTCCAGGGACGGTTGCTTCTGATGAGACAAAATAATATAACACCTTATATGCATTCTCTCATTTGATCTTCACAACCACCCTGTAAGGTGGGCAGGGTAGGTATTATTTGCCCTATTTTACTGATAAGGAAACTGAGGCTCAGGTTTATGTGACTTGTGTTAGCCATATCACTTTCTGACCCAGCTTTTTGCCCAGGGTTCTGAGCCCCACTGCAACGTTCAGGTCCAGAGGGGGTTGGGCACATTTTCATGGCTAATTATTTTAGTAATTCATAGACCATTTCATCATTTTTAAATGTCAGAGTCTATACTGAGGATTAAAAATGGCCAGGACAGAACCCATTTGTTACATGCCTTATTTCCAGTAAGGGTATGTAAATAATACAAATGGTTCCAGATCCCCATCCAGCTGGGGCTATTTCCACTCCATATCCTTTGCCCTTTCCACAGTTGTCTGAGTGCTCATTCTGGAAAGTGGTATCAATGTCCCATTCTTGACACAGGAGGTCAGATGACTGGGAGGTTTGTTAGCAACTGCCCGGCTGGCATTAGCAGGTTGAAAGAAAGAAGCTAAGATCACTCTCATCATATCTTCTGTCCCCTCAACTCTTCAATTTTCCCTCCTTGCCCTCACCCCCTTGAAGTGTTCTTAACCTTTTTCTACACCAAATAGAAGGTTTCACCCTATAGCTCATAGGATCACAGATTTAGAGTCGGAAGAAACCTTAGAGATTCATCTAGTCCAATCCCATCATTTTGCAATTCCTAAAGGAGGCAAAGAAAAGTTATAGAAATACGTATTTCAAAAGTACCAAATGTTTCCTCTTTACGATTATCCTTCTTGGCCAGTGATGCCTGTGACATGGGTCTGAGTGCTAATTAGAGCTCCCCTCCCAGTTAGGGGATAGAGGAGATGCTCTAGCCACCCCTGGCCAAAACAAGACATGCTCTCTAGAATGAGCAAATGGGTATTTCTTTTAGGATGCAGTGAACAATTTATGGTAATTGCCATCAGAACTATGGGAATTTTGTTTTCACTTCCTCTTTTCTTTCTTCTACCCTTTCTCCCATATGGCTGCCAGTCACCTCATTCTTCCCCCTCCATTCAAAATGTGATTAAAGATCTCAGAGGTTACTGAACTCTAAGCTAAGGTAAAGCCTCCAACCATAATATAGCCTAAGGCTTTCATTCAGTAAGATGGGATAATAAAGTTCATAGATTCCACTATCAGCTCTAACTTCAACTCAGTATCTTCAGGCTTTGAGTCTAGTGGGGCTTAAGGGGCTGTTGAAGCTTATCAATGAGGTCAAATGGAATGACCTTGCCTTTCATAGTCTGATCCTAGTGAAGGCCCCTTGTCCTTGATGGCCCAAGTTGCCATCCTCCGTTGTGGGCCCAGAAGCAGAAATGTCCTCAGACCAGGGTTTCTTTAAGTTTAATTCCTTAATCTCTGGCTACTTTGTTGCGCAGCCAAATGGAAGGACCATGCCTACAGAAGACAGAAGTTAGCATTCCATCATCATTGTAAGTGCAATGTTTACTCTCAGTGCCAGGGGAAACTTTGGCCACTCTTCCTTGCTGTTTACCATTCCAAAAAGCAAACCATGTACCTGAAGAATTAAGAGATCAGGAGGAAGGGAAAATAGAAAGGGGAGAGAACTTTGGCAAGATAGGGAATTCTTTCCCAACAGTACCCAGAAAAAGCATTGTCCTGGCTCAGATCCTCTGCCAAGCCCTGACTGGCTAAATGGTCCAGAGGTCGAGTGATGATGGAAGGATAATGAATATTTGAAGGGCCCAAGGGAATAACTACCATTCAGCGCCATGCTAGAGAGGTGGCTCATGATGACAAGTTGAATAGAGGAGTAAGTTGAACCCTGGCTCTGGCCATAAAAGTTGCCATGCACTCTGATAACTCTAACCAGAGGCCTGCCATCTGAGCTAGTGACAAGCTGAAGAGACAAAGATTGGGGCATGTGACCGAGGCCAAACCTGGCCTGGCTAAGGTCTGTCTGTTTACATAGCAACTTCAGCTGTTGGCCTTAACAGCTGGTCAGCTGCCTATTGTGCTTGTAATCATAGGGGGTAAGGAATGGGAGGGAAGGAGATTGGCTTTCAATGAGTGATTAGTGTGAATGAAATCTCCCTCATCAAGCATCTGCCCCAGTTGAGGCTGCTCTCTATATTCTCCTTTCCCCCAAAAGCATATAACACTTTAAATTTAGAACTTAGACACTGCCAATTTCCCATTGGACCCAATAACAGAAGAGGGGCTAGGGTTGGGACCACAACCTAGTTCCCTATTACCGATAATATCTTTAGTTTAATCTGTTCCCCTTGATGAACAGCAAGGGCTAAAAAGTTATGTTAGAAACTTACCTTATGGCCTTTCTTCCCAAATCCCTGAAGACAGGACCAGACTTTTCAGTAAAACGAGTCTTTTCTATTAAATAGCAACCAGAGGGTTTAAAAATTATCTCAGGCACAATTCTGAAAAAGGAGGAAGAGTAATAAGGGTGGGAAGGTAGGGGTGAGGAAGCTAGAATTCTTAGCGTCACCTCCTTACCCTAAAATTACCTCATATCCACTCTACCAACTTTTCTCATCCCACCCCAACCTAGAATCAGGAAATCAGAATGTCATCAGAAGTGCCCTTGACATGACTTCCTAGTTCTGAAGCTTCTTTGATGCTCAGAACCCTTATTCTTCTCCAAAGTCTCCTGTCTGAGTATAATAATAACGGTAACTTTACTCAAGCTTGTGAAGTGTTTTACTTATATTGTTTCATTTACCAGAATGCTTTTTCTCACTAGAGAAATCTTGATAGGATGGCATACCTAAGAATACCTTTTCAGTCCCCACTCATACCCTAGGACAAACTCTGTATCTGACATTTCAGAATCAAAGAATGTTAGGGCTGTACTAGTCCAACCCATTGTAATGGTAGCAGTGGGTTTGAGATCGATGGGGAGTTGGCCAAAGAGGTGCCAGATCACAGTGATTTTATCCAAGTTCATTCGAGGGTGACTGCCTCTGTGATGTCCTCTTTACCACAGCAGAAGGCAGGGTTGATCTTGTTCAACTTGTTTAGTAATGGCTGCATTTTGTCTGATGTCCTTTCAGCCAGTTACTTCCCTCCTCCCTCCATATTTCTAAAGCTCCCTAGAAAATTATCCACCTAGTACTACAAATATCCGAAAACTGATCAGCTTGTCCTGCAGCAAGGGGAAAAAAATGAAAACTCCTTTGCTCTTTTCTCCAAATAAAATGAGTAAAAGGAAATAGTTTAAAAGAGGCAGTTTTCTTCTATTTTCCCCATGAACGCAAGACATAAGAAATCTCTGATCCCCATTTTTAGAGGGTGAGGGTGGAGAAGGGGTTTGGAAAACGGGTATTCAGACTGATCCCTAAAAATACTCTGGATCTAATGAAAGGTTCTTGGCTAAGTACAAACCCAGCTAAAGTCATCATCTCAACACTTGTGATTCTTAAAAATAAATCTATTTGTAATCTTTCTAATTATATTTAAGGGAGGAACTAGAGGAGGCCTTCACACATAATAGCTTACTCTCTCAGGTTTGGCATAGCAAATTAGATAGCAAAAATTGAAGAGCAATGTGTCTCAATTTGGGCAGAGCCTCACTTGCAGTGGCAATCTGTCATAATCCAACTTCCCTCATTCATGAAGGAAACTATAGGTGTAGCTAGGAGGAAAAATCTTTCATTACTCACCAATAAATTTTGTGATTAAATCATCACTTAATTTTACTTTAACTTCCCTCACAGAGATAGCATTACAAGTAGCCAAATATAAGCCATACTGCTACATTCAGCCAGGCAAGAACTATCCTTTGTGGGTAAGTCATCATAATGCAAACCCCGGGAAGGATCAAGAGGAAAAGGACCACAACTTCTGCCGCGGGGGAGCTCCTAGGAAGCCTGGGAGACTGCTTCGTTTGAATTGTAACTTAAGGGGTGCTAAAAAAAAAAAAGGCTCTCCTGCCAAGAAAATAATAAGCTTCCTTTATTATTCTTATGCTTGAAATTTTACCATTAGATTTCATTTCTTTGACTCAATGAAAGTTACCTATGAGACAACTACGCAGCTACATAAAACCACATCAATTTATACTGAATTGTAAAATGACTCAGACCACTTCTTGACAACTGGTTTAGTTAGGCAGAGCGGAGAGGAGCTTAAGAATATCAGGTGGCAGAAAGAACCTCCATTAACAAAGAGTTGAAATAGGTTAGATAGTGACAGCTGAGACTGCAAATAGAAATTCTATGTACTTCACAGTTGGCCTAGGGCCAGCCCTGGCAGAGGAGATGTGGGAATCTACGCCATACCAAACATGGCCTCGCTCTCTCTCTCTGACACGGACTTCCAGAACACAGCACCATGTAGCAGAAGTTAATGTAATGCTAAGGGAGAAAAGCATAAAGATGCTATAAAAGGCAGGTGAAGTTAGCTGGGAACTTCATGAAGGATGTATGTCTGCAGGCCACCTTAGCTTGTTAGGGCATGCAACTAGTAAAGCCGTGGTTATAGGAATGGAGTTTTTAGTTTCTCCTCTTACTCCCCTTGGCTTTAGATTATACTCATTTGACCCTGTCTTCTTACAGATATGCGCTGCTGGCCACAAGGGCAGCTAGGTGGTGCAGTGGCTAGAGCACCAGTGCAGGAGTCAGGAGGGCCTGAGTTCTAATCTCACCGCAGACACTTGACACTAACTAGTTGTGTGACCTTGGGCAAGCTTCTTGACCCCAATTGCCTCATCTTGGGTCATCTCTAGTCATCCTGATGAATATCTGGTCACTGGATTCAGATAGCTCTGGAGGAGAAGTGAGGCGGGTGACCTGCACAGCCCTCCCTCACTCAAAACAAAGTCAAGTGCAAGTCATGTCATTATTTCTCTGATGGCATGGTTTTCTTCATTAATGAAAGATGAACACACACTGGCCACAAAAAAACCAGAGTGGATGATGTATATAAATTTATTGCTGCTGCTGGAAAAACAATTGGTAGTTCATTTTGTATTGATGGCAAGTCCCTAGGTCACTACTTCTTATGCAAAGAGCAGCAAATTCCAAGTATGGCACAGGGTTTGGCAGGAGGAAAGTTATATTCAGAATTGTTTATCCATGCAAGGTGTCTTCACATTACTTAAAGGGTTTAACAGACAAACTGTAGCTACGGTTTGACAGAAACAGGCAAAGCAAAGTTAGCACATTCCAGGCCAGGAATGTGCCATGTGGCAGCTGGTGATGCACCGGATAGAGCACTAGACCCTGGAACTGGTAAGATCCAAGTTCATATCTGGCCTGAGACAGTGTCTACCTATGTGGCCCTAGGCAAATCACTTAACTTCTGTTTGCTTCAGTTTTCTCAACTGTAAAATGGGGAAAAAATGGCACCTACTCCTCAGGATTGCTGTGAGGCTCAAGTGAGATATTTGTAAAAAGTGCTTAGTATACAAGGCCTGACACATAATAGGTGCCATATGAATGAATATGCCTTTTCCCCTCCCCACTGTGTGTGAAAGTTCCACAGGAAAGGTGAACAAATTTAGAGGCCTATAGGGAATCTTGTGCTGAATCACAAAAGAAACCAAGAATGTGCTTAGAAAGGAGACAGAGACCAAGGAGACAAAGTGACTCCTGCAGAGCTTGAAGTCACAAGTTGCCTTACCAAGGAAAAGTATTAAGAGCAGCAATCTCAATGGAATACACGGACCCCCAAATCTGAGTAATTTAAGAGGGCCACATGTCCTTACTCAAGTAAATTATAAAGGATTTGCCAAAATGTGCTTATTTTTGTATTGACACTAATTCACAATGTTAATGAATAGCTTTGAAATATGGTCAACTGTCATCTAAGTTAATGGAAGGGAGTTGGAGGCTTAGATAATTCAAAACATTAGATAATACAAAGGCCATTTATATCTGAATAAGGAATGGATACTTTACAGGTGTACCTTGGTTAACACTCACGGATCTCTGCTGCTGGAAAAAGAAATTGCAAGTTGATGTCCTATTACTGGGCATGTTCCTACATCACTTTTTTTTTTTTAATGTGAAATATAACAGACATCTGTGACTCTTGCAAGGCACAATTTATCAAGCATTTTCACATTCATTGTTTCATTTGATCTTTTTAATAACCCTGTGAGGTAGGGTAGTTAATGACAAACACAGGAAGCTGATATTACATAACATGTCAATAAATAGAAGTTATTGTAACAAGATGGAAAAGTAGACAGTTGGGATGGGGTCAAATTAGGGAGATTTTCCAAGGGAGTGAATTTTTTAGTTACTTTGAAGGATAAATTGTTGACAAGCTTTCCTGCCTCTTTGCCTCCCCAACCTTTCAGTGGACAGGTAAGATTCTACTTCAAGAAGTCCATGACCTTTGGATCAAGCAGTGGTGAGGCCTGGTTTCTTACCTGTCTCTAGTTCCATCAACATGAAATTATATCACCCATGTTCATACCAGAGAAAACCATTCACTGTAAGGAAGAATGCCTTAAAAGGTATAAATCAAGGAACTCTTTTAACAACATCACACTTTCATTTTGGGCTTCCTTTAGCATTTGTGGAATATCCACAAAAAGTACAGAATCCACTGAAATAGAATCAATCAACAAAATTCATGGAAAACTTTATTGAGCTTTGATGTCAGTGGGTGAAAGGGGCCTCAACATCTTTTAGCTGGACAATGGTAGGAATGCTGAGGTTTGGTCTAAATACTAGGAAGGGATTGATGTTTTTAGGAAAGGATTGTGGTAGATCCATCAAATAAATACTCTTCCCATCTCATGCTTTCTCAGTGCACATTCTGCTCAGTGTATGAGCATTCAGAGAGAAGCACAATGAAAAGAAAATTATACTTCTTCCAAACTGCAACATTTAAATCTCTCTTGTTCAGTATTACTTGTGAGTTTATGTTGCAGGGGTGGGAGGGCAATGAGTACATGATTTTTAAACACAGGAAAATTCACAGCACCATATTTTTTTCCCTCGTGATCTCATATAAAGCATTCACTTTGATTTTGTTTCTAAATCTAGAAAATTAAGCATGCCTCGATGATAAGAACATTGGACACATATATTTTTCTCTTTTTGTTGTTTCCCTAAACAATATCAGGAATATCTGAAAGTGATGCTCATTTTCTTAAGAAAAATTTGGCTCATTCTGTAATTTTCACAAAAAATCCATTTTATTATTAAGGTTTTTATAAGTCTTTTAGCCAGAGCTATGCTTTAGCTAGTGTGACTAGTCTTAGAAGTAGGACTATCAACTTTGAAAATGTGTAACTGGACAATGAAAGTATGTCCCCCAAATCTGTGGTAGGTACTAAGTATTAATGGGGAGAGCGTGTAGATAATTGCCTGAGGGCCTCAAGAACAGAGCCCTGTTCAAAGATGCTAACTACCTTTCTCCCCCTTCCTTCTTTTATTCTTAGACCCGCACTCTCAAATAAGGTGGCTGACCTCAGCACTCTGAATGAAGTAGGCTATCAGATTCGAATTTAATTAAGCCATAAAGGCCAGCGGTGCTTCTGTCTGCACTTTACCCAGCACATGGCATCTTCGGGAGGTTTTGCAACTCTTTATCAAGATCCTGTGAATTTCATTTTTAAGGAGTCGCCTATAAACAGTATAAGTGGGTGATATTTACTTTTTAGAAAAACACTTATCAAGTGGTAACCATGAAAAGACAAAAAATAATAATGATGATGATAAGCCCTACCTGGGGCCGAACTATTTTCTTTACTCCAAAATGAGGACAATTACTTCAATGGTGGATTCATATAATTTATTTCTCTTTTCTTTAACTGGCGCTGAATGCTGTGCTACACTGGTAATCTTAGAGACAAGTTTATGAAGTCTCTTCTCCCTTTTTTGGTGTTTGGACCACTACTGGCACACACATAGAAGGGTTAACTCATGATCAGTATTAGCAATATTCAGCAATAACTGAAGCAGAGGTGGGTATGATTTTTAAAAGCATTTATATTACCTCAATACCTGATAGATATGCAAACTTGATGATATTCAAATTTTTCTGACAATTGATTTGTATTGTTTCCCTAACATTTATATAGTAGGAATTTCCTTGTATTCAGAGGCTCTCATGCATGCCTGTGTTGAAATTTAAGGTATTATATGCACGTATTTTCTTCAAAAGCAATGGAACTCTACTGGCATCATTGGAAACCATCTCCAGGACTATCCTGTCTCTCTTCCTTAAAGGCATTCCCTGACAGATGGGTTAAAAAAAAAACAAACACATTGTTCTATTTTCTGTCACTAACATTTAAATGTTATAGATTCCAGCAAAAAGCCCATGTCTGAGAACTCTTTGAGGTAGAGTCGGTGCTGTTAGGATTGTCTCTGACAGTGGCATATACTCTTAGCAGGCCAAGGCCAAGAATGAGTTAATGGGTTTGAGTACCATTTGACCTTTCTGTTCATGTTTTACCTAATTTAGATATTGAGCCAGGCCTTATCTCCAAAGGATTTACTGCTGTTAAATGAACAGATTTTTTTTTTCCTGATGTCTTATATTAAGACTAGACATGACAATATGATCTTTTGTCATCCTTGCTCATAAATGCCGTTCCATCTATTTACTCAACGTAGAATGAATTTAGGAATGTGATTGAAACAATCCTTTGAGGATAGAAATGAAGAACATTTGCGAAGTTTTTATGTCCCAGTACAGCAAAACAACTGATAGCTCTATCTTTACCCATTAAATTCAGCACTATCCATTAACTTTTGGCCTTAAGATCAGGATTACCATGTAACTTCTGGCTACAGAATATAGTTCTTGCAGCACAATGACACATAGAGTACTTCTAAGTAATTTGTTAGAACTTACATACGATACTAGTAGGTCAAAGCTAAAGATGGATTTTGCTGCTGCAAAAAGTAGAAGGCAAAGTTTATTTTTTAGTAAAAGGGCTTTTTCCCCTTCTGCTTTCTTTCACTTGGCCAGAAGAGTAAGAAAGTAGGTAAAATGAGAACCTGTCAGTCCTTTATCAACATAAACCTTAATTATGACTTGGAGAATGTGATAGAAATTAATATATACCTTAATTCATCAAAGCACAGATAAGATTACTTTCAACAAACTGGAATTAATAGCAATTTTTGATTGGTAGGGCTACATCACATGGCATGATATAATCACAAAACTCAATATTATTAGAAAGTAGTAGAGCCAGCGAAATAAAACCAGTCTTCTAAAATACCTATCAGGTTGAATACCTTAAAATGTTACTCTTCCATACCCTTTAAAAGACAAGTTTATGGCCTTAAGGGCCCTTGAAATTCAGATTATAGTCATCAGTAACTAGATCATAAACAATGCTGTAAAACTGGCACCTCATATTTGCACAACTGCCTTTGTACATTCATCAACATTATTTGAAGGTTTGTAGGATGGTGAGTATGTTGCAAGCCATTCTTCTTGAATTTATAATAAGATTTATTGTAACTTTGTTAAAGTGTCAACTCATATTAAGATGGGGGGAGGGGTATATGAAGCGATACCAAATTGTGGCACAGCTTGTCATTTGTGATAGAAGGGGAAAAAACAAGCAAGAATGTATTCTGATTCTAATGAAATGAAAGGAAATCCTTAAAACTGCCAACTTTAGTCAAATGATAAATTATGTAGTACACGTTCATTCCTTCCTTTGAGGATTCACTCCTCCAAAGTAAGGGTTAAGTAGTCATGTAAATGTGTAAGTGGTACATACATTTAAAATGTTCTTTAATCAGCAGTATATTTTAAATCAATATATCACTGTGATTTTCTATTATATTCCGCTCTTTTCTAAAAGACGGAATTCAAAAATAGGTTGGATTGAACTTATAGGTTTTTCTTTTTATGAGTTATGGAATGAGGCTTGAACAAAGCACAAGTCTCAATAGCTTAAACCACCAAACCTGTATATATATATTCCAAGATCAAAGATGAAAATTAATTTACATTTAGAAAACATTAAAATGGGTAAGAAAAATCATGTTGTTTTACCTCAGATTGATCAAGTTTTATTTAATTGCCTACAACCTAAGGTATGGCAAAATATCTTTCTCAAGGCTTTGTAATCTTGTAAACAAAACCAATTATTAATCCAGAGAGAAATTTATCAAAATGTATCACGGAAATACATGTAAAGTTTAAATGTGTACCAGAAACCTTGATTTTAAATATGGTTTGTGCTGTTTTGAGTGCACTTGATTTCAATAAGTGATATTTAGTATTTTCTATTATTCTAAAATTATGTGTATTTCACTTTTTCTAAGTCAATTATTTCTTAAAAATGTTATTAATACTGGTAAATAAAGCTTTTAAAATTTAATTCAGTCTTCTTACACCTGACATTTTATAAGCTGTATAGCCATGTGAAAACTTGTATTATTTTTTTTAAGTACAATCAGAATCTTGTTTATTCTCTTGGACTTTGTTCTGGCAAATGCATTTTTTAATACTTAAGAAAAACTGTGATTGTTTCAGTGAATATTTTTCTAGGTATATGAAAACCTGTACAATGGTATTTTAGGGAATACCAGACAGGTGCATGTTTTAGGTTTTGCTTTTATTATCACTTGTATGTTTCTACTCAGCATGGAACTTTAATAAAAATGTCTTGGAAGTTCAGGGGTTTAGTTCTTATAAAAATATGAATTGGTGTGATATGTTCTTGTCCAACTGCAGAGCATAATTCAGTATCCTTTAAACTTCATGTGAAATTCAAATATCCAGTCAATTTTCAAACTCCTTTACACGTACTTTTATCCATCCCACCTGCTCTTTACATGCAAGTCATATTTCCAACTAAATATTCTAATAGTTCACCTATCTCTTGGCATCATATTAGATCTTAAAACCTGAGAGGACAAGAGAATAATGGGCTCATGGGAAAGCTGGCTGGCCTACTACATTCACAAAGTCCATACTTGCTCTAGTGGTGCTGCCACCACACAGGTGTTAAGAATCCAACTGTGGTGTCAACAGACCCCTTGAAAACCAATGACCTTTCAGGTTGGGGCACAATATAGTTCAACAGGTTATCTAAATTGTTTTAGTGGGACAGTCAAGCATTAAGAACGATGACTATTGTTAATTTTTAATTGAAAATTTAATTGTTAATTTTTAATTTAATTTTAATATCTTGATATACAAAAGTAAAAGCCTAAAGATTTTTTTTAAGTCATGACTTTCCTCTTCACTTAAAAACTGTATATTGTGTTTCATAGTCTCTTCTTCTTAATGAAACATACAGAACAGAAACAATCTAGTAGAATTTTGTTTCAGTATTTTCAGGTTTTGCTGCTATTAGCTGGTAGAGACAAGGCCCCATTTCTAGAAACTGAAACGTCCATTTACCAAAAGAGTCAGGATAATCCAAAAAAGCAGATAATTAGTTCTTCCTACTCAAGTTAAAATAATTAATAAGAATGTTATTGAGAGCCTTTGGCTTGAGTCCAAAAATAAGAGTTAGTTCATTCTGCAGTGAGACTACTAAAGTTAAGTGCAATTCTATATCTTAAATCTGCCAAAGTAAAGTATTATATGAAAAAATGCCTAAAGCCATATTATTTTGAAGAACAATGAAAATTGTATTATCACAATTTGAGTTATGCTTAATTTAGTAGCAAAACAGTAAGAAATCTAGTAAGATGTCCTTGTTAGTTTATTCATATACAATAATCAATGATGAGTCAAATTGATTTCCATTATTTTCCCAAAACCAAAATGAGATTTTGATTTCATTTTGATTTAATATTTACTGTATTTAACTTGCATAAAATGGAGTATGTCGGTAGTGCTGAAGTTGACGGCAAAAAAGAAATGTAGAAAACCCAAGAAATGCAGTTAATATATTACTTCAAAACCCAATAAATTTATAAACATGAACAAGTAGTAGTTTGGTAAAATTTTTGCTGAGCAAATCCTTATATGCCATCAAAGATTCCCTAAGGCCTACTTCCTTTGGGTATATCTTTGACTTAATTTCTAAAAACTCATTGAACTCAGTGGTTTTTAAGAGCATTAACTTTGTCCCTACTGCTTTCATCTTTTGGCAGAAGTACCCTATATAAAGGAAATTTATTGTTAATTCATTTTTATAACAAGTACAAAACGACTACTTAATATAAAAGTATAGGATCTTGTGGTTGATACGTTAGTTGGTTTTGCCAGAATACTTATTTCCCCTCTTCCTTTTTTAATTATATTACAAGATATTCTTCAGTGGGTAAGGGAGTGAGAAAGGATACATTTGGAAATAAAGGTGATGATTAAAAAGAAAGTCATAAAAATAAGATTAAAAGAACCAGTTTTTTAAAAAAGTGCTGGTGTTTTGATTTAGATTCTCAAACAAGGAGATTTTCTCTTCAATGGTTATACATATACATATACACACATATATGTAACTTATTTCCTCCTTATTTCCTTATGGAGGAAATAAGAAATAATAAATCCAACAGTCCGAGAAAAATATTTTCAGCAATCATTTGATATGATCCAAAAATGTATGCAATAAACATGGCTTTTTTAAAAAAGCAGATGCATGGTTCATCAAACAAAAACAAAAACCCAAGAACTTAGAAATGAGTAAACAACAACTAAAATAATTAAAGATAGCAATGAAAAATTATTAGGTCACAAAGTTGTCACCACCCACAGAACCACAGGTTTCCTCAATTTTCTGAGGCAGCAGTTAAGAAAAAGCAATCTGTTCAGTAGCTGCAACAGTTCTGCTTAAGGCAGAAGCTGCAATTCTGCTTGTAAGAGGAATGTGTACTGAATGTTGAGCTAGTTGAATAAGCAAGTGTTCCTCCTAAAAGAGAAGGGGGGATAGGCTGATCCTTCCCTGAGAAACCAGGACAAAAAAACACCTGGAACACCTCAACAGCAGGTAAGTGCCTGCAGCCTTGGTCTGTCTGGCGTGAGGCTGACTACTCTGTTCCAGAGATAAGCACAAAACAGGGGTGTGGAACTTGCAGACTCAAGGCCACATGTGGTCCTCTAGGTCCTCAAGTGTGGCCCTCTGACTGAATCCAGCCTTTACAGAACAAATCCCCTTAATAAAAGGATTTGTTCTGTAAAACTTAGACTCAAAGGCTGCACCCAAGCACCTAGAAGGCCATGTGTGGCCCCAAGGCTGCAGGTTCTCCACCCCCAGTGTAAAAGAATGAACACCTGCAAAGCAATTGGTCCTTTTAGGAGTTTTCCAAGCCTTTCCTCAGCAAAATGAAGGCATACTGAAGACTAAGAATGGTAATAAAAGAATTAGATTTTGTATTTTTAAGAAAAAAAAAATTTCAAGCCCTTTTTAAAACAAAAGCTGCTTTACATGTTTTGTTAGACATCAGTAAATACAACTTCCCCACACAACAATTTCAGACCTCAACTAATCAGTGCCCTATGATCATGAGATCCTGTGAATAAAATTTAGGGCACCTGGAAAGGTAGCTAGTTGTATTCTGAAAGAACATTGCTCACCAAAATCAAAGGAAAGCTACTTGGAGCCCAAAGTAAAACTTGCTTCAAATGTGTACAATTTTTTTTTTTACTGAAAGAACTAAAGAAAGTGAATTGTTTTTAAGAACTAGTCAATTTTACTGAAATTTACATTAACAAAACATTTACATCTCTGGAAAAATGCCATTTTCTTATCTGGCAAATAGTTTATAAAAAAGGAATTAATGTAAAACTTTAGATCTATATTTTGTTAAATCACAAATTACTATAATTACTTAACACCATCTCTGTAGAAACTATACACACAAAATCAGCATGCAAACTGTTATTCCTTGAATGGAATAATAAGGAACAAGACTGCATGAAAGAAACAGTGTCAGAGCTCAAGCCTGAACTTGGCCAATAAAGGCAGATGATCTGAAGAATTATTTTCATTAGGAAGTCCATTAACAGTCCATAAGTCTTCTTCTGTAAGAAGTGACAGTCTACCTAGAAGTTTCAAGCCACCAACCAAAGCGACTTCTGTTCCTACATAAGAAAAAAAACAACTGATCAGACTGCATAAAAATAATTATGAACTATTTCATATCCTAAATAATCCTAATATTCTAGTAACAGAGACAAGTGAAATCTGAGCTACCATCAAAAGATCAGTATGATAAGTTTCTCAAGTATTAATATATTATTACTGGATAATTATTAACACAGCTAATTATATTTTATACTCCTATGATTTTAAAGTTTTTCCTATAACAGGCTCTGCAAATAATCTTCAGTACAGAATGCTTATATACAGCAAATTTTTTTAAAATCATTTAAGATGGACAACAACATAAAAGTGTCACTCACTAACCATTCTGTCATTCCACAAAACAAAGTTTAGTAGCACAAGTCAGAGCAGAAGGCTCTTTTTCTTTTATCCTAAGGTGTGGAATTTTATGCCACAATCCTCTTGTGCCACCTAGTGGCATTCTGCTGAAGTGGCAAGGCCCATAAAGCCAAAGGAGGTCAGAGCGAATCACAAAGGGGAGAAGCGTTAGTGCTAACAGAATTCAACAACAGTCACACAGGACAAAACGGAGAGGGGCAAAGAGAGAGATGGACCAAAATCCTTAGAATGAATGGCTACCTACCTCTGATCTGGACAGGCATTTTCTATGCTTTAAAGATAAGTGTTTTAAAAAACACTAGTTATTCTATAGATTAATACAGGTCTAGAAGAGAATTTGGAAGGTCCTTAATCCTCCTTCACACTTCTGAAAAGTGGTTGGATTCTTCTCTAGGTGAACACATTTATTGATCGAGACTGATTACCTTAGAAAGCAGACTATTCCACTTTTTAGACAGCCCTCAACATTAGAAAATTATTCCTCATAATGAAATGAATTTTGCTTCTTTCCCAACCAGATACGACTGCCTTCCAGAGATACAAAGAATTAGTTTAACTGCTTTTCCGTATGACAATCTTTTAAATATTTGAAAACAATCTCATCTTCTCTAAGTTAAACATATTAGGTCCTATTCCTCATGTGACAGGATTTAAGAACACTTCCTCTCCACTTTCTTTGTTAGTTTCCTCTAAGCATGTCTATGTTCAACTTAAAATGTAGCACCTAGAAGTAAACATGATACTATAGACAATGTTGTCATGCGGAGTACAAAGATTTTTTCCCACGTAAAATGTGATTCGTGGTTTCAGTGCTCTGATGGATCTGTCAGATCATCTATGTAGTTATGATTTCTGCTAGTGCAAATTTCTAAGTTTTCACATTATACGCAATTTATTTCTATCACCTTCTATAAATTCTTCAGAAAACATCCATTCAATACGTTAGGAGGCCCTCCTCTGTTTCTTTTCATCCCTTGATGGTACCAGTGTTAACACTCAAACTGACCATAAATTACCTGTCATGCCCACAGCTGGGGCTATGTTACCTTGACAGTCACCACGGTTATTGTTCCTCTAACCCGTTACTTAAGTACTTTAATCAAATGGTCCTTAGCAAACTCCAATTCCCTCTCCTTCAAATCTCTTTTCTCTGTTACCTCTCCCAGGAATACTCAACCCTATCTTCACCTAACCCCAGCCTTTACTTTTCTCATTTGGTAAGAAAGAAACCAAAATGATCATCTGTTTTGCACTTCTCTATAACCCACGTAACCAGTATGTAATTAAATCAAAAATGAATATTCAAGCAACATAAATGAACACTCTGTGTCAAATCTTGAATCATTTAATTTCTAAACCCAGAACCTTTTTTTCTAGGTATTATTAAAAAACAACTAACCATTATGCTTCTTTAGTGAAAACATTAGTAGATACACCTTTTTTACCTTGCTGTGTGTTAATAGCTTCCTTTTCTGTTGAATAGAAAATGTAATCCACTGTTACAGCATTTTTTGAATGACAAGTTGTCACTTCTGGAACTCCAGTATTGGGAAGGTAATGTGAATATACAGATGACAAGCTAAAATGGTGGTGCAAGTTTGAAGATAATCTAAATAAAAAAAATTGCGTCCAACATGATTTATGTCCATCATAACTTTTCCAATTTAAATTGATATTTATATAACTTACAATTGAGGATATACATGTCTAAACGCTAAGCACCCAACAACCCCTAAATTCATTAAAGAAATTATCTTCAGAAATACCAAACTCTCACTGATAACAATAAAAGAGTATGTGCTTACACATAATTACTAACTGAAATCTAGTTTATTTCTAATCAAAATATCTTCAGTAGTCAGTTTCAGTGTCAATATGCTAAATCAACTTTAGTTATTTAAACATGGCAAGTAAATGATAGTGAATTTCAATGAACATCTCTCCTTGTTCAGTTTTATCCATAAGTTTTTTCTTTATTCTTTAAGCATAACATCAACTACAAGAGTTTTATGTGGCAAGATTTAAAAAAATACATATTTTAACTCTAGTAATCCCAAGCCTTCAGATGAACAGAAGTCAATAAATTGTTCATCATTTTTCAGAACTCACTTTTTAGCTGCCACCAGGACCTCTGTTTTTTCCAACTGTTTTTGTGTCACATCATCCTCTTCTATAAAAGCAAGAGAAACATTAAAATCTGAGTGTGCTGATTTAAATGTTCTTAGATCATTCTTTTCACATATATCTAGTATATTTAAGTGATATTTTAGATAGATATTATGTGTTTCATCCAAGGAGCTATATATCATTGATGCTCAAAAAAAGGTTAAAGAATAGCATAAAATACACACACAACCAAAATCACATGCAATTTATTATGGACTTCTTGAAGCTCAACTTTTTACTGTTAAAGATAATTTAGAAATCTCTAAGAAAGAAAAATATGTTTCTATATTTTCTATCACACACAAAGAAGGCCTAATGTATGGTCAAAACTCACCTGGCTTTTCTACTCCTGTTACCTGCGGTAGCTCATAGACACAATTCTGTGAAATACCCAAGCTTGGAGGCCATATTGGAATAGACAAAATTCTCTGTCCCCGAGGAGACTGTTCCTGACCAGAAACCTAAAACAAAATTCCAACAAACTATACTTGAATAAAGATCTGAGGCCTCAACAGTGTAGGTACTCCCTCAACTAATGGAGATGGCAACCTCCATCCCCTATGCCTCAGCAAACAGTAAATATTTCATGAGTTTTTATGGCCAAAATATTTCACCAACTGTTGGCCAATCTTCCGGTGATGAGCCTCTCTGAATTTAGCTAGGCTGATTTTAGGATGACAGATACATAATCTATCACCAAAACCAGAGTAAAAGCCTAAATGGTTCAGATCTGAAAAAATTTTTGTTTAGCAGATTCCTTTAAGAACTATGGATAATCAAGTCAGGATGAGGTATAAGGTCTTTTAAGACTTTAGTGAAGGCTCTCAAATACACAGTTATTTTTTTTTTTATTTCAAAGAAATTGCTATATGAAGTATGGAACATGAAACTGAATCTCAGAATAGAAAAAGCAACCTTTATTAAATAATTAGGGAAATGGCGTAACACCTCAAAACTCAAAAAAATTAAGAAATAATTTAAAACTTTACATTTGAAAAGTCAACATTTTCCTCTATCTCATGTAATGTTTTCTTTAAATATGAGAATGATTAAAAAAAGATATAAACAGTGGTTTTGTCTATAGAATGCCTTTTCTTTCCACATTATAACTTCCATTCTTAATTCCTGAGGATTTACTCAAAGTTGATTTGCCATCTTTCAAAATGTACAACTAAAAGAGTTTTTTGAAGAGTTAAATGTTCCTTTTTGCTTACTTATCAACCTCTGTAGTACAGTTTCCAATCTCATCACTCAGCTATGAAATGTCTCTCTTTAAAGTTACCAAAGATATCATAATTGGTTTATTTGATGAACTTTTCTCAGTTCTAAAGCTTTGACCCCTCCACAACATTTGTCATTACTTTCTCCTCTCCTTTTCAAGCCTACTTTGCTGAAAGACCATCTATAGCCCACTCTCTGTGTGCCTTCTTCTCTTCTCTTTTCTTTTCTTCTCTGTGACTCCATTAGCTCTCATGGATACAATTATTTTTTATGTTGATCCTCAGATCTATATATCTAGCTAGGCCTAGTCTTCTTCCTGAATTTCAGAGTCCCTTATCACCAACTGCCTATTGTACATTTCCAACTGGATGTCACATCATATCTTCAAACTCAATATGTTGAAAATAAAATTCATTAGCTTTTCCCCAAAACCAAATCCTCTTCCAAACTTCCTTACTTCTACTGAAGGTAGTACCATCCTTCCAGTCATCCAGATTCATATGTTCAACTCCTCATTCTTTATCCACAATGCTAGAGTTCCAATTCACCCAGGTAAGGGATTTTACTTCTCAACATACTTTGCATCTGTCCCTTTTCTCCGCTTCTATCACAATTACCCTAGTTCAGAACTTTATCGCTCTCCTGATCAATAAGTTCCAGTAGACATTATCTCTAGGATCACATACAAACTCCTCTGTTTGGCATATGAAGGCCATCACACAAAGCCTCTACCCTACTCTTCCAGTCTACTATCCACTACTTCTTTCTCATGCACTTTCTAGGACAGTCAATCTGCACCTCTTACTGTTTTCACTCACGACATTCTATCACAGGCTATCTCTCATGCCTAGATTGCATTCTCTCCTCCCTTCCACCTTAGAATCCCTAATTTCTTTCAAAACTCATCTTTAGGATGAAGAATATCAAACTAACCAATCTGGCTACTTGTTAACAATTGTGGTGAAGGGTTAAAACTGTTGACAAGAAAACTACTCGATTATCAGTGGTTTTCAAGACATATTGACTCTGTCCTCACACTGAAGTAATGTAAAAGGAATAGAATTAAATGCCCTCTCCAGGAACTTGGTACCAACTCTTTATGATACAACAAATAAGTTACCAGCCAAGATGGTACACGAAGGGCAAGTCATACAGCTGAAGTCTCCCAACATTCCTTGTCAAACAACTTTAAAATAATACCTCAAATCAAATATTGGAATAGCAAAGCAGAGTCAGGGTGAGACTTTTTTTTGGTCTAAAAAAACTTAAAGAGACTGGCAAGAGAAATCTGTGACACTGGGGTAGAAGACAGTCTGAAGCCCCCCCACATAACAGCAGCTTTGGGAGTTCACAGCCCAGAGATGGTAAGAGGGTTGAACAACTGGTCAGAAAGATTACAGGGGATCCTTTGCTGGCAATGGGTACAACTGACTGGCAACTCTACTACCCATACATAGTTCTGGGTCACAGTTATAGGGCAGAGAGGAGCACTGGTGGTTGGCCACAAGGGAGCAGGGGCCCTGGTCACAGCTGCAAAGCAAAGATGAGCACCAACACCCATGGCTGCAGGGAACCAGGGACCCTTCATGGGCAAAGACCAAAGTATAGATCAGAGACCATACCTCTCCCAGGATCACACTATCATGGAAACACCAAAAACTTGCAGAACCCCAAAACTAGTTCTGAAAACAGCAACACAAAAATGCCTGAAGCTTGGGACAGTGCCTCCCTACTTTCAAGGTAGCAGAACCCAACTTTAACAAAAAGTCCACAGTCAAGGAATAGGCTGGGAAAATGAGCAAACAACAACAAAAAAAGAATTTGGCCACAAAAAGCTAACAGTGACAGAAAAGACCAAGACATAAATTCAGAAGAAGACAACAATGTAAAAACAGCTACCAAAATGTAAGCCTCAAAGAAAAATAATAATTGGACCCACAGCCAATAGGAATTCCTGGAAAAGTTTATAAAAAGAGATGAGTGGTAGAGAAAAAATTGGAAAAAGAAATAAGAATGATGCAAGAAAATTGTGAAAAGAGAATTAACAGTCTGGTAAAAGAGATACAAAAAAATACTGAGGAAAATAACACCTTAAAAAACAGGATTTGCCAAATGGTAAAAGCAGTACAAAAATCCAGTGAAGATGAGAACTCCTTAAAAAGGAGAACTGGCCAAATGGAAAAAGAGGTTCAAAAGTTCACTGAAGAAAATAATTCCTTAAAAATTAGAATTGGACAACTGCCATGAGACATCAAGAGACAATAAAACAAAGTCAAAAGAATGAAAAAATAGAATTGTGAAATGCCTCATTGAAAAAAACAAACAAAATAGATAATTCAAGAATTACTGGATCACCTGCAAGTCACAATCAAAAAAATAACACAGACATCATATATCAAGAGATTGTCAAGGAAGTCACCCTGATATTTTAGATCCAGAGGTAAAATAGAAATTGAAAGAATTCACCAATCACCTTCTGAAAAAGATCCCAAAATGACAACTCTTGGGAATATTACAGTCAAATTCCAGAGCTCTCATGTCAAAAAGAAAGTACATCAAACAGCAAAAAAGAAAACAAAATATCATGGAGCCACAGTCAGGATCACCCAAGATTTAGCCTTTCTACATTAAAGAAGCAGGGCTTGGAATATGACATTCCAGAAGGCAGAGGAGCTAGGATTACTACCAAAAATAACCTATCTAGATATTTAATAACCTAGATATTTAATGAAATAAAGGACTTCCAAGCATTCTTACTGAAAAGATCAAAACTGAATAGAAAATATGACATTCAAACAGAAGATTCAAGAGAAGCATAAAAAGGTAAACATGAAAGAGTAATCATAAGGGACTCAATAAAGTTAAACTGTTCACATTTCTACATGGGAAAATGATACATGTAACTCCTAAGAAATTTATAATTAGGGCAATTAGGAGTCTACATAGACAGTAGGTAAAATTCTGAGTCAATTATGTTGGGATGATCTTCCACAAAAGAACGTAGGGGTGAGAAAGAGGGATGTACTGGGAGAAGGGGGAAGGGAGAGTAGAATGGGGAAAATTTTCTCACATAAAAGAGGCACACAAAGAAAAGCTTTTACAATGAAGGGGAAAATTAGGTGGGGGGGCAATATGCTTGAATCTCACTCTCACTGGAATTGGTTCAATGAGGGAAGAATATACACTCAGCTGTGTATAGAAATGTAATATACCCACAATAAAGTGACAGGGGACAGGGATAAGAGAAAAGGGAGTAGGGAAATGATAAAAGGGAGGGTAGATTACAGAACACAGTGGTTACAGGTAATTTTGAGGACAGACAGGATAAAAATGGGGGAGAGAAAGAGAGAGAGACAGAGAGAGAGAGAGGAAGAAACAGAACAAACTTGGATAAAGGAAATACAATTAGTAATCATAACTGAATGGGAATGGGATGAGTTCACCCACAAAACAGAAACAGGTAGCAGAAAGGATTAGAAACCAGAATCAAACCAGAATCCAACAATATACGGTAGACATGTGACACACTTGAAACAGAAAGGTACCTACGCAGTTAAAATAAAGGGCAGGAGCAGAATCTAATATGCTTCAGCTGAAGTAAAAAAAAAAAAAAAGTAGGGATAGCAGTCAGGATCTTGGACAAAGTAAAAGCAAAAACAGACCTACTTCAAAGAGATAATGGGAGAAACTACATTATGCTAAAAGGTACCACAGACAATGAAGTATATAAAATATGTTTTTACAGTCAGTTTCTCTGATAAGGTCTCATTTCTTAAATACATACTGAGTATATACTGAGTCAAATTTGTAAAAAATAAGAGTTATTTCCCAACTGATAAATGGTCAAAGGATATAAATGGGCATTTTTCAGAGGAAGAAGTCAAAGCTATTTATAGTCAAATGAAAAAATCTTCTACATCACTATTGATTAGACAAATGCAAATTCGAACAGCTCTGAGGTACTACATCATACCTATCAGAAACGAAAAATGCTAGAGGGGATGAGGGGGAAAAAAGGTACACTAATGAGTTGTTGGTGCAATGAACTGATCTAATCATTCTAGAGAACAATTTAGAACTATGCCCAAAGGGTTACAGAACTACGTATACCCTTTGACCCAGCAAGGCCACTGCTGAGTCTGTATCTCAAGGAGATCAAAGAAAATGAAAAATGTACAAAAATATTTAGAGACGCTGTTTTTGTAGTGGCAAAGAATTCGAAATCAAGGAGTTGCTCATCAACTGGGGAATGGTTGAACACGTTGTGGCACATGATTATAATGGGGTACTATCGTGCTATGAGAAATGACAAGGGGTGCCTTCAGAAAAACATAGCAAGAATGATGAACTGATGCAAAGTGAAATGAGAAGAACTGGGAGATCATCATATATAGTAACAACATTGTAATAATGATCAACAATAACTTGGTTACCCTGATCAATACAATGACCCAAGACAATTCTAAAGGATTCATGATGAGAAAATGTTATCCACCTCCAGAGAGAGAAGTGATGAACTCTGAGTGCAAACTGAAGTATAATTTTCTCACTCTATTTTTCTTTTTTTAAAAATATGGCTAACATGGGAATATGCTTTCCATGATTTCACATGTATAATTAACATTCTAATCCTTGCCTTCTCAATGGGTCTGGGAGGATGAAGAAGGGAGGAAGAGAATTTGGAAATCAAAATACAGAAAGAAAATAATGCTTAAAATAAATAATAAAATTTTATAAAAAATATAGTTAGCAAAAAAATGATATAGAGTACTTACTTTTCCTATGGCAAGTCCTTCATAATTCAATTTTCCTTCCTTTATAAAACTGTAGAGTGGAGAGCCAGGAACTGAATTAAAGTCACCACAAATAATGATGGGACAGACAGTGCCATCTTTCTGATGGGCAACACTGGAAATCTCTGCTAATAACATAGCCAGCTGAGTCAATTTAATATCACCTCGCCTTGGATTATACAATAGATGTGTATTAGCTACACATATAGGAGAGACAGTACAATGAAATTTGGGTTGCAGGAGTAATACCAGTCCAACATTGTCTCTGTCCAACAAGGGTATATCACGGCGGTAAAATTCTACAGGGTTTGCTGATAGTAGTGTAAATTTGGAACATTTGAAGCAAATGGCACAGCCATCAGGTTTCCTTCCTGTCCTCATTTTATATTCACAATGATATCCTATGAAAAATAAAGTTTAATTAGTATTGCTAGCTTTAATCATAGAAAACTGTGCTATTCCACTATTTTTAAGATTAATGCAGACCTTTCAATTTGAAAAATGGAAATTAGTATAACACTCTCACCTTGATATACTTAATGTTTCAAATCTCTCTTAAATAAATGGTACCACAGTTTTGAAAATCTGGAGTGCTTTTTTGCCCAAGCATGCTATGTACAACTCTATTTTGACTGTTATAATTTAATATTTCTAAATTATTGGAAGTATAAATTTAGCTAAACATTATACCATACCTAATGATTCCAAATTTGGCTTGATCTCTTTTCTATAATGATCTTCTTGTACTTCCTGTAAACAAAGAATCTGAAAAGAAAATAAAACAAAGTAACATATGAATTTAGCACATCAGTAAAGATGCTGAAAGAAATTTTTACGTTTCTTTGATCATTAAAAATAAGTTTCCAAAGTGTTATGTTTGCCGTATTAGGGTTTTTTTTAAAGCTCTAATCATTTTTTTTATTTTTATTTCCAAAGTGCTCCCTTCCTTCCTTTCTAGCTCTCATTCATTGAGATTGCAAGAAAAATTTAAAAAAACCAAAACACTAACATGTATAGACATGCACAATAAATTTCTACATTAGCCATGTTTCAAGAAAAAAAAGAAAAAGAAAATATGCTTCAATCTGCACTGAGTCCATTAGTTCTCTCTCTGGAGAAAGATCGCATGTTTCATCATGAGTCCTTTGGAACTGTGCTGATTGTGTTGACCAATGTTACTAAGTCTTTCAAAGTTGATTAACTTTACAATATTGCTGCTTCTGTATAAAGTGTAGTCCTGGTTCTGCTCCCTTCACTTTGCATTACCTCAAATAAGTCTTCCTACGTCTCTCTGAAACCATATCTTTCTTCATTTCTTACAGCACAATAGTATTCCATCATATTCCTATAACATAACTTGTTCAGCCACTCCCCAGTTGATGGACATCTCTTCAGTTTCTAATTCTTTGCTGCTACAAAAAGAGCTGTCATAAATATTCTTGTACATACAGATCCTTTCTTCTTTTTTTGATCTCTTTGGGGGTATAGACCTAGTGGCCATATCTCTGGGCCAAAAGGTACATACAGTTTAATGGCTTTTTGGGCACAGTTCCAAACTGTTTTCTGTAACAGTTGGACTAGTTTACAGCTCCACCAAACAGTACATTATTATAGCCCACATCTCCTCCAGTAACTATCATTTTCCTCTTTTTGTCATCGTAGTCAATCCAAATGGGTATGAGGTACCCCAGCTGTTTTCATTCAAATTTCTCAAATTATTTAGAGCATTTTTTCATATGGCTATTGATAGTTTTGGTTTCTTCCTCCTAAAACTGTCTAGTCATAATCCTTTGAACATTAAACAATTGAGGAATAGCTCTTATTCTTGCAAATTTGCCTCAGTTCCCCGTGTATTTTAGAAATGAGACCTTTCTCAGAGAACCAAAGTGTTTTGATGATTACAGCCTTTTAGCATAATCTGAGATCTAGGACTGCTAGGCCCCCTTCCTTCTCATGTTTTTGTTTCTGAGTTGTTTTTTCCACTACATCCTTGTAGTAATTCCTCTGACATCCTTGACCTTCTGTTTCTTCAGATGAATTTTGTCATGAACTTTTTTCTAGCTCTATAAAGTAATCATTTGGTAATTGGCACAATACTAAATAGGTAAATTCATTTAGACAGTATTGTCATTTGTGTTATATTGGCTCAGTACGCTCATGAGCAATTAATATTCCTCCAGTTACTTAAATCTGTGTTTATTTGTTTTGTAATTGTGTTCACTAAGTTCTCTCCCTTGGCAAGAAGATTCTTAATTATTTTATAATTGTACATATTTTACATGGAATTTCTCATTCTATCTCTTTTTGCTGAGTTTTGTTGGTAATATATAAAACCACCTATTTGTGTGGGTGTACTTTATTTCCTGCAACTTTACTAAAGTTGTTCATTGTTGATTAGTTTTTAATTCTTTGGGTTCTCTACATCCGCAGAATGACAGTTTTGTTTCCTCATTGCCCATGCTAATTCCTTCAATATCTTTTTGTCTTATTGCTTATAGCGATTATTTCTAGCAAAATATTGAACAGAAATGCTGATAATGGACATCCTTGTCCTTGAATTTACTGTAAGGACTTCTAGCTTATCTTTATTACAGATAACGTTTGCTTTGGTTTAAGACAGACACTACTTATCATTTTAAGGAAAGCTATTTATTATTGTGCTTTCTAGTGTTTTCTTTTATAGGAACAAATATTACATATTGTCAAAAGCTTTTTCTGCATCTATTGATCAATATGTTTTTGGTGCTTTTGTTGTTAATAAGGTCAATATTATGCTTAACTTTTTAAAACACTGAACCAGCCTTGTATTTCTGGCATAAATCCAGCTTGGTCATAGTGTATGATCTTTGTGATATACTGTGATAATCTTCTTGCTAGTATTTTATTTTAAAATTCTGCATCAATATTCATTAGGGAAATTGATCTATAGTTTTATTTCTCTGTTTTGACTCTCTGGTTTAGGTATCAAGAC
Source organism: Notamacropus eugenii (assembly GCF_028372415.1). Classification (NCBI taxonomy): domain Eukaryota; kingdom Metazoa; phylum Chordata; class Mammalia; order Diprotodontia; family Macropodidae; genus Notamacropus; species Notamacropus eugenii. The sequence goes on along the minus strand of NC_092873.1, from coordinate 425,168,620 downwards.
CAAATTCGCATCATAAAAAGATTCTGGTGGAACTCTTAAAAAAACAAAAACAGCTTCGGCAGCATTATAATTAATTGTTCTTTAAGTGTCTGTTAGAAATCACTTGTTAATCCATCTGGTCCTATGATTCTTTTCTTAGGGAGTTCATTTATGGCCAGTCCAATTTATTTTTATGTGATAGGGCTATTCAAGCATTCTACTTCCTATTCTAGAATCTGGGCAATTTATATCTGTGTAAATATTCATCCATTCCATTAAACTGTCAGTTTACAATTATGTCATAATTCCTTTTATTTATCTCTATTGGTTGTGGATTTACCTTTTTAATCATTAGAAGTTAACAGGCAGATTTCAGAGGTTTGGCTGTTTTTTTGGCTTTTTTGGGGGAGGGGAGGGTTGCTTGAAGAGTCAAATTTAAGATTATATGAACCAAAAAATACACTTAAATGATTCACTCACTATTAAAAATTAAGACTTAACAAAGAAAATGCTTTGGTTTTAAAAGATATTAAAATGCGAATACATTCATTTTTCAAATAAAATATAATATTTTTGATTACTACTGTGCATGCCCCAAATCTTAAAAAATAAAATTCTTACCATTGCTATGTCATGTTATACTAAAGTCTCTAAAAGCAAATCAACTATTTTAACATAAAAATCTAGAATTATACCTATGTGAAAATCCCAATCCTCCAATCATTCTGATCTTTGGCTTTCAAAATCCTTCTATTTGGTTTTTAATCCTGTGTTTGGCTTTCAAAGCCCTTCATAACCTGGTCTCTTCCTACCTTTCCAGTCTTCTCACACTTTACTGCCCCCCAGGTACTCTGTGATCCAGTGACACTGGCCTCCTTGCTGTTTCTTGAACACAGCGTTCTATCTCCCACCTCCAATCAGTTTCACTGGTTGTCTCCCATGCCTGGAATGCTCTCCCTCCTCATCCTCTGCTTCTTAACTTCCTGGCTTCTTTCAAATATCAACTCAAGTCCCACCTTCAACAAGAAGCCTTCCCTCTGAGATTACTTCTAATTTACATATATATCTTATTGTCTCCTCCATTAGACGGTGTCCTTAAGAACAGGGACTATTTTTCACTTTTCTTAATATTCTCAATAAGCATGGTGCCTGGTACATAGTAGGTACTTATTAAGTGCTAGCTGACTAATGTATTATTGAACATATGTGCTCAGTACCCCTTAACATTTTTTAATTGTTCCCTGCCAAAAATGTCATTTCTTTTTTGAGTATACTTATTTCCTAAATCCCTTCTAGAAAACGCATATGGCTAAGTATATAAATATGTCATTAATATCTTTCTGCAAGTCTCATATCTTTTAAAAAATCAGTTTTATAACTGTAATTAAACTTCTTCCTTTCCCATTTCAAGAATGATTTTATGTGGGCAAAACAATTTAAGTAATTAAATTATTTATAAAGTTTAGAATTCAAATTTTTCTTGTATGAGGCATGTTCAATGATATTGTGCACTTACATCTGCATCCATGTGTTTAATTTCTCTTAGGATATTGGGAAACCTAAAGCCCCAGATCAAGACTGGCTTTCGGCAGTGTCTATAGAGATATGAGTTATCCTCCAATAAATCCTGTGAAAGGATATTATAGGACATGACTGAAAACTCAAATTTTTCTTTCTCATCTTTATAGTTTTGGTCAACTTGTTTATCTCCTAGGATCTTCATGTTTTCTTTATTATGGTGACAGAGGTATTCCCAATGCCGCTTTATCACGCCTGTCAAAATACAGTAGACAGAATATAAAGAATTAATCTTATAAGCATAAATACAATTACCTATCTATATATATATAAACTTTCTGCTTTTTGAGAATTCTAACTTAAGTGCAGGCATCCTCATCACTAGAATAACACTACATAGAGCCAAGAGTCTTCTCTGACACTAGAGAAAGCTGTTACCAAATTCAATCACTTAGGCAGCCCCTAGTCCAATGATGTTCTGAAGAAGAAAAGACGTCTGAGGATCTTTCAGGGACACAGGTCCTTTAGGCACCATGCACCCTGGAAAAATTAAAAGTCTAGAAATAATAGTACCAGCCATTATGTAGCACTCTAAAGAGTTAGCAAAGATTCTTACAGACATCATCTCAGTTGATGTTCACAACAACCCTGGGAGGTAGGCAGTGTCAAAACAACGCCCACTTTACAGATGAAGAAAAACCAAAGCTCAGAGAATGTGTGATCACACAACTCGTTTCAGAGACAGTATCCCTTTTTTTTTTTTTTTAATTTTAACCCACCCCATTGCAACCCTACCCGCAAATTTCCTCAGGACAAGATCTACAAGTGATTTCATGCCAGAATGGCTCTGGGCCTGGCATCCTGGGAGAGATACAAAGAAAGAAGGGGTCAAAGATGAAAACACTGAGGCAGTAGCTATTTGCTAAGCTGAAGCAGAATAACTCTGATCAGTCCAGGCAGAAGAAAGGTTATCAGACACACCAATGCAAAAGTCAAGCGATGTGGCATGGCTGCAGGGTGGTGGTTTAACAACCACGGTTGGCAGATCAATCTGGCATGAAGCAAACAGAAGTTCAATAAAGTCATCAGGCAACCTGCAAGATGAAGAGGCATAGCCTCAAACAGCAGCAGTTACAGGCACATCCCACCTAATATTATTATTTGGCTCCAGTGTTAGAAGAAATAACATATTCAGGACAAATTTAGTTCCTTAAGAAGGAACATTATAATAATTTGGAAATTATAGTCCTAGAAATCCAACATTCAGACTCTGAACACTCAGTAGAATTCTCTTCAAGATTTTTCCCCATAAGGGATAGAGGTCCTGAGATCATAGCCTGGAGGGTGTTTGGTAGATACTGTCTAAACCCATCCCTGCTGGGCCTGTGCTTATAGCATGCATGGACACCTCAAGGGCATTATGTCCAACAAGTGAAGAGGAAAGATGATTCCTTTAAGTTTTACGGTACCACCTTGGACTTGCTCATCTGACAAACATTTATTATACACCTATGTGTAAAACAACATCCTTGGGGCCAGGGGAGATAGAGATAATTTAGAGAAGGTTCCTGGCCCAGTAACTATTTTTAATATTGACATGAATATTAAAAATGCCTGGGCATATACTGCCTGTTTTCCACCAGTCAAAGGGACAAGGGAATTGATAGTTATAGGGATTGAATGCCTTCATGACTATAGTGGGACTTAGTTATAATGTATTACTAACATGATCTTAAGACAAAATTAATCAGAGATAACTTATACAGTGTATGCCTTATTACAAATAAAGGCAGTCACTGACTTACAATCTGACAAAAGTCTACCTCTGTTTTTGACCTGTTTTCCACATTAGTGGAGGCCTGCTGCCACAAAAGTTGTTATGAAAGAATTTTTTAAAAATTTCAAATTTTTAGAGAATCTGAGTTCAAAAGCAAAGAAAGGGTAGAAGCTCTAGAACATCTTAGAACAGCTAACACTAGAGGAATACTTAGCAACAACATAAGAATATGAAAGGATGTACTACTTCAACCCCTTCCCAAAACATTAATCAGTTTCTGCAACATCCCAAATAAGTGATCTTCCAACCTGTGGATGTTACCTCCAATAACATGGTATTAACAAACTCACAAAACAGCCCATTCCATTTTCAGACAATTCTTTAGGAAATTCTTATTGATACTGATCCTAAATCTTCCTCCCTCTAATTTCCACAAAGTCATTTCTGGTAGAAGGGGGGGGAATATGATTCTCCTTTTCCAACCTTCCCAATCTTTCCCCCACACTAGTTTTTTTCTTTTACTTTACTATTCCACTGCCTAAAATTTCAACAATTCATTAAAAGGCCTTTAATAAGCACCCTCTCTTTAAACTACAAATATTTCTGGGTGGGTTATGGGTTAATCATGCACATTAGGAGAATAGTTTACATCATTTTTTCCCTTAATGTGAGATGAAATGTGCAAGGTATCTCTTTTTGTTTTGTTTTTAGGGGGGTTTTGGAGACGGGGAGGGATGAGGTAAACAAGTTTTGAATATGGAACATTTTAGGGTGAGGGGGAGAGTAGATCTGGATGAAATCCAAAAGTAGAATTTAGGAATGTGAAGGGGCATTAGAGAGCAAGAGGAAACCACCACAATGGGAAGCTTGAGAAGTAGAGAGAGGGAAGGATGAATAACTTTATTATTATACACTGAAAAATCTCATATCTCAAGTAGCATATGCTTTGAACATCAAGAGCTCCATTACAGAAATATTCAAGTATATTTGCTTCTTTTGGATTAAAATTAAAATTAAATTAAATTAAAAATTTATGCAATCGCAGAACAGGATATCAGAAACAAATTGTGCCTATTTAAAATCTGCCTAGAGTACTGCACCTCAGAACAAAGGAATCAACTCCCTTCTTTTTCCCTACTCTTTGGATCCATAATTTGAACTATTAAAATTAGAATTTACCTATATTATTAGTTAAATAGTATACTTACTTATATCAATACATGCTGTCTCCTCTAATAGAATGCAAGCTCCTTGGGGGCAGGGATTGTTTTATGTTTGTCTTTGTATCTTTCCCTCCCTAGTGATAGCAGTACAGTTCTAGGTATATAATAAATGCTTGTTGATTGATTAAAATAGGCTTTTGTGGTTACCATTTTAAATTTTGTTTCTGTGGAAAAGTGTCTTCAAATGTCAAACAATTATTTTAAAAATGAACTTCTGGAATTCTATTCATTCATATACTGGGCACTGCCTATGGTTCATTTAGCCACAGACCAACCACAAAAACTCTGCATATGTATATAATATGTAAAGAGCAAAACTCTACAGTCATGCAAGAATATCATAACCTGTAGTCATACAAATGGATAGCCACTGTTGAAATGCCTTATCAAAATATGAAGGACAATGGTGCACATACAGATGCAGATCTATGTGCACATGCTGTACATTTAATAAGGATTTTACAATTCATAAATTCATAAAGTTTACAAACTCACTTTCATAACCTCTTGTTAGCACTACCTGGGGATCTATGGTGGTGATTTTGAAGCCTTCAGAATTTGTGGAACCCTCCTACATTTTTTTCATGCAATCTGTTCCAACCCCTGGTATAATATTAGAGAAAGACTCGAGTCAGGCACAGTTTATACAAGTTGATTTTGAGCATGTTTTTTCATCTAGCCTTTCAAAGTGACTCATGGAATGTTCAGGTTCCAAACTTGTGATGAGAACCATTGTGATATAGTAGCCTTGGTTCTCAGACTTGATATGCTCTCTAATAAAGTCATATAACAAAAGTTTATATACCCTATATATGTCAGGAGAAATACCATGATCAGAGGAAAATCAGTGGAAGGCTTGATCCAATTTTAGGGTGTCAATTAGTCATAATTGTTATGCAAATTTCTCCAAATTTTACCTCAAAGTAAGTCATATTAACACTGTGGTTTTCTTGACTGAGAGCACTTATCCATAATGCCATGAAATATCTGATAGGATAAAAACAGTCTTTCTACTCTGAGACCTTGGGCAAGTTAGCTAATTTCCCTGGGCTTCAAGTAAAAGGAGGGGGTTAGACAAGATCATCTCTAAATCTACTGCACAAGAAATATTTCCTTAATCAGGCCTCTTGGGGAAATGTGATCAGACAAAACGAGTCAAGTTGTAATAAAATACTTCCAAAATTTAACTGACTTTCCCAATAGGGAATATGTGCACAAATGAAATTAAATGACAATCCCTAAATGCAATTTAGGAAATACATGCAGATAAAAGATGCGAGTCTACAAATTCAAAGGCTAAAATATTAAGTTATCTTGTTATGCTAATTTTTCTTTTCATCCTCAAATATATCTCATCCATGGAATCATAGGCTTCCACTTTTACTCCAGGTAGTTATTTTTAAATGAACATAAAAATAAAAACAATTTTGGAAAGAAAGGCATTCTATACGGTTAAAATCAGTGGGAAACAAGTACCAGTTGCCCCCAACACCTAAAAGAGTTAATTTTTTTCCAAGGTAAAATGTAAAAATCTCAAGTTTCATTCTAATGGCTAAAGGTCATTTTTGCACCAAGACACAATGTATCAACTTTACCTTGGGTTTTTTGACGTTTTGGTGATGGCTTATCTTCTTCTGAGTCCATGATGTAGCTAGAAAGGTGAAACAAAGATGTATGTGCAAAGTTGTCAGGTCTCCAATTCCAGAGCTGAAACTGACTTCTATTAGGTAGAAATAAACAAGGTGGCCTCCAATTTAGTGGGCAATGTTGACTGCTGAAGTATGGATAAGGAACCCAAGAATAATTTCCAGGCCACCTCATACAACTAGAGATGTGTCTGTTCCAGCAAAATCTTTGAGAAAGATCCCATGGCGTTATCCTGTCTCTGCCCAGACTCTGAAGGTGATAGGGTAACATGGGATATCTAAAAGAAATAAATACTGTAGTTAAGGTACCATTTTGGTAAGTCACAATTAAGAGATTCAAAATATCAAATTATCAAGTGATCCCCTTTCATCTAGTCTTCTCCAATTGACTGATCCCTCTGTCATCTCTACTCATCACTCATTTTCAATCCCTCCCTGTCTACCGATTCATTTCCTATTGCCTTCATGTCCATGTCTCCCCATATCCTGCAAAAAACCTCACTTCATCCTTCCCTACCCTATATCTCCATCTACAACACATGCCTCCACTTTCCTCTCTCTCTCTCCTAAACCTTTTACAATCTGGCTTCTGACCTTATCATTCTACTAAAACTCCACTCTCCAAGGTTACAAAAGATCACTTGGTTGCCTTTACTCAATCCTTATTCTCCCTGACCTCTCTGCAGCTTCCTCACACTGTTGGTTACTCTCTCCTTCTTGACACTTTCTTCTCTCTTAAGTTCTTAGGACAGTACTCTCTCCTGGTTCTCCTATCTAGTCATTCTTCTTTCTCCTTTGCTGGATCCTTCTCCAAGATCATGCCTTGTAACAATTGGCGTCCCTCAGGATTCTGTCCTGGACCCTCTTCTGTTCTCTCTCTGTACTACTTCACTGGATAATTTCATCAGTTCCCAGGGATTTAATTTCCATCTCGATGTTGACAATTCTCAAATCTACCTTTCCTGCCCCAACCTCTCCGCTGACTTCTAATCTCACATCTCCAACTATCTTTCAGAAATCTCAAACTAGATATCCAGTAGATATTTAAAATCAGTATGTTCAAAACAGAACTTACTATCTTCCCCCCTAACACTCTCTCCCTACCCCCTACTCCCCCCCACAGATACTTTCTCTATTACTGTGGAGGACAATGCTATCTTCCCAGTCCCTCAGGCTCAAAACCTAGGAATCATCCTGGATTCCTCCCTATCTCTAACCTCCACATCCAAGCTGTGGTCACCTCTGCATCTCTTAAATATGCCTCCTTCTCTCCTCTGACACTGCCATCACTCTGGTGCAGTCCCTCATCACCTCATCAATGCTGTGATTATTGCAATATCCTGCTCAGGGGTCTGCCTGTCTCAAGTCTTTCTCCAATTCAATCCATCCTCCATTCAGCCACTCTTTGATCCAGTGACACTGAGTTCCTTACTATCCCATGGACAAGACATTCTATCTCTCAACTGCAGGCATTTTCTCTGGTTGTTCTCCATGTCTGAAACACTCTCCCTCCTCAGAGCTTCCACTACTGACCTTCCTTGCTTCTTTTAAGTCCCAACTAAAATCCCACCTTCAACAGGAAGGCTTCTCCAACCCCTCTTAACTCTAGTGCTTTCACTCTATTAATTATTTCCTATTTATCTTGAATATAGTTTGTCTTGTATATACTGTTTTCATGTTGTCTCCCCCATTAGACTGTAAGCTCCTTGAGAGTGGGATAGTAATCTGATAAGGAAGCTGTAGAAGGATTGCCTTGAAGCAGCGAAGGGTTGTGTAACATAAATTTGTAGTGGACCCAGTCATAACAGTTCTGTGATTTTTCTATATCTTCATTCAGTGGCACATGTGTATGTAGGAATGAAGGCAGTAGATGGTGGCAACGATTAGCTAAGATTTGTTGAGGTGCAACTGATAATATAATAGGGGGACCAGGGACTCAAGAGGACAGTATATAGTCAAACTGGTTCACCATGGGGTCAAAATAGGAAAAAGAGGAGAGAGTAGCAAGTGAAAGGGAGATGGCCTGGGAGAGAACTGAAAGGTCAAGGAATGGAGGTCACAGTATAGATAAAGAATAGGGTTTAGTAAAGGAAGGCAGAGGGAGAGGTGGAAAGCCAATTCATTATGGTCAGATAGGTGGATTTTGGAATTCTTAAAGATGGAGGTGGTGTATTTGTACGTAATGACAAGAAAAAAAGGTTATGACTATCTTTGTGTGTGGCTGAGATGGGGAGAAAAATAGATCATGGGAAGTGAATAGACTGAGAAACTGAATGATTGAAGGTTTGAGGAAAAGTCAGTATTTATGCTGAAGTCCCAAGTATGAGGGCAGGAGTCAGAAGGCAGAGAAAAATTGTGATCTATGTACCAAACATGTTGAAGAAGGAATGGGAGTGACCAGGAAGTCTGTAGACAACAGCTATACCAGGGCTTTAATTGGGTTGTAAATATAAACTACATGAACCTCAAAGAAGGAGAGGTTACCAATGACAAAGTTAGGAGGAGAACCTGGAAGTGGCAAAAGGTAGTGAGAAGTATTTCAACTCCCCCAACCAATGAGCTAAGAAAAATGAGTGAAGTTATAACCAGTACTGGAAAGAGTAGCCAAGGAGGCAGTTTCATCAGTGGGAAGTCAGGTCTTGGTGACTGTAGAAAACAGAATTAACAGAAGATGAGAAGATTTAGGATGAAGAGTAATGTGTTGCCTATAGAATAGGCATTCTAGAGGGCATAGTGGAAGGTGCGGCAAATGGTTGGGACTTTGGGGTGGGAGGATTGAGGGGGATGGGAATAAGAAATCAAGTGGTGGAAGATGGGCAATGAAGTTTAGATGAAGATCTACAGGAGTTTAGAATCACTATAATGTGTAAGGCATGACCAACTGTAAGAATGTTCATCACTGAGTGGAAGGTGCCACTCCTCTGCCCAGAGGAGGCTGAAGATCAAGCAGGAGACAAGCACAGAGCAATATGGTGCAGAAGATGGAGGACAAACGATCAGATGGGAGGTCCTGCTTCACTACTCTTCTCTCAAAGGCTGGAGATTAGGCAAGGGGAGATGGAAGTCGAACCTGCTCAACAGGAGACGGAAGGCCTGAGGTCAAAGGGAAGCTTGATCCTCTTCTCACAGGAGGCTCTTCACATCCAAGCTGGGAGGTCAGGCTGGCAGCAGGAGACGGAAGTTGTGAAGCAGGCTCCAAGTAGCCTTCCTCAGCAGACATGTGCAGCAGGAGATGGAGGGTTCAAAGTCTGAGCAAGGCCTTGCTCTTCTTCTCACCTGAAGCTGGAGACCAGGAATCTTCGACGATGACAACGCAGAGACTCACAAATACCTCCATCTAAACCAGCCCTCCCACTAAAATTCACTTTGACATTTCCAGTTGTCTGACTAGATATTTCAATTGCATTTCAAATTCAACATGTCCAAAATAGAATTCATCTTCCCCCTAAAACTCATCCCTCCTCCAACTTACTTATTTCTACTGACACTATTAAATTACTACAATCCAATTACCAAATTCAAAATTTCAGAATTTTGAATTGTTCTCTCTGTATACTGCCCCCTTCATTCAACTACTTATGACGTCCTGTCACCTTTACCTCCACACAATTTCTCAAGCCATTCCCTTTCTCTCTACTCACCCTATATCACCTTATCACACACATCAATTTCTAACTGGTCTCCCTGACACTACTCTCTTATTTCTCCAAGGCATCCTTTACATAAATGCAAAAATAATATCCAATGCCTGGCACACAGATGATTAATAAATGTTTATGTTTATTTATTGATTCAAGTATAGGTGTGACCATGTAATTCTCCTGCTCAAAAATCTTTAATTATCAAATCAGAGCACAGATTCCTTGACTTACCATCAAAGGCCAATTACAATTTAATGTCAACTTACTTTTCCAATCTTACCATACTCCCTTTTTGGAATATAAGTTGGAAGGTACCTCAGAAGCCCTCTAGTCCAACCTATACTTCTATAGGAATCCTATAACATCCCCAAACAAGTAGTCAGTCATATCTAACCTTCACTGAAGACGAGTTAGGAGACAGTATCATAGAATCACAGAATCTGAGAGCTGGAAGGGACCTCAGACCTCAGCTCATCTACTCCAACCCTGTACAAGACAATCCATTTCACCTTCAGCTGATCCTCACAAAATTAACACACTCTACATTCTGGTCACACTGGAGGACTGCTAGCAAGTTACTCAGCTCTCTCTGCCCTTTACCACCTTTGTGCATTTGCATGGGCCAGCACAACTAGAATAAAGTCCTATCATAAAAATCTCCACTTGCTGTCATTCTGCTCTTCTTTCAAAGTCTAAGTTGCCTTTTCCACTCAAAGGAATTGATAGCTCCTTAAATATATTATAGTATTTTATCTAGATTTCACTCATTACATTCTATCTTTTATCATACTTTATGGACTTGCTTGATTCTCCCATTAGATAAAAAACTCCTTGAGGTAAAGGAACGTGGGTGGATGGGTTTTTTACCCTTCCTGTGAATCCCCTGTACTCAAAACAATGATATAAAAGTTTGTTTAATTTGAATTTTTAGACTGGAAGGTACATTATATATAACTAACCTCCTTCTTTTACAAGTAAGAAAACAGAAGTCCAAAGAAGTTACATGATTTACTAAGATTCACATTATCTATACACTGAAGCAACTAGGTGGTACAGTGGACGGGATGCTGAGCCTAGAACCATGAAGACCTAATTTCAAATCTGGCCTCAGAAACTTACTAGCTGTGTAAGTAACCAAGGGCAAGCCACTTAACTGTATATTAGGGATCATAATAGCACCTATTTCCCAGAGTTGTTACGAGGATCAAATGAGATTTGGAAAGTACTTAACACAGCTCTACACATAGTAGGTACTACATAAAGGATATTATTGCCAGGGTTCTTGAACATGTTGTGTTTGGCTGGTTACTTTACATTTATTTCCCTCCTCTCCTCAACTAAATATAAATTTCTTGACCACAGAGGCTTCTTGCATTCCCCATAATGCAAAGCAATGTTAGACATACATCAGGGACTCCTGAATTACTGAAAGAACTGGTCACAGAATACATAAATTTAGAAATGGAAAGGACCTTAAAGTTGTAGTGTCAAACTCAAATAGAAACAGATCCCTGTGGGCTACATATTGACTTAGAAAATAATAATTTAACATGTATGTTGTACTGTATTCTTATTTATTGTATTAAACCTTTCCCAAATACATTTTAATCTGGAGAGCCCCATTCTGGAGTTGCCTAGCTATGTGTCTGACACCTCTACCTTACAGGTAATTTAGTTCAAACAAGTTCTGGGGATTTTTCATGAGCTGGCCAAAATCATACTGGTAGTAAACAGCAGCCACAACACAAACTCAGGTCCTCAGACTCTAAATCCAATACTCTTTCCACTCCACCAAGGTGGTGCTAGGGCTCCCAGATGGTTGTAACAGCAATAATCCTAAGAAGTTTCTTTAAAAATAAAACAAACGTAGATCATAATAAACACAATTGTAACAACTGAAACAAAGGAATCTATCCTTCTTCGGAAACTACTTAGAAAGCAGCTTTTCTAAAAGTAATCTGATATACCATGCCAGTCAAAATCCCATCATGGCCACCCTCTGGCTGTTGTGACCCTGGGTAAGTACTTTAGCTTCTCAATTTCCTCATAATTCTCTGAGTAGAAATTTGGAAGTAACGAGTTGGGGCAGTGGACAGAGTATTATTAGACTTACTTGAGGTCAGAGACCTAAATTCAAACCACCACCTGAGGCTACTACCTGTGGGACCTATTAACTAGCTATTTCTAGGCACTGCAAAATAGATGCTGCTTCGTGTGCAAACAACTTGGCAAATATCTCATTTGATCCTCACGACCACCTGGGGAGCTAGGTGCTATTCCAGTCCCCAATGGACAGGTGAGGAAACTGAGGCTGACAGCAGTGAAGTCATTTGCCCAGGGTCACACACTCATTTTTTAACTCAAGGCATGTTTCCAGACCACATACACAGAGAAACGAAACGTTCCCCCCCACAAACACCCCAACAACCTGCAGACGAGACTTAGACTTTTATCCCTACCACCACAAGTTTTCTGTGCCAGAAACAAATGAACAGATTTAATGTTAATAATCAAGTAACAGGGTGAGGTGTCACTCCAAAACCAGAGTTTCTATTTAATTTAACGGGCACCCGCTCAGGCAGGGCTGGGGGAGGGGGGAGAGGCTTTCAAGGCAAAATAACAGCAACGGCCCCGACCCTCCCGGAGCTAAAGTTTTTGGGGGGCCGGGGAGGAGGAGGGGGCGTCACGAAGACGAGTAAACAGAGTGATTTCACCCCTGCGCCCCTTCCTCCTCCTCCTTTCCAGGCGGACCGGAGGTGGTGAGGAGGCGCCGCAGGGGGTCTGGGGAAGCGGGCCGCGGAGGAAGCGGATCGGACAGGAAGGTCTGAGGCCTGAGGCAGACCGGGCGCCTGTCGGGACTTCTGCCTCCCTCCACCCCACTCCCAGCTCCCGCGGGTCTGTCTGTATTCACCTCGTCCAGTTCCCGCGCCGGCCGCGACCTCCACCTTTCTGCCCTTCCTCCTCCTCCTCCTCCTCCTCCTCCTGCCCCTGCCCCTGCCCCTGCCCCTGCCCCTGCCCCGCCTCAGGTTACACACCGCGGGCCGCCCCCGCCCCCGCCTCCTCCCCGCCACACTGACCGGCCTCTTCCCACCGCACAGCGGCTGTAGCCCCTCCTCACACAGCGCCACGCTTCCATCCTCCTCCTTCCGGAGGCCTGCTGCCTCTGGCCGCTCTCCCTGACTCGGCCTCGGTAGCCAACTCAGCCCCATCACCCACCGGCCCAGCTCGGGCCCGAGCTTCAAAGCACGCCGGGAAATGTAGTTGTGACTGGCTTCAAAGCCGCCATCTTGTGACGCTACCAACCCCCCCCTTCTCCACCAATCTTGTTGTCCCGTTTGGAACACATGCGCAAAGACTGCCGGATATGAGAAGTCCGAGTGGCCATGTTTGAAGCTGGTAAAGTGCCAAGGCCTCTGCTTTAAAGAGACAGAGACGAGATTTTGTCCAGGGAACTGAGACCTCAGGCGCAGAGCATGAAAGAAACAGAGTAATAAATAAAAAAGAAATAGACTTATTTTCCTTCGTTTCCTAAATTCCCCTACCAGTTGTCATCGAACGCAGTCACTTAGCACTTTGGCAATGCCCCGTCCCACAGGGAGGGTGATGAGTCCTGGGTTTTGTCCCGAACTGACCAAGGCTGAAATGGGCTCTCTGTGTTCCTAGGATCGGCATAGCCGTGGGAACATGGGCTCATCACCAGAAAACGGGCCACCTGGTGACGGAATTTCTGACCGCGGTCATTCATGAGTACCATCATTAGTAGTTTTTTTTTTTAATATTAATGTACGTATTTGCCCGTCTGTAGTTACAGGGAAGGGAAAGAGCCACATGGCAACTTTGTAACCCTTCCCTGCTAGCAGTTACAGGAAGCCCTTCGGCTCTGGCAAGCATTTAAGAGGCGGCTGGGTGGTACGGTGGTCAGAACGGTGCCACAGGATTCAGGGACTTTCTAGGTGAATTGCCCTGGATAAGTCTCTTAATCTTTGCTTCAATTTCCTCAGCTGTGAAATAAGGTTAATAAATAACACCTACCTCGAAGAATTATTGTGAGAATCAGTGGAGATGGTACTTGTAAAGTGCTTAACCAGTCCCTAAGCATTCAATAAAAGTTTGTTTCCTGCCTTCAAGAAGTAATTGTTTAAATGAGTGTTTAAAGGTGGTGATGCTAGCAGTATTTGACAATTGGTTGGATACTGGGGAGGCGGGGAGCTGAGATGATGAAAGAAGATATAGGATGAGATAGCTAAGAGTTGAGGATAATATTTTGGTTTTGAGCCTGGGCAACTGGGAGGGTGGTGTTCCCCTGCAGAGTATAGGAAAGTTTGGAAAAGGGACGCGTTTGGAGGAAAAAGCTAATGAGTTCCGTTTTGGACATGCTGAGTTTAAGATACCTACAGAACATACAATATAAGATGTCCAATAGTCAAGAGGTTATGAATGGATTAGTAGATTTGAGAATATGTATGCAGAGAGATGATCATTGAATCCATAGGAGCCAGTGAGATCACCAAGTGAAATGATTTAGGTGGAGAATGCAAGTCCAGCATTCTGTCTACTTCAGTGCCCATGAAACAAAAAACAAACAAAAAAAAGCTGTTGTAGTGAAAAGAAAAGATGTGGAGAATTACAGGGGATGAGAAAGCCTGGTGCTAAAAAAAGTAGGGGGAGAATGAGGGGAGATTAGATACTTCATGTATTTCTTGCTGCTTTTGCAGATTATTTAGGCACTATTGAAGAAATTAATTCTTGGGAAGACATTTTTAGTGTTATAGATATGATGCATTTGAAATAAAAATGTTTTCCATTGTATGTCTTTTGGTTCATACTGCCCTGTTCTCTAATTGTACCAATTTAGAGATTAATTATATCTTATTGGTTGGTTGTATATAATATTCATTGTTTCAAAAGGCTATGTCTTATCTGCCCAACCAAATTGTAAGTTCTTTCCTGGCAAGGGTCCTATTTTTATATTATTTTTTTTCTTATTCTATAATGTCTAGCACAGTTCTGGACATACTGTAAAACATTTTTTGATGCCTTAATTTAGTTAAGAAGTGTCAGTATTATTGTAGAGATTGTTATGTCTGTGGAACCAAAAGATAATCAAAATGTTCCTTTCTATCACGTACACAAAAGTTATGATTTGTAATACAAGTCATTATTGTATTTATTCAGGATGATCCTACTTTTGAAAGATTTCTGGTTCACAAAGAGCTCGAATTTTCAATTTAATCTGATTCCACAGATATTTTTTAAGTGGCTACTATGTGACAGGCATCATGATAGGAAGTGAAATACAAAGACAAAAAATAAAACAATTCCTATTCTGAAGGAACTGACATTTTATTGGGGAATACAACATGTATGCATCTAAGCAAATACAATGTTACTTTTGAGGGAGTGTAAAGAAGTGTGTGTGTATGCGTATGTGGAAAAGATGGGTTTTGTTGGTGGTGGGGGTGGCACATGAGCTCAGTCTTCAAGGAAGCTAAGGATCCCAAAAGGCACAAATGAAAATAGGGAGCATTCCAGGTATGGATTGCCTGTGCATGAGTACTGAGAGAAGAGATAGAATATTATATACAGCCAATAGCAAATAGTTCAGTTTAGTTTGAACACAGAGGATGTAAGGGGGAATAATGTGAAATCAGCTTGGAAAAATAGGTTAGAACCAAATTGTAAAGGGTTTTATTTTATCCTAGAAGGAATAAAAAACCACAGAAACTTTTTAAGCAGAAAAATGACATGATCAGACACATGCTTTACTTAGGAATGCCAATGTGTGCAGGATGAATTGGAAAAAGGAAAAAATGGAGGTAGGGGGATCAATTAAGAATCTATTGAAATAGTCTAAGAGAGAAGTGATAAGGCTGATTGTAACTGTGTAGAGAAAGATATGAATGTAGGGCATATTGTAAAGATAGAATCACCAGGACCTAGAAATTGATGAAGAAATAAGGGGAGGAGTGTTGAGAAAAAAAGAAGAGTCAGAGATGCCTGTGAGGCTTTGGACCTGAGTAAGTTGAAGAATAGTGGTGCCCACAACAAAATTAGGGAAGTTAGGAAGGGGGGAGGGGTGTGTGTGTGTGTGTGTGTGTGTGTGTGTGTGTGTGTGTGTGTGTGTGTGTGTGTGTGTGTGTGAAGGTAAGAGAATAGATTCTGTTTTGGGCATAGTGAATTTGAAGTGATTATGGGACATCCAGTTGGAACTGTCCAATAGGCATTTGGTTATGAGGGACTTTAACATTCAAGGAAGAGACTATAGAATTGCATCCATGGGAACTAATTGAGTCACAGGAAGAGAGAGAAGAGAAGAAGACCCAGGACAGAGTTTTGGACAACAACCTCAGGGGATTACAGGAATGTAACGGAACTGGAAACAATATCTGATAGGGGACAGAAGCTTCCAGGGTTCCCCTGTACTCAAGCTCAGAGGATTGGAGATTAATAATATTCCCCTCCAAGGTCAGTGGGGTAGATTATGAAATCTCCCAAGAGGCAAGAAGTATATGCAAGTTCTCTTAAAGGTAGTCACCAGCACCTTCAGAGTACTCTCAACAGAGAGAACTGGAATTCTGTTGCTTGTAGGAGGGGGCAAGAAGCTGCCACTCCTGATGTAACCTGCATGCCTGAGCCATGAGTAAGAAATATAAAGCATGAGAGGATGTTGAGATATCAAAGTAACAGAGACTAGATGATCAAGGACATCAGTAGGGAACCTATCAGTATGTATTACTCTATTGAGAACAGAGCTAGTGATCCCTATTTTAGATGTTTCTCTTCTCACTCTCCCATTCTCTCCAAGGAGAAATTAATATCTCCAAGCCCCATCTCTTCATCCTTGCTTCTGTTAAGAGTCTATTCTCTCTCTGTTTTCACATGAATTTTTTTCAGAAGAAACATTACTAATAGGAAGAGAACATAGGAATTGAATTAGCTGATGGGGCCAGTGTGTTCTGTCATTACAAGTGCTCTCACTGTATTCATTAGCATCCTGTTTGGTCTGTATGCAAGCTGGCATATCTAGAGGAACTCTATTCTCAAAAGAAGAATGCTATGGCCAAATGACCCCCTAGAAGGTGGCAGCTCAGGGGAAGGGGAAGGGTGTGGAATTGGATACCAGTGGAGGAGAAGAGTCAGGGATGTCAGTATCTTGGTCAAACCTATGTTGTCCTAGCTCTGCGGTTTAGAGTTAGGACTTTATAGAATGTTAGAAATAGACAGGACCTTAGAAAATATCTAGTCCATTCCTCTCATTTACAGATTAGGAAACTGAGGCCCAGCAAGAACAGTGAGGGGCAGAGCAGGGGTGAGAATGAGGATTCTGGCTCCCAATTTCACACTTGCCACATCACCACACTGCCATTCTCTTGTATCACTTTTTGAAAATGTGCTTTTGCGTATTTTTCATTTTTTACTTTTTTTTCAATTAAATAAACATTTATTTTCTTTTCCTCGCACCTTGTTAGAAGCAACTAGGTGGTGCAGTGGATAGAGTTCTGGGACCAGAATCAAAAAGACCTTCGGTCAAATCCAACTTTAGACAGTCATTAGCTGTGTGATCCTTGGCAAATTAACTTTTGTCTGCCTTAATAATAACTGCCAACATTTCTATAGCACTTACTTTATGCCCGGCATTGTCCAAAGTGCTTTACCATAATTATCTCCTTTGATCAATTTCTTCCACTGTAAAATGAGGCCAATAATAGTACTTAGCTTACAAGGTTGTGAGGGGTTCAAATGAGATGATATTTGTAAAGTGACTAGCACATAGTAGGTGCTTAATAAGTGCTTGTCCCCTCTCCTCTCCCTTCCATCAACTGAACAAAAAGAAAAACAAATATGTATAGTCAAGCAAAACAAATCTCCACGCTGTTCATTTCCAAAAATGCCTGTTGTAATTCTGCATCCTGAGTCCGTCACGGGTGACATGTTTCATCATCCACTCTTTGGAATTGGTTAGTGCATTGATCAGAGTTCTAAAGCGCTGTAAAATTGCTTTCCTTTACAATATTGTTGTTATTATATAAATGGTCCTCCAGGTTTTGCTTACTTCTCTCTCCATCAGTTCATCCAAGTGTTCTCAGATTTCCTTTCTGGGTCTTTGATGCTGAAAAGTCATAAAATTAGATTGGTCTTCCTACAAACATCTGGGCCTTGACTGCATTTCTTTGACCCGGTTTACTTTCTATTGTACCCTTCAGGCTCCAGTACTTTGGGAACCACGTCAGGATCCTGCCATCATTGACTCTGGTGCCAACAACATACAGTATCAATTATACTTTAGGTACTAGATGGGAATATACACATATCCTGGTCTGTGGATTTACAATATAAATAGAAAGATGGGAGGTCAGGATGCCAAAGTAGTAAGAAGATAAAACAGATTTGCTCAACACTTGTTTTCTCTCACATTCAGGGGCAAAAATCATACTTGCCTCTTTGGGTTTTTTTTTAATAGTTTTTTAAAAAATAGTTCTGAGTACATTGTCACCTCTCCATAAATAATAACAAAACAGCTTGCTATTTTCAGGAAATGTCAAGTGTGAGAAACTACAGTGCAGGAACCTAATATTAAAGAGGATTCAGATGATGTTAAATGTTATTTAATGTTAAATGTTAATCTAATGTTAAATGAATCAGTAGGTTCTAGGGGTTTGGATCCTTCACAAACCACTTTAGTTCTTTCTACCTGAAGACAACTGGCATTTGATTTCTCCATTATCCAGTCTATTCTTAAGAAGCAGCCTTTAGGTTTTTTTTAACGTTCTTCCCAAAAATGTGAGGTCGTAAGATGGGGAACTTTGGGTGTGTTTTTTTATTGGACAGATTAAGGGTTTAGGTAAGGAATGTAGCTATTAAAGTATAGCAAACTTCCAATTATCCTTTGAGTAATGGCATTAATGTAGATAAAGCAAAATAACTATTAAGAATCAGTAAATATTTATTAAAAATCTAGTACGTATAAGACAATGTTTGAGTTGCCATGGAAAACCAAAAGAGAATTATAGGAGTGGGCCATGGTTCATTATACTTTAAATGAACTTAGGAATGATTTCCATCAGATTTACCTTCATTTAACTTTAGCTAAAAACAAATCCCATTCACATGTGAGAGCCAAAGAGAAAAGGGATGTGGCTTCTTGCCAGAGAGTGGGCAACTCAAAATTGAAAAATACACAAAATGGAAAAGTAAGTAGAAGAAACAGTCAAAAGTAGAAGTATTTTCAGGACAATCACAAGCCTAAAGATAAGATTTATAAACGGTAGAAGACTAAGAAGTAGTGTGTTGTAGCATAATGGTTCTCAAGTGTTTTGGTTTTAGGATCCATTTATACTCTTAAAAATTTTTGAGGCCCCCAAAGAGCTTTTGTTTGTATGGGTTATATCTATTGATAGTTATCATACTAAAAATTAAAGTATCTTAGTAATATTATGAAAATTATTTTGAGAAATATTGAGAAAGTTTATTGAGAAAATTATTATCAAGTACCTCTTTGAATGGGTTTTGGGTACCCATAGGGATCCCTAGACCACACTTTGGGAACCACTGTTATGAAGGAAATTTGTAGTTAAAGAGACTGGTTTCAAATTCTGACCTTGCTGTTTAGTTTCAGTGTGACCTCAGATAAAACACTTCCTGTTTCTGGGCCTTGATTTCCTTAAAATGAAGGAACTTTAAAGCCCCTTTTGGATTGGAGTGATTTAATCTGCCAATATCCAATAAACTACTAGACAAAGAGCCAACTTCACATGCACATGGTGTAGAAAGAGCTGTTTTTCATACACTGGTCTTTTCAGTCACATCCAACATCTGTGGCATCAAAATATTAGCATCTCAGTATTGGAAAGAACTTTAAACTAAATGACTAGAAGGTAGGTAATCAAATTCTTCACTGAGGGTATAAATGTCCTCTAAAGTTCAGTAACAGTTGATTGTTCTAATAGAGAGCTCATTACTTCAAAAAGCAACACTTTCACTTGAATTTTTTTTTTTTTGGTATATATAACCCTCATTTCTGAATATATCCTTCCTCTTTCCCTTCTCTAATGAGCCTAACCTTGCAACAAAGAATAAAAAAAGTAAAAAGGAAAGCAGGTCAGCAAAAACTAATCAGTTCATCCTCTGAGCCAACAATATATGTAACATTTCACACTCACAATTCCCCACCTCTGCAAAGAAGGAAGATGCATTTTCAGATCTTTTCTCTGGAGACAAATTTGATTAATGTAATTATGCAGCACTCAAAGAAATTTTTGTTGTTGTTTTGTTTTTTCCCCTGACATTGCTGTAGTCACTATGTAGGTTTCTGATTTTGCTTTGCATCAGTTCGTGTCTATCCATGTTTTTGTGTCTTTTTCATATTCATCATGTAAATGAAGAAATGAATGTGAAATCAGGGTCAGACACAAGTGCAGACCCTGTCATCTTGCTGAGATTCCATTTCTAGGTGGAGGTTGTTATGGAGCTGCTTCTTCGAGGACTGAGATTGCTAGAGTACACATGGACATTCTGATGTTGGTTTAGTTGGCTTCTCCAAATATATTCCTGGGTCAGCACTACTAGGGACCTCTGTTTGCCGTTGAGATCACCCAGTAAGGGAAAAAGGGCCTTAGGGCCTCCTTTTTCCCATTCCCCCAAGCCACATGGCCCCCAAGAAACAAGTCAGGGTTCTTGGCTTTTTTGTTATAGGTACAGGAAGGGAAATTTCTGACCTTGGGAGTTTAAAAGTCTGGAACCATAACCACAGGAATCTGGGATTCTAGGAATCCAGGCCTGGTATTATAGCCAGGCCAACAGGAAGACTTTGAGAAGAGTCATCTGGAGTGACCTTCAGGATTTTATCCCAGCAGAAGCTGGTAACGTTGAGAACAAAAGGCTTATCCAGGACTGTGTGGGAACCAGCTTGTGAGAGTCAATTGTTAAACTTTCAGTCAGAGCATTTACACCGTGGAAATCAACAAACCTATAAATCAGGGTATTATTTATTGTTTTGTGCTTGTCTAGACTTTAAAAAGTAACAGAGAAAAATGCCAATTATACCAATTAAACTTAAAAGTATGTTCTTGTAGTATACTCCTGAACCCCCAAGCCCTTTATTTAGCATATACTGGCACACTGCTAATGATCTCAGTCACTTTGCTACAGATGACCCTGATGTATGATGGACTATGCCAGGAGTATCATCATCTGTGTTGTGGCACTATTCTGCCTTATTGACTCACCAGGTCATCATCACCACTTTTCAATAGGAGACCCTCTATGAACTGCAAAGATGTGACTAGAGTTCCCCCACTTCCGTGAAAAGGCGTTTAGTTTTCTCTAAAAGACAATAAACTTGTCCCTGAGACTTGATTGACCTCTGCTTCCTTTAATGCAGCTCCCTGATCATGTAAAGGTTAAAAAGTTCCATTCCCATAGAGTCGTAGTTTTGTTTTTTCTTTTCTCTTTCCTCTTAGTACTATATGTACCAGGAGGATTGTCTAGTAAAAACTCTGAAATCATTTAAATAGATGGTCCTTTAGAAAAGTGGTGTCAAACTCAAATAGAAACAGGGGCCACTAAATCATATACAAGGACCCTTCTGAGCAGCACATAGAAAACCGTATCTTGCTTTTGCTATGTTTTATGGTATTTTTATTTACTTTGATGAATATTTATCTTCCAATTACATTTTCTGGTATCGATTACTCAGAGTGTTAGGGAGATGTATTTGATACCTCTCCCTTTAGAGGTTCGTAAACTTATTTGGCTGACTGCTCCCTTTTAAAAAAAATTATTCAGCATCCCCCTAGAAATCTACTTTCTTTAACTCTTTAACTTTTCAAACTACTACTGTCCCACCTGGATCATTCCAGCAACCCCAGGGGGCATATCGCCAACTTTGGAGGCCTATGCTAAAAGATCCTTAGGCCCTTCCCAACATGGCAATGGGAAGTGATAGGACCAGAATTCCTCACTTCCATGAAAAGGGGTTTAGTTTTCTCTAAAAGACAATAAACTTGTCCCTGAGACTGGATTGGCCTCTGCGTCCTTTAATGCAGCTCCCTGATTATATAAAGGCATAAAAAGTCCCATTCCCGTGGAGTCCAACCCTCTCTGATTTGGTGGATTTCTTAGGACCACTGGAGTCACCTATACCCTGAACTGGTAACCCAATGAGCTTCCATATGGAGATGAGGGAGCTATGTCCAGAGAAGCTAAGGATCACTGTATTTTTACTACATATTCTTGTTGTGTTAGGGCAAAGTAAACTCCTTTTGTTAATTGTTTAATGACTTAAGAGTGCCTCATTTTGACCCAATATCAAACCCAAACCAACAGGGTGCTGAGATTAGGCCTACCTCTAACAAATTCCCTTTCAACGATTACATGAATACCTAGGGAAGCAGGTTTTTAAGACTGGGGAATAGACAGCTATTTTCAAACTAAGAATGTTGACTCAAGGAAGCCATTTGATAAGCCTTTACTTATTATGAGAGGCTACTGTGCGCGGGGCTCTATAGGTACAGTAGGACTTTGAGGAGATAGTACAAGGGGAGTCACAAATAGAAGCATCAATGTAATTGAGGAAACAGAAGAAATAAGAAAAAGAATACTGAATAAAAAGAAGTATAAAATAATAGGGTGAAAACAGTACATAGAGGGAGCTAGCTAGAAATGTCAGGCAGATTTGAAGAGAAGTGCACGTCAGCAGGGATGGATAGGCATAAATATAATTCCGAAGAGCTCAGAGCTGAGCAAATGCCAAATCTAATTTTACATTATCAGTACAAAATTGATTTCTTCCATTCTCAGTTTATTAGCAAAAATCCTATGTTTTTAAAAATATTACAAAAATGTTGCATGCAACTATTCATGTTAGCAATAATTTCAGTTAACATAATAAAATGCTAGCAAATGAAAATTATTTCTGTACTTTCTACTAACAAAGAACTTGGAAAATAATAGATTATGCTGGCTTCATGAGACCTACTTATATCAGATTGAAGCTGAAGTCTCTCTCAGGTTCCACACATGCATGCAATCCTCTTTAGTGTCTGCACATCACACTCTGCTTCCAAGTTCTGGAATCAGTGCCTTCAGAACCAAACCAAACAAGTCTCTGAACAAAAATATCTGAGGTTGTCATGGTGACATTAGTTTTTTCCCTTGCAGAACCTTTTTAACTGCTGCAGTAATTTTCCAGCCATAAACTCTTGTTTTTCATGTAGTTGAATCTGTTTTTTTTTTATAAAAATAGCTTATATTTCTGCAGTGCTTTATGGGTTATAAAGACTTTTCCTCACCATAATCCTGCTTAGTAGAATTGTATGTGTTATTACCCCATTTTACAGATGAGGAAACTGAGGCTTAGAGAAGTTAAGAGACTTGTTCAAGGTCATACAGCCAGTAAATGTTAGAGCTAGGATCTGACTTCAGATCTGGTGCTTTTTTTTATTTGATGAGTCCTGGTATTAAAGTTCATTCTGATGGAGTACATAGAGATAAAGGATTTGTGTCATAACTAAAACATATTTCATTAGGAGGAAGAAATAATATTTATATTTAATGAAATTATATTTCACTAAAAGTAGAAAAAAAACTAGATCAGAAGATCCAGATTCCTTTCTATCTGGATGATTTAGACCAAATCATACAGTTTCCTCATCTATAAAATCTAATGGTTGAAATAGATCAGGGATTCTTAACTTTTTTTTGTGCAGTGGGTCCCTTTGGCAACCTGGTAAAGCCTATGGATTCCTCAGATTAATGTTTTTCAATTCATATAATAAAATACATAGCAATATAAAGGAAAAATTCTGTTGACATAAATATATAATTTTTTCATCTAAGTTCATGGACCCCCTGAAATCTGTTTATAGACTTAGATTAAGAACCCCTAAAACAGATGATCTTAAAGGTCTCTTCCAGCTCTAACTTCTATGAAACCTATTAATCTTCAGTGGGAATAAGGTGCACTCTGTCACTGTCCTAATAGTCTTTCTTCTACCCAGAAAATGAAAGGCTTTCCCTTCCTTACTGTGATGGTTAGGAATCAGTTGTCAAAAATCAATTGAGATAGAACGATGTATAGCTGACAGGGAAATAGAAGAAATAGGAAACATAATCCCTGGTCTCAGAATGCTTACAGTCCAAAAGGGAGGTAGCCATTCCCCATTCCCACCCTACCCCCAACACATACACACACACACACACACACACACACACACACACACACACACACACACACACACATAAATTGAAAGAGCATGTGGACTAATCAAGCTTTGGAGCCAGAAGTTAAAGTTAAATTCTTGCTTTTGTCTGTGTGATCTTAGACAAGTTACTTAACTGTCAGTTTCCTGACCAGCAAAATGAAAGGGTTGGAGAAAATGTCTTTAAATTCTCTTCTAGCTCTAAGTCTATGATTCCATGAATAAGATTCATTAAAGAAGTTTTTGTCTTTTGAGAAAGGTCTTGAAGAAAAATACTTAGATTGACAAAGAACAGTAGGGAAAATATTGCTGAAGAGAAAAGGATGACACAGATGTAGGGCACCAGATAGTTGAATGGTGTGGGGGTATGTGGCAAACAGGTTTATTGCAAATAAAACATCAAGTTTTCTACATATGAACATATGTACATGTATACTCATAGAAAATCCAAACTGAGATATCAGTCAGAGAGAAAGAGGGTATTGTTCTATAACTGTGGTTGACCTGATTCTTGTTTAGTTATAGTCTGGCCCTCTTGGTAGCCTTAGGTCATCTTTTCCCAAGGATCCTTGGAGGACGCTTCCTCATATTTTGTTTTATAACCAATCTCTGACTTTGTCAGTGTAGGGAGCCAGCTCCTGGTGAAGAATTCCCTCTAACAGTGCAGATCTGCACCTTCTCTGCAACTTCCAATCTTAAAGAGTTACTTGGAATACTAAGAGGTTAAGTGATATGCCCAGGGTCATGCAGTTCTGAAGTTACTTTACTTTTATGTGGTCTAGGTATGTCTATTTCTGGGCAAACTCAGAATGTTTTAGGTTATACACAAGACCCTGAACCATTCTAGGTCTGCTTAGAAACAGACTGAGTCTCTCAGGGATCCTTACTAGGTATATGTCTGATACAGTATTCTATAGCTTGAACTTTGTGTTAGTATATATCGCTTCCAATTTCTGTGAGCATTTAGGCCAGAAACTTCAAAACCACTTTAATGAGGTGTAAAGGAGGTTCTTAAATCAAGGCTGATAGAATTATTAGGGCAATTAGCCTTTGGCTGGCAGAGAGATGGGGGTCTTATGGCCCTTGAAAAGCAATTTTTCTAGCTCTGGAGTCAGTTGATCTTTGGAATTGAAAGAAGAGCCAGCCATGGAAGAAAAACCTAGCTCTTCAGAAGGAATTACTCATTGCCTTTTTCTCTTCTATCTTGTTGGAGGTAGAGAGAAAGGTATAGTAGAAGAGAAGAGAATAAAGAACTCTCTCTCCTTTCCTTCACTGGCAATAGCATCTAGCAGTAGAGTATTGTTGTTGTGTTTGTCCTCTGTTGCCGAAGAAGACCGTGCCATGAGAGAGATGATGACATGACTTACACTTGACTTTGTTTTGAGTGATGAAGTGACTTTGAGTGACTTCTCCTCCAGAGTCATCTGAATCTAGTGACCAGATATTCATCAGGATGACTGGAGACCCAGGATGCACTGGGAGACCTTGGCCCCTTTAGGCCAAGGTCTATGCAGGTACTCACTTAGGGTGAGGTAATGCTCATTCATTGAATAGGCCTGTTTAAGAAGTAGCCAGGACATGGCCCCATTAATGAGGCAAAGAAAAAGAAAGACATCAGGTGGGGAGGGAAACAGTAGAGTAGACAGCAGTAGAGTAACTTGCCCAATAGACACTACTGAACCCAACACAGAACAAGCTCAGGAGTTCTGCTGATATAGTCCAGTTGAGCTGTAGAAGAGTAGGCCAAGAGAAGCCAGGAGAATAAAATGCCCAGAAGAGACACTTTACCATGGGAAGCTGCATAGGGACACCATGAGGAGAAAAAGGACATCAGGATCCTATAGTTCTAGAGGTGTGTGTTTGTGGCCACATGTATTTCTTTTCTATTAATATACCCTGTGTATGTGCTCACTCTACTTAATGGTGCTGGGTGGGTGGCCCAGATTTATGAAGAAAGGAAAGAAGGAAGTAAAGAAAGAAAGAAGGAAGGAAGAAAAAGCATTTATTAAGTATTTACTGTATGTCAAGAAGTGTGCTAAGTGCTAGGGATATAACCACAAAGAAATGATACACTACATTCTCTCAAGGAACTCCTATTCTAATTGGAGAAGATATCTAAAAGAATCTAGCTTCAGAGTAGATGCAAAGGCCCAGATCTCTTAGTATAGTGTCCTTATATGTGTGTGTTCATCCTTCATTGCCAAAGAAGACCATGCCATCAGAGAAATGATGACATGACTTGCACTTGACTTCGTTTTGAGTGAAGGAGGGCTGTGTAGGTCAACAGCCTCACTTCTCCTCCAGAGCCATCTGAATCCAGTGACCAGATATTCATCAGGATGACTAGAGATGACCCAGGATGAGGCAATTGGGGTTAAGTGTGTTGCCCAAGGTCACACAGCTAGTGAGTGTCAAGTGTCTGAGGTGAGATTTGAACTCAGGTCCTCTTGACTCCTGCACTGGTGCTCTATTCACCATACCACCTAGCTGCCCCATTGTCCTTATATACCAGTATAAGGAAAGAATTATATTAAATTAGGGACTGGCCTCTATTGGTTTTATTTATTTTGATTTTTTGAAATGGAGGAATACTGTTTCCTTATTCCACTTTAAAGGGAGGAAAAGAAATGAGGTAGAGTAGGTAGAAATTTGGGCTGAGATTCAATTCAACTAAATAAACATTTATGATAATAAATAATGATAATAATAATGAGTGCCTACTATGTGCAGGTGTCACATTAGATAGAATGCCAGGCTTGGAGTCAGGAACACTTCTCTTCCTAAGTTCAAATCCAGCTTCAGACTCTACCTGTGTGACCCTGGGTAAGTCACTTGACCCTGTTTGCCTCATTTTCCTCATCTGTAAAATGAATTGTATCTTTGCCAAGAAAACCCCAAATGGGGTTATGAAGAGTTGGATATGATTGAACAACAGGTATATATGGGGCACTGTTCTACCATACTCTAAGATTTTATTTTAGCTTGACCTGTAATTTCATCAGCATAAGGAGTCCCTCCCTAGAAAGGGTTTGAAATCATTGACAGATATCCTACCATCTAATAACATGGGGGAAGCAAAACTCTAACTATGGTGATTATGAATTTACCTGGAAGAAAGGAGATTCTTTAGACAACTTAGTGGCAATCTTAAGTCCCTGGATAAAAGGGAGATGCAGTCCCTCAATAGATGACTTTAAAAGGGCAAGCATTTGATATTAGTTCCTTGATGGACTCCCAGGAAGGGGAAAGTTTGGGTGGGCAGAGGAGGAAACACCAAGGGGACATCATCATGGGGAAAGCCTCTGTATCAACTCAGGCTAGATTGTGTGCAGGAGACTTATGACTTTTTAGCTACTTTACTGTAGATGGCCATGACCTATGATAAAGAATTAAGTAATAGGAATATTATCATGTGTTATGGCCCTGGTATTCCTGTGCTCTGCCTGCTTATGGTTACCATCTTACCTCAGAAGACTCATTGTAAACTCAAAGATTTGGCATTACCTACCACATTGTTAAGAAATGGGTTTTGCTTCTTTCAAAAGGAGGAGGTAAAGTCAAAATCTTTATTCTCTTCCCTATTTTTGATCACTCCTTCAGTGAGCTGTTAAACTTGTCTGTTTTGTTTTTGCTATCTTTTTAGTGGTTTTTTTCTTTTTTCAACATTGCATATATTAGGATCCTTGCATCTGAAGGATTAGGCTTGTCATTTAAAAACCTTACAACTATTTAAATGGTGGATAATTCTCTATATATGATCCTCAGGATCTTGCCACTGAGCAGTGAGATGTGATAGGATCATTTTCTGCTGGGGTTCTATTTGACCCTCCCATGGTTCTTTCCCTAAGAAACAAGGAACCTGTCTTTGAGGCTTGATTGGCCCAGGGGGCTAAGGCCCAAGCTACAATTCCAGTGAAGTAAAGGTGTTTTCTGGACCCATTGTCATAACTTCCTGGTCCCTTAAGAGCATAAAAAAGGCCACCCATGTGGAGTAGAGGACACTTTAGACCAGGTGGATGTCTTGGGTATATTCTATGTTGTGACTAAGTAAACCTCTTTTTGATAACTGTTGAAGGACCTGCAAGTTCATTTCAATATCAAATCTAAATTACCAGAGGATTGGCCTGAGTTAGGTGCAGTCTATTATGCCTTCACATCTTATAAACTTCAGCAATACTTTTTTCTTAATTTTTCTAGACTGAAGAGTTCTCATCATTTTAGTTTGGAAAGATCAAAATTATTACCTTGAGTTTTTACTGTATTGATTGTACAATGTAATTGATTTTATGCTGTATCGATTTTTATAATTGAGTTTGCACCTGCCTAAAGCCACATTTCTATGTCCTTGAGTTAAGTTCAGGAATTAGCTTTCCTTCTGAGTTAGTTTAAAGTTATTATTAAAAGAAACATAGTTATCTCTTATACCTGTAGCTCCTGGGATACTTCTAGGATATTTGTGTGCTATCTTCAAGCCCCACAAGTTAACTTGATACTGTTCCCATAAGATATAACATTTGACCTTGCCTGTCCTTATACTTTTAGGAGACAGTAAGTCTGGTAGCTTTGATTCCTTAGCAAAGATTATAAGATGTGGATGAATCTCATAAAACAAGTAACATTTCTCATTTGTTAGAGAGGGGTGTTTACTAACCCTCTTTCCTGTAACCAGTCATGTTGTCCCCACCCCCATGATGCTTTTTATCTCATAACCAATCAAATTGTCTTTCCCATCTACCCTATTCTGTTCTTTGTTCTCTTGTACTTCCCCAAACTATTTGACAGCTAGTAAGCCCTACCTTGGCTATTGAGAGGCCATAGTCCCAATTTATTGGTTATTGCTAGCTTACATAACAAATTGATCATGTTTGGAATCTTGTCTCAGTTTACCTTAGTTTTCAAATATAACAAGTTTATCCTTATATAGTTGCCCTTCTATTGCCTTAATCATTTTAGTTGTTCTTTGTAACTTTCCTGATACAATGTAAATGTCTTGATGGCAGAATCTGTTCCAGTTTTGCTTTTATATCCCCAGTACCTAACATAGTGCTTGTCATATAGCAGATGTTTGATAAATGCTCAATTAACAAACCAATTGAGTAGTACTTTTAACTCTGTTATATATTAAATGAGGGGGAAGTAACTACAACTAAACAATATCTAATAATAATCTGTATGAGGGGAGTTTACTCTTTCTATTCAGTTTCCAAATTAAAATTATTTTTCATATGTACGCGGAGTTAGGATTCTTAGCTCACTATGATTATCTTACAGAGAGAGATTATATTTAAATTTTGTCTTGGTGATTAAGGCTGACAATGAGAGCAGAACATGGGTAGTATCTTTTCCCAAAACAATATAGGCATTGTCATTTTGAGTCTGTTCAATCATTCTTCCAGTTTAATATCATTTCTGATGGGATCACTTTAGGTTGTTTCATAGGAGACTATGGGTTTACTCATCATGGAAGTTGATAATAAGGGCCAAAGCTTGAGTTAAGAAGAGCCTGGACCTAATAGTCTCCTTTGTTAAACTCAGAGAATGCCTTTTGGTGTCAAGCAAGCAAATGGGACTTTCTTACCAGACCCTTCTCCTGGCATCTTAGTGATAAGGAAAAACACAGATGTCCTGAGTTGTAATTTCAGTTGAAACTTTGTTTACCCTTTCCTGTGTCAGCTATTTCGAGTACCTATTTAGGACAGAAAGTCTGGTGGGATTTTCTTCTTATCCTGTGTCACAGAGATATGTTTACACAGTCTGGAATCGCAAGGCTAAATCAACACTACTTTGTTAATTGTCTTGTCTTACAAAACTTATGATTTGTTCACTAAGAGAGTTCCTTTCTCACAGTAAAATGTATATAAGCCAGAAGATTTCTGTACTGGGTAGCCAGAATATTTTTCTGGCTCCATAATGCATTATGTTACCGTTTTCTTTAATAGGGAATCGATTAATTAATTAATTAAATCATAAGATGTATGCATTTAGCCGGTTGCCTTTTCTTTAACCAACTTTTCAGGTCAACAGTTATGGCGCCCAAAAGTGGATTGGAATTGAGGAACCAAAGGGACATTTCCTCATCTCGCCAACAACAGGACTCTGGTGCCAATAGGAACCATTTTTCCTAGAGTCCTGGGTCTTGACGGGGTTGGGGTAAGTCCTTCTGTTTCTCAGCTTCCAAAGAACTCTCATTTTAAATTCCCTTTAAAGGAAACTCTGGGAACTAAAGCCCAAGTCGCTAAATCACTATGTATTAATTAGGTCTCCTCTGGCGATCGATCTCAGGAAAATTAGTACAGGTATTGCTAGCACTAGTGTCAATCAATCAAAGATAGCCCTAAATGATATTGGCCACCACAGGGCTCTTTTGGACCAGTCAAAGTTACTTTATCTTAAAACCAAATTAAGTTTAGAGGCCCACAAAATAACTAGCCAGCAGCGAGAATGTTTCATCTTGGGCTTGCTGACTTGGCTGAGGGAGAACAAAAGACAACGAGCCTCTTTCCTGTATGGCTGGGAGCTGCTTCAGCACCTAGCCATGTCCTGGCAAAAATCTTTTCTTCTTCAAGGACTCCAGTCTGTCTTTCCCTTCACTTCCTCTGTTCTGTTCCTCACCCCTTTCCTCCTTCCCCCTACCCTTGAAGGCCTTTGATCTGGAGAAACTGACGGCACCTAGATGCAATCTTTCTCCCTTGCCTTCCCCTACCTTAGACCTGAGGAAGGCAGCCTCTGTTCAAGCCTCCGTTGCCTCCCTCCTCCCCATTCTCCCTTCCACTTTCCCTTAAGAGCTCTGGTCCTGAAGAGGACAGTTACAATCCACCTAAGAACTAGATGCCTGAACCTATTCCCATGGGGCCTATTTCTTTAAGATAGTCAGAAAACTTCAGGGCACCAAGGGTCCCCATCCCCCAACGACTGCAGGGGTGCCCTGAGCAAAGGCTGCAGGATTCCCCTTTATTGCCAGAACTTGAACTCTTGCAACCCCCTTTCCTCAGAATAATAGCCAATTCATGATGGGGATTTCTAGCAAGCTTCTAATTGCCTTCTCTCTCTGGATTGTTTTTTGTGAGCTACGTTTGTATTCATCCTGTTGTCAATTTGTCTGTCTGTATATGTCTCTGTCCCTATCGTGTGTGCGGTGAATAAGTCTGTTATCTCGTAAGATTTAAATGCAAGCAGCTAGACTTCAGGGGCTGCATCTAAGGAAATAAACAAACAAAACTTTGAGACTTTTCCTTGTCATTCTGGTCTGGCCAACCTGGAATTGCAGTGGAAAGGTAGATCATCTTAGGGAAAATCATTTTAGCAGATTTGTATGTTGTGAAATTAATCATAAATATTTCGGGAACTGATCATTTGAAATAACTCCCAAGATTGTGGGCAGCCCACCTTTCTAGGTAAAGCTTGGAAATGCCACCTAGGTCCTAGACATTCCACCCATCCTGTCCCAGCAGCTGCATACCGCCTTAAGCTCAGTAAATTCTGCTGCTGCAGGGGCTGGGAAATGTGGAAGAATCAGACCTGTAGGGAGCATTCTCTAAACTTTGCCTGCAAAAATCGCCACTGGGACATCAGTTTCTCTGCTCTTGGTAAACCACTTTTCTGTTTCAGTTGCAAAAAGTGTTTTATCTCTGTTTGACCCATTTTCTGATTTGTAAAAGTAAAAATAACTATGGTTGTTGTTATGGGATTGTAAAACGCTTAACATAATGACTGGTATATGTCACACTATTATTATCTCTCTAATGTAATTGTTAACTTTGAAGTGGTTTTAATAGCTAAAAGTAATAAGATCAATAATTTCTGGAAATGCAAATGGTATCATCTGAATTTACTGTTGTGTTATTTCTAAGACTGTATTTCTGAATTTCCCTTAGATTGTGAAAACGGAGTGACCACTGTAATCCAGAAATGGTGTTACACAAAGCAATTTTTAATCTGAATTTTGTTGAAACTAAAAGATGTTGGGAAAATTGTGTAACACCAGTTATGTTACTTTATCAGTCCTGCTAACTTTGTCTTATAATGTTTTTAATTGCCATTTAGAAAGTCAGGTATTTTCACCTTTGTTAAAAAAAAAAAATTAAAGCTAAACAATTTGGCTATCTTCTATGAAGTTGTAGGATTGTTAACTAAGTTATTTGGGATTACTGTTTGAATGCTGAAACCTAAAATTGTTTAGTGATTCCTGCGTATGGAAAGGAGGGAATGGAATGAAAACTTTATTGAGACTCCTTCTGCCCATTCAGAATATTCCTCACAATAGAATGAAAACTTTATTTAAATTCCTTCTGTTCATTCAGAACAGTCCTCCCATTTATGTGGGTAAGATCATCAGTCCTAGGAAAGGAACTTGTTTTAGGTAGCTCTTAACAATGAATATCACTTGCTCAGAAGTTGTAATAAATAGGAAGGATTTTTAATAATTGATTTTTACATCAGGACAAGTTTTAAATTTGAGAAGGAAAGATGTTAAATGGAATCCCTTATGTGTGTGTCCTGGTAAATCTTTATTGTTTATTGTAATTCCATAAGAGTGGAAATAACTGTTATCTGACTCTAAGCTCTGATTAGTGAGACTTGCTGTTTAAGGTAAAAGGCATTTGGGATCATAACTATTTTTGTTTGAGTTTGAATTTGGGTATAGTCATCTGCATTAAATCAGTATCTGCATTAAATCAGTACAAATGCCACAAGCTACACAGAGGGAATGTGATCCTGTACTGCTAACAGGTGAAGTTTGTGTCTGGAAAGGAAACAACAAGGGGACAATTCTAGACTCAATCTAGGATGGGATCCCCCTGGCTCAGTTTCCCTATTGTGTTCCTTTAAAAAGGAATGTTTCTCACCTGACTATTCCTGAGTCTGGCTATGAACAGATACTGCATGACTGGACAATTTCACTCTTATCTGAATTCAAACAGAGTAAAGGATGTTTTATCCTGTCATATTTGGTATGTCACATGTCCCTGCTTTTTCCTTCTGTAGCAAATTTCTGTGGTCAATAACAAATGACCAGCAAAACATGTGAGCCTTTTGTGTAATCTTACTGGGA
Source organism: Notamacropus eugenii (assembly GCF_028372415.1). Classification (NCBI taxonomy): domain Eukaryota; kingdom Metazoa; phylum Chordata; class Mammalia; order Diprotodontia; family Macropodidae; genus Notamacropus; species Notamacropus eugenii. Next base: position 425,135,586 of record NC_092873.1, on the reverse strand, counting down.
AATCAAATATTAATTTTATCTGAATTTAGAACATGTACAGAAATTTATGTAAACTACTTAAGACTCACCTTAAGATGTTCACATTGTTTAAAAGAATTTTAAAGGCAATAGTGTTTTTTCTGTGAGTCAGTCTCTTATATCTAGGAATACTGCAATAATTAAGAATTCAGTTTGTTATAATATTTTGGAAATTCATATTACTTAAGGACTTTTTTTTGCACCAACTCAACTTTAATGAATTCCAGTTTTAAAGGTTTATTTTTGCTTAAAAAAACAGATATCAAGCATTTAAAAATTTTCCAACTTGTTTTCTTCATAAAAGTTTAGTGAACATCAAAATAAATTTTAAACTGTTTTTAAAGAAAGGGAAATACTTTTAAAAGAAATGTTTTGAAAAATCTTGTGTGATTCTTTGAAGGCCTACTAAAATTTCAAAATAATTTACTGTTAAATTAAGCTGTAAAGCAGAAGAGATGTTGCTGTTTGATCTGAATTTATAGTTATTCTATGGTCTAAGTCAGAGTTAAAGTTTGTGTTTGAATTTATTATATGTAAAAGATTGAATTCCTGAAGTATCTCATTCTTCCAAAGTGAATATAATTAGGGAAGAATAACAACTTGTGAAACAAAGACATAATTCCATCAAACTATAAGGTTAAGGCATTAACCTCTTTGCTTTGTTTAAACTGGAATAGGATTCCAGTACAGTTATGCTAGTAAAAAGTAATAACTTATGAGCTATCTTGTCTTATGGTTAAAATGTAAAAGTAAATGGAATAATCTGGATAATAGGATTGAGAGATTTGGAAAGACAAATTAAGTTCTGATTGAAACTATGAAAGGTAGATAAGATTTGGGGATAAATATGGGTTATCTAAACCCCTCTTGCTCCTAGATAGTTGTTTTGGATACTTTGGTGTCAGTTTCAGATGGTTTAAAGTGTGAGGAAGTATTTTATCTGAGGGATACCAGCTAATATTTATTTGCTATATAAGATTGGGACTGCAATTTACTATTGTTAGAAGCTCTGATTACAGGAATAGTTGTCTAAGTTATCATAAAGCCAGTTGACATGTGCTTCAGGCTAATGGTGGATGCTTGGGAAGGTTTTGAAGACACAGCCTGGGTAGGATCTTCCTAACTCTATTTCCCAAATGTGCTATTTTCTTTCTGAAAAAGGAAATTCCCTACCTGATTACTCCTAAGCCCTGCTTTTAGCACCTGATGACCTCATGATCACATGTCAGATAATGGCTTATTCCTGGAATCAAACAGAACTAAGGAAGTTCTTTCTTTTTGTTAATGTATTGACATTGTCCCTCTCTTTTTCTTTTATAGCAAATCTTTATAATCAAGAAGTTCTGTAAGTACAATACTAAGTCTATCAAATAATAAATGGAAATTGGAGCATCTCTGAGTTATTATAATGGGGTGCAGGAATGAATAGCTTACAACTTTAACCTATATTCCTGGACAAATAAATAAAAATAATATAGAGATAACATTGAAGAAATGATTATATCAGGTAATAAGGCAAAGATGTAATGTGATAGATGCCTAATTAGAGTAGCAAATTTTGAGGAAAAACAGGATCAGGCTGATTCCTCTAAGAATTATATACTGATGTATATGATTGACTTCTAAAATTTGTCATGCTTTTGATAATAAGAGCTCAAATTTAGATTTTTGCATAAAATTTGTACAGGATAGTAGTAAAAGTAAGTGAAATTATTTCTTCTCTGTTAAGATATCTGTCCAATAATTTAAAAGGCAGATGAGTTCATTTTATAGTTAAATCCTCACATTTTAAAAGATTCTTATTCCAGGTACAAGATTTAGATAAAGACAGAAACAGCAAATAATATGAACTGAAATTTTCTGAAATTTCAAAAATGAAGAACAAATTTTAAGTAATTGTACTAATTTATATAGTCAGAATTATATAGAAACTTCTAGATCTGAACCATAGAAGCAAAACTCCCTTTTCGAACTATCCCAAGGATAAAACCTATCGTCAAAGAAGGGATGTCTAGACATCGGAAAACTACATGAGAAATCTGGGATTCAAAAAGTGATGTTTAAATGAAAATTAAGGATGGAATACTGAGACACCAGGAACTTAATGTTAGTTAACATTGGTAATTGTTTAGTTAACACTGATTTGTATGATTCATGTTTAAGTTTTCTTGTTTTATATTGGTGACATGTAAATCTCCCTTTTCAAAACTTGTCTATTGTGAGTCATCTAAGTTTTAATCTGTACCTGACTTAATGTAAAAATGCAATTTGTGAACTGTGAGAAAAAACTTCACTGTGTTGTTTGAACCTAGTCCTGTGTGACTGGGAAACTGAGCTATTGCTATGTGCCTTTAGCCATGTTAACTATGTTGTACTGTTTCATCTCAATTATCAAATCATGTGTTTTTCTGGGAGACCCTGTCAGGTTTTCTGTATAGACCCTTGGATCCATCTGTCACTTCCATTGTCCCTGCTCCAGAATGGACCATGCCCTCCAAGTCTGAAAGGACCTGAAGAAGATGACATCAGACATAGACAGCTTTCCCAAGACCTGCATGAAGATTTAGAGTATTTTTCATACCTTTGTTGGTCTACAGGCAAAGCCATCATCTTGCCTTTGACCAAAAGGAGGGAATGATAATAAGGGTCAAAGCTTAAATTATGAGGAGCCTGGACCTAATAGTCTCCTTTGTTAAACTCAGAGAATGCCTTTTGGTGTCAAGCAAGCAAATGGGACTTCCTTACCAGACCCTTCTCCTAGCATCTTAGTGATAAGGAAAAACACAGATGTCCTGAGTTGTAATTTCAGTTGAAACTTTGTTTACCCTTTGCTGTGTCAGCTATTTCGAGTACCTGTTTAGGACAGAAAGCCTGGTGGGATTTTCTTCTTATCATATGTCACAGAGACATATGTTTACACAGTCTGGAATCCCAAGGCTCAACCGACACTACTTTGTTAATTGTCTTGTCTTACTAAATTTATGATTTGTTCAACTAAGAGAGTTCCTTTCTCACAGTAAAATGTATATAAGCCAGAAGATTTCTGTACTGGGTAGCCAGAATATTTTTCTGGCTCCATAATGCATTGTTACCGTTTTCTTTAATAGGGAATTGATTAATTAAATCATAAAATGTTTGCATTTAGCCGGTTGCCTTTTCTTTAACCAACTTTTCAGGTCAACAAAGTTAATCATGAACTTATTTAACTAAATTTCGAATTATTTTTTAATTTTTCAGTGCTTTCATCTCATCTGCTTCTAACAAATTCCATGTTATTGCTCAGTATATTTGTTGTAATAGTCTCTTCATGATAATCCACCAAATGGTATAGACATCTGAGCTCCTTATTTATCTATGCTGCTTATTTATATATGCATTTATCATCATCCTTAGAACATAATAAGCTCCTTGCCAGTAGGAATTGTTTCTTTCTCTGGACTTGTGTGTCCAGTGTCTATCGCAATGACTGCCTGTAGTAGGAGGCACTCCAATGCTTATTGATTGCCTTATAGCATAGTTAGGGGATCAGACCTAGCTTCCATTTGTACTCTGCTTTATGGTTTCAAGGTGTTTCACAAAGATACTTCATTTACTTTCTCCCAGGTAATTGTGATGATGATGATAAGGGTGAAAAGGAGAGGTGTGAAACTGGGTAGGCACAGAAGGTCAGGGTGTCTCTGAGCGCTCAGTAGCAAAGGTTCAGACGGTAAAATGGGAGTTGTGACTTGTCCACAGCCCTAGGCAGCCTTGGTTCTCTCAGCCCAACGTGAGAGGTAAGGGAAGGAGGCATTCCCGAACCAAGATCTCCCAAGAAGGCAAGCCTGCGGAGCGGGCACAGAGGAAGCCCATGCCCACATGGGCAAAAAGTGCATCTGGGCTTTCTCGGGCGGGGTTGGGGGGCAGGATCCGGCAATTCCAGGTTGGCAAGGGCTGAGGGGATACCTGGGCTTTCATGTTAACCAGAGGAGGGACCCCACAGTGACAAGGAGTGCCTGGTTCCACCCACAGAGACATGGGGTGGGGTGGATTTTCCATGGTAACAAAGGCACAGGGAGGATCTGGGTTCCCATGGTGACAAAGGCAGAAAGGTTTTTGGGGCTCTCCTAGTGACTAGAGTCGGGGGGGGGGTGTAGGGGCTTTCAGGTCTACAAGAGGAGGAAGGAAGCTCTGTATCACCGTGTGTCAGAGTGCCTTGGGGACCAAGGCAGAGGGGGTGTTTGGGCTCTCACAGTGACGGGTTGGGGGGAGGCAGAGTTTGTTTCACTACGGAGTCACTGCTCACAGTGGGGGGGAATGCCTTGGGGACCAAGGCAGAGGGAGCATTTGAGTTTCACAGAGGCGATGGCGAGGGGGTGCTGGGCTTTCACAGTAACGGGGAACGGGTACATTCTTAACGCTACCCAGACGAGGGTGCGGTGCGGGGTCAGGGTGCGGCTTCTCCAGACTCAAGTGCCACAGCCACCAGGGCCAGCTGCCAGCCTCCGCCTCCGTCCGAAGCCGGCCCGGCCCCGGAAGTGGTTTCCCGACCCGGAAGCGGAGCTGCCCAGAAGCCGCGCGGCCGAGGGATGCCCAGGCTCCGCCTCCCGAGGCTCCTCCTCCTCCTCCGCGGTCTCCTCGGGGCTGTGCCGGGAGGGCAGGCAGGAAGCTGGCTAGAGATGCTCTGACTGTCCGGGGCGGGCGGCGGGCGGCGGCGGGAGGATGACCTCTCCTCGGGAGCGGCCTGCGGAGCTGGCGCGTTTCTACACGGTCACCGAGCCCCAGCGGCATCCGAGGGGATACACGGTGTATAAGGTGACCGCCCGGGTGAGTGAGGGCCCGGGCGCGGGCGTGCGGGGCCGATGGAACCTCGCTTGTCTGCCGGGGGCGGCGACCGAGGTCCGGGGAGAAGTCCTGGGGGGGAGGTGTCCGAGGCTGCAGCCCGCAGGTGCCCGGGGGTGGGACCCGATGGAACCCCCGCAGTGACACTTCGGCCCTCGCGTCCGCCCGCGTCCTGCGTGGTCTTTTGTGTGTGTCTTGCCCCTGCGAGCTCCGTGGAAGCAGAGCCTGTGCTATTCTGTGCCTCTCCCCACTCCTCCCCCCCAGGTGCCCTGAATCGGGCTGGTGCGTTGTTCTGTTGGTTTGGTGAACGTGTGAATGACTTTTCTGGAGATTCCGCTGAGGCAGACTGTGTAGACGTGAGGGTGGGGACAAGTGGCCGAGAGGGACGGGCAGCCCAGCTTCGGATGGGAGGGATCCTGGAGGGCCCCAGGCCGGTGCTGTCCGGTCTGCATGTGTTGGACTCCGGACGAGATTCTTCTTCACCTAGTGCCTTTAGCATCGCGCAGCCCTAGGTTCTAGGGTAATAAAACTTTGGTTGCCTCTGCCTTTAAGATACCCACAGTCTGAGGGATGAGACGCAGATGCAAATACTTCGTACTGTGCAGTATTGCACGATAAGTGCAAGAGAATGTGGGTCCGCGTGTACTCGGGAGGACTATCCCACTGGACTGAAGTGATTCTTCTTGCTCTGCGGGCCCTTCTCGGTGGTATTTGAAATCTGTATGTTAGTGCAGTTGGTTTTTGTGGCAGAGATGAGGGGATCAGGTAGTCTCTTATCTAAAGTCAAGAATGTTTGTGCATAATAGAATTGTGCTAGCATAATTATATGGATAAACTAGTGGTTTCTGGATCTTTTCAAGTTTTTTGTGTGTATACACATGCATATACAATACTGGCATACACATATACCCATTCACACCTGTGATATATGTATACATGGGGTAGCTAGGGAGTGCAGTAGACAAAGCAGCAGTGCAGGAGTCAGGAGGACCTGAGTTCAAATCTCACCTCAGACACTTGACACTCACTAGCTGTGTGACCTTAGGCAAGCTTCTTAACCCCGACTGCCTCATTCTAGGTCATCTCTAGTCATCCTGATGAATATCTGGTCACTGGATTCAGATGGTTCTGGAGGAGAGGTGAGGCTGGTGACCTGCACAGCCCTCCCTCACTCAAAACAAAGTCAAGTGCAAGTCATGTCATTATTTCTCTGATGGCATGGTCTTCTTCGGCAGCGAAGGACGAACACACACACATATGTATATGTATAAAAAAGTTAGATAATTTAAGATAGTATATATATTATTTAAGTGTCCATCTGAGTGTTACTTAAAGTCTTATAGCAGAGATGGACTAATTTATGTAAATTAGTAATTAGACTAAGTACTAACTATGCTAACTTAAAGGAAAGAGAAATCACTGATAGTTAGAGTGGTCCAGGAAGACTTGAAGGTTCCAGGTCCTCCTGAGTGTATGGAGGATGGATTAGTATGTGGATCTAAGGAGAATGGAAGATGGGTACAGAGTGGAGAGATACAGGATGAGCAGAATGGAATGAGTAGGTTTTGGGGGACATAGTGAGTAAATCAGCTTGGATGGAGGAAGGGGGTTTTGTTGAGTAATGAGAGATTTCCTATAGTTGGGCCTTGTCAAAAAGCATTGTGAGATGTGGAAGTATATTTATTCATTATCTGGTGCTATTTCATGGTTGTGCAAGAAGTTGTGTAAGATAAAGGGATCCTTAAATCAGTACTAAAGAAACTTTAGTTTCAAGAATATTTGTAGTTGTCAGTTTTTCATATGTTATATCTGATAATATTACCAATTAAACATTGTTTAATTACTTATATTAGTACATTGCCTCGTTGTAGTATGGAAGTGACCTTGTAGGAGGTCATGCCAGCAGTGAAAAAGCTCTTGCAGGTCTTCCTGAACTGCAAAGGGTTTGAGTATGGGCCTGGCCATATACTACATGGCTTTTGTCCAGGTACCAACCTGGCTAAGTTTGGAGAAGCTCATTACAGTGGTGAATTTTTTTCTACTACAGCAACTCAGGAGCTCCTTTATTAAGATGTTAGAGGGTTAGAGTTCGCATCAGTGGAGGAAGTGTACTCACTGATGCAGTCATAGCTCCCTGAATGATTGAAGTTTATCCTTTCCTTCTATAAGATAGGCTAGAATTACAGTCCAGAGTTAAAATATTTGTATCTAATAAAGAACTCTTCATTAAACTATTGTTTAACATGATAAATTTAAAACATGGTAACAGGTTACCTTAGTACTCTCTGAATCTATATTCTGTTCATATTTGAACCATAGAATATTAAAACTGGAAGGGACTTTAGAGATCATAAAGTCCTCTCAATATTGCTAGAATAATTTGAACTGGAAAAAACTTTATACTACCTTCCCTCCCCTTCTCTCTTAAGCTTTTGACTTTTTCATTGATAAAGTTATTAAAATATTCAGCCAAGGCAAAATTAACTTTTGAAATAAATAAATTTTCTTCTTTAGAACTATGACCCATAAGTTACCAAAATATACCTTTTGACTCAACCATACTAATATGAGGGCCATAACTCAGAGATCATTTAAAGTGGAAAAGGACTCAAATGTACAAAAATACTTATAGCCCTTTTTTTTTTGTAGTAGCCAAATATCAGAAACTGATGTAATACTCACCTATTGGAGAATGTCTAAACAAATTTTGGCATATGAATATAATGGAATAAAGTTGTTCCATAAGAAATCATGAAGTAGGCAGTTTTAAAGTAGCCTGGGAAGACCTCTATGAATTGATGCTGTTTGTTTTTTATATATTCATTTTATTTATTTTTAGTGTTCTACAATCACTACCATAAAACTTAGATTTTTCCCTCCTATCTACCCCCCACCACCTCCCTCCCTCCCCAAGACGGCATGCAATTCTATATAGAATCTACACATACATTCCTACTGAATACATTTTCATTATAGTCATGCTGTGTAGAAAAACTAAAATAAATGGGAGAAATCATATAACAAACCAAAACATAATACACACACACATAAAAACAATCTGCTACATTCTGCGATTGAATTCCATAGTTCTTCCTCTGGCTGTGGAAGGCATTTTGCCTTAGAAGACCATTGGGAATTTTTTTTTTCTTTATGTCCTTGCAGTGCTATGAAGATCCAAGTCTGCTAGAAAAATCTCTCGCACACTGTGGTCATTGCTGTGCACAAAGTTCTCCTGGTTCTGTTCCTTTCACTCAGCATCAGTTCATATTAAGTCTTTCCAGGCCTCTCTGAAGTCTTCTTGTTTATCATTTCTTATAGTGCAATAGTATTCTATTACATTCATATACCATACTTTATTCAGCCATTCCCCAATTGATGGGCATCCCCTTGATTTTTGGCCACTATAAAGAGTGCTGCTATAAATATTTTTGTACATGTAGGACCCTTTCCCATTTTTATGATCTCTTGGGGATATAGTCCTAGAAGCGATATTGATGGGTCAAAGGGTATGCACATTTTTGTAGCCCTTTGGGCATAGTTCCAAACCGCTCTCCAGAATGGTTGGATGAGCTCACAGCTCCACCAACAATGAATTAGTGTTCCAACTCTCCCACATCCTCTCCAACATTTATCATTTTCCTGTTCTGTCTTGTTTGCCAATCTAATTGGTGTGATGTGGTACCTCAGAGTTGTTTTGATTTGCATCTCTCTAATCAGAAGTGATTTAGAGCATTTTTCATATGATTAATTTCTTCCTCTGAAAATTGCCTGTTCATATCCTGTGACCATTTATGAATTGGGGAATGGCTTCTATTATTGTACATTTGACTCAGTTCTCTACATATTCTAGAAATGAGGCCTTTATCCTCAAGCTTAGCCATAAAAATTCTTTCCCAATATACTATATCCCTCCGAATTTTGGTTGCATTGGGTTTGGTTGTGCAAAACTTTTCAGTTTAATGTAATCAAAACTATCCATCTTGCACTTCATAATGCTTTCTGTCTCTTCTTTAGTCAAAAATTCTTCCCTTCTTCATAAATCTGATAAATACACTATTCCTTGCTCCTCCATTTTGTCCATGGTATCAGTCTTTATACTGAGATCATGTACCCATTTGGACTTTATTCTTGTGTACAGTGTCAGGCATGGCTCTATGCCTAGTTTCTGCCACACTGTTATCCAGTTTTCCCAGCAATTTTTGTTGAACAGTGAGTTCTTATTCCAGAAGCTGGGGTCCTTGGGTTTAGAATTGATGCTGTTTTGAACTGAACTAGTTCCCCTGAAATAAGAAGAACTAGGAGAACAATTTATACAATGACCACATTATGAAGAAAAACAATTTTGAATGACTTTTGTATGCTGATCAGTGCGGTGATAAATTATGAGTCCAGAGGAGTAAATATGAAACATTCTATCTTCTTCCAGAGAGGTGATGAACTTCAAATGAAGAAAGAGACATTCGTTTTTGGACATAGCCAACATAGGAATTTGTTTTGCTGGACTATGTGTAATTGGTTTTTTAAAATTTTTTAATTTTTTTTTTAAATTTTTAACATTCATTTCCACAAAATTTTGAGTTCCAGATTTTTCCCCATCTCTCCCCTCCCCCACCCCAAAATGCCTTGCATTCTGATTGCCCCTTCCACCAATAGGCCCTCCTTTCTAACATCCCTCCCTTCCCTTATCCCAATCTTTTCTCTTGTCCTGTAGGGCAAGATAATTTTCTGTACCCTGTTATCTGTATTTCTTATTTCTCAGATGTATGCAAAAACAATTCTCAACATTTGTTCCTAAAACTTTGAGTTCCAACTTCTTTTCCTTCCTCCCTCCCCACCCATCCCCACTGAGAAGGCAAGCAATTCAATATAGGCTATATATGTGTAGTTTTGCAAATGACTTCCATAATAGTCATGTTGTGTGGGACTAACTATATGTCCCTCCACCCTATCCTGGCCCCCATTTCTTATATTCTTTCTTTTGACCTTGTCCTCCCCAAGAGTGTTTACTTCTAGTTGCTCCCTCCATTTGCCCTCCCTTCCATCCTTTCCCCCACTCTGCTTATCCCCTTCTCCCCTACTTTCCTATAGTGTAAGATAGATTTTCATACCAAATTGAGTGTGCCTGTTACTCCTTCCTTGAGCCAAATGTGATGAGAGTAAGCTTCACTTTTCACCTCTTACCTCCCCCCTTTTCCTCTCCATTGGTAAAGCTTTTTCTTGCCTCTTCTATGAAAGATAATTTGCCCCATTCCATTTCTTCCTTTCTACTCCCAATATATTCCTCTCTCACTCCTTAATTTTATTTTTTTAGATATGATCCCTTCCTATTCAACTCACCCTGTGGGTGTGTGTGTGTGTGTGTGTGTGTGTGTGTGTGTGTGTGTGTGTTCATAATCTCTTCAACTACCCAGATACTGAGAAAAGTTTCAAGAGTTACAAATATTATCTTTCCATGTAGGAATGTAAATAGTTCAACTTCAGTAAGCCCCATGTGATTTCTCTTTCCTGTTTACCTTTTCATACTTCTCTTGATTCTTGTGTTTGACAGCCAGATTTTCTTTTCACCTCTGGTCTTTTCATCAAAAATTCTTGAAAGTCCTCTATTTCATTGAATGACTGTTTTTTCCCCTGAAATATTATACTCAGTTTTGCTGAGTAGGTGATTCTTGGTTTTAGTCCTAGTTCCTTTGACTTCTGGAATATCATATTCCAAGCCGTTTGGTCCCTTAATGTAGAAGCTGCTAGGTCTTGGGCTATCCTGATTGTATGTCCACAGTACTTGAATTGTTTCTTTCTGGCTACTTGCAATATTCTCTCCTTGACCTGGAAACTCTGGAATTTGGCTACAATATTCCTAGGAGTTTCTGTTTTTGGATCTTTTTCAGGAGGTGATTGGTGGATTCTTTCAATACTTATTTTCCCCTCTGGTTCTAGAATATCAGGGCAGTTTTCCTTGATAATTTCATGAAAGATGATGTCTAGGCCCTTTTTTGCATCCTGGCTTTCAGGTAGTCCCATAATTTTTACATTGTCTCTCCTAGGTCTGTTTCCGGTTCAGTTGTTTTTCCAATGAGATATTTCACATTGTCTTCTATTTTTTCCATTCTTTTGGTTTTGTTTTGTAATTTCTTGGATTCTCACAAAGTCATTAGTTTCCATTTGTTCATTCTAATTTTTAAAGAACTATTTTCTTCAGTGAGCTTTTGAACCTCTGTATCCATTTGGCTAATTCTGCCCTTTAAAGCATTCTTCTCCTTTTTGGCTTTTTTGGGCCTTTTTTACCTTTTGAGTTAGTCTATTTTTAAAGGTGTTAATTTCTTCAGCATGTTTTTGGGTCTCCTTTAGCAAGCTGTTGACTTGCTTTTCATGATTTTCTTGTATCGCTCTCATTTCTCTTCCCAATTTTTCTTCCACTTCTCTTACTTGATTTTCAAAATCCTTTTTGAGCTCTTCCATGGTCTGAGACCATTGCATATTTATTTTGGAGGTTTTGGATGCAGAAGCCTTGACTTTTATGCCTTCCCCTGATGGTTAACATTGTTCTTCCTCATCAGAAAGAATGGGAGAGAATACCTGTTCATCAAGAAAGTAACCTTCTATAGTCTTATTTTTTTTCCCTTTTTTGGGCATTTTCTCAACCAGTTACTTGACTTTTGAGTCCTTTGTCAAGAGTAGGGTATACTCTTGGGACCTGTAAGATCTCAGTTCCTTCAAGATGGCAAATCAAGGGAAAGGAGTTTACTCCCTGGCTGGCTCCCTGCTGAGATTCAGATCAGCTGCTCAATTCCTCCAGGGGCTTTAGGTGGGGGGCAGGGCTACCAGTCAGTGCTGAGATTCATAACAGCTCCTCAATTCCCCCAGGGGCTTTAAGCTGAGCGCTCCAACAATGGAACAATGGACCCTGGCTACTGCTGCCTCTGCCTCCTGTTCCTGGGTCGGAGGCTAGGGGAGAACCCTGCTCCCTTCTCACCAAGTTGGAAAAACCCTCTCACTGACCTTTGAAGCTGCCTTTGGCACCTGTGAGTTGAAGGATCTGCAGACTTCTGCTGCTTCTGGGGCAGCAGAGGCCTACTCTTCCCAGCACCATGTGGCCAAGACTGGGCTGTGTTCAGCTCCGCATCCAGTGCAACAGACTTTTCCCTTCAGGCTTCTAGGTCACCGTGGCTGGAAATCTTCTCCACTCTGTTTTTCTGCGGCTTTTTCTGCTCTACGATTTGTTGAGGTTTTTCTTTACTGATATTCTTTACAGGGTTGTGGGGGAAGAGTTAGTGTATGTGTGTCTTTCTACTCCACCATCTTGGCTCTGCCTCAACGATGTGTAATTGTTAGGAGAGTTTTTTTCCCTCTCTTTAAAAAAAGTTGTTCAATTAGGGAACCTACTGGGAGGGAATGAAAATACATGCTTGTAAAAATAAAAGAGAAATAATTATTAATGCTTTAAAATAGGTTATCTTAGAGTGGTGAGGAAAGCATTTTTCCTCTGGAGAATTAAGTAAAGAAGTATCCCCCCTGAGACTATGTTGTGAAATAAGTAAAGCAAGTTGGTGCTTGCGCATCTGTGTGTGTATCTCTCTCATACCTAGACATATAACTTTAGGTGATATTCTTCAGATTCTCAGTCCTTGTAGTATATTTCTATGGAATGGATCTCAGTGATTCAACAAAGTAGCAGTAGTCTTCTGTTTTAGGTAATATCATTACTTTTCTCATTTTATTGTATTTTATTTTTTATATATTTCTGCCATTTCCTTTAGGCTTACAGGCTTACTTGATGAAGTGTTTTCCAAGTACTTACCAACAGCTTCTCCATTTTAACTCTTAGTACTTTCTTACCTTGTACTGGATATATAGATGGTCAAAATTGAGACACTAGTTGCGTGCTAATTTTTTTTTTTTTATGTCATTGGTAGGAGGTAGTGGAAAGGACAATGGATTTGGAGTAAGATGACCTGTGTTTGAATCCTGCATTGGCTCCTTGTTATATGTATGACCTTAGGTACTTGCCTACCTTAACTTCTCTGTTCCTCAGTTTCCTCATCTGCAAAATGGAGTGTTTGGATAAGATGATATCTAAGGTTTCTTACAGCTTTGAATTTTATGAATCTAAAATAATTCTGAGTTAGAATTTTTTTGTCTTATAAATTTACAAAAATATTTTAATAAAAATTTACAAAGTTTATAAATTTGCAAAATTCTTAGAAAATACTGTAGACCTTACAGCACCAAGTGATTAGTGTTATGTTGGCTTTCTGTATATTATTCCATGATTTGTAGTAGAAAGTAATAAAAAAGACTTTGTGGTATAGTGGAAAAAAACACTGAACTTGGAACTCAAGAGACTTGAACTTTGGTCCTTGTTCTGGCACTGATTTGTCATTGATTTGGGTAAATCACTCAATGGTTTGGTTTTCTCATTCTTAAATTGAGGACATTTGTAAATCACTGTCCTAATTTTCCCTGATTCTATGGTTTATTGTCTTTTATGACTAAGATAATCTTTGTAAATACATATCTGTTGCTTCAGGGTGATGTGATAGTGTAAATGCAAATTGCAGACCAGTCAAGTTAATATACTCTATTGAAGGCAAAGCAAAGAGGTGTCTCATATCATGCCTAGGGAGGAAGCACTTTTTCTGCTTGTAAGGAGAAAGTTCAAATAGGTCCATATAACTATTTAGAAATGCTTTAAAAAATAAAAGAAGGAACTTAAGGAATTCTGTGCTTTGTATGTGTATGGTTGATTAGTGTTGTGTTGATCAATGTGTATACATTTAATTTTCAGTTCAGTTGGTACTTTGCTTTATGTCGGGCATTGTCAGCTTACAGTGCCAAGTTCCAGAGGTGGCATCAGGAGTTTTTGGAGCTACCACTAGGGTGCTTGGCAAAATTGCAAATTGGTAGACTTTCCCTGCCTTCCTTAGGTCATACTCCCTTATCCGTGTTTTCTTATTGAGTCACTGCATTTACCTTTCCAGCCAGTGCTTGTGAAGGGATAACTCTCTTTTTAACTGTTGACTGATGTCATCTGTTGTTACTGTATTTGTATAAGTAACCACATACCCTGAGTTTGGATATACCTTGTTTCTTCATAGCTGGGGGTCAGAAAAAAAGTGAAGTGAAACAGGTAGAGAAAAGTGTGGGCATAGAGTAGACTGCAGATTTACCTAGGATCAGAGGATCCTATAGCTTTCTAGGTGGAAGGGACTTTAGGAGGTCATCTGGGACAGCCCCTTAATTTTGTAGATGAGGAAAATGAGGCCCAGAAAAGTTAAGTGAGTTGTACAAGGCTAAACAAGTAGTAAATATCAGAACTGGAATACGCACCCCTCTGACTTCAAATGCAGTATTTGTTTCCTTGCTTTCCTTTGCTTCCCCTTCCCTCTCCTTTTCCCCTCCCCTGCCTGGTCTTCTCTCCTCTTCCTTATGTGCTCCACATGATTTATTATACAAAGCAAAATTGTAAGAAAAATGCTAAGCACTCTCTTTATGGAGTTTTCTGTGTGACCACTTCCCAAAGCCTTCTTGTGTGTATCTTCTAGAGAAGACACAATTCCAAATCCTTATCCTAATCTCCAAAGGTCGTAGAAAGATTGAGGGAAGGTTTTATGGGTTCTGTAAGCCAGGAAGAAAGGTGGTGGTCTCCTAGTTTTCTCATCAACTGCTGAAATTCATGGCAGTACAGTGCTGTTTTTTGGAATCATTTTTGTAAAGTGTTGCTGTTTGGGGTGTTTGGAGCCCCTAAATGTAAGGGTACAGGGATGAATTCAGTCACTCAAGCGATCTTTCAGTCAGGGTGGCAAGGTTTATGGTAATGCCAATAGGAGCACTGTAAGAGCCAATGGAGCAGGTAAGATTCCTAGTAAATCTGCAACTTAATGAGCATGAGACTGATACTTTTATAAAAAAAAAAAAAGATTGAGAGATTTGGTTGGGATTAAGGACTGGTAAGTAGCCTGGGGAGCCCAGGTGTACACAGTAAAAGGAGTTAAGAGGTCTGGGCTGGGTTGGAGAGCCGCAGTGAAAAGACTATTGAACATCTAGGTGGACTGGGCTGAATCAGATGCCTCCGGAGAGATGCCACGGACAGAGTTGTGTGGAAAAATTCAGGGTCCAGGTCCCATCACCCCATCAGTGTCTCCTGAATTTTACAAAAATTGCATGGGGATCTTATATCCTATGAACAATATAAAGTATACACCTTTTAAAAATTATAATTTGAGAGAAGACAAATTACTAGTTACATATCTTTTATAATAGGTAAAACTCATATATATAAGCATGAAGAAAGGAAACTGGGTTGGTTGCATTAGTAATGTTTATAAAACACGTTCTGCACAGGATCCTAATAAAGATGGAGCATCCACATTTTTACTTAGCTTTAGTTGCCTTTGAGCTAAGGGGATCAAACAAATTCAGGTGTTCTGAAACAAGTCTCTAGAAAATGGTGTGAGAAAAGGGCTAAATGCTGAATATTGGGAGTCAAAAGGCTGGTTTCTAGGCATGTCACACTAGCATTGACTCTGTCATATATACCATGCTCTTTAAATGAGTAGTTTCTTTTTTTCTGAATAAACCTAAATATCCTTAAACTAAGGCGATAAAGCCAATATATGCCAGATATAATATTCCTTATACTTTTTTAACTGTTCCCCTTTATTACTTGCTTCTTGTAGCTACTCTGTCTTTAGAAAATCTGAAAAAGGATTATGAACTTTTTGAGAGGTCCAAAAAAAAGAGGGAAGAATGGAGTCTGTAGTCCTTTTCCGTATAGTCTCTCAGGCGAGAGAACTCCTGGAGGAATTAGGGATGGTACCACCATATTAAAGGAGGAGAATGAGGGGATGAGTTGAATAAGGGGATAATGGAGAAGTCAGCTCAGGAATCAGAAGTATCTTTAGTTGTAACTTATCAGAATGTGCTACAGTAGCATGTCATTCTAAAAGATTATCCTTCTCTTTTGTCAGCTTCAGTGCAGTTTCCTTAAATGTTAGGCCACTTGATTAGCATATTAGAGCGATTTCTGGTAACCTCTTCTCAGATGTTGTTAAACAAAATGAATCTAATGGGTAAAATGGGTTAAAGGGGCCCCCTTATGAATTTTCCCAAAATATAACCAAAGTTGCATAGTTCCAGATTTCAAGTATGTTTCAGGAACAGATTATCTCCTCTTTCCCTTTCCCTTCTCCCTCTAAAAGAAACGATATTAAATTGTGTTATGATTTAGTCTTTTATATTGAAAATTATTTACTTTTTAAAAAATAATTTATATTTATTTCTAGAAGCAATAGAAGTAATCTTTCATTCTTTTGAGGCTTAGAATAAATTATTTTTTTCTCATTTAAAAACACAAATTGTATCAGCTACTTCCCATGGCTAGCTGATGCAAATACAGAATATAACTTTCTCTGTAATGTAATGCTTTAGCTCATGTTCTGTGTCAGATGTCTTTTGAAAATTGAAGCATATTTTTTTGGGGTGGGGTGTCAGATTTGAGACAGACGAGATTAAGTGATTTGTCCAGGGTCACAAAGCTAGTAAATATATAGTATCTGAGGTTGAATTTGAACTCAGGTCCTCCTGACTTCAAGGCTGGTGCTCTGTCGGTTGAGCCACCAAGCTGCCACTTGAAGCATATTTTTAAAAGCACTAGGAGAACTTACATACAGGAAATCATTAAAAATCCCCAAACCTCACTAGACTAGGCATATGCTGAAGCTATTATTTCATATTCCTCTTCTTTTTCACAACTAAATTCCTAGAAAAAATGTTTACACTCTTTGTTTCTACTTTCTCTCTTTCTCATTTTTTACCCCTTTTGTAGTTTGCCTTTCTTATCACTCAACTGAAACTTCTGTCTTTAAAGTTACCATTCATCTCTTAATTTGCGGAACTGATGGCCTTTTCTCATCCTTTTTGGCATCTTAGCAACTTTTGACATTGGTGATCTATTGGTCTTTCCTCCAGGATACTCTTTCCTGTCTGGGTTTTTGTGATGCTGTTTTCTCTTGATTTCCACTTGCTTGACTAACAATTCTTTCTTAGTCTCCTTTCGTAGTTCATTAACCTTGTTACTCCTTCTGACTGTGGATGTCATTCAAAACTTGGTTCCTACATATCATTGTCCTTACCAAATTCATGGGATCTCCAGCAGATGAGTCTTCGCCTCAGCCTTCACTGGCTTGGGTCCAGAAGGTCACTCTTTGCTCCTTGAGTCATTTGACACTGGACTGACTGCAAAACTGTGCCTTCTAGACTCTGGAACACTCTGGTGCTGATACCTTTTGAAACCAGGACACAGGGTCAAGAAGATGCCACTCCCTTCACTTAGAACAGACAAGAACAATTGTAGAGTCCAGGAGCTGAGGCCCATTCCTTAGAGTCATGTGACCTTGAAGGGGAGAAGGCCCCACAATCTCTCTCCATTTCAAGTATGGTCTCTCACTGAATGCCACCTAACAATAAACAGAGCAGATGAACAGATTGAGGGAAGACAGAGATGGCAGAAGATTGCCAGACTTTTTGAAGTCCTTTATAGATAATCAAAAAAGCCTCCCATTCTCCATGTGGTTAGACTATTGGAACCAGTTACAGAAGTCTTTATAGTCTTTTAATGTTACTTTTCTTGCTCTCCTGGAAGCAGGCTTCCAGGTTTTTCTGTGCGAAAGTTGCATCAGTTAAGCCAAGTGATGGGGTCTGGGCTTGTACCAGACTCTGGTTATATTCTCCCTATTTGAAAAATTTGCCGTGATTAGCAAATAGGTGATGTGTTTTGAACATGTCCACAATCTAAAATCCTCAGAAAGAACAAAACAATCAGTGTGCCACAGTCTTTTACATTGTTGCATTTACAGATAAAAATCACAATTGTCCCTTAATACAAAGTTATTCAGATTAAAAAAGGGAACATTTTATGAAATTTTACCAAAGATCACTACTTGTTTTGAACTCATCAAAGGCCTACCTTGGTGTTTGAATGACACATTTTAATACATAGGCAAAGAAGAAAAACAAAGACTGAAGAAATCAGCTTCTTTTGTTGGAAGGAAACCTGAACACTACAGATTATGAAGGACATTACATGCCAAAGAGAGATTTTATTTTTGCTCTTGGAGCTAATAGGGAGCCACTGGAACTTACTGAATGGTGGAGTGGGGATGTAGGGGTAGGAGAGTGGTAGCATGGTCAGATATGTACTTTTTGATAGCTGACCGGAGTGAGAGAGAATAATCTCATATTCTGTTGTATAAATTTGAATGCTTATTAGATTGGTTTTTGTTTATTAACTTTTATATAAAAGTATATAACTCACAAGAACCCTCTAAACTCTCCAGGTTCTCCCAGAGTCTAGGTATTTTGTAGGTCAGATTCTTCTTCAAGTCATATCTTATTAGCCTCAAATGACATATTTTACATTTATTAGTTAGCCATGAGACAGTCATTAAAAAAACATGTAAAATTAAATAGTGATGTAAACAAAGTAATTCTGTAACCCTTGAATGCAGTCTCACATGAGAACATTCAGTGGGAAGGGTGGACTTCCCACTGAATTCCCTGTGTTTTCATTAGATATGTGTAATATATAGGTATATAGAAAACACAAGTGGCTAAGGGGCCTGTGCACAGGACCCACATGCTTTTGATGGCAAAGCATTATACCTTCTGTTATTCTTTTCTATGTATTTCATTTATCATATTTGTTTATCTATATCATTATACAATATTATTAAATTTAATATTTTAATGATTAATACATTATTACTCATAATACTCATATTGATATTTATGATATTCATTCTATCCTATGGCTTCTCTTTTATCTTCTATCATTTTATATTGCCTTTCGCTGTATTCCTAATGCTTAGCACAGTGCCGGGTACATAGTTCGTGCTTAGTAAAAGCTTATTGATGTGACTTGTCTTTTACTGATGTCATTATACCCCTTTTTTTCCCAGCAATATCTGCCCCCTGCCAGGTGTTGTTTTCCTTTAGGCCCTGTGCTTCCTTGCTCCATATTCAGGATGATCATTAATGCTGGCCATAGTCATATCCCAAACAACATTTACTATGAATTCTATACACCTCCACCATCCACCGAGGCTACAGTTTTTCAAACTCCTCTCTGTTTCAGCTGACGTGCTATGTTCAAGGCCATGTGTAACTCAGTCCTCCATTTATTGGAGTGGATTACTACTAAATCTCTTTGGCAGGGAGTACTATATAGTTCTTTTTAGCCAATGGATATGAAGCTCTCTTCAGGCTTCTCAGCAGATAGCTATGAATCTCTCTTCAGGTTTCTTAGCCAAAATCATAAATCCTTCTTCAGACATCTCAGCTAAGTAGCCAGTAGCTATGATAAATTTAACAATGTCAATAAATTGAAGTAATAAAAATAATGAATAATATTAGCAATAACATTACAATATTAGCAATATTAATAAGTAATAAATATCACTTTTTGTTTATATTTATTATTATTAGCAATAATAATAAATAATAGAAACTTTGACCAAACACCAAAAGTTTTATCTTCTTTGTTTTGTGTTCTCCTCTGATTTTTTTTGACCATTCATAGCTGTATGATTGTCTTTCTGGTCCTTTAAAAAAAAAAAAAAACAGCCCAAAAAACAAAGGTACGTTGTGGTCCTGATTCTGTTCCCTTTCATCTATATTATTTTGTATGTGTTAGGTTTGGGCCAGAAACTGTCACCCTGTTGGTTCAAATTTGATTTTGGGATGAGATGACATTCATAAGATATTGCACAGTTAACAGAAGGAGATTTACTTAGCTCTAATATAGCAAGTATGTACAGTAAAGATACAGTGGCACCTAACATCTATAAATGAGGTCTTCCCAAACACAGGGGAGTTTACAGGGCAAGATATAGTGACCTAAGTTGTCTTCATACATTTATCATTTTAGAGAGGCTTAATACTGCGTGAGTAGGCTTTTTGCATCCTTAGATGATTGGGAACCTGAATCAGGGGAGATAGGGACAAATGAAGTCCTAGGGACAGTTTGTTACCTTTTAGGAGAAATAAATCCATGTTGCTGGGAAACAGGGAACCCTGGTGTCACAGAATGTCTTTTAAAACAAAAGTTTTATTATTACTCTTTTAAAAAATCACTATAACATTTTAATGATTCCCTTTTAAAAATTATTTTTATTTCATTAAATGTTTTCCAATTACATGGAAAGATCTTTTAAACAATAATTTTAAAAAATTTCTGTTTCAAATTTTCTCCTATCTTTCTACCCCATTCTACTTCTTAAGAAGGCAATTCGATTTTGATTATACATGAGCAGTCATGTAAAACATTTCCATATTAGCCATGTTGCTAAAGAAAACACAAACAAAACAGTAAAAATAAGTAAAATAAAAGAGTATGCTTCAGTCTGTATTCAGGGTTTATCAGTTCTCTCTGTGGAGGAAAATAGCATTTTTCATTATGGATCTTTTGGGATTACCTTGGATCATTGTCTTGATCAGAGTTGCTAAGTCTTTCACAGTTGATCACCCTTATAATATTGCTGTTACTGTGTACATTGTTTTCCTGGTTTATAGAAACCTTCTCAGGTTTTTCTGAAATCCCTCTGCTCATCATTTTTTATAGCACAATAATGTTCCATCATATACCACATCATATACCACAACTTGTTAAGCTGTTTCCCAGCTGATGGACATCACCTCAATTTCCAATTCTTTGCTGCCACAAAAAGAGTTGCTATAAATGTTTTTGTCCATGTGAGTCCTTATCCTTTTTCCTTGATCTCTATAGACCTAATAGTGATATTGCTGGGTCAAAGGATGTGCACAATCTTATAGCCCTTTGGGTATAGTTACAAATTGTTCAGAATGGTTAGACTAGTTCACAAATCCACTAACAGTGCATTAGTGTCCCAATTTTTCTACATCCCCTCCAGTACTTGTCATTTTTCTTTTCTGCCATGTTAGCCAATCTTATAGATGTGAGGTGGTACCTCAAAGTTTTAATTTGCATTTCTCTATCAGTAATGATTTAGAGCATTCTTTCATGTGACTATTGAGAGCTTTGATTTCTTTTTCTGAAAGCCATCTGTTCATATCCTTTGATCATTTATCAACTGGGGAATGACTCTTTATATTTATAAAATTGGCTCAGTTTCTTATATATTTGAGAAATAAGGCCTTTATCAGGAAACTTGCTGTAGTTTCCCTCCCCCTCCAGTTTCCTATTTTTCTTTTAAATTTAGCTTCATTAAGCTTTTTAATTTTATGTAATCAAAATTATCTATTTTACTTCTTGTAATCCCCTTTAATTCTTATTTGGTCATAAACTCTTCCCTTATCCGTAGACATGAGAGGTACATTTTTCCAGACCCTTCTAATTTACTTATGATATTACCCTTAGTGTCTACATCATTTGTCCATGTGATCTTATGTTGGTTATTGTGTCATGTTGGTCTATGCCAAATAGCTTTTGAATTTTCCCAGTAATTTTTGACAAATGTTGAATTTTTACCTCAAAAGCTAAGATCTTTGGGTTTATCAAATACTGAATTACTATGATCATTTACTACTGTGTATTATGCACTTAGTCTGTTCCACTGATTCACCACTCTATTTCTTAGCCA
This sequence comes from Notamacropus eugenii, assembly GCF_028372415.1. NCBI lineage: Eukaryota > Metazoa > Chordata > Mammalia > Diprotodontia > Macropodidae > Notamacropus > Notamacropus eugenii. The sequence goes on along the minus strand of NC_092873.1, from coordinate 425,114,137 downwards.
GTACCAGATTATTTTGATGATTACCACTTTGTAACATGATTTGAAATCTGGTACTGCCAAGCCAGCTTCACATTTTCTTTACATTGATTCTCTTGATATTCTTGACCTTTTTGTTCTTCCAGGTGAATTTTGTAATTTTTTTTCTACCTCTGTAAAATAATTCTTTGGTAGTTTGATTGATATGGGACTGAATAATTAAATTAACTTAGGTAGGATTGTCATTTTTATTATTGATTTGACCTACCCATGAACAATTAATATTTCTCTAATTGTTTAGATCTGTTTTTATTTGTGTGAAGATTGTTTTGTAATTGTGTTCATGTAATTCCTGGATTTGTCTTAGCAGGTAGACTCCCAAGTGTTTTATATTGTCAGCAGTTATTTTAAATGGGATTTCTCTTTCTGTCTTTTCCAACTGAGTTTTTGTTGGTGGTATATAGAATTGCTGATGATTTATGTGGGTTTATTTTATATCCTGAAACTTTACTGAAGTTGTCAATTGTTTCTACTAGTTTTTTAGTTGATTATCTGGGTTCTCTAAGTATACCGTCATATCATCTACAAAATTAATAGTTTTGTTTCTTCATTGCCTATTTTCATTTCTTCAGTTTCTTTTTCTTATCTTATTGCTAAAGCTAGTGTAAAGAAAGACTCCATTGATTCCTGTGCTTTCTAATATTTTTTAATGGGTGTTGTATTTTGTTAAAGGCCTTTTCTGCATCTGTTTTTTATAATTATATGATTTTTGTTGTATTGCTATTGATATAGTCAATTATGTGGATAGTTTTCCTAATATTGAACCAGCTTTGCATTCCTGGTATAAATCCACCTGCTTATAGTGTATGATCTTTGAGATATATTGCTGTAATCTTCTTGCTAGTGTTTTATTTAAATTTTTTTCATGAATATTCATTAAGGAAATTGGTCTGTAGTTTTCTTTCTCTGTTTTTGCCTTTCCTCTTTAGGTATCAAATCCATATTTGTGTCATTGAAGGAATTTTATAGGACTCTTTCTTTACATATTTTCTCTGTAGTATTGGGATTAATTGTTCCTTAAAAGTTTGGTAGAATTGTGAATCCCCCTAGAGATATTTTCCTTAGAAAGCACATTGATGTCTTGTTCAATTTCCTTTTCTTTGTTTATTCCCACCCCCCACACACTTTATAGTATTTTATTTTTCCTGTTTACATGTAATGGTAATTTTCAGCATTCACTTATATAAGATTTTGAGTTCCAAGTTTTTTTCTCCCTCTCTCTCCTTCCCCTCCTCAAGATGGCAAGCAGTCTGATATAGTCTATACATGTACAATCATATTAAACATATTTCCACATTAGTCATGTAGTGAAAGAAGGATCAGAACAAAAAGAAAAAACCATGAGAAAGAAAAAACAAAAAAAAGAAAATAGTATTCTTCGATCTGCATTCAGACTCCATAGTTCTTTTTCTGGATGTGGGTAGTATTTTCCATCATGAGTCTTTTGGAATTGTCTTAGATCATTGTATTGCTGAGAAGAATTGAGTCTTATCAAAGTTGGTCATTGCACAATGTTGCTATTACTGTAGACAGTGTTCTCCTGATTCTGCTCACTTCACTCAGCATCACTTCATGTAAGTCTTTCCAGATTTTTCTGAAATCAGCCTGCTCATCATTTCTTATAGAACAATAGTATTCCATTGCATTCATATACCACAGCTTGTTCAGTCATTCCCCAAATGATGGGCATCCCTTCAATGTCCAGTTCTTTGCCGTTACAAAAAGAGCTGTTATAAATATTTTTGTATATGTGAATCCTTTCCCCTTTTTATGGTCTTTTTGGGATAAAGACCTTGTAGTGGTATTGCTATATATCAGTTTGACGCCCTTTGAGCATAGTTCCAAATTGCTTTCCAGAGTGGTTGGATCAGTTAATAATTCCACCAACAATGCATTAGTGTTCCAGTTTTCCTACGTCTTCTCCAACATTTACCATTTTCCTTTTTTGTCATAGTATCCAATCTGATAAGTGTGATGTGGTACCTCAGAGTTGTTTTAATTTGCATTTCTCTAATCAATAGTGATTTAGAACATTTTTTCATATGACTACAGATAGCTTGAATTTCTTCCTCTGAAAACTGCCTGTTCCTATCCTTTGATCATTTCTCAGTTGGGGAATAACTTGTGTTCTTATAAATTTGATTCAGTTCTCTATATATTTTAGAAATGAGACCTTTATCAGGGACACTGGCTATAAAAATTACTTCCCAGTTTCCTGATTCCCTTCTAATTTTGGTTGCATTGGCTTTGTTTGTGCAAATTCTTTTTAATTTAATGTAAAAAAATTATCCATTTTGTATTTCATAATATTCTCTATCTCTTGTTTTCTCATAATTTCTTCTGTTCTCTGTAGACATGACAGGCAAACTATTCCTTGCTCTCCTAATAGGTTATGGTGTCAGTCTTTATGTCTAAATCGTGTACGCATTTCGACCTTATCTTGGTATACATTGTAAGATGTTGTTCTGTTCCTTATTTCTGCCATACTGTTTTCTAGTTTTCCCAGCAGGTCTTGTCAAATGGTGATTTCTTATCTCAGAAGCTGGAGTCTTTGGGTTTATCAAACTGTAGATTATAGTCATTGAGTACTGTGTCTTGTGTACTTAACCTATTCCACAGATCTACCACTCTGTTTCTTAGCTAGTACCAAGTAGTTTTGATGATTGCTGCTTTATAATGTAGTTTTAGATTTGATATAGCTGACCCACCTTCCCTTGCATTTCTTTTCATCAATTCCCTTGATATTCTAGACCTTTTGTTCTTCCAGATGAATTTTGTTGTTATTTTTTCCTAGCTCTATAAAATAATTTTTTGGTAGTTTGATTCGTATGGCACTGAATAAGTAAATTAATTTAGGTAAAATTGTCATTTTTGTTATATTAGCTTGGACTATCTGTTAGCAACTGAAAATTGTCCAGTTATTTATATCTGACTTTATTTGTGTGAAAAGTGTTTTGTAATTGTGTTCATATAGTTCCTGTGTTTTTCTTGGTAGGTTGACTCCCAAATATTTTATATTGTCAGCAGTAACTTTAGATAGAATTTCTCTTTCTATCTCTTGCTGCTGGGCTTTGTTAGTAATATATAGAAATGTGGATGATTTATGTGGTTTTACTTCATATCTCGAACCTTGCTTAAGTTGTTAATTGTTTCAAGTAGTTTTTTAGTTGATTTTCTATAATTCTCCAAGTATACCATCATGTCATCTGCAAAGAGTGATAGCTTTGTTTCCTCATTGTCGGTTCTAATTTCTTTAATTTCTTTTTCTTCTCTTATTGCTGAAGCTAACATTTCTAGTACTATATTAAATAGTAGTGGTAATAATGGACATCCTTGTTCTACTGCTGGTATTACTGGAAAGGGTTCTAACTTATCCCCATTACATATAATTCTTGGTGATTGTTTTAGATAGATGCTACTTATTTTAAGGAAAACTCCATTTATTCCTACACTCTGTAGTGGTTTCAATAGGAATGGGTGCTGTATTTTGTCAAAAGCTTTTTCTGCATCTATTTAGATATCATATAATTTCTGTTAGTTTTGTTATTTCTATGGTCAGTTATGCTGACCATATTGAACCTAATATTGAACCAGCCCTGCATTCTTGATATATATCCCACATGATCATAGTGTATTATTCTTGTGATAAGTTTCTGTAATCTCTTTGTCATATTTTATTTAACATTTTTGCATCAATATTCATTAGGGAAGTTGGTCTATAACTTTCTCTGTTTTGACTTTTTCTGGTTTAGGTATCATCACCATGTTTGTATCATAAAAAAACCTGATAGGTAGGACTCCTTCTTTACTTCCTTTTCCAAAGGATTTATAAAGTATTGGAATTAATTGTTCTTTAAATGTATGGTAGAATTCACTTGCAAATACATCTGACCCTGGTGATTTTTTCTTAGAGAATTCACTGATATCTTGTTCAATTTCTTTTTCTGAAATGAGATTTTATTTCTTCTTCTGTTTGTCTGGACAGCATATATTTTTGTAAATATTCATCCATTCCATTGAGATTGTTGGTTTTATTGGCATTTAATTGGACAAAATAACTTGTAATAATTGCTTTAGTTTCATCTTCATTGGTGATGTAGTCACCCTTTTCATTTTTTGTATTAGTAACTTGGTTTTCTTCTTTTTTAAAAAATAAAATTATTTGAGTTTATTTATTTTGCTCTGTTCCCTCCGTCCCATAAAGCCAGCTTCTGTTGAATAGGTTTTTTTTTTTTTTAACTTTCAGTTTTATTAATCTCTCCTTTGATTTTCAGGATTTACATTTTGTTTTGTAATTGGGAATTTTTAATTTGTTCTTTTCCTAGTTTTTTTTTTAACTTCCATGCCCAATCCATTTGTTACCTCTTCCTCTTTTATATTGATGTATATATTTAGAGATATAAATTTCCCCCTAGGTATTGCTTTGGAAATTTTGGAACATTTTCTCATTGTCGTCATTATCTTTGGTGAAATTATTGATTTCTATGAATTGTTCTTTGAACCACTCATTCTTTAGCATTAGATTATTTAGCTTCCAGTTAATTTTTAATCCATGCTTTCAAAGTCATTTATTAAACGTGATTTTTAAAAATTACATTATGATCTGAAAAGGGTGCATTTACTATTTCTGCTTTTCTGCATTTGTTTGTGAGGTTTTTAATGACCTAATACATGATCAGTTTTTGTGAAGGTGCCATGTCCAGATGAGAAAAATTTAGACTCCTTTCTATTGCCATTCAGTTTTCTTCAGAAATCTGTCATTTAAGTCTAATAAGATTCTATTCATCCCTTTATTTCTTGTTTTATTGTTAGATTTATTTAGCTCTGAGAGGGGAAAGTTGAGGCATTCCCCCTAGTATAGTTTTAATATTTCCTCCTATAATTTATTTAACTTTTCCTTTCAGAATTTGGATGCTAGCCATTTGGTGCATATAATATTATGTTTTTTCTCATGTTACTGATGTCAGTGACCTTCATCTTCTGTGGTTCCTTTAGCAAGATTTCCCCACTTATCCCTTTAAGTTAGTTATACTTTTGTTTGAGATCATGATTGTTACAACTACCTTTTTTTTCTTTTAAATCTATATGTGTGTCTTGAAAGCATATTGTTGGATTCTGGTTTCTCATTTTTTCTGCTATCCATTTCAGTTTTATGGGTGAATTCATCCCATTCACATTCACAGTTATGATTACTAAATGTGCATTTCCTTCCATCCTATTTTCTTCTGTTTATCCTTCTGCCTCTTTTTGAAAAATCTTTAAAAAAAAGAAAAGTCTTGTCCTTTTTCTAAAGTCCATTTCTCTTCTGACTACTGCCTTCTTTTATATGCCCTCCCTTTTGTAACCCCTCCTCCCATCCCTTTCTGTTATCCTCTTCCCTTCCTACTTCCTGTTGGTTAAGATAGATTTCTATTACCAGTAGAGCATGTGTGTGTTTGTGTTTGTTTGTGTGTTTGTGTATGTATATATATATGTATGAATATGTGTGTATGTGTACATACATATATCTATATCTATATCTTTTTTTCCTTTTTTGAAACAGTTTATATGGGAGTGATATGCAGTCATTGGTCATTCTCCCTTATTCTCCTCACACTGTAAAAGTTCTTCCTTGTGTGCCTCTTTTGTATGAGATAATTTCCCTCATTCTTCCTCTCTCTCCCCTTCTCCCAGGGCATTCCTCTTTCTTGCTTATACATTTTTAAAATATAATTCCAATATAATCAACTTACTCCCTCACCTTCTTTCTGTATAGAATCCTTCTAACTGCTCTAATAATAATAAAAATCTTAGAAGATAGATCTATCATTTTTCCATACAGAAAGGTAAATGGTTTAAACTTTTCTCTTTTATGTTTACCTTTTATGTTTTTCTTGAGTCTTGTATTTGAAAGCAGAATTTTCTATTTAGCCCTGGTCTTTTCAGCAGGCATGCCTGAAAGTCCTTTATTTTATTAAATGTCAGTTTTTTCCCTTAAAGGATTATATTCAGTTTTTCTGGGTAGGTTTTTCTTGCTTGTAATCCCAACTTTTTGACCTTCCAGAATTTCATATTGCAAGCTCTCTGCTCCTTTAAGGTAGTAGCTGCTAAATTTTGTGCGATCCTGACTGTGACTACATGGTATTTGAGTGTTTTTTTTTTCTTGCTGCTTGAAGTATTTTTTCTTTGACTTGGGAGCTCTGGAATTTGGCTATAATATTTCTGGAAGTTTTCATTTGGGGTTTTCTTTTAGGTGATGATCTGTGGATTCTTTCATTTTCTATTTTACCCTCTCATTCTAGGATATCCAGGCACTTTTCCTTGACAATTTCTTGAAATGTGATATGTAGGCTGTTTTGTTGATTGTAGCTTTCAGGTAATCTAATAATTCTTAAATTATTTCTCTTTGTTCTCTTTCCCAGGTCAGTTGTTTTTCCAATGAGATATTTCACATTTTCTTCTATTTTCCCTATTCTTTTTAAAAAAATTTATTTTGTTTTTTAGTTTTCAATATTCATTTGCACAAGATTTTGAGTAACACATTTTCTCCCCATCTCTCCCCTCCCCCCATCCCAACACTGTGCATTCTGATTACCCCTTCCTCAAATTTTCTCTCCCTTCTATCACACCCCTCCTTTCCCTTATTCCTATCTCCTCTATTTTCTTGTAGGGCAAGATAACTATCTATACCCCATTGCCTGTATTTCTTATTTCCCAGTTGCATGTAAAAACAATTTTTAGCATTTGTTTTTAAAACTTTGAGTTCCATCTTCTCTTCCTCCCTCCCTCCCCACCCATCCCCACTGAGAAGGCAAGCAATTCAATATACATTATACATGTGTAGTTATGCAAAAGATTTCCATAAAAGTCATGTTGTGAGAGACTAACTATAAATCCTGCCCCCCATTTATTCTATTCTCTCTTTTGACCTTGTCCCTCCCCAAAGATATATACTTCTAATTATCTCCTCCTCTCATTTGTCCTTCCCCACACACCCCACTTATTCCCTTCTTCCCTACTTTGCTGTACTGTAAGATAGATTTTCATACCGAATTGAATGTGCATATTATTCCCTCCTTAAGCCAAATATGATAAGAGTAAGCTTCACTTTTTCCTTCTCACCTCCTCCCTTTTCTCCTCCATTGAAAAAGGTTTTTCTTGCTTCTTTTATGAGATATAATTTGCCAAATTCCACTTCTCCCTTTCTCCTTCCAAAATATTCCTCTCATCCCTTAATTTTATTTATTTAGATATCATCTCTTCCTGTTCAACTTACCTTGTGCCCTCTGTCTATATGTGTATAAGCCCTCCAACTACCCAAATACTGAGAAAAGTCTGAAGAGTTACAAATATTATCTTTCCGTGTAGGAATGTAAGCAGTTCAACTTCAGTAAGTCCCTTATGATTACTCTTTCCTGTTTACCTTTTCATGTCTCTCTTGATTCTTATGTTTGAAAATCAAAATTTCTATTCAGCTCTAATCTTTTCATCTAAAATGCTTGAAAGTCCTCTATTTCATTGAATGACCATTTTTTCCCCTGAAGTATTATACTCAGTTTTGCTGGGTAGGTGATTCTTGGTTTTAATCCTAGCTCCTTTTTTGGAATATCATATTCCAAGCCCTTTGATCCCTTAATTTAGAAGCTGCTAGATTTTATGTTATCCTGGTTGTATTTCTACAATACTTGAATTCTTTCTTTCTGGCTGTTTGCAGTATTTTCTCCTTGACCTGGGAACTCGAATTTGCCTACAATATTCCTAGGAGTTTTTCTTTTGGGATCTTTTTCAAGAGGTGATCAGTGATTTCTTTCAATTTATTTGACCCTCTGGTTCTAGAATATCAGGGCAGTTTTCCTTGATAATTTCATGAAAGATCATGTCTAAGTTCTTTTTTTGATCCTGACTTTCAGGTAGTCCCATAATTTTAAAATTTTCTCTCCTGGATCTGTTTTCCAGGTCAGTTGTTTTTCTAATGAGATATTTTACATTGTCTTCTATTTTTTCATTCCTTTGATTTTGTTTTATAATTTCTTGATTTTTCATAAAGTCATTAGCTTCCATCTGCTGCATTCTAATCTTTAAAGAATTATTTTCTTCAATTCTGCTTTTTAGTTCATTCTTGTCTTCATTGGCTTTTGGATTTCTTTTGCCTTCTGGGTTAGTCTACTTTTTAAAGTGTTTTCTTTAGCATTTTTTGGAGTCTCCTTTATCAAGCATTTGCCTTGTTTTTCACGGTTTTCTTGCATTACTCTCATTTCTCTTCCCAATTTTTGCTCTACTTCTCTTACTTGATTTTCAAAATCCTTTTTGAGCTCTTCAGTGTCCTGAGACCAATTCCTGTTTTTCTTGGAGGCTTTGGATGGAGGAATTTTGACTTTGCTTTCTTCTGTTTGCATGCTTTTGTCTTCCTTGTCACCAAAGTAAGATTCTATAGTCTGATTCTTTTTCTGGTTTTTGTTCATTTTCCCAGCCATATACTTGACTTTTCAGCTCTTTGTCAAGGTAGTTCTCTGCTTCCAGTGGGGGTGGGGGGGTGTACTGTCAGCTGCTCGATTCCCCCACAATCTGTGAACCTAGAGTGAAAAAGTAGCTGTAGCTGCCTCTGCTGCTGCTGTAGCTGCAGTGAGTTCCTCCATCCTTCCCCGCTCTGGCACCCTGAGACTGGGGCCAGACCACTCCACTCTTCTGCACTGGTCTCACAGGCTTTTTCCACTGACCTTCCAGTTTATCCTCAATGTTTTGGGGTCATGAAGTCTGGAAACCATCACAGATATTAGAGATTCAGTCCTCCGACATCCTGCGCAGGTCCTGTCTGTGCCAACATGGGCTATCCTGCTGGACTGCTCTCTGCTCCCAGCGTGGTGTGATAGACACTTCCCAGCGACCTTCCAGGCTGTCTTGGTCTGGAGATTTACTTCACTCAGTCATTCTGTGGTTTCTGCAGCTCCAGAATTTGTTTAGAGCCATTTTTTATAGGTATTTGGCTGGGCTTGATGGAAGTGCTCTAGAAAGTCCATGCTGTTACTCAGCCATCTTGCCTCCACGCCCCTATTTTCCCTATTCTTTTGATTTGTTTTATTGGTTTTTGATTTTTCATAGAGTCATTAGCTTTCACTTGCTCAGTTCTAATTTTTAAGGAATCATTTTCTTCAGTGAACTTTTGTCCCACTTTTTCCACTTGTCTAGTTCTATTTTTTTAAGTACTTATTTTCATTAAGAGAATTTTTGTACCTCTTTTTCTTTTAGGTCAGTTCTATTTTTTAGGGTGTTATTTTCTTCATTTTTTTTTTGTGCCTCATTAATCAAGCTGTTAATTGTATTTTCTCAGTTTTCTTCATGTCTTTCATTTCTTTATTCTAATATTATTCTAAATTTTCCTCTATCACTCTTATTTGATTCTGAAATTGTTTTTTTTTAGGTTTTCCATAATTTCTTTTTGGATTTGTGTCCAATTCACATTTTTCTTTGAGGCTGTGCTTAGAGCTGTTTTGACTTCATTGTCTTCTGAGTTTGTGTTTTGATTTTCTCTGTCACCATTTCCATAGCTATTTATGGTCAGGTTTTTTTTTTTTTTTAATAATTTCCTTATTTTTTTCCACCTTATTTCTTGATTTGAAACTTTATGTTAATGTTGGGTTCTGTTCCTGATGTAGTGGGTTGGAGGGGCTCTGTCTCAAGTTTCTGGCTTTTTTTGCACTGTTGTTTTTAGAACTGGTTCTGGGGGTTTGGAGGCTTTTGGTGCTTCCCAGCTGGTGTGATCTGGGGGAAGGTATGGTCATGGCTCTTTTGGTCTGAAGAATTATTATTAAGTGTTACTTAATAATAGATAATGACTTTCCTACTTAGAAGGAAGAGTAACAGTAGCAATACAGAAACCAAATATTCAGGAGTTTCTATAGTTGCAGTCATTGTTATTTATACTTTTGAAGGAGGCTCATTGTCAGCTTGAGACTGTATTCGAAGGTTTAAATAATTTTTTTGAAAATAATTTAATTTATAAGCTAGTAAAATTAATTTACATATATTTTTTTCAAGAAAATATTTATCTTATAAAATGACTTAGAGTGATATTAGGCAATTTTGGATTCTTCTGGAATATCACCAGGTTTATGAATTATCCATGTTCCTACTGCTCTTTAGGACCTTTGTGAGAAGAAGAAGAAAGTAAAAGTAAAGAAAGTAAAAGTCAAGTTAGTTATATGTAAGATGTTTTCAAGATTGTTAAAATGTTTTGGGGAAGGAATTTGGAATTTATGGCAAAATTTAGCTATTTGGATTACATGAATTATGTCTAATTATCTGTCATTTCAGTTCCATCCTAAGTAATTGACAATTATTTAAATATATGAGAATTTTCATGTTTGTATGTATTAAAAGTCAAAACAGTATATAGACCTACAAAGATTATATGATAAAACCGGCTATTCAGGAGCTTTGACAGTGGTCACTGAAAGGATCATTTTGCACTCTTGACTTTTTCAGATAGCAATGGCCTTAGAACCTTTAAAAAAATCTCAATTTTTCAAAAAAAAAATTTTGTAGGGGAATCTTTCCTGTAACTCTCAGTTTTCCCTCCCTACTTTTCATTTCTGATTTGCTCCTTAAAAATCTATAGACTTAAATGTAGCTTAAAAACTGCGTAACCAAACTTATTAGGCTCATGTGTAAAATCAGAGCTTATTAAGTTAAGAATGTAGATCTGTGAATAAATGTAGGAGCTTAGACTTTGTTCATTTTGATATTAATTTTTTAGTGACTCAGAGGTTCTGCCTCACCACCCTTTTGGGCTTATTTCTTAGTTCTTGCTTGTGTTCCAAATAGGTGAAGTTGCCTGGTTTCTGTGTAATTAAGCAGTTACTATACTTTGTTTCTTTTAATAAGCTTTATTGAACATTTTGTTAACATAATGTTATATAATGTCATATAAAGTTGAAATTCTGATACTGATCCAGTACTCTTATGTTTCTTTTATTATAGATTGTTTCAAGAAGAAATCCAGAGGATGTCCAGGAGGTAACACATTTATGTTTGTGATAATTTTATGTATTGGATGGATTTTTAGCCAAATACCATGACAGAAATTGAACAGAGTATTTTTCTGTATGTTAGTCGCTATGTATGTTTTTGCATGTGTCAAGACTGCTTCTTTCAGACTTTGTGAAATTGTAGATGTAGGGTTGCTTTCAGAGTCAGCAAGTGCAGGATTGAAGTACTGCCCCTGAAACATACTGGCAGTGATTGGGCACAAGTGATTTAATCTCTTAATGCTCTAAACAGTTCTCTAAGAGTTGAAGACAGGTACTATCTATGTTAGTAGAGGTAGTTTCTTCATTGGGAGTTTCCTTTCCCCAGTAGAACTTATAGGTGTAGTTATCTCTCTTGTAACTTTCTTTGCTGACCAGTTCCTAGTTATATTACAACAAATGAGCAATTTTATACTATTTCAGATCCGTTTAGTAGTATAATACATCATTAACATTAAGTTTTATAGAAATGCAGGTATCCCTTCCACATCACAAATTTTCCCATTGTAGTTTCAATATATTTTGGGTCAGTATAAGAAATTAAATGGGATTTTTTTGGGAGTTTTGCAGAAGCTCCAGATGACACACAAAGGCCAGCAGACAAGAGCCTATGACCAAATACTTCACCCAAATTTTACAGTAATGTACTGTAAACACCCCATAAAAGAAAAAGAAAAAGTTCAGACTTCATCTCTGGTACAAAGGGAGAGCCAAAAAATTTTAATGCAGATTTTACAAATTGTGAGGGCATTACTGTTCCCCTCATCCTGGCTAGGTAGAAGAGATAACTGTATGCCCTTTTAGAAGTGAAAATTTCTTTGATACCTGTAGCTTACTTTAAGACTACAATTACACATTAAGGACTCTAGCTATTTAATTTTTAGATATAGGGTTTAGTTGACCAGTTTGAGTTGAGTGAATCATTTGTGAATGTTTTTCATTTCTGTTTTTCACTGTTAGTGATACTCTTGTGAACATTTCAGTGTCATTTTTCTCCCTGAAAAGATGTCAGCCTATTGATTCTAGCTTAAAATTTTGTTATGGAACTCATTTGAAGTTACCCTCTACTTAAATATGCTTGTTAAAATAATTCAGTGAGAGCTTTGCTTCATCTTACTGCCTGCTGATTGATTTTCATTTCTGTTCCTGCCAGTTTACTGATTTCAAAAGGGATATAAGATAAAGTTTTTCTTCTTTTCCACAAAAGTATTTAGAATGTATTTGAGGTTATATAGAATATTGACTCAGATGCTTTGATATCAGTGTTATATTTTATTTTATTTCATGTGACTATAAAGTGTTCAAATTAAATGTCATTTTTCCAGATTTCGTGTTGCATATCCTGGGAGTTTGATTGACCTAATGCACTTCAGTAGAATTTTACTAATTTAAAAAAATTGCCTGACAGCTACTAATTTGTGAATTATAAGCTTTTGAAAATTTTGCACCATGTTAGGGAAAGTAGATTGTAATTACTTTTTGAGAAATCTTGTTGGGATTGTTGTATTGTAGTTTTTAGCCTTGATATTCCCCTTTTTCAGGGAGAATCCTGACTTGAATCTATCCATGAATACAATCTCTGCCATTTCCTTATTCATCATTTTTTTGGGAAAACCCTTTTTAATAACAACAGTTGGTGAACCATTCATCAAAAAACTATTGTAAGTGTCTTTCAGTCAGACTATTGCATGGTGTTTTATTAGAAATGATAATATAAAGGCATTAAAAAGTCTTCCAGTATAGCTGACTTCACCTTACATACATTCTCTAAATTATAATAAAACTGTTTTGGTTTTCTCATTAATCTCATTTCATATGTTTCTTTCAACAAAGTTATTGGTAATTGTCAAAAATGATTTAACCAATTAGGATTTCAGTTTTCCATTTGACTATTTTGTTCTAAACAACAACAACTACTACTCCTAAGTGCAAATAATTCAAGTAGTTGCTGTTTTAGGGATCAAACCATTCTCCACTGGGACCATGGATGTTGTGATAGACAGAGGAACTCTTGCTTGTTTTAGGTGTTGTCTTAGTCCTGCTGAACACAGGGGTGTCTTGTGTAGCTGTTTAAAGTAGTAAAGTATTGGATGCTGACTTAAAATCAGATTGAAATTCTTTTGTAGAAATATAATAAAACTTTGTCTACTTTGGGCAGGGGCTGTTTGAAGAGTACAGTTTTTTTCTGTGATCAGTGTGAAGAATTTTTTTTCTTTTTGAGAACAGTACAGTTTAGACAAGGTTAGTATTAATTATTAGAGACAATGCATAGCCATAAGCAGCTTGGAACACAAACAGAGGTTTATGGAAGTAATGAAAAACTTCAGAGTGGTTGAAGAGAATTGGGACTTCTTAGAACTAATATGCTGTCCCAGACGTCTGGAATCTGAGAAAATCTTTTATAATTTTTATGATTTTTTTTCTCAGGCTATGCGAGTGTCTGAAGTTACCGATCCATTTACTTGATGAAAATGCTAAATTATCACTTTATAAAATACATTCAACTTATCCATTTCTTTTGTTTCCTTTTTCTCTTTCAGTTCTTTATTCTTTTGTCAAAGTGATCACAGTAATTGTGAAAGACTATAACTGCTGAGGTATTATATAGTTAGTTGTTGCTTCTAACTATAGTAGAAAACAGAGCAGTTAAGATAAAGGATATATTATGATGAAAAGTAGGAAGCAAGATATGTTTCCTGCCTTTTTCATGATTGCTGTAATTCAGTTTTCCAAACAGGTACTAAATTTTATTAATGAAAATTGGGACAGTGACAGAATTTTACTAAGACCTTCTAAGTAATCTTTCAAAATAGAAATTCTTTAAGCTATTATGAATGAAAGACATTTAGACCTAAGAAAATAATAATGGGTACTCAAGTAGCAAAGGAGAGGTTAAAAAAACAAACTAATAAGTTAGACTAAGAAAAGGAGAAGAAAGGTCATGAAAGAATAGGAAAGAATAGGATGGCAACATTGACTTAATGGAAAAGTGATGAAATAGTAGATCTAAAGGTAGAGGCTGGAGGTATTGAGAAAGGACAATGGTAATTAGAATAATTAATCATAAAATTCAGGGATTAAGCTACATCGTTCAAAAGCCTTTTCTGGGCTGACTGTGATTATTTTAAAGGGTCAATCAAGAAATCTCAAGTAAAATTTTTTGAAAAAAATGTTATTTTAGTTGGTTACTTAATTTTTATACTTAACACTGGATAAATATATATCTTCCCACTCATTAATTAAATTTATCTGAGATCAGATGAATAGAACAGTAAACTTAGTGTTTTGCTCTTTTGTGGTGGAGACAACATTTTGGGGAAAATTCACTTATTTATATATTATTCTTTTTTTTTTTTTTTTTGGTAAAGTCTCCTATCAATTTTGAGTCTGTGTTTGGTATATTTATTGGCCTTGGATACTAATTGTTGCTCCACACACTTGTTATTGTCATTTCTGGTTGTGTTTTTATTTACTTTTCCATTTTAAAGACATTTGGAATCATCAAAGTTTAGAGAAAAAATAATTGGTCATGGAATTTTCCCTGCCTCCTTAACTATTTTTGAATAAAGGGGACTTTATTTCATTTTATTTATGTTTTTTTGAATACTTTTTATATTTAAGGAGCTTTGTATTCCCAGCGTTCTTTGAAAGTTTGAATTTACCCTTGTGTATTCTGTCTGTGATGAGAAAATGACTTAGGGAAAGGTAAAGTAATATGAGGTATCACTTTGGAGTTTCAGTTCTAATTCTAAAAGCCCATCTACTGTTGTTATTGTTTATGTGTATTGCACTTCTAACCACTGTTTGGACTAGATTTTTTGATTACTAAAGTAAGTATAGACTACCCATCTTACTGAGTGTTCTCTTCTGATCTCATTTTAAAAATATTTTAAATAAAAATTTAAACCTTCTCTGTACCTTGAGTTGTTTTGGTATTCTTGAAAGCCAACTAGTAGAGAGAGCAGTTTATATATTAGGATATAAAATTTTTTAGTTATTGTGTTTACTAGTTAACTTTGAAAAAAACTGAATTTGGCAACTATCTCATTGAAAGATATATCACTTTCATAGGTCCTTCACTCACCTTGATTTTCTCAGCCATTCTTCATAAAATTATATTTTACCAATCATTTTGCTGTAGCAGGTTGGTAAGAGACTATAATACTTACTGCACTTGGTTACCTGAAGACCAGAATTCAAATCTTATCTTAGACACATTGACTGTGTAAGTATGGGCAAGTCAGTTATTCATCTAGAACCTTACTTTCCTTATCTGTAAAATGATAATAATAACAGTTGTATGACCTGTCTCATAAGGTTGGTTTTGAGGAAAGCAATGTATAAAGCACTTAAAGTGCTGTATAAAGGTGATTATTTTTATCATTTTCAGTGAAGAAAGATTATTTCATGTGATTGTTGCAAATTCACTTATCTAACTTTGTGTCTCTGAGACTGGAGACTACCCCAGATGTCTTATCAGCTTTCTTGAAGCTTGATAAACATTATAAAGTGATGAATATAGCAATCAGTGGCAAAATAGCATCATTAGCACCAAAATCCAAGACAATGGCTGATCTACCAGTATAATAATAAAGTAAAACCACTGTGCTTGGTAGAAAAGTGGAAAGTAGATGCGAAACAGAGTACCTCCATAGCTATATTTCTTTACCCATATATTGCAATTGTGACATTAAGTACTAGACCAAACTGAAGAGTCATAGAGCAGTGGTTAAGTTCACTTTTTAAAACAGCTATGAAACGTGTAGGCTATCTCCACATTTTGGAGCAGTTTTATCAGTCTAAAAGCTATACTTCCCATGAGTTTGTAAGGTGGGAGCAATGTCTTAGAACACAGCCAGTTTACCAGTTTGTTTTTAGCACAGTGTGAATGGACCATAGGCTGATGCTACAATGGATAGAAGACATTTGTTAAGCTTAGGCTGAAACACAATTCTAGGCATCTTGGCAGAGCTGTGGAATAGCATGGAACAGTAACAGCAGATACATTCACCCAGTATACAGTAGTCAAATCTGAAATGTTTCTTTGTTCAGAAGGGATAACTCACATTTTAGTCAGAACAGAACAACACTGGGTATGGTCTTGTAAAATGCAGATACCATAGCTGGATAGAAAAGAAAATCTTCACATAGCATACGTATGAACAATATAGTGATCAAAGGGAGTTTTGCTTTCAGCCATAGAGATTTCACTTTCAACTTCTCTTTAAAACATTATTGATCACTGAATACTGATGAGGGCTGGAAGGGGGTGGTGAGCACCTCTCCTTCCCCCCAAAGACCCGAGTACCAGGCAGGTCTCCTGGAATGAATTTGCAGACTCAAGCATTCTTGAAGTCAAGATGGTAAAGATTTATTATACTTTTCAATGGGCAAGAGTTCTTAGGGAACCTGTGATTTGAATGGGGTACAGGTAAAGTTTATATAAGATATTCTATAGTAAAACATGTGCCATATGTGATGGCTAGGTGATTCAGGGTGGAATTGGGGAATGGTTAAGGAGTGGTTAGTTCTTAAAGGAACATGCACTTTTAGTATCTACTGTACAGGTATTTTACCTAGAGTTCATGGGGAAATAGCCCAAGTCAGGTCTACATGGAGGTGTGGTTTTAAACTTGAAATGTCACTAAGTCAACCAAGGGTCAGGATTGACTAAGTAATACCAGGCTGCTCTCATCAATGTCTTATTAGACAAGGGAGCATATGTATGTCTAAGTCTCGGATACATATGATTTCTCAGTGAGTACTAAATGTCATTATGACCCAGTTCACAGCCAGTTCAGTGAGTACACAGTGGGTTCAAACTAATAAATTATATAGGTACAGCTGGCTACTGTGGCAGGAAGGGAGATAATGGTTTTGCTAGGGCAGGCTGTGTTCTTGGGCTGGGGAGAAACTGCCTAGGGTAGTGTTTTGAGGCTAGGGAGAAATGCGATTTTAGAATTGGGGTCCAAGCACATGCACTCATGCACCCCATCAATATCACCTTCAGGCATCATACTGTCCAAATCTCACTGTGTCTTTCACTTACTTATTGGTTGCAGAGATCTGCTATACCCAGTCACTTACTTTCTTTCTTTTGCTGTGTGACCAGAAATTTTGTCATTTGTTTCTTTCCATTTCTTTCAAATCACAGTATTGTATTTCTAGGGCTTATTTAAAAGGGGAAAGATAATAAAATCACAAGTAACACGCCAGAATAAGGTAATTACAAGTAAATACAAAAGGGAATTACTCAGTTCTAGATTGATGTAGTCTAAGCTTCTTGTTTCCAAGGCTTAGTTTGACTTTTATAATATTTCTCACTAGGTTGAGAAAATCCTTAGCCCAAGAAATGAATAAGCCCCTGCCAGGCCTAGAGGCCTGAGGGCTACCCGAGTCTTACCTTACCTGTCCCAGGTCTTTGGTTGGCCAAACCGGATAAACGTATGAGAGAAGAGACTTTCCGGAGTCGAACAAGGGTTAGGCTTTATTCAGGGTCCTGGTTACATGTGCAGGGGGAGCTCTTCCTTAGGAGGGAGAGAGAAATCTCCCAAGGAGGCAAAGATCTTACAGTAAGAGATTGGAAGCAGAAGTGTAAGTGGGGAGAGAGGGGGAGGGGAGAGCGAAGAGAGGAAAGAGGGAAGAGGGGCCTTCTGTCCTGTAAGGGCCCCTCCCTTGCTAAGAGCGCCTTCAGGCTTTCCTGACCCTAATTAAGCTCTCCGGCCGTGTAGTTTGCACCTGAATACCGTGCCTGCTAGATAACAATAGGTGTGCCCAGATCCGGGACAGTCTCGAGGGCGGGGATGCTCCTCCCATCACGTTTCTCACGGGAAGAGGCGGAAATACACGAGATAGCTCGGTCTCACTCCTCGATTCCCTGGTGTTTCATGGGGGGCCTCATGAGAACTCTAAGATTTAGAAGTTCCCACCTTTACCCGCCTGAGACTGTCCACATGGAATTGAGCTTCCATCCCCAACAAGCCCCATAACAGCATTGCCAGTTTTGGACCCGTTTACCTGGACATGCTGGTTCAAACTCATTGGTCCATTTTGTGATCCTAGGCATTAGTCCATATTCTTGATTATGTGGTTGCCATTTTGGGTATTTCCCACCTAATCATTAAACATCTAATAAATTTACAAAACAGGTAAAGAACAATGTTCCAATTACCTCCAAAACTTAAAAGTACCAATTTGGTGGAATTATACCCATTTTTTTATCTATCTTTCTGCCTGTCTGTCTATCAGCATATTTAGCACAAGGTGCTCAATAGTTGTATATAATATTAGAGTTGCTTCTGATCATGAGTCAGTCTTTTCAGCCATGTATACTCATTTGACTATAGCATTGTCAGTAATATCATCCTTAAATATGAAGATTATATCTCTGGTTATATCCTCTTCTCACCATGAACCAGCAAAAACTAGATGCATAGTTTTCATATTTAAAATATAATTAGGTATTGAAGAATAATTTGAGTGACCATGTAAAATCAAATGATGTTCTAGCTAGGCTCTGTTTTTGTAGAGGTCAAGATATACATGTTTCTTATAGCTACATTGTTTAAAAGTAACTTCTGATGGCTCAAATATAAGAAAGCGGTAGTCAGCAAGGGCATAAAGATTAGTATGATGATGAGTTTAAAGTAGCTATCGTTCTGTTAGTTCTTAATTATAAATGTATCACTGAAAAGCATTTTAGTGAACTTAAATCATCTTAAGTTTAAGCTAGTCAAGGGAAGTCTAGAGGGATAAATCAAACCTGAAGGAAAAAGTGTTCATTTTCCTGCATGCTGTGAATTTGAACTTGATCTGATACTTATTTTTGAGAGGTTATATAGGCAGGTAAAAATGTATCATTTGTAATTGTAGATCAAGAAGGGACCTTCAAAACCATATGTACTTGAGATCTCTTATGAATTAACCAATCTTTAAAGAGTAAGATGCAGTCAGTTAGTAGTACAAAAAGAGGAGTAGTGATAAACTCAAACCAGGCATGAAATGCCAATTTGTGATTTGCCTAAATTTACCAGCTAGTTAATGAGAGAAGCACTATAAAACACAGAATCTTCTGATTCCTAGACCAATGCTCTTTCTATTATACCATACTACTATTTTCTTCTCTTGACTTAGGTGAGAAAGACCACTTAAAACAATGAAAAGCAATATTTTCTGATGAAAAAATAATTTTTTCACTTTGAAGGTGATAATGTTTTAATTTTTGAATTTAAATATCTTAACAAATTTAAAATTAAATGCCATACAATTTATATATCCTGTTACTGAATATCACTTTTTTCCTTCTCTTCATCAGCCTTATTTAGTCTCTCTTTGGAATTCTAGGTATACCATTAATTTTGATTGATCTAATATATTTCTATTAAGAAGAGGAGGAATTTATTCTCTAAAAACTAATCAGAAGGTGCCTAAGTTCATCAGAGCTATAAATTTTTCTGTAATATGTTAAATATCATTGAACAGTTACCAGCAACCAGGTCTTGAGTTTTAAAGGCACTGTCATAGATACCTGGATTTTTTTTTTTTAATGAATTATTCTGTTGAATGTCATTTTTTTTTTTTTGTATAAGCATTTACTTTTTATGTGGCAGATATTCCTTCTATAATATAGACTTAGGGGACTCCAGTTTACATACATTTTTCAAGGTATAAATAGTGAATGAACTGCCATTATCTTGCATTGAGCAAGACCTAATATGTAAAGCCTTTCACCTCGGTTCAGAAATTTGACTGTACAAGTACAAGATAGAAGATTCATGGTTACATGGCAATTTGAAAAAGATCTGGAAATTTTAGTGAACTGCAAACTGAATATGAATCAGGAATTGATGTGATAATCAAAAAAATTACTGTGATCTTGTCCTGAGTTAACACAGGCATAGCTTCTAGGAATGAGGAATTATTATTATTCTTTCATACTTTGCTCTAATTAGACTAGTATGGAGTATTATTATGTTTAGTTCTGGGTAACACAATTTAAGAAAGACATTGATAAGTTGACCAGCATCTAGGGGAGGACAACCAGGATGAGAAAGGTTTTAAGCCTATGTAATATGAGTATTGGTTAAAGAAACTTGTTTCAGCTTGAAAAGAATTGACTCTGTGTGTGTATGTGTGTTTTGGGGCACATGGCTAATGTCTTTAGGTATTTGAAGACCTTTTTCATGGAATAAAGAGAAAAAGTTGCAAAGAGGCAAATTGAAGCTCCCAAATATTTTCTATTTTCTACAGTATCAGTTAAATATTCTTGACAATGAGAAGTCCATAAGTGGAAGGGCTTACTTTGGGGTGGGTTTCCCTTATGGAGATCTTCAAACAGAAACTACATGATGTGGTAAGAGAGTTTTTCTGTGTTGGTTTTATTACAGCCATTTCATTAAGATGTCTGGCTGTAATGATGTGATGATGCACTTAGAGAATCCTAGAGAATCAACTAAAAAACTGCTTGAAATAATAAGAAACTTTAGCAAAGTTGCAGAATATAAAATAAACCCACATAAATCATCTACATTTCTGTATATTACTAACAAAGCCCAACAGCAAGAGATAGAGAAATTCCATCTAAAATTACTATATGTAATATAAAATATTTGGGAGTCTACCTGCCAAGACAAACCCACGAACCATATGAACGCAATTCCAAAACACTTTCCACACAAATAAAGTCAGATATAAAGAATTGAAAAAATATCAGTTGCTCATTGGTGGCTGAGCTAATATAAAAAAAGACAGTTCTACCAAAATTAATTTACTTATTCGTTACCCTAGCAATCATACTACCAAAAATTATTTTATAGAGCTAGAAAAAATAATGGCGAAATTCATCTGGAAGAACTGGTCCAGAATATCAAGGGAATTAATGAAACAAAATATAAGGAAAGGTGGGCTAGCTGTACTAGATCTTAAATTGTATTAGAAAGCAGTAATCATCAAAACTGCTTGATATTAGCTAAGAAACAGTGGTGGATCAGTAGAATAGGTTAGGTATACAAGACACAGTACTCAGCGACTATAGTAATTTACAGTTTAATAAACCCAAAGACTCCAGGTTCTGGGACAATTACTCACCATTTGACAAAAAACTGCTAGGAAAACTGGAAAATAGTATGGCAGAAATAAGGCATGGACCAACACCTTTTCCCTTATACCAAGATAAAGTCAAAATGTGTACATGATTTAGATATAAAGGCTGATACTATAAGCAAATTAGAAGAACAAAGAGTAGTTTACCTGTCAGATTTATGGAGAATGAAGAATTTATGACCAAACAAGAGATACAGAATATTATGAAATGCAAAGTGAATAATTTTGATTACATTGAATTGAAAAGTATTTGCACAAAGTCAATGCAATCAAGACTAGAAGGGAAACAGAAAGCTGGAGAAACAATTTTTATAGCCAGTGTCTCTGATAAAGGCTTCATTTCTAAAATATATGGAGAACTGAATTAAATTTATAAGAATACAAGTCATTCCCCAGTTAAAAAATGGTCAAAGTATATGAACAGGCAGTTTTCAGATGAAGAAATCAAAGCTATCTATGGTCATATGAAAAAATGTTCTAAATCACTATTGATTAGAGAAATTCAAATTAAAAGAACTCTGAGATGCCACATCACACTTATCAAATTGGCTACTGTGACAAAAAAAGGAAAAATAAATATTGGAGAAGATAGACACTAAGACATTGTTGGTGAAGTTGTGAACTGATCCAACCACTCTGGAGAGCAATTTGATACTATGCCCAAAGGGCAGCCAAACTGTACAACCCCTTTGATACAGCAATACCACTACTAGGTCTTTATCCCAAAGAGATCATAAAAATGGGAAAAGGACCCACATGTATGGAAATACTTAAAACAACTCTTTTTGTAGTGGCAAAAAATTGGAAATTGGAGGGGTGCTCATCATTTGGAAAATGACTGAACAAGTTGTGGTATATGAATGTAATGGAATTCTATTATTCTATAAGAAATGATGAGCAGGCTGATTTCAGAAAAACCTGGAAAGACTTATATGAACTGATGCTGAGTGAAGTGAGCAGAACCAGGAGAACACTGAACACAGTAATAGCAACATTATGTGATGACTAACTTTGATAGATTTAGCTCTTCACAGCAGTGCAAGGATCTAAGACATTTCCAAAAGACTCATGATGGAAAATGCTCTCCACACCCAGAAAAAGATCTATGGAGTCTGCTGTGGAGTCTGACCTTATAAGAAAGCATAGTGTTTGTTCTCTCTCTCTCTTTTTTGTTTCTTTCTTGTGGTTCCTTTCATTGGTTCTAATTCTTCTATACAATATGACTTAATGTGAAGATGTGTTTAATATGAATGTATATGTAGAACCTATATCAGATTGCATGCTGTCTTGGGGAGGGTGAAGGGGAGAATAGGGGAGAAAATTTAAAACTCAAAATCTTACGGGAGTGTTAAAAACTAAAAATAAATAAATTAAAAAAAAAAAAGATGACTGGCTTCACAACCACCCAGAGCTTGCAGAATTTAACTGAGATGTCAGATTTTAGCTCTGGTTATTGACTGGTTAGTGAGAAGAGACTTTCCAGCTCCAGTTATTTAAGATGAGCTTGTCAAATAACTAGCTCTGGTGTTAAATGGTTCTGGTTAGTCTGCAAGTTCCAGTTTTTCCTGCAGTGTTTTTATCTTATCTGTTATGATCTTTTTCCTTCTGCCCTTTGTTCTTTGTTGTATAAATCTTTACCTTCCTCTTCTGTCTTCCCTAAATTCCATTGTATCTGTCCTGCCTGAGGTAACTAAGAACTTTGTAAGGTTGCTGAAACTGATGCTGGGACCCATTGGCTTTTGTATTCTATGGGTCCATGCTTTTAGCATAGGAAGCATTTAGTTGGTTTAGTGGATAGAGTGCTGGGCCTAGAGTCAGGAAGACCTGAGTTCAAATATGACCTCAGACTTACTATTTGTGTGACCCTGGGTGAGGGTCACTTAATCTTTGTTTGCCCTAATCCACTAGAGAAGGAAATGCCAAACCATTCTAATATCCTTGCCAGGAAAACCCCATGGACACTGTGGTCTATGGCATCACAAAGAATTGTACAGAACTGAATGACTGAACAACAACATTCTCTGAGTGTGTAACAAACAGTGTTTCTTTCCTCTTCTTTGCATGTTGATAATTTTGATTGGCAGCAGTATCTATCATAAATCTTTGGACTTTTTTTATGTCAATGACAACTTTGTTGAAATAGCGATTCCCTTTTGGATATGATGTCTCTTCCAACTCTTGAGATTCTGTGATGTTATTTTAGTGATACATGGCTATTAAAAAGTTGGATTTTTGATAATTTAGGGCTATTTATTATAAATAATGATTTTGTCTTTTCCTTCCCCCTCTGCCTTTGCTAAATGGTCATGTCATTTGAATTTAGGAACACTATCTTTTTCTTGTGGATCAAGGATTCTTAACCTGTGGTCCATGAATTAAAAAAAAATGTTTTGGTAACTAACTATATTTCAATATCATTGGTTTCCTTTGAGATTCTATGTATTTTATTTTGTGCTTTAAAAAAACCATTGTTCTCAGAAGAAGTCCATGGGCTTCACTAGACTGCCAAAGTGGTCTGTGGTACAAAAAAAATTAAGAACCAGGGTCCTAGATCATCAGAACCACCAAAAGAATGTGAACTCTTTGAGAGCAGGGACTGTCTTTTCCATTTACATTTTAGGTGTTAGCCAGTAGTACTTTGCACACATTAAATACTTAGTTGAAATGCTTTATTCATTTTTACTTTCATTCATGAATAAACTGGTTAGGCTTTTTGATACATCTCCCCTTTGATTTATGCCTCTTGTTAATTGTCAGCTTAGAGGTAACACTTATTATCTACAGCTCTTTATCAGCCTCTTTCTTTCCATCTTCTTCTGATCTCTAGGTCTGACTGCCTGTCTGATGGCTAAATGATTGCTTTGGGGCATTTGGGCTTTACCTCACCCTCCTTTCACATTCTTCTGATCATAAGATTATGAAGGACTTCTGAGGTTTTCTGGAATCAATCTTAAATAGAAATGGATCTCTGTAGGCCATATTGACTTAGAAAACCACAAATTAACATTATCTGTGTTGTATTATGTTTTCATCTGGTTGTGACTGGAACTCTCTAGTTTTGCTCTTGTTTGGGGAGAGGACCTGGGATCCTTGAGTTTGAGCAAAACCTCTGATTTGGTGCAGTCCTTTCATTTTACAAATGAGGACACTGAAGTTTAGAGCAGTTTAAGTGACTTCTGCAGGGTCACATAGGTCAAAAGGCACAGAGTTGGAATTTGAATGCAGATTCCCTGACTCCAAATCTAGTTTTTTTTTTTTACATTGCATTATGTTGCCTGTCAGTCAGAATTTCTATTTAGGTGGGGTAGGGCATATATGGTGATATGTTGAGATGAAAGGAAGAAGCAAAAAAATCTAATTAAAATAATTTAATAAATACCTTTTTTAAAACATCCTGGATTATGACTATTTGCATTTTTTAGTGGGAAGTTTACTAATCTAAATAGATCTGTACT
Source organism: Notamacropus eugenii (assembly GCF_028372415.1). Taxonomy (NCBI): domain Eukaryota; kingdom Metazoa; phylum Chordata; class Mammalia; order Diprotodontia; family Macropodidae; genus Notamacropus; species Notamacropus eugenii. Next base: position 425,089,542 of record NC_092873.1, on the reverse strand, counting down.
TGGTGAAATTTCAGTTAATATGACTAAATGTAGTGAAAAATTTCAAGAAGTCAGGAAAGATATTTTTGGGAACAGGCCACTTAAGTCATACTAGGTTCCTTGTTGGTCTTGTGTTGGCTCATTAGTATTAAAGTGCAGTTGTACGCAGAAAGTTTTGAATTTGTTAGAAGGTGCTGACAAAGTCAGTTTTGTTTTTTTTTTCAGAAACAGAGAATGTTTCAATAAGCCAGTTAATCAGCTTACTCTAATGCCAGGAACTATACTAAGTGCTGGGGATTAAAAAAAAAAAAGAAAAAAATAGAGGGAGACAACACCCAAAAGAAAACTGAAAAACAGGGCCCCAGGAACGCGCTGACAGAAGGCCTTGGGAGAGAAATCAGGGGATGGCCCAGAGTCATGCATTTCAGACTATTCCTAATCTGGGAGATTATTTACTTTCTGGCTCCTTTCTTGAAGTATTATTTGAAGCTACTTTGCCTAGAATTCATCTTGTCCTAAGATTTATGGGGTCGTTGATTTGGAAAGTAGCTCGGGGGATTTTTAGTCTGACCCTTTTATATAGATAAAGAACACTAGACTGGGGGAGGTTAGGTGACTTGTCCATGGTCATGCAAGTAGTAAATATCAGGAGTAGGATTTGAATCCAGGTCTTCTGACTCCAGAGCCAGCATTCTTTCTAACGTATCATGCTAAGTCCTCATCTTAGCAATAATTCAGATATAGGAAATGAAGTAGGCAAGTTCATCCTCATGCTAATTTCTCTTTTTGTGTGACATGGTTAAAATTATCCACCTAGTCAGTTGCTCATATGTTTTGGGCATTTAAAAATTATTCATTTTCTGTAAACAAGAATTTATTAGTTACCTAGTATGTTTTAGGCATTTTCTTGGGTGCTGGAAATGGAAAGAAAGATAAAACTCTCTGACCTCAAAGAACTTACATTCTAACTAAAAAAATGACACATACACGCAGAATTACAATAAGTATGTGAAGTAAATACAAGGTAATTTGGGGGCAGGGAGATTCTAGCATTTTGTGGCAGTTAAGTAGGATCTGGCATTGTGGATGACCTTGGAGGGAAACCAAGCATTCTAAGAGGTGAGGATGGAGTTGATTTCAGGAGGGGAGTGCTCAGGCTGTACAAGGTTATAGACGTAGGAGATGAATTGTGTCTGAGGGACAACAGGAGACCATTTTAGCTGCATTACAAAGTATGTTAAGGGAAGTAATGTGTACAAATGTAAACTAGAAAGGTCGGCCAGAACTAAACTGTGAAATGCTTTAAATGTTAATAATAATAGCAATAACTAATAATAGACTAGCTGGCATAGCACTTTAAGGTTTGTAAACTGCTTTACATATGTCATCATTGCATATTACATATGCTGAGGGAAGTGCTGTTAACATGCCCATTATACATTTGAAGAAACTGGGCATGAGGGCAAATGACTTGCTCAGTCACATAATATTGATAATTATAATAGATTGATAGAGTGCTTACTATGTGCCAGGCACTGTGTTAGTGCTTTTCAATTATTCTCTCATTTGATCTTCACAACAACACTGGGAGGTAGGTATTATTATTATTGTCTCCATTTTACAGATGAGGAAACTGATACAAATAGAGGTTAAGTGATTGCCCAATGTCACATAGGTAGTAACTGTCTGAGGCAGGATTCAAACTTGTCTGCCTGACTCCAAGTGCAATGCTTTATCCATGGTACTGTATAGCTACTTCTAAGCACATAACTTTGTACTTCAAGGTAATATGAAGCTATAAGAGAATAGTCAGATACGTGTGTAAGATATGTCACTTCAGATGTGTAGAGGCTGGATGGGAGAGGGGTGAGAAGTGAGGTTGGGCGAGCATTTAGGAGGCCACTGGCACTGCCAGGCAAGTGGTGATTGGTGACTGAGCTAGGATGGTGGCTTTGTGAGTAGAGGCAAGATAGGTACAAGAGTTGCTTTGGATGTAGAATCAACTGCAATTAGATATAGAGTAAGAGACATTTGGCTGGAAGTGTCCAAAAGACAGTTAGTAATTTGGGACCCAAATGCGGGAGAGAGTCTAGGGGTATATAGATTTGGGAGTCTTCTGCATAGAGGTGATAATTGAACCTGGGGAAGCTGATGAGATTACTGAGAGAGAAGAGACAAGTGCCCAGGAGCAGGCCTTGGGTAATGTACATGGTGAGACATTCTGAGAAGGAGCACTTAGAGACATAGGAGGAGAACCAAGAAAGAGTAATATCACAAAATTCAGAAAAAAGAGTGTCCAGGAGGGCGTCAATAATGCTAGTTACCTAAATAGGTAACTTTTTCTTCAGAATCATAAGGTGATAAAGTGAGAGAATATATATTTGACCACTTAGTTCATACCCATGGAAATAGGAATTGGCTTTTAAAGAAATTAATGTAATAGTATTGGTTATCTCTATTTTAATTTACTATATGAAATATATTTGCCTAACAAATTTTCAAAAATCTATGTGGAACAATGTGAGAACCAGAAATGCAATTTTATTTGTATTTGTATTTTTAATGCAAATATTGTTTCATCATAAAACAGTTAACTATACTGGTTAGGACTTATACTATTGCTTTGTTTTCCTTTGCATGAAAACAACTTTGTAACCTTTTTTTTTAAAAGAAAGGTTTATAATTCCAGCATGTCCTGATGGCTTTTGATGTTTACCATATATAGCCCAGATCTCATTACTATGAATAGTTCCATTAATTTGTAATTTTTTTCTCTCTGCTTCAGATAGTCGTTTGGAAGAGATACAGCGATTTTAAGAAACTGCACAAAGACCTCTGGCAAATTCACAAAAACTTATTCAGACATACAGAATTATTTCCACCTTTTGCTAAAGCAATAGTCTTTGGTAAGCATACTTTTGAAAATTTTGAAATTGCTTAGTAAATGTTAATTGCTAATACTATTTAGTTGATAGACTCTAAAACTACTGATGTGTTGAAAATAGAAGTCAAGCTTTTTTGTTATATTTGCTATATTAAGAGTATTAATTGTAATCCGGTGTCCTGAATTTTATTTTCATGTGACTGAGGCAGTATTTTCCCAACTTAAAATAAACATACCCTCAGAGTTATATTTATAGAAAGCACTGTAAGTACATTTTTAATTTTTTTTGGTTTTCTGACATTATTAATAGTTTATTCTAGCCACATAACTCAGAAAAAGTCATGTTGAATTGCTCTAAATGTGTTACTAGAGATGTTCCCTCTCTTTGACCTCATGGCAATTCTCAGGCCAGTTCAGTTGTGCAATAACTTTCTCTATTTGAGTTGGTTCCAAAGTGGCCCAGGTAAATGCCCCAATTCTATACATGAATATACTTCTATTGGCAGAGGCCCTAGGTAGTCTAGACTTGCCAGGAAATGTCTAGTTTTGAGAACATCAGAGAGACCAGTTTGTACAGTGTCTTTTTCCCTCTCCTTACACTTTAAGCTGCTATTCATTATGTTTGATTTAGGACACAAGAGCCTTGCTAGCCCCATTGAATAGTAACCCTCAGATCACTTAGTTACATGAAATATTGACCTGGTATTTCTATATGGGCATTTGTATATGGGAGTGAGCGTCTCCTCTCCCCAGATAGGAAGGACCACTGAAATCCACTGAAGATATCCCTTATACCAAAGATACCATGGTACTTTTTTTTGGGAGTCCTTAAAATAGAGCATGGACAGTCAGTCTATGAACTGTGTATGACTGACTCCTGTAGCCATTGTTAATATAACTGTGTCATTCTTCACTATATGTATCATTGTCCATTTCTCTGTCACTATCTCTCTGTCTTTCTTTTTCTCTTTCTTATCCCTTTGGAGAAAAGCTTGTGTTGAAGAGCATAGGATGTGAAGTTAGAGGACCAGAGGTGGAATCCTGGCTCCGATATTTGCCTGTGTGTCTTTGGGCAAGCCAGTTTCTCTGCGCTTTGCTTTTGTCATCTGTAAACTTAGGGGGTTAGATTAGGTCACTTCTGAGGTCCTCTTCAGCTCAGAATAGGGGATACTACATTTATACCTTCCTCTCACTTCTCATTCTACTCTCTTAGCAAACCTTTTCGTTTTCCAAATTTCGTTTTTCTCCTGCCTCTCTTTTAAAACTGCTCTTGGCATTCATGGACCTTACTTAGTGTTTTGGGGATGCTCAGGAATAAAGAGCATAGCTTTAGTTTCATAATGGAAATGTTTCCTATAGCCTATTAATTCTATCAGGATTGTAGATTTAGAGCTGGAAGGGATCTCAGAGACCATCTGCTCTAACTTCTCCATTTTATAGATGAGTATTGAAACCCTGGGAGGTTAAGTGATTTGTCCAAGTCCACACAAATGATGGGGTTGGGTGGGATTTCAATCCAGGTCCTGTGACTTCAGAACCAGTGTTCTTTCTATAACACCATCCTGCGTCTTTTCATTCTGAGATTACTTTTCTACATACAAAACTAATATCATATACGTATATATGTATACACAAATATATTTCACTTCTCTGTAGGCCTCAGTTTCTGTGATATGATAATAATGCTTTAATGTTCAAAAGTCAGTGGTAAATAAAACTAAAGAGAAGTGACTACAAGTTCCTTTATCTGGTCCCCCATGCCTGTCAGAAACCTGCAGAGGCTCAGAGTGGAGACAAACTGGGGGCGAGGTGGAAGGCCCTTCTCCTATTGTGACTGAGATCCATGCTTGCACCCAGGATCACAGCAGGAGATGGGCCTGAATCGGGGACCAGGCAGCATGCCTGAGCTATAGCAGAAGAGAGGTATATTCTAGGACCCACGTAGCCCATCTTGGGCCACAGCAGAAGACATGGCTAGATTAGCTTTCAGGCAGTGCACTGCCCAAGTAGTCTTACTAGATTTGTAGAAAGAAAAAGGGCCAGATCAGTAATTAGGCAGCAAAGACGCTGTCCAAGCAACAGCTATGGACCATGCCCAGTGCACCACTCAGCATGAGATAAAACCAGACCAGGTGCCCTATAGTGTGCAGAAGCGAGGCAGCCCACACTTGAGTCACAATATAATATGGGACCAGATCATCACCCAGGCAATGCTGCATTCAGGCCACCCATTGAAGACAGAGCCAGCCCAATATCTAGGCATCTGTTGCTAAAACCACAGCAGGAAAAAGGGCCAAATTTATAAACCTACTTCCCCCCAAAGTGAGCCTTAATCCTCTTTCTGTCTTGCACCTCCTCAGTCTCTGCAAAGGAGAAAGACATTAGGGTCATAACTTAGTTCAGTTGCTGTAGAATATGGTCCCAAGTACAAGCCCAAAAATTCCCTTGGAATCGAGTGTCAGGTACCGTGGTTTCTCAGGCTTTCCAAATGAACTGTCTGACTGCAACATCCTGCCTGCAGTCTTGGCTTCATGGTCTTCGTGTCTTTTGAACTCCAGGTCTGGTGAGGGACCCATGCTCCTTAAACTGAGGACAAATGAAACAGAACCAATACAAATAGTTCTAGGCCCAAACTTCTGAGCCTGGACAAAAAAGAGGCGGGGAAATAGATCCTTCCTTTTGATTTAGTTCATGGCACTCAGCACTGCGGTTCAACTCTGTGTGATTTTCACCCTCTGGAAACAGTAGGAAAAGCCACATAGGAAAAAGAAAGACTGACTAGTTCCAAAGATGAAGCCTATTCTGGCTGTGTAGCCATTTGAAGAAGGCTACTCCCACCCTCGTGGTATGAAAACTCAGGGTTCCTTCATGTTGGTAGATCTGGTCATTCGCAGGCTTGGGAAGGGCATTTCTATTTCTCATTCTCATTTCTTTCCTGGTTTCATTACTTCTGTCACTCCTTAGAAATGGGAAGACCTAATTCTTAAGAAGTGTCTTTGCCTTTTTCAGATATTTAAATTGTTTCCACCTTTCTTCTTTGCTATAACTTATTAGTCACCCTTATATCCTTCTTAATGGCCATTGGCTTAGCCCTTTAATTTGATATATTTCTTCACTAAAGTTCTACTCTGATAATGTGTCATGCACATGAAGGTGACTGATTTTTGAAGGCTAGACCAATAGAGCACAAGCTCTACCATGTTCTTTCTATTAAGTTGTGATGACTTCCATTGCTCTAGCCATCAGACTAGATGACTTAACTAAATTCAGAGTCTCTAAGTTGATTGCAAAGTAATTGATATTTTGATACTATCACCTCTGAGGTTTCAGTTATTAAATTGTTAAATATTAAATATTTAACTTAAATATATAGGAGGCATTTTGATTGTAAGTGTAAGTTGTAGGTGGAAAGAGTAAGTAATCATTATTGCTGAAATCACATCATTAACAACGAAGAAGAATTCTACATTAAACCCACAATGGGAACTTGATTCTTGAAAGAGTTATCATTCCTCATTTCTTGAAATAGAAAGTTTTTTCCCCCTAAGTAAATGCCCCACCTGACAGGTTTTCTTTCTTTTTTTTTTGTAATCCTTAACAATTTTTATTTATTTCAGTCACTTATAAACTTGATATATTGGTCCACATCAAAAAGTAGGAATCATCTGTTTAACCTTCTATAGAATGAAATTGTAACATCAACCTAACAAACTAATATAACTTGAAAAACAGAAATCAAAATAACGAATGGATTTTCAACTCAAGTTACTCCGCGAAGTTGTGTCTTTGTGCATAACTGTAAGAATCCACAATGACACATAGGCTGGCAGATGAGAATATTTCAGAGTTGGCAGGAACTGAACTGACACTTTAGTTCAACCCTCTCACTTTAAAGAAGGGGGGACATCCCCAAAGAGGTTAATGACTCATCCAGTGTCACACAGCTAGTTGTGACATGAGGTGAAATTAGAACCCTGGTCTCCTGGGTCCAGTCCAGTCAAATATTCTACATTTATTTTTCTAGGTCTTAACATCTTCATATATAATATATTTCACCAACTTTCAGAAGAAATTGAAAGTTATCCTTCATCAGTGGGAATATTTTTCAAAAACTGTGTGTATAAACATTCCTCTCATCTTAGGGCTTCTGTAAATCATAAAACATTAGATCATCTAATAACTATTCAACATACTTATATCACCTTAAGAATTTACAAGTAGTTCATAATACACAACAGTCTAGAGATGATTTCTACCCATACAGTGTAAAGTGTTAAAAAACTCAGAAAACATTTCTATTATTTTTCAGTTTATTTGTTCCATATAAATGAGCAACATAGGCAGGCATTTATAAATATTTAAAGTATTTTAAATGCTTTTTTTCAAAATTTAAAATATAATCAAATTATTTTGATGCCACTGTAGTAACATAATAGGATGAAGACTTTGTGTTGCAATTTCTTTTTTAAAATTTTTTAATTTTTCATTTTTAACACAGTTCATATCACATAAAACAATTCCAGCTTTTGTTAGGTGATACTTCTTTTACAATATGGACCACAGACAAATTTTTTTTTTTTAACATTAACCTACTGAGACACAAATAATAACTATGTATGCTAACTTCATAAGCCCTTGACCTAATTGTCTCCATACTATTACTAAGAATTAAAGGACCCTAACTTGTTGTTGGTCTAAAGTCCTAAGCCTAATAGCTTAATTTTAGACTTAACTTCTTATGTTCCCCTAATCTATAATTTAATAGATCTGGTATTAAGCTTACAAACCTTTTGACTATAGGAAATTGCCACTAACAGTAGGGACATTGTTGGCAAACAATATCTCCTCAACTTCATGTCAGTTCTAGGCAGGAGTAGATTGTCCACTTGCATTCAGTGAGGCTTAAAGTCTGCCAGGTGTCAGTAGGGAAATTGAGTCAGGAGAATCCTACCTCAGCCTAGGCTGAACAGCCACGCTGCCACCCTTCCCATGAGATCACCTTTTTCAGTTCATACTAGCATCTCACAGGTTTACTGGCATCATGAATTGGAGGCTCAGACCTCCTTTCTTGCTATCCATACCTGGAGTTAGATGCAGAAGAACAGTCACTTAATAGTCCCATAGCATCTTAAAATAGCAAGTTCCAATAACCAGGTTTCAGGTACGACTATAATTTCACATTGGCTAAGGAACATCTTTTGAGGCAAGTCATAAGTAGCTTACATGCCTTTCTATACATGTTCTAGTTCCTGCTTAAATAATAATCATAAAATCAAATTTGCCATTAAAACCCTAACTTTTCCATCAATGCCAGATTTTACCCGAAGTTACCTGCCTCTCGGAAACTTAGACTAAAATTCTTTTCCCCAAACTAAAAATGTCTCTGATTTAGTCTCAGTAATTAATTCAGTCAATTGTTTTAATACAAATTGCTTTTACATCACTTTGTAACATGTCCAATTTTTTCCCCCTTTCTCCCCTCCCCCCACCCCCTAATACCTTGTATTCTGATTACCCCTTTCCTCAATGAGCCCTCCTTTCTACCCTTCCCTTATCCCCATCTTCTCTCTTTTCTTATAGGGCAAGATAAATTTCTATACCCCATTACCTGTGTTTCTTATTTCCCAGTTATATGCAATAATAATTCTCAACATTCATTTCTAATACTTTGAATTCCAACTTCTCTCCCTCTCTCCCTCCCTACCCATCCTCACTGAGAGGGCAAGCAGTTCAATACAGACTAAATATGTGTCATTTGGCAAAAGACTTCCATAATAATCATGTTATATAATACTAACTATATTGCCCTCTCTCCTACTCTATCCCCCCTTATTTTTTTATTCCCTGATTTGATCTTGCCCCTTCCCAAAAGTGTTTATTTCTGGTTACTCCCTTCTCCCATTTGCCCTCTCTTCTACCATTCCCCTCACCCCACTTGTCACCTGCTCCCCTACTTTCCTGTAGTGTAAGATAGATTTTCATACCAAATTTAGTGAGCATGTTATTCCTTCCTTAAGCCATATGTGGAGAGAGTAGCTTCACTTTTCCCCTCTCCCCTTCTCCCTTTTCTCCTCCATTGAACAAGATTTTTCTTTATCTCTTTTATGAGTTATAGCCTGCCCCATTCCATTTCTCCCTTTTCTCCTCCATTGAACAAGATTTTTCTTTATCTCTTTTATGAGTTATAGCCTGCCCCATTCCATTTCTCCCTTTCTCCTCCCAGTATTTTCCTTCCTCACCTCTTAATTTTTATTTTATTTTTTTGTGGATATCATCTCTTCTGATTCAACACAGCCTGTACTCTCTGACTCGTGTGTGTGTGTGTGTGTGTGTGTGTGTATGTATGTATGTATGTACAATCCCTCCACCTACCCAAATATTGAGAAAAGTCTTAAGAGTTATAAATATTTTATTTCCATGTAGGAATGTAAACAGTTCAGCTTTAGAAAGTCTTTTATGATTTCTCTTTTCTGTTTACCTTTTCATACTTCTCTTGATTCTTGTGTTTGAAAGTCACATTTTCTCTTCAGTTCTAGTCTTTTTGTCATGAATGCTTGAAAATCCTCTATACCATTGAATGACCATTTATTCCCTTGAAGTATTATACTCAGTTTTGTGGGGTAGGTGATTCTTGGTTTTAATCCCAGTTCCTTCGATTTCTGGAATATCCTATTCCAAGCCCTTTGATTCCTTAATGTTGAAGCTGCCAGATCCTGTGTTATCCTGATTGTATTTCCGTAGTACTCAAGTTGTTTCTTTCTAGCTGCTTGCAGTGTTTTCTCCTTGACCTGGGAATTCTGAAATTTCCACAATATTCCTAGGAGTTTCTCTGTTTGGGTCTCTTTCAGGAGGTGATTGGTGGATTCTTTCAATATTTATTTTGCCCTCTGGTTCTAGAATATCAAGATAGTTTTCTTTGATAATTTCGTGGAAGATGATGTCTAGGCTCTTTTTCTGACCATGGCTTTCAGGTAGTCCCATAATTTTTAGATTGTCTCTCCTGGATCTGTTTTCCGGGTCAGTTGTTTTTCCAATGAGATGTTTCACATCATCTTCTATTTTTTCAAACTTTTGTTTTTGTTTTTTGACTCTTGGTTTGTCTCATAGTCATTCGTTTCCCTGAACTCAATTCTGTCTTTCAAAGAACTATTTTGTTCAGTGAGCTTTTGAACCTTCTCCTCCATTTGGCTAATTCTGTTTTTTAAAGCCTTCTTCTCCTCTTGGCTTTTTGGACCTCTTTTTCCAATTGAGTTAGCCTCTTTTTAAAGGTGTTATTTTCCTCAGCATTTTTTTGGTTCTCCTTTAGCAAGCTGCTAACTCGCTTTTCAAGCTCTTCTATTGCTTGAGCCCAATTTAAGTTCCCTTTGGAGACCCTGGAGGCAGAGGCCTTGACTTCCTCTGACAGTACGCCTTGTTCTTCCTGATGCAAAAGGATGGGGGGAGACACCTGTTCACCAAGAAAGTAACCTTCTATGGTCTTATTTTTTTTTTTTCCCCTTTTGAGGGCATTTCCCCAGCCAGTTACTTGACTTCTGAATCCTTTGTCAAGAGGGTAGTCCTGTTGCCCCTTCTCTCTCTAGTACTGTGTTCCAGGCTGAGATTTGACTCAGCTGCTCTATTCCCTGGGGCTTTGGGTGGGGGCGGGGCTGTCACTCAGGGCTGAGGTTTAGATCAGCTGCTCCCTACCGCTACAGGCTTTAAGCTGAGCTGCCTGGACGATGGACCCAGGTTGTTTCCGGGCCACAGTAGCTGCCTGTAGTCTGCTGCTGCTGTTGCTGCCCTCGCCTGGGGTGATTGCTGGAGGAATTCCCCTCTCCCCTAGCTGGGAAAGCCCTCCCACACTGACCTTTGAAGCTTTCTTTGTCGCTTGTGGGTTGAGGTCTCTCGGACCCTCCCTACTGGGAACTCTGCCTGGGAAGTCTGCTCAGGTCTGTTCAGTCCTGGCTGCATGGCCAGGGCTGAGCTCCACTCTGCTCAGTGTCTTGTGACATAGACCTTTCCTGGTGGCCTTCTAGGTTTCCTCTGCCTGGAAACCTCTTTTGCTGTCTTGATCTGTGGCTTCTGCTGCTCTAGAATTTGTTGAGAGTCATTTTTTACAGGTATTTTGTGGGCTTTGGGGGAAGTGCTAGAGTATATGTATCTTTCTACTCTGCCATCTTGGCTCCCATCAGTTGTTTTTCCAGTGAGATATTTCACATTGTCTTCTATTTTTTTATTCCTTTGGTTTAGGTTTGTATAATTTCTTGGTTTCTCATAAAGTCATTAGCTTCCATCTGCTCCATTCTAATTTTTAAAGAACTATTTTCTTCAGTGAGCTTTTGAACATCCTTTTCCATTTGGCTAATTCAGCTTTTTAAAGCATTCTTCTCCTCTTTGGCTTTTTGGACCTCTTTTGCCATTTGAGTTAGTCTGTTTTTAAAGGTGTTATTTTCTTCAGTATTTTTTTGGATCTCCTTTAACAAGCTGTTGACTCGCTTTTCATGATTTTCTTGCATCACTGTCATTTCTCTTCCCAATTTTTCCTCTACCTCTCTTAATTTTCAAAATCATTTTTGAGCTCTTTCATGGCCCGAGACCATTGCATATTTATTTTAAAGGTTTTGAATGCAGAAGCCTTGACTTTGATGTCTTCCTCTGATGGTATACATTGTTCTTCCTCATCTGAAAGGATGGAAGAAAATACCGATTCACCAAGAAAGTAACCTTCTATAGTCCTATTTTTTTCCTTTTTTGGGCATTTTCCCAGCCAGCTACTTGACTTTTGAGTCCTTTGTTAATTGGAGGGTATATTCTGGGGACCTGTAGGTTCTCAGTTCCTCCAGGGTGGCTCAATTGAGGAAGAGGAGTTTACTCCTCTCCTGGCCTTCGCTCTGGTCTGGGAGTAACCACAACTTTTCTGCCCAGTATCTGTGAGTAGGATTCCCTGTCCAGAGCCTCCACCAGCTTTACCACACCAGCGCTGTGTGTTCACCATCCTTATCCCAGGATTGCCATTCAGGGCTGAGAGTCAGATCAGGTGCTCAATTCCCCCAGGGTCTTTAGGCTGAGGGTTGCTAAAATGGATGTTGAGAGAGGCTACTGCCCTGAGCCCGAGGCCAGACTACTTTCCCTTCTCACCCAGGTGAAAATGCTTTCTCACTGGCTTTTGAAGATGTCTTTGGTGTTTGTGGGTTTAGAAATCTGGGAATGGTAGCTGCTGCCCGTGATTCTGTGCCCTGATGCCTGCTCTAGTCCTGTGCTTGCCAGACTGCATGGCCAAGGCTGGGCTGTGCTCTGCTCTGAGCCCAGTGTGATAGACCTTTCTTGTTGGCCTTCCAGGCTATCTTGGGCTGGCAGCATCTTTCACTGTGTAGTTTTGTGGCTTTTGCTGCTCTAGAATTTGTTTAGAGTCATTTTTTTACAGGTATTTTATGGGCTGTAGGGGGAGAGCTTCTACAGGTTGGTCCTTCTACTCTGCTATCTTGGCTCCATCCCTCCTAATAGGAACTCCCTACTCAAGGGGGTATGAAACAACACCAGTGCTGACCAGAGCTTGAGCAGTCACATCTGCCCACTTGATGAGTTTCATTTCGTAGTCTTAATTCTATTGAATATTTGGAAACTTGGTATTGGACTATGTTTAAATCACTTTTGCTGAAAGCAAATAATAGCCATTGTTCTTTAACATCTCGTGTGCCGCTCCATTCTTTGTCACTGAAATCTGAGGGAAGGTGTTTTAGCTTGGAAGTTCCACAAGGGTAACTAGGTGGTGCATTAGTTAGAATACCTGGCTTGGAGTCAGGAATACTCTTCTTCGTGAGTTTCATTCTGGGCTAAGACAGTTACTTGCTTTGTGACCTTGGACAGGTAACCCTGTTTACCTCAGTTTCCTTATCCGTAAGATGAACTGGAGAAGGAAATGGCAAACCACGCTAGTATCTTTGGCTAGGAAACCCCAAATGGGGACATGAAGAGTCAGACAGAAACTGAAATGACTGAACACTATACTACCACTTCACAAGGTACTTCAGGGCAGTATGACAAAGCATAATTCCTGTTTCATTTGTGTAGTAGTAGAATAACTGCCCTAAGAGGAGGATATGGTATGGATTGATAGGATTGTTACCATTCATCTTTGTAAATCTGAATTTTTCACTTGCTTGGTTACTAACACCTTTTGTGCCTGTATAAGTTGGCCATTTAGAGGCAGCTAGGTGATAAATTAGATAAAGCAGTGAACCTGGAGCCCAGAATAGCTGAATTCAAATGTGATTTCAGACACTTAGTGACTTTATGACTCAGGGCAAGTCATTTAACCTTTGTTTGCCTCACTTTCTTCAAATGTGTGGACAGTAGTACGTACATCACAGGATTATTGTGAAGATGAAATGAGGTAATATTTATGAAACTCTTAGCACAGTGCTTGGCACACAGTAGACTTTTAATATCTGGTTTCATTCCATTTGTCTGCTTAGGAACTAAACTTCTTCTGTTTTAACTCCTTTGAAACTGCTATTTCTTGTAACTAATTCCCTGCATAATTCATATGCAACATTGTTTTCTTTCATTTTTCTTTCTTTGTACCTGGAGGACCTAATTTTCTCTGGTCTGTTGTGTACATGTAGCTCGCATGTAGTGTGATTAGCTTGTGGAAACAAGTGCTGTGTTCCTAATGGGCCAAAATGAAACAGTTATGATCCCTTGGGTAATTAGGTAACCAACCATTTTTCCACCTAAGGGATATTATGTGCATGATAGATAGATATGGCTTCCCTAGGTCTACTTTGGTAGTATATTTTAGGTATTAGGTGGTTTGTAAAAACCCACTCTATGTAGTTTTCTTTAAAGATGCTTACATGTTTTGCACTGGTTTCTTAGAAGAACATTGTATACATTAATAATTTTAAAACTTGAAATCTTTGACCATTATATATTTTTCTTCAAAAGAGAACTGACCTATTAATCACTGTATAATTTGTACTCTTGCTGTTTCCTTTTTATGGATTTAGATCAAGAGATACTGCAGCTAACTAACCCATTGCAGTTTCCATTTATCCCTGGCAAGATTATAAGCCTCTAGAGGGCAGATACCGTGTGTTTTCTCTGTCCTTTACAGTGGTAGACACAAGTGCTGAGCACTTAGTAGGTACTTAGTTAATGTCTGTTGAGCAAAATTCTAATGGGTTTTATAGGTAATATTCCTTATTTTCAGAATAATTCTTTTCTAAGGAACTAAGTGCAGGTGCTAAATAGTTTTTACTTTTGTCCAGGATTTATGCTTTTGGGTGGAACCTTTGAAAGTCAAAGTAATATTTGTCGTTTATTTCTGTACCATGTTTAAAATTAGAATGATTGGTAACCATTTGAATATCACCTAGCAAAATAAGTTACTTTGCTTTTAATTTTATTAAATATATGTTATTTCTTCTGAATTTGTTAAAGACGAGACTACAATTTCTCATTTTTCTTTTTCTTTTAATTTTTTTGCATTTTTTAATCACTCATTTTATAAAATTTTGAATTCTGGATTCTCTCCCTCCATCCAGCCCCTCCCACATCCATTGTGAAGGCAAAGAATAGAATACCCATTATACATACGAAGTCATTTAAAACATTTCTGTTAGCTATGTTGTAAAAAAAAAAACCAAAGCCACAAGAAACATAAAGAAAGTGAAAAACATTATGCTTCATCACCAGTTCTCTCTCTTGAGGTGGATAGCATTTTTCATCCTGAGACTTTTGGAATTGTCTTGTATCATTGTGTTGATCAGAGTAATTAGTCTTTTACAGCTCATCATCTTTACAATTTTTTTGTTGTTGTATACAATGTTCTGCTACTTTTGCTCACTTCACTCTGAGCTCATATAATTCTTCCCAGGTTTCCTGGAAAAAAAAAAAAAGGAGAGTTGAAGGTGATATTGGATTTAAAGATGTAGAGAGTGGGAGAGAAAGGATCTCAGGGGGCAGTTGGCTTCTTTTTTCAGTAAAGTTTGGGGTGAGGTCCCTAGCCTTGAGCGGGGGGAAAGGGTTGGTATGGAAGGCTTGAAGAGAGTTGAAAAGATTGGAAACAGATTCTGTGTGGAGTGTGATAGGGTATCAGGGGGTAAAAATGTTTCCTTGCTGCAGTGAGGGCCCAGTGGACATTAGGTATCATATATGGTTATATGACTTTGTCTTGCTCTGTTTTACAGCACATGAGTAGGAGCAGAGTGGGCATATGGTGGATTGTTGCAAAGAGAATTCATAGCACAAAGGGGTAAGAGATTCAAGAACAGAGGACCATGTAATGTTGAACTGGTTGATAGCATGATGAAGATTCATTGGGAAGGGAGTGCTTAGTTGGTTTTAGGATCCCTGCTTATATTTATGTTTACTAAAGAATTTTTACTCAGAAATTCTTTTTTTTTTTTTCTTTATGATGGTTTCCAGGCCATGTGGGGAAGGGTATGCTCCCAGTCAACCAGATTTTCCAGAATTTATTTGACTCCAAATCTATTTGACCTGTCTTTGGAGACTATGGATATTGAGGTCTAGAGAGAGGAGATAAGATCTAATCTAATGTATTGTGTAGAACAATGGAAAGAATTCATTCTAAACTGAAAGGGACGCATGTTTACTTTGTGCAAAGCACTGTGACACGCATAATAGCCTGGTGCTATCCTTCTTGTTCGTTTTGGTTTGCTTATTACTTTTTGCGATGATTTTTTTTTTGAACTTGAATTCTTGCTAATTGAGATATGTCTTATGTTTATAATTTAAAAGGAAAACCTTTAGATTTCTTTTTTTTTTTTAATTTATTTATTTAACTTTTAACATTCATTTTAACAAAATTTTGGGTTACAAATTTTCTCCACTTTTATCCCCTCCCCCCCAAACACCAAGCATTCTAATTGCCCCTATGACCAATCTGCTCTCTCTTCTATCATCCCTCTCTGCCCTTGTCTCCATCTTCTCTTTTGTCCTGTAGGGCCAGATAACTCTCTATACCCCTTTACCTGTATTTCTTATTTCCTAGTGGCAAGAACATTACTCGACAGTTGATCCTAACACTTTGAGTTCCAACTTCTTTACCTCCCTCCCTCCCCACCCCTTCCCTTTGGAAGGCAAACAATTCAATATAGGCCAAATCTGTGTAGTTTTGCAAATGACTTCCATAATAGTTGTGTTGTATAAGACTAACTATATTTCCCTCCATCCTATCCTGTCCCCCATTACTTCTATTCTCTTTTGATCCTATCCCTCCCCATGAGTGTTGACCTCAAATTGCTCCCTCCTCCCCATGCCCTCCCTTCCATCATCCCCCCCACCCTGCTTATCCCCTTATCCCCCACTTTCCTGTATTGTGCATTTTATTCTTTCCTTTAGTGGAATGTGATGAGAGTAAACTTCATTTTTCTCTCACCTCCCCTGTTTATCCCTCCACTAATAAGTCTTTTGCTTGCCTCTTTTATGAGAGATAATTTGCCCCATTCCATTTCTCCCTTTCTCCTCCCAATATATTTCTCTCTCACTGCTTGATTTCATTTTTTTAAGATATGATCCCATCCTATTCAATTCACTCTGTGCACTCTGTCTCTATGTGTGTGTGCGTGTGTGCATGTGTGTGTGTGTCATCCCACCCAGTACCCAGATACTTAAAAGTTTCAAGAGTTACAAATATTGTCTTTCCATGTAGGAATGTAAACAGTTCAACTTTAGTAAGTCCCTTATGACTTCTCTTTGCTGTTCACCTTTTCATGCTTCTCTTGATTCTTGTGTTTGAAAGTCAAATTTTCTTTTCAGCTCTGGTCTTTTCATCAAGAATGCTTGAAAGTCCTCTATTTCATTGAAAGACCAATTTTCCCCTGAAGTATTATACTCAGTTTTGCTGGGTAGGTGATTCTTGGTTTTAGTCCTAGTTCCTTTGACTTCTGGAATATCCTATTCCATGCCCTTTGATCCCTTAATGTAGAAGCTGCTAGATCTTGTGTTATCCTGATTGTATTTCCACAATACTTGAATTGTTTCTTTCTAGCTGCTTGCAATATTTTCTTCTTGACCTGGGAACTCTGGAATTTGGCCACAATGTTCCTAGGAGTTTCTCTTTTTGGATCTCTTTCATGCGGTGTTCTGTGGATTCCCTGAATATTTATTTTGCCCTCTGGTTCTAGAATCTCAGGGCAGTTTTCCTTGATAATTTCATGAAAGATGATGTCTAGGCTCTTTTTTTGATCATGGCTTTCAGGTGGTCCCATAATTTTTAAATTGTCTCTCCTGGATCTATTTTCCAGGTCAGTTGTTTTTCCAATGAGATATTTCACATTATCTTCCATTTTTCCATTCTTTTGGTTTTGTTTTGTGATTTCTTGGTTTCTCATAAAGTCATTAGCCTCTATCTGTTCCATTCTAATTTTGAAAGAACTATTTTCTTCAGTGAGCTTTTGAACCTCCTTTTCCATTTGGCTAATTCTGCTTTTGAAAGCATTCTTCTCCTCATTGGCTTTTTGAACCTCTTTTGCCAATTGAGATAGCCTATTTTTCAAGGTGTTATTTTCTTCAGCATTTTTTTGGGTCTCCTTTAGCAGGGAGCTGACCTGCTGTTCATGCTTTGACTTCATGTCTCTCATTTCTCTTCCCAGCTTTTCCTCCACCTCTCTAACTTGATTTTCAAAATTCTTTTTGAGCTCTTCCATGGCCTGAGCCCATTGGGTGGGCTGGGACACAGAAGCCTTGACTTCTGTGTCTTTCCCTGATGGTAAGCATTGTTCTTCCTCATCAGAAAGGAAGGGAGGAAATGCCTGTTCACCAAGAAAGTAACCTTCTATAGTCTTATTTCTTTTCCCTTTTCTGGGCATTTTCCCAGCTAGTGACTTGACCTCTGAATATTCTCCTCACACCCACCTTGCCTCCTGATCCTCCCAGCCAGTGCTTGGGGTCTGAGATTCAAATGCTGCTCCCCAGCCTCGGGGCTTCGGCAGGGGCAGGGCTGCTATTCAGTGTGAGATTAAGTTCAGGTGCTCAGGTTGGGGCAGGGCCGCCTCTCAGGCTCAGTTCCCTCAGGGGGTTTATGCACAGACCTTCAACAATGGATCCAGGCTCCTGCCTACTTGGGGAGCCCTGGTCTTCTGCTGCCTCAGCTTCTGCCTCCCGAGGGGGCCTGAGTTATGGGGGCACCCCACTCCCCTCTCAACCCGCCAAAGAGACCCTCTCACCGACCCCCGTCACCTGTGGGTGGAGGGACCTGCGCAGCCGCTGGAGATCCCGTCCCTGAAGCCTGCTCGGGTGTGTTCCTCTTGGTGCCGCGGCCGCAGCAGGTCTGGGCTGGGCTGGGCTCCGCGTCTGCAGCGCGACGGCCCTTTTGCGAGAGGTTTGCAGGTCCCTCTGGAACAGAAATCTCCTTCGCTCCACTGTTCTGTGGCCTCACTGCTCCAGAATTCGCCGTGAGTTACTTTATACAGATGTTCTATGGGTTGTGGGTTTGGAGCTATGTGTATGTGCATCTTTCTACTCCACCATCTTGGCTCCGCCCCCAGCCATCTTGGCTCCGCCCCCACTAGATTTCTTTAAATATATTTTCTATTATTTGTAATAGTTAGAATTTTTAAGATACCTTGTTATCTAGTTTTCTCTCTTTTTCTAAAAGAAAGTACTAACATTAATTATTAGTGTGAAACATCAGAAGGTGAGTTTTTTGTGTTTTGCAAAAGAAGACTATTTGCCCAGGAGGACCCTGGTTAAAGGTCACACCTCCTGGGCACTCTCTTTTCATTTATTTATTTATTTATTTATTCTGCAACCTCTTGTAAAAAGAGTGGCTGTCTACTGCCTCTCCTTTAAAACAAGTGTCATAAAGATTGTGATAATGTCACAGGAATGTACAAATGTTAGGAAAATGAAACTTATTTCCTGTTCAAAAACCTTCTAAAGACTACAAAAATAATTTTCCAAATTTAAGTCAGATTCACCCTTTTATGAGTTTTCTGCCTCTTTTCCCCATCTCTTCTTTTTTTCCTCTATCAATAATTTTTGAAGTCTGAATATTTATGCCCAGTTCAGGCTGTGTGTACAGAGATTTATTATGGATGCTCATCAGTATATCTTGATTGCAGCTTATCCTCAATTATTTTGGATTTTTTGGCACTTCACTTTTATTAGAAGGAAGCAAAAATGTTAAGATTTACTTAAAATGGATTTACTTGAAAAGGAAAAAAAGGGTATCCCATGGACAATATCTGAACAAACTAATTTCCTTTAACTTTTATGCATTCAGTAATATTCCTTATCATTTAGCATGATGACCTAGGAACATTTCATTCTCACCATCTATCTAAGGATCACTGAATTGTGTTCACTATACTGTTGTAATCAGAACAAGAAACTATACTTTTACATTTTGGAATGTTTTTCAACAAGCAAATGATGAAGCAAATTGAATTGAAGCAAAAATGATTTTCTTATTAACCCTTTTAATGAAAGCACTCAAATCTCTAAGCATTCTAGCTATCTGTGCTTAATTTCAGTAGAACGTAAACCAACTTTGATGACAGAGTCAGTGTGGTGTAATGAACAGAGCCAGCCCTGGGGCAGGGCATGTATGTTCAAGTGCTGTGTCTGGCATGTGCTATCTGTGTGCAAACCATTTAATCTCACAGCTTTCTAAGGTGAGAAGTTGCAGAGAAGGTGCATTGGTAGACGGAGTCCTCATCTAGGAGTTTCCTGTATGAATGAAATCACAAATCTGGTCTTTTTTCCATCCCTGTTTCTATAAACCAGCTTATGTTCAAACCAGGAATAATGATGCCTAGATTTAAAATTATATAGGGAGACTTGGAAGCTGTTTTTAGGGTTGAAGGAAGGATTGAAAAGATACAAGAAAACATTAGGAATGATATCTATATGTCTATATCTTTAATAAAATCATTGTAAAAAGTAATTGAGTGAGAAGTTGTCATAAGTTAATTTTCAATGCTAGTTTTCAATTAGGCAATTTTGAATGTCCTAAACAGGCAGATTGGTGAGTGCAAAATTTCCTGAAAGATCCCATTTCATTGTTTTATTCAGAGCAGGAGACTATAAACTGAAATGACAGGTACTTAGGAAATAAACCTTTTTTACTATTACTTTTCATAGTGATGGGTAGTCATGCTTTTGCTTGGCACTTGGTAGATTCATAAGTGCTTGATGCCTGATTTACTGACTAAGGGAGGTGAACCCTTGGGTTCACAGGAGATTTTCTTTTTGTTACAAATTAAGATACCATTTATTAAATTTAGGTTGTAGGGGAGAAATAACACAATAATAGAGTGAGATATTTATTTTTTATTTAGATTGCTTTTAACATTTTCTTCAATTGTGGTTGGTCTTAATATTCAGGAACATTGTTTTCTTTAAAGTTTTGGAACTCTTCTGATTTATTACTGCTCCATCGGGATCTTGCTTGCCTTTAACACTGGCTGGCGTTAAGCTGTTATGGATCTTATATCAGAGGGTGTATCTTTTAAATTGGTAGAGGATCTAAGCCATGATTGCTCAGTATATTGTGGATTATCTTCAACTTCATTATGTAGCCCCATGCTATGTAATGAAAATATGGTATGTTCACAAATGAGTAATTTATCTCTCTTATTATTTTGTGCAATTCCATTTGTAATGTTTTATTACAATAACTACAGTAGTTAGACTTTTGTATAAGTAGTGTGGAGAGAATTGTTGGTCATTCGTTGATCTCATTAGCTACACAAAAACACTTAGGAAGTTAACATAAATAGCACTGTCCTTTTGGAATCTGAAGGACAAGGAACTGTTTCGCCCCTATCACATTTTGAAACTTTGATTGATTTAAAATAAAAATAAAGCCACTTTTTCTTGCTGATCATTTCTTCCCACTGATAACTAGTTATTACTATAGTTTTATACATCAAGGTATGATAAACTATTGCTCTCTATACTCACCGAAGAAAATATAAGGAAGGCTTCAATGATTTTTTTCCAAGTGAAATAGAGATGATGTATTTCCAGACTCATTGTAATAAAAAGTTGAGACATCTTCTGGGTTAGTGTTTGCATTTATCTTTCTTTTCCTACAACTGAAAACAAAATGTTGCATAACTTTAAAAACAAACACAGAATTTTTAATAGAATGTTGTTAACACACAGTAAATTTTCTTGGGACAAATGTTGTTTTACCTTTTCAGTACTTGTACTTTTCCATCTCTTCACAGGAAAAAACACATTGGTACTGAACGTGGGAATTTAAAACAGTGATAAGAGAAGTAACTGTTAATAGTCCCATGATTTCTCATGTTGTTGCTGCTGCTTAAGTGGAGTTTTGATTATATTAAAGGGTCAGCATTTTAAATGGCCACTGTTATTCCATATCTACCACTGGAATGATTTGACTGGGTGTTGCTAACTTAAAAAAATGTGGGGGTTGTATTGAGGGGAATAGAATTAAGGTTGTGGGCAGTTAGGAACAGAGAACTGGGTTTGAATAGTACTATCTAGGTTTAGAATCACTTAGTGGGGAGAGTGGGAATATGTTAATCATTGAGGAATGAGTTTAGGTAGGTTATTAATATTCCTCAGAATTTGACTGGGGGGAGGAGGGAGGGTGGAGAACCTCAGGGCATTAGGCAGCTGTATATAGCTGGATGATGGAGATGGTACTGATGTGGGAGCAATCTCAGGTCACACAATGGAATGATACTTCTTACCCAGGCAGGCTATCAGGCCGGGCCTAGAGAGCTGTGGAAGGAGTGCCTTGGAGTGACATTTTTCTTCTCCCTACGCAGGCAGGCCAAGTCATGATTGGGAAATGGTAAAGGGAGTGGTTTGGAATGATGTTTCCTCTCCTGTTTGACAAGTTTTAGTGTTGAAGAATTAACATTAGAACCAAGAAGGTTCTAGAGATTTATTTTATTTGATCTTTTAAAATACCAGCAGTTAGTGTAGTTTCTCTTTATTTTTTTTAATAAATGAATTTATCTAAAACTGTCATCATAAATAGCCCTAGTAATGCTATTATCCTATGGAGTAGGTGCTGTTATTATCCCCACTTTACAGATGAGGAAATGGAGAAAAATAGGTTAAATGGCTTGTTCATGGTCTTCTCATTAGAATGTAAGCTCTTTATAGCAAGGATTGTTTCATTCTTCATTGTTGGTGTCTCTAGTGCTTAGCACAGTGCCTGGCCCATAGAAGATGCCTAATACTCCTTGACTGATTGTTTCCCTTACTGTAAGAATTGTTGTATTAGCAGATCTTATGATGTATATATTGCTTACTTTGATAATTATGAAGCTAATTGACATTTATTTTTAGCACTTTTCACCTTTAAGTTTGCAAAAAGAACTTTACATATCATTTATCTCATCTGATCCTTACAAACAGCTCTTTGAGGTAAAGAGGACAGATATTGTCATCTTCATTTTACAAATTAGAAAACTGAGACTCATAAGAGTGAAATGATTTGTCCAAGGTCATACAGCTGGGGTGGCATTTTAAAAAGGCATATATCTATCGCTTGCCTTATTAAGGACAACCACTCATATCCTTTTTTGTTGAGAATACATTGTGACTGCCAGAATTAAGTTTTACAGTCAAGTACAGAGGATTGTATGGCACAGCAAACAGGGGTGTGTTAAATTTGCTGCTGTGTCTGCTGCTGAGCAGGAATGTTTATCCTGAACTTTTATTCTAAACCAGTATTGATCATTCTTTCTAAACTCATGATTTTTATTGCCATTTCAGGGCGATTTGATGAAACAGTGATTGAAGAGAGAAGACAATGTGCTGAAGATCTCTTACAGTTCTCTGCCAATATCCCAGCTCTTTATTCTAGTAAACATCTTGAAGATTTTTTTAAGGTGTGTTATAACTTGTGCATTTATTAAACACTTTTTATTATTTTCTAATGTATTCAAAACATTTTTAAACTTGAAAGGTAACACTTTTCAGTTTTCAATTTTTCTTTTTTTTCTTTTTTCAAGCTGTGTGACTCTAGGCAAGACACATTCTCAGTGCTTTAGGCAACTCTCCAAGACTATAAATTTCAGAGAAGGCACCAACTTGACTTATTTAAAAGGAGCTTTCTTACCAGAAAGTCTCTATAACAATAAGTTCTAAGCCTATGGCTATTCCTTTTGAATTTCATCACTTATTCTTCAAAGATCTTAAACCTTTCATTTTTTCTTCTGAGAAAAGCCTGAAACTATCTGTTGACCATTTATCTGTTGGTGAATGGCTCTTGTATATCTAAATTAGTTCTCTATGTATCTTAGATATCCAGTCTTTATTAAAGAAACAAGATGCAAAGGTTTTTTTTCTAGTACACTGTTTTCCTTCTAATTTTTATGTTTGCTTATAAGTTAAGAATACTTAAGAAATACTAACACAGTAAATACAGACATTTGCATGTATATAGTAGAACAGAGAAAAGATTATCCATAAAACTGGTAGTCCCTATTATGTACCATTTGCTTTTCTTTTTAGGGGTATAATAAGATCAACCATGAATTTTCAAAGCTGTCCTTTTCTGGCCTTCTTTTGGTTATTTTTCTCCCTCTTAAAAATAAAAAAAGATGCCTCTATGACTGTCTTTAAAAAAAAAAAAAAAGGTTCTATCTTTATTCCTTTGCCCTCTGGAGCAACAAATCACAAACTGCTTCTACTCCCCCCACCTTCCCACCCCCTGGCCAAAAAAAGAGCAAAACAAAGCTTTTGTCATAAATATACATAATTGGAACCCACAGTTCTTGAGAGAGACTTTGAGAGTGTCCTTGTATCGCTTCTTCTGACCACCATGTGATCGCCTGCCCCATGTGAGTTCTCCATAAAATAGTCTTTTTGGCAAGTGTACATTTTGCATTCAAACAGTGTGGCCAGCTCATCGGAGTTGCACTCTTTGAAGCATAGTTTGAATGCTTGGCGGTTCACCTTGAGCAAGGACTTCAGTGTCTGGTACCTTATCCTGTCAGGTGATCCTCAGAATCTTCCTAAGACAGTTCAAATGGAAACGATTCAGTTTCCTGGCATGGCACTGGTAGACTGTCCATGTTTCACAGGCATACAACAATGAGGTCAGCACAATGACTCTATAGACTTTCAGTTTGGTAGTTAGTCTAATACGTCTTCTCTCCCAAACCTTTCTTCGGAGCCTCCCAAACACTGAGCTAGCTCTGGCAATGTGTGCATCAACTTCATTGTTAATGTGTACCTCCCTGGAAAGTACACTACCAAGGTAAGTGAACTTATCCACAGCATTCAAAACTTCTCCATTTGTTGTAACCTATGGTTCCATTTATGGATGGTGTGATAGTAGCTGATGGAGCATCTGTGTTTCTTGGTGTTAATTATTAGGCCAAAATTAACACAGGCAGCAGAGAATTGATCCATACTTTATTGTATCTCAGCTTTAGAGGTTGCATTGAGTGTACAACTATCAGCAAACAGAAAATCATGCACCAACACTACTTCCACTTTGGTCTGGGCTTGTAGCCTTTTCAAATTGAAGAACTTAGCATCAGTATGATAGTTGACCTGATGTCTTATTCATCCTCATTGAAAGCATTTGTCAACATGACTGAAAACATCATGCTAAAAGCATCGGAGCAAGCACACAGCCCTGTTTCACTCCATTGATGACTGGGAAGGCATGAGAGCATTGTCCACTATCCAGAACCCAGACAAACATGCCATCATGAAATTGACGTACAATACTGATGAACTTCTCCGGGCAGCCAAATTTTGACATAATTTTCCATAAGTCCTCATGACTAACAGTGTCAAAGGCTTTGGTCGGATCTACAAATGTTGTGTACAGACCTCTGTTCTACTCCTGGCATTTCTCCTGGAGTTTTTGGGCAGCAAACACCATGTCGACTGTTCCTTGGCCCTTTCTGAAGCCACACTCCCTCTCAGGTAGGTGACCATCTTGCAGGTGTAGGATCAGCCTATTAAGGAGGACTCTAGGCAGAATTTTGTGAGCAATGACTGAGAGAGACCCCCCTGTGATTGTTGCAGGACAATATTCCCTTTACTGTACAACATGGGAGACACTGGCACAGGACCGCTCAGCATGGTGTGCGATATCAGAAAGGGTGCTGTGCTCTATGAGCAAAGCAGAATTGAGACAGCACAAAGTAAATGTAGGATGCACAAATTTGGAATATCCACCCCAAATGTTCACATGGACTATCTGTGCCCAACCTGTGGTAGAGCATTCCAAGCTAGTATTGTTCTGATCAGCCACAGTCAGACACACTGAAACTTTGCTTTATCATGGTGATGTCATTTTGGTCCTCTTTGAGAATGAAGAACAACAATCAGCAAACCAATATGATTGGAATGGTGCTTCTTGGGAGAGGCATGTCCCTTAGCAGGGGGTCCAGTGACTATGGGTCCAAGATTGGAAGCCCAACTGAAAGCAAAGAAATGTCATAACTTGCTAAGGAGGACTACCAATAGCAGCTTCTGTTTCTGACAAGTCCATTTAGTTTTTATAACTTTTCAGGCCCCCTTAGCGTACACAGCCAGTCAGTAACATTTTCTAGCAGTTTAGGATTGATAAATAACAGCTTTCGTGAGGGGTGGAGGGCTAAGAGAGAGGGAATAATTCAAGAGAGAAAAAGGAACTTTCGGAGGAATATCTGCCTTGTAGCTGGCAGGATTTGTTGTGGAAATGAGAAGACATTTCCCTATTCAGTGCAGGAGTCAAGGGGAAGTGACCAAATTCTTTTAAAATTGTGAATGGAGTCCTTTTACACCAAACTTCAGGGTTGAGGTAGCCATTTGGACAAGGTTTCAGGAGTCTTTTATTCCAGGACAACAACAGTGGATGAGACTATCTGCTTTTCATAGTTTGTTATATGTTATTTTTTATTACTTTCCACTATTAGGTCACCAGGTGGTTTTGGTATTTCTACTTCAAGATGTTGCAAAATAATTGTGGTTCCTATTCTTTCCTGGCTCCCTCCTGCCATGATCAAGTAAAATAAATTCCCATTTTGACTGTCTGAAAAATGTATATCTCATTCTACATCTTGAATTCATCACTTCTCTATCAAGAAGTTTTCCTTTTGGATTTTACTTGTATCAGTTCTGTGCAGAAGCTTAATTTTATATAATCAAAATTGAACACTTCATCATCTGTGATACTCTCCATTCCTTTTCTAAAGGACCTACAGCTGGCTGCCACAGCATTTTACCTCAGGGCAAAGTTAAACCCCAACTGGCTCAGATCTGTACCACTGCTTCCTTGCTCACAACAGTTTCAGTTGGTGTTGAGGGAATGTGGAAAGTTAATTTATGTTTTCCCCAGTTCCACTAGTGTCCTGGCTCACAACACTGAGTAAGTCCTTATGTCGTTAGTTGGGAGCTTTGGGGTTTATAGAATCCTATGTTACTCTGTTTATTTCTCTATTTTCTATATACAGTCTGTTGCACTGTTGAACTTCTCTATTTTTTTAATCACTACCAAATACTTTTGATGATTACTTCTTTGTAGTATCCTTTGATATCTGGTACTGGCTAGATCCCCTTATTTCCCACTTTCCCCCTTATTTTTCCTCTGAGATTCTTGACTTTTTGTTCTTCTAGGTAAATTTTGTTATTTTTTTCTAGCTCCATAAAGTAATCCTTTGAATGAAAAAAATATTTTTTTGATACTTTGGTTGGCATGATACTGAATTAGTAAATTAATTTAGGTAGTATTGTAATTTTTATTTATTTCAGTTGTTCAGTCAGTAGAGAGTAAAAAATCTTCTGTTTGATGTTCAAAGCTGTTTATAGCCTAGTCTAGTCATCTTACACCTTGTCACTTACTCTTTGTTCTGATGTCACTGGCCCTTTCACTGTTCCATGAATAAGAAATTCCATATCTTGACTTTTGGGTGTTTTCTTTGTCTGTAAGATTCCTGAAATGCTCTCCTTTCTCATTTCCATTTTTCCTCTTCTCTGACTTCCTTCAGGTGCCAGCTAGAATCTTATCTTTTTACCTTTCTCAGTCCTTCTTAATTCTAGTGCCTTCTCTCAGTTTTGTTTTCTTGTTGTCTCTCCCATTAGACTTTGAGCTCCTGGAGGGTAGGGATAGTCTTACCTCTTTTGTATCCCTAGCATTTAGCACTATGCCTGCCACATAATGCTAACGCAGGTGCTTAATAAATGTTTATTGACTGACTAAAGGGAAGTAATACTTCTAAATTAATGACATTTTAAAAATTTGAATAACATAAATTTATTATTTAAAATTTTTTATGGATATCTTTTGTTTATATCACCATGATTCCCAAATATATTTCTTCCCTCTCTCTTCCTCAGTTATCTGTCTCCTATAACAAAGAATTAAAAGAGGGAAAAAAAATCCTTTCAGCAAAACTAACATGAAAACTGAGTCTGACAATAGATTCATTGTCCTGCATCTATATTTCCCTAACTGTATAAACAAAGGAGGGGGAGCTACATTTCTTTATCTGTTTTTCAGGGCAAGCTTGGCCATCATCATTACACAGCGTTCTTTTTTTTTTTTTTTTCAGTTTACAAAATCTGGGTACAGTTTTATGTTTTTATTAGCTTAAATAGATCTAATAGCTTAAAACAAGAACTAAGACTTTTTGGGATAGTCTGTATAATTGAATCTTTTTCAGTATTCGTAGTCATGATTTCATAAGGTGCTACAATGTTCTATTTATGTCTAGCACTTTGTTTAGCCATGCCCCATTGGATAGACATCTACTTAGCTTCTGGTTCCTACTACAGAAAATGCTGCTATAAATGTTTTGTTTTATATGGGACCTTTCCATCTTTGACTTACTTAGGGTAAATGCTTGATAGTAGGATCCCTAGGTCAAAAGAGGTGGACATTTTTGTTACATATATATTTTTTAGAATTGTCCCAAATTGCTTTGTAGAATTGTTTAAACAGTTTATACCACCATCAACAATGTATTAGTTTGTTCTTAATTGACTAAAATTAGAATTCACAGATGATGTTATGATAAAATTATTTTCAAGAAGCTTGGGTTCCTGGATGAATACATGCTGTTGTAGATTTTCCTTTCCTATTTCCCTCCACATGCTTGTTTATGGTGGTTGTTTAGTAATTTCAGTTGTATCTGACTCTTCATGATCCCATTTGGGATTTTCTTGGGCAAGATAGATGCTGAAATGATTTGCCATTTCCTTCTCTAGCTCGTTTTACAGATGAGGAACTAAGGTAAACACGGTTAAGTGACTTATCCAGGGTCACACAGCTAGTAAGTATCTGAGGCCAGATTTGAACTAAAGGAAGATGAATCTTCCTGACTTCAGGCCTGGCATTCTATCCACCGGACCTACTAGCTAGCTCACACATGCTTGTTAATCCTAAAGCAATAATTCTCATAAAGTAAGCTATGTATTGTTATGAAATATGTTGTATTTTGAATTTTAAAAATAAATTTACTAACCTTTGTTATTTAGTAGCCCATTAGTATTTTTCTCTTTTATCAGAGCTGTGGCAGCCAGCATTTATTTGTTACTAATTTTCTATTTTACATTTAACTGATTAACCTGGAATATGAAATGACCATGTTTTCTTTTCAGGGTGGAGAAGTTCATGATGGTTCTGAATTGATTGGCCCTGCTGAACCTTACACAGATTCCCTCATCGACAGTTTTTCTGATTCTAGTACTGAAGGTTAGTAGATGCCTATTCAGAAATATTGAGGTTTTAATTTGAGAAATTTGTAAATCCTAAGCATAAATCTAGTGTCTGACCTTGAGAGAACCTGAATCCAGGTATTTGAGAGTATTTGATGTCATAAATGCCTCACCATTTCTAATTTTGATAAATATTTTCCTCAAATGATATGTACCATTGTTCTTTTGGAACTTCTTTAGGCTTTGGAAAATCATAAGTTTACAACTGGTGTAAAAGAAAGTTTTCTCTCTAATAATAGTAATAGATAACATTTACATAGAGCTTACTATGTGCTGTGCACTGTGCTACAAACTTTATGATTATTATCTTATTTGATCCTTGCAACAACCCTGGGAGGTAGGTGAAATGATTATTCCCATTTTACAGATGAAGAAACTGAGATAAATAGAGGTTAAATGACTTGCCCAGGGTCACACAGGTGGTTAGTTTTAGGCTGGATTAGAAGTCAGGTCTTCCTGAGTTCCTACTTTGTGTGCCTTAGGATCATGAAAGTCAGAAGCTGTTTGGTAACTGAACCAAAGTTAAAAGAACTAGATTTGAGACCTGATTCTGACTCTTAGTCAGTGTGACCTTGGAAAATTCACTTAACCTTTCTGAGCCTCAGTTTCCTCAGTTGTAAAATAAAGTTAATACATTATTGTAAAACAGGATTAATACTCTTACTAAAAGGATATTTTTGAGGAAAGTGCTTTGTAAACCTTAAAGCCCTGTATAATTAACTCTAAGCTAATATAAAATGACATTTTAAATGTTTATATTAGGTTTGTAGAATATCATTTCAGATAAACTTCTTGCAATAATTTTATATTTCTAAGTTTTTTGGAGGGAGAGAGGTCTACTAGTGCAGATGGTCAACTGCTGTGAAACTTACAATCTTAGTTTAGAGACTTATGTTGGATACTGAAAAGTTGAATAGCCAGCATGCATCAGAAGTGGAATCAGTGTAGGTAGTTAGTTGTTCAGTGAAATATTTTGTAACTCTTCTATTACTCAGTAGACAGTGTTCAGAAGTTGCTGTTGCCAAAAAAAAAAATATCACTACATTCATTTTGGTGGTGAGCCTTTTTAAAATTTGCTTTTCAGGCACAATTCAATAAGTGTTATTATCTGCATGCTACATGTAAGACATTGTTAAAGGTTGGGCACACCAAGACAAAAATGGAATGATTCTTGTCCTCAAGGAGCTTACATGAAACTGGAGAGGATATGACATGTACACAGCTAAGTAAATATAAAGCCATTTGAGTAGGGAGAGAACACTTACAACTGACAAGGTTGGCAGAGGTTTTCAAGTAGGTGGCATGTAAGCTAGCCTTGAATAGAAGTGAAGCCATCTGAAATGTGTGGAGGTGAGGAAATGCTTTCCATATATAGGAATAGCCTGTGTGGAGACACTGAGATTAGAGAGTGCTGAGTTTGGGGAACATGTAATTTGCCAGTTTGGCAGGAATGTAAAGTGTGTAAAGGGGCACTAAGAGAAATAAGTCTGGACATACAAGTTGGAGTCAGATTTTGGAAGGCTTTAGTTTGTATTTTAACTTCTAAAGGTAGTAGGGAGGCGCTGTGGATTTTTCAGCATTGGAGTAACATGATCACACTTGGCCTGGAGAGATAATTGTAGTAGCTATGTCAAATCAACAAGCATTTATTAAGCACCTACTGTGTGCCAAGCATTGTGCTAAGTCCTGGTGATAAAAAGAAAGGCAAATGGAGTCCCTGCCCTCAAGGAGCTCACAGTCTAATAGGGGAGACAGCATGTAAATAAGATATGGGCAGGATAAATTGGAAGTAATCTGCACTCCTATCCGTTTACCTCTCTATCAGGAATTGGGCAGCATGCTTCACTGAGTCCTTTGGAATTGTGGTTGGTCCTTTCAAAGCTGTTTGTCTTTACACTATTTTGTCATTGTATAAACTGTTCTTTTTATATCACTTTGCATTGTTTCATAAGGTCTTTCAGGTTTCTGTAAAGCTATGGGAATAATGTTTTAAAGTGTAGCAGCAGCTCACTTTGATGGAGAGACCATCTTGGAAAAGAGCTTAGGGAGTATACTCCAAGGCAGTTGATGTATGTTTGTACTTGAGATTGATGAAAAGTATTTTTCTGAATTAGGGATGTGCCTCTCAGACTGAAATGTATATGTAGGAACAAATTATGAAAAGGAAAGAATCGGGCCAAAATATTGAAGAAGAAAAGAAAAAGTTTTATTAATTCTCATAGCACTCATAGTGACATCATTTTCCACCCACTAGTACATATTGTTTGGTTTAAATTTTTCTAATTCTTACTTCCCTCAAATTACATTGAGATTCATGAGGTATGAAAAATATTTCTGGAAATGATGTTAAACATACTTCTTTGATGCCTTGCAGCATTCAGAGCCTCTATGGATTTTGACTGATTAATCCTCATGAAAGATTTTTAGTTGACAAATAGGAATGTCAGATGGCCTGCAAATTCTGTGTTACATGAGAATGTCAGTGTAAATATTCTGAGATTATCTGACATAGTGGATGAGTGAAAGATTTATTCTTATACTCAAAGGTCTACAAATTCCAGAGAAATCAGAGGGAAAGGATGTCCAATAACAGAAGAGCAGAAAAGCCATCAGTTAGCCACGCCCCACGGGTATGCAGGGCATTGGAAGAGAATGGTACAGGAGTGAGTATACCAAATGGAGGTGGTTTGGGTTTAGAGACAAAGCTGTACTTCTCTCTAGAGCAATGCCTATAAATGGTGTTGTGAAGGTAGATTATGATTTTTCATATTTTTGATTGAGTATGCAGATGGCTTGAGCAAGAGGGGATAAGCCAATATAGGCCTGGCTAACCTTAACATGCATTCTGTTTCAAGGACTCTCAGTAACTAGTTAGAATACAAGGAAAGTCGTTGCCTTTCTGTCATGCTCAGAGGACAGATGCTTGAGGCTAATAGAGCATTATTTATGGTCATGTTTTAAAATAGATGAAATCAGTAAGTACTATTTTATCTTGAAATGAACGTTCTCTGAAGGAAGCATACAAACTAGTGAAGTTGCGAGGTTTGTGCTTGTCATTTAAAAATTATTTTAAAAATTAGCAACGGAGAGGATCTTGTAAGATTTTTTTATGGTTCTAATACTTCATTATTTAATTGATTTAATTCTTTTACATCTTAGACCTTTGTTGTATCATTATTATTTATTGTCTCATTAGAATATTCTGTTTCTGTCAAACTAGTACAGGTTGAAGTTTTGTGTGTGTGCATGCATGTAACATGTGTGTTTACATGTATACACAAAGTAATTTGTATGTATGACAGTATATTCTTCGTATTAATTTGGAAGGGATTATGGACCACAAAAGGACTTTTCCTCTTCTTCAATAGGTTCTCATATTTGACAGTTTCCTTCATCAAAAAGTATTTATTGAACATCTGAGCTTCTGTTTAACTTAGCCAAAAGTGCATTTTGAAAGCAAAAGCACTTAAATGAACTGATCCTCACAGTTTCTAGTGCGCTACCCCCAAATGACTTTGTGTTTACTTTGTATATATTTTATCCTTAATTATTTTTGTTAATATTGTTTTCTTTTGATGGAGTATAAATTCCTTGAGGTTAGGGGCGCTTTTGGATTTTTCTTCACTTTCCCATCCTGTGTAGCCCAGTTTCTGGGACGTTAAGGTAGACATTAAGACAAATGTTGGTTTTTACAATTTAATAGGAAATTTTTGTGCTAAGGGACACCAATTCATAGTTTCATGTCATCAACTTTTAGAAGTAATCTTATATATAAAAAATGCATAGTTGTTATTCACTCCATTTTCACAGTGGAAAAAAACCCCATCACTTGGAGAGTACAAAAATACCTAACTTGATATATTTTTAAAGGTACATTCCAGAGATAAATTCGTTATGTCATCTTATTTTCATTACCAGCCTTTTCCTTTCTGTAGAATTGCACTTAACTACAAAGTTACCTGCATGATTTGTGGAAATTAGGCAGCTGTGAACAGAACAAAACATGGGAATGGTGCTTCTTGACACATTTTCCTTCATCTGTTTGGTTGCTTTAAGGTTATAGGTTGCTTTATGGTCATGCTGGCCTTGTTATCAGAGCCTTTGATGTTTGTATAATCTCATCTGTTCACTTGTGTCATTTCCTCTCTCCAATACATTACTTGACTTCCTTTGCATTTTTGGAAAGGACATTTTCCAGGTGCATACATCAAAACAAAGGCTAGGAAAAATAGATGATTGCAACTGCTACACAAATGGCACTTACTCAGTTTTCCTTTGTAGCATTGTAGTAAGCTTACCTTAAGTGTGAATGCACTTCAATAGCTATTGGTACTGTGAAGCCTGCCGGTCTTTTGGCCCATAAATTGTGGATTAGGAACTCCCAGGCATCCATTATCACACTGCAATGCCTGGGAAGGAGCTAATAGTCTGTCATATGAATTAACCTTGAAAATGAAGATATTTATTTTAAGCTTTGATGACATTAAATAATTATGTAACTGTGGGACTGGATGGCCCTTTAAGAGATCATCTAGTATATTTTCCTGCCTCTAAGCTATATAACAAGTTAGGTATTCTTGTACTCTCCAAGTACTCTCTCTTCTAAATAGGAGAAGTATCCATCCATTGGATGGATACTTCTCCTATTTGGAAATCTCTCTAGGGACATGAATAGCAACATTTTACTATTATTTTGGTTTGAAAATCAGTCATATTCGTATTTAAACGATTTACTTTTTAACTTATTTTAATGCCACTTTTATTTTTCTTGCTTTCAAGTGGTAGTAAGAAACTTTGGTTGGTTAGTTTATGAAGAAAGATTATTTAGTAGGATTAAAATGTGAATTATTTATTTTTATGTTAAAAGAAATGTCAAACCCAAGACCTACTCAAGGTATATTTTAACACAGCAAAATATTTTAATAAACGTTTTATAAATACTAGAAGTTAGTTGTTATATCCACTAGGTGGCACTATTGGAACTTTAAACTGACAGCTGGGATTTTTCTAGTGTCTGCCATTTTCAGTGGTAAATTATTTGCTGAACTTGGAATTATTCTTCTCTTAGTTTTGATTTCTCTTGTTCATTATCTCATACTATATATAATACTTAAATGCTAAAAGAAATATTTAGATGAATCTGTTATCTCTTTAATACGAGAGCTCCATCCAGTGTCGTATATTGCATTATATATATATCCGGGCCTTCTCATATTGAGTGACTTTTGATCACACGAATCTCACATCAGAATTCTACCCAACATATTGTATACTTTCTTCTTGATCTCATGACAGTGCACTGATACCTACAAAGCACATAGGCTTTCTGTCTGTTATCTCTCACTCTTACGTTACTCTTCTATCTGGTTGTAATTTCTTTCTGATGATATACACACATGTGTGTATCATACATATATGTACATGTGTGTATACATGCATACACACATATACACATACATGTCATATAAATTCTCTGGAGACTGGTGGTGCTGAAAGAAGTACAAAGATAAGAGAGGAATTGGTTTTTGCCTCCTGAAGGATATTATTGTATTTAGTTAATAAAGTTGAAGGGAGAAAGTGATGAGTACTTAAGTGAAATGTTGACATAGTGGTTTAATAATTCAGAGAAAAAAGTAACCATTTCTGATTAAAGTTCCGGGAAAGATTTGTAGAGGATGTAGTATTGAAATCGGGCCTTGATATTTGGGTAGGATATCAAACAACAGGAACTGGGTGAGTTTGTTTGGAGAATGTTATTTGTAAAACCCTTTGCAAACTAAGTAATGTAAATGTTGGCTGATTATATATTTATGTATCTATATATCTTGTATATATCTATAGATATGTGATATTATATGTATCTTGTTTATATATATAATATATATCTTTTATATATTATATATAATGCATATATCTTATTTATATATCAGCATATAAATATATATGTATGTATATAGTTTTATATACACATATAGTTATATAAATATTGATGATGGTGCAGGGGGATATCATTCTTAGAAACCCTGGAAACACAGAGACTTGGATTCAAGTCTCACTTCTGATACATATTGATGGAACTGTGGGCACATCATGTAACTCTTGTTACAACTCTGTTACAACTGGCAACTCTCTTAAAACTATATATTTTAGAACAGATACCAGTCTTTATTGGAAGAGGCAATTTCCTCACTGAGAATTTTCTATAATGAAATAACAGAGGCATGGAGTTGGAGATTTGGTTCTTCAGTGATCATCTATTCCACCTCACGTAGAAGGAATCACCATCAGAAGATCCCTGCTCCTTGAAGACCTTTGAGGAGGGAGACCCTAATACCTATAGAAGCAGACTATTCTACTTTTGACTGACTCTAATATAACAAGTTTTTCTTGATATTGAGTAAAATATTTGTTCCTTTGAATTATTCCTGGTATTTTGCCCTCTGGGGTCAAGTGGAACAAGTTTAGTCTTTTCTCTACATCACAACCATTTAGATATTAGAAGACAACTATTATGTTCCCCTCTCCTTCACTGATACATACTTTTTAAAAAAAATCCAGGCTGGGGGGAGGAGCCAAGATGGCGGAGTAGAAAGACACACATATGCTAGCTCCGAACCCACAGCCCATAAAATATCTGTAAAGAAGAACTCCCAACAAATTCTGGAGCAGCAGAAGTCACAGAACAAGGGAGCAGACGAGATTTCTGTTCCAGAGAGACCTGGAAACCTGATGCGAAGGGTCTGTCGCGCCCTGGACCAGAGCAGAGCCCAGCAGGCTTCAGGGACAGAATCTCCAGTGGTGCGCAGGTCCCTCCACCCACAGGTGGCAGGGTTCGGTGAGAGAGTCTTTTTGGGTGGCCAACAGGGGAGTGGGGTGTGCCCGTGGCTCGGGCCCCCTCGGGAGGCAGCAGCGGGGGGCGGTGGTGGATAGGGGCTCCCAAAGCAGGCAGGAGCTCGGAACCATTGTTGAAGGTCTCAGAATAAACCCCCTGAGGGAACTGAGCCTGAGAGGCGGCCCTGCCCCCACCTGAACTTAATCTCACACTGAATAGCAGCCCCACCCCCACCCAAAGCCCTGAGGCTGGGAAGCAGCATTTGAATCTCAGACCCCAAGCACTGGCTGGGTGCATCTAGAGGCGAGGTCGGGTGGAAAGAAAACTCAGAAGTAAAGTCACTGGCTGGGAAAATGCCCAGAAAAGGGAAAAAAAATAAGACTATAGAAGGTTACTTTCTTGGTGAACAGATATTTCCTCCCTTCCTTTCTGATGAGGAAGAACAATGCTTACCATCAGGGAAAGATACAGAAGTCAAGGCTTCTGTATCCCACACATCCAAAATAAATATACCATGGGCTCAGGCCATGGAAGAGCTCAAAAAGGATTTTGAAAATCAAGTTAGAGAGGTGGAAGAAAAACTGGGAAGAGAAATGAGAGAGATGAAAGAAAAGCATGAAAAGCAGGTCAACACCTTGCTAAAGGAGACCCAAAAAGATGCTGAAGAAAATAACACCTTGAAAAATAGGCTAACTCAATTGGCAAAAAAGGTTCAAAAAGCCAATGAGGAGAAGAATGTGTTAAAAAGCAGAATTAGCCAAATGGAAAAGGAGGTTCAAAAGCTCACTGAAGAAAATAGTTCTTTCAAAATTAGAATGGAACAGATGGAGGCTGATGACTTTATGAGAAACCAAGAAATCATAAAACAAAACCAAAAGAATGAAAAAATGGAAGATAATGTGAACTGTCTCATTGGAAAAACAACTGACCTGGAAAATAGATCCAGGAGAGACAATTTAAAAATTATGGGACTACCTGAAAGCCATGATCAAAAAAAGAGCCTAGACATCATCTTTCATGAAATTATCAAGGAAAACTGCCCTGAGATTCTAGAACCAGAGGGCAAAATAAATATTCAGGGAATCCACAGAACACCGCCTGAAAGAGATCCAAAAAGAGAAACTCCTAGAAACATTGTGGCCAAATTCCAGAGTTCCCAAGTCAAGGAGAAAATATTACAAGCAGCTAGAAAGAAACAATTCAAGTATTGTGGAAATACAATCAGGATAACACAAGATCTAGCATCTTCTACATTAAGGGATTGAAGGGTGTGGAATATGATATTCCAGAAGTCAAAGGAACTAGGACTAAAACCAAGAATCACCTACCCAGCAAAACTGAGTATAATATACTTCAGGGGAAAAAAATGGTCTTTCAGTGAAATTGGGGACTTTCAAGCATTCTTGATGAAAAGATCAGAGCTGAAAAGAAAATTTGACTTTCAAACACAAGAATGAAGAGAAGCATGAAAAGGTGAACAGCAAAGAGAAGTCATAAGGGACTTACTAAAGTTGAACTGTTTACATTCCTACATGGAAAGACAATATTTGTAACTCTTGAAACTTTTCAGTATGTGGGTAGTGGGTGGGATTACACACACACACACACACACACACACACACACACACACACATGCACACACACAGAGACAGAGAGCACAGAGTGAATTGAATAGGATGGGATCATATCTTAAAAAAATGAAATTAAATGGTGAGAGAGAAATGTATCAGGAGGAGAAAGGGAGAAATGGAATGGGGCAAATTATCTCTCATAAAAGAGGCAAGCAAAAGACTTTTTAGTGGAGGGGAAAAAAAAAGAGGTGAGAGAAAAACATTAAATTTACTCTCATCACATTCCACTAAAGGAAGGGAAGGAATAAAATGCACACTCATTTTGGTATGAAAACCTATCTTACAATACAGGAAAGTGGAGGAGAAGGGGATAAGCAGGGTGGGGCGGATGATGGAAGGGAAGGCAATGGGAGGAGGGAGCAATTTGAAGTCAACACTCTTGGGGAGGGACAGGATCAAAAGAGAGAATAGAAGCAATGGGGGGCAGGATAGGATGGAGGGAAATATAGTTAGTCTTACACAACACAACTATTATGGAAGTCATTTGCAAAACTACACAGATATGGCCTATATTGAATTGCTTGCCTTCCAAAGGGAATGGGTGGGGAGGGAGGGAGGAAGAGAAGTTGGAACTCAAAGTATTAGGAACAACTGTGGAGTACTGTTCTTGCTATTAGGAAATAAGAAATACAGGTAAAGGGGTATGGAAAGTTATCTGGCCCTACAGGACAAAAGAGAAGATGGGGACAAGGGAAGGGAGGGATGATAGAAGAGAGGGTAGATTGGTGATAGGGGCAATTAGAATGCTCAGTGTTCTGGGGTGGGGGGAGAGGACAAATGGGGAGAAAATTTGGAACCCAAAATTTTGTTAAAATGAATGTTAAAAGTTAAATAAATTAATAAAAAAGAAAAAAAGAAAAAAAAATCCAAGCTAAACACGACTAGTTCCTTCTTCCAGTGCTCACATTATGCAGACTCTGGGTCCTTCACTATTCTAGTTGCCCTGCTGGACACTCTGTGGTTTGCTGTTGTTCTCTTTAAATTGTGATGCTCAGAATTGAAAACAGTCTTCTAGATGAGGTGTGATGAAAGCAGAATGTAGTGGGACCATCACTTCTCTGTTTTAGAAGCTATGCCCCTTTTTATGCTGACCAAGATTTAATTAGTTTTTCTGGCTGCCATAATTGTACCTTGTATAAGTGTTATGAATGTTGGAGTAATGGATATATAAAGTATTTTGTTAGAATAAGTTAAAGGAGGCTTCATGGAATTTGATCATATTATATAATTTTAGAGTATGGAGGAATTTTAGAGATTATCTGGGCCAACTTTTATTTTTACCTGTGAGATAATCTTACTTCAGAGAATATTAAATGACTTTTCTAAAGTGACAGAGTTAGTTATTGATGGAACCTATTAAGCATTGTTTTTTTTTAAATTTAATTTAATTTTATTATTTTTTTTAATGTTCTATAATCACTACCATAAAATTAAGATTTTATCCCCCCCACACCTACCCCCCACTACCCCCCTCCCTTCCCACGATAGCATACAATTCTGTATAGGTTCTACATATACTTTCCTATTAAGTACGTTTTCACTATAGTCATGCTATGTAGTTGAACTAAAATAAATGGAAGAAATCATATAACAAATCAAAACATGATACACAAAAACACACACACACACAAACATGATCTGCTACATTCTGCGAATGACTTCCATATTTCTTTCTCTGAGTGTGGAAGGCATTTTGCCTTAGAAAACCACCATTGGGATTTTTTTTTAAGAAGTTCTTGCGTTATTACGAAGTTCCAAGTCTACCAGAAAAAACTCTTGCACACTGTGGTCATTGCTGTACACAAAGTTCTCCTGGTTCTGCTCCTTTCACTCAGCATCAGATCGTATAAGTCCTTCCAGGCCTCTCTGAAGTCTTCTTGTTCATCATTTCTTATAGCACAATAATACTCCATTACATTCATATACCATAATTTATTCAGCCATTCCCCAATTGATGGGCATCCCCTTGACTTCCAGTTTTTGGCAACTACAAAGAGTGCGGCTATAAATATTTTTGTACATGTGGGACCCTTTCTCATTTTTATGATCTCTTGGGGATACAGTCCTAGTAGCGATACTGCTGGGTCAAAGGGTATGCACATTTTTGTAGCCCTTTGGGCATAGTTCCAAATTGCTCTCCAGAATGGTTGGATGAGCTCACAGCTCCAACAATGAATTAGTGTTCCAACTCTCCCACATCCTCTCCAGCATTTATCATTTTCTTGTTCTGTCATGTTTGCCAGTCTTATAGGTGTGATGTGGTACCTCAGAGTTGTTTTGATTTGCATCTCTCTAATCAAAAGTGATTTAGAGCATTTTTTCATATGATTATAGATATCTTTAATTTCTTCCTCTGAAAATTGCCTGTTCATATCCTTTGACCATTTATCAATTGGGGAATGACTTGTATGATTATACATTTGAGTCAGTTCTCTATATATTCTAGAAATGAGGCCTTTATCCTCAAGCTTAGCCATAAAAATTCTTTCCCAATTTACGACATCCCTCCTAATTTTGGTTGCATTGGGTTTGGTTGTGCAAAACCTTCTCAGTTTAATGTAATCAAAATTATCCATCTTGCAGTTCATAATGCTTTCTAACTCTTCTTTAGTAGAAAATTCTTCCTTTCTCCATAGATCTGATAAATACACTATTCCTTGCTCCTCCAGTTTATTCATGGTATCAATCTTTATACCTAAATCATGTACCCATTTGGACTTTATTCTTGTGTATGGTGTCAGGCATGGGTCTATGCCTAATTTCCGCCACACTGTTATCCAGTTTTCCCAGCAATTTTTGTTGAACAGTGAGTTCTTATCCCAGAAGCTGGGGTCCTTGGGTTTATCAAACAGAAGGTTGCTGTATTCCTTGCCTACTGTGTCTTGAGTGCCTTAAGCATTTTTTTGAAATAAAGGAATATAGTTTGCTGAGGGGAAGGAGTGGTTTGTTTTTGAAAGAGAGTTATGAAAGAGGGACCACAGAATGGTAGTGACTAAGTTGTGTATAAGGAACAGTTTACAGGGTTGTTTGGCTGGAGGAAAAATGTGAAGCAGAGAATAGCAGAGTATGATGCGGAGTAAATAAAAGGAGGCAAGTTGATAAGATCCCTACATTTTGCAGTAAGAAATTTGAATATTACTAGTTCTTATGGATATGGTGGATTAGGCTTGTGGGACTTTTGTGTGTGTGTGTGTTCACATTTCTTTCTGGCATCCATTACCTATACCATTATGGTGTTGTGGAAACAGTTCTGTACTTAAAGTCCAGAGAAGTATGGTTTTGGATTCCGTTTTGGTGCTTATTAGCAGTAAGACCAAGGGTGAGTTTCTTAACTTCTCTGGGTTACATTTACTCTTCTATAAAATGGAGATAATATCTGTAATACTTACATAACAGAACTTTTGTGAGGATTGAGATAATGCATATAAAGTACTTTGTAAACCTCAGAGCACTATGTAAATGTCAGTTCTTAGGATTGATTCTTATATTCAGCCTCTGAATAGTCTAGGTGGCAGCATAGACCACTAAGTAGCTTAAGTATGTTTTTAAGGCATGAGGAAATATATTAGTTTTCTTTTTTCAGATTTTAACTTAATCAGATTTGCTTCTTAATTACATATATAATGTTGGCAATCAACTGAAAGAAAATTACTTATATTTTTTAGGCTTAGACATCCATTTTAAACCATTTTTTGAGAGCTGTTTTTTAGGTTTATTTTCATATCTTCTGCAGCTGATACAGCTCATACATAGTATGTAGAATTTAATGCAGCAAAAAAAAAAAAAAATGCGTTATAAAGATTGTTGTATCCTATCAACAGTCCAACTATTGCCGAGGTTTCTTGCTTTGTATATGAATCATGAGCCATTACTACAGGAAAAAGTAGAAACTCCCCTTGGCAGACTCTGGCAATAGTTGGAGCCCAGCAGGTGGTAAGTTCCTGAAGGTTATCAGCTAATACTAATACTACCATGTATTTTATGTACAGTCAATCATAGGAGACCACCTGTTGTTCCAAAGAAAACTGGTCTTTTTGACAGGTGGTCTTCAAATACAGATTCCTGATAGTTTATAGTATGAAATCTGCACTATGACAATTCACCTTTTTAGGCTGGTGCCTTTCCTTTAGAGGTGATCTCCTAGATGGATTTCACAGTACTACCTTACTCTGAGGAGTTCAAAGCACTGAAGGTGAGGGCAGATAGGTGAACTGGGATGCTAAATAAAATCCCTCATCTCTGCAGTGGCTTTTTTCATAAGTCACCTGGGGCCCTCTAATGGTCCTGAGACTTGAATCTCTGTGATTTGAACCTGGAGGCGGAACATTTTCGTAGAGGCCTTTGACATTTTCCCATGTTTCAGTTCCAAAAAGCCTTAGTTGTTTTTTTTAACTTTCTGGTGATGGTGAAAGATGTACTCTTCATGGTGAAGGCTGAGGACTCCTTTTTAAGTATGGTTTGACTTCTGATTGCTTTTTACCTTCCAGTAAATTGTGTTTATGTTGTACACATACAGTGAAATTTGTGTATGCTCTCAGATGCTTCTTACTTGCATGTTTGAATTCCAGTTGCTTGCCTTGAGCACCTGTTATTTCTTCCCTATAATGTCCTATAATTCTGATAGATGTGCATTGTAACTCTTCAGCCTTTGCTTAGAGAAGTGCATTATTTGCCTCCTTGGTATCTTATTTGGTAAGTGTTCTCCTGCTTAAAAGGTTCTAATTGCTCCTTCTATACACTATTTGTATACAAATCACATTGAATAGTAAGATTATATTCTCTAGGAACCAATCCTGATGAACTAGAGACATTTAGCAGGTGAGTAGGAAAATAGAAGGTAAATGCCTATTTTTCTACTCTCAGTATAATTTTTACTGCTAATAGCAATCTTCTCTTCTAGGAACTACTCTGTATACTCATATAGGTATTGGCTATGGACAATGCTGTCTTGGATTGTATTTCATGGTCTTACTGCATAACATGTCCTTGTACCCATACAAATTCTTAGTGTAATCATTCATTCTCCATGTCCTTCCCATACCAGACCCTCAAAATGTTATTCCCTTTCTTCCTTTTTTTTTTCTTTTGCTTTGGTGTTTTGGGAGGCTACTGGGGCTAAGTGACTTGCCTAGGGTCACACAGCTAGGCAGTGTCTGAGGCTGGATTTGAACTCAGATCCTCCCAATGTCAGGGCCAGTGCTCTATCCACTGTGCCACCTAGTTATCCCACTTTCTTCCTATTTCATAAATACTTTGATATGCTTTTAGCTTTTCCTTCTGTGAATGCTAGTTTACTCTCTGTATAAATGAATGAATAAATGAAAAAAGTTTATTAAGCACTACCTATGTGCTAGGCACTGTGCTAAGCACTGGGGATACAAATGTCAAAGTGAGATAGCCCCTGCCCTCAAGGGGCTCATATCCCAGGAGACAATACATATCAAGGAGTGGTACTCAGAGAAGGCAGTTAAAGGGATGATGAATATATCTATAAAAGGTGATCACCATATTCTTTCCAGAAGCAAGGGTAACTTTGATTCCTCTTCCCAGAGTATTAAGTGGAAAATATAAGTGTGTTTGTATGATACATTGACTTCATGTTCTTAGGAAGTCAGATGGGAAGATACCCAGGCATGGCTGGAAGGATGAGATGTGAAGTAAGGAAT
Organism: Notamacropus eugenii; assembly: GCF_028372415.1. NCBI lineage: Eukaryota > Metazoa > Chordata > Mammalia > Diprotodontia > Macropodidae > Notamacropus > Notamacropus eugenii. Next base: position 425,046,897 of record NC_092873.1, on the reverse strand, counting down.
CAGAAAGCTTTAATTGTTTACTGTGTGCCTGGCATTACGCTAAACTCTAGACATACAAAAAAATATAAAAATAGGGGAGATAACAAAAGATGTATACGTATCCAGAATAGATGGGAAGAAATCTCAGAAGAGAAGGCATTAAGAGCTGGGGATACAGAAATGCCTCCAGCAGAAAGTAGAATTTGAGGTGAGACTAGAAGGATGTCAAGGAAACTGAGGTAAAGTTTGAACTCTTTCAACAATTAGGTTTGCTCAGCCCCAGGTATAAAGTAGTAGGGTTTTATGATTAATTTTGGCTAGTATAGCTTGATGTGTTGTGTTTAAATAGACACAGACCTAATTTTTTGATATTTACTTCTAATCACTCAAGTCTGACCTCACAAAATGTTCTTTTTTCTTACTTGCTTAGTGCTTTTAGCATTCATTTATTTAGAAATTAGGTAGATTTTAAAGAAGATGACTTCACGCAGCCAATTTGTGTTCCTCCCCTCCCCCACTCCTCCAGTTTATGAGAGATGTTTCTGGTAAATTTATTTTACCTAAGAAATTTCATTCCTAGGCATTTTAATAATCTGTTTTGAATCACTGTGCTAGTGATGAATGACAGAGTTTAGAGAATTGAGAGGAAGTGTGAATAGATCACTAGATTGTTGTGGTCAGAAGCCAAGAAACTGAATCCACATACCTTTGTCCTATTGCACTTTGGCACTATTGTACATGTTAAAAAGGAAAATCACTCGGCATGAAACAGCACTATGTGATGGATGGTCTTATGGTAACAGTGACAAGACACCGGGGAGTGGACAGAAGACCTTTAACTCAACATTTCCTTTCTTTTGTGGTTTGCTTTGCGGACCAGAATATTGTTGTTTCCCCCTTCCAACATGGTGTATTCATTTGCTTTCCATAACTGTGTCCACAGGTTATAGAAAGGCACTGGCATCAGGAAATCAAATGGAAATTGATCTGTAGAAATGATTTAAAAAACAAGTCCAGTTTTGATGAGAAACTCCTTTGATTTTGCATAAAATTTTGATCACAAATAGGTATTTACGGTCTAGAGTCCAAAAAAATTGAATGGAATTAGATTTCTTTTTGTCCTTCCAGGAACTTATACTATAACAAAGCAGTTGTTAGACTGGTGGAATTCATTTATTTATTTCATATTTATTTATTATTTATTTTTTTACTTCACTATTTCTTTTGGAAAAAAAGTTTATATATAAATCTTTTGTAGACATTTTAAGGGTCTTAGAAAGGAATGAAACTAAGAAAATGATGTGGATATTTTGACTTGGCAAACAACTCATTTGAAATTTCAACTTAGATACCAGCAACATATTTTTACCTTTATAGTCATTGAAAACTATGCCTTTTTAAACAGCTTGATATGAAGTTAGTAATTTCAGTTCACAGATATGCCAGTAACAGTTTTTTTATCTTCTGGTCTTTTAGTTCGAAAAGATTTAAGTGGTCTTGATGATGTGACACTTACCAGCCAATCAGAAGGTGGAGGTGAGATCTTTTGTAACAAACACATTTTATTTGACTTTTTGCGGTGACATCCTCTTTAAAATCTAAATATGACATTCATTTTCTTTACATACATTCTATATTACTAAATTAAGTTCAACTTGTATGTAAAATCTGATAAAAATTTCTGCTTGTAATTATGGATAGGATTTTCCAGAAAACTGTTGAATAATTATTTCATAGCAAGATCTTTGAGATTAGAGGCTGGCATTGTTGCCTGTCTCATGATAGACATCCAGAATTATGTACTTGACAAATAATTTCTTTTGCTGAATGTTTTCTCATCTAAGAAATGGGAATTATTATTGTGATTATTATTATTGTCGGTACTACTACTACTGTTAGCTAGCATTTAGGGTTGGAATGGTGCTTTAAATATGTTACTCATTTGATCCTCACAGCAGCTCTCTGAGGTAGCTGCTGTTATTGAACCTATTTTATAGATGAGGTAGCTGAGGCTCAGGAAGGTTGAGTTACCCAGAGTCACATGACTTAATGTCTGAGTCAGGATTTGAACTCAGGTCTTTCTACTCTGAAGTTCAGTACTCTGTCTACTGTACCTAGGAATTTTTAAAAACAGGTCTTGGAAGTCTTTTATAAAAAAAAATTTTAATTTATATTTTTAGTTTTACATCACTTAGCTGCCAATGTATTCCTCTTTCCCTGACCTCAAGCAATAGCTTGGATTGTTGTCTATAGCAAGATTATTTTATCCATGCATAAAGGTATTGATACTAAATTTATGATTCTAAATAAGCTTCCAATTTAATTTTTATTTTTGAATGCCAGATATAAAATACAATCACTTTTATTATCCTAGTGCTTTATACCCACAGCCCAGATTTGCCTTAATATTGGTAGATGCTCACCCTATTTTGTTCACCACATTTCCTATTTCTAAATAAAAATTAATTGTATTTTAGCATATTTATCTTAGCGAAAGTAATCTGGATTTGTTTGGTTTGTTGATTTCTGGAGTCATTGGACCTCTATTTTCATAAGAGAAACTTGACAAAATTCAATATTTATATAGACTATATGTCCTGACAGTTTTTTCTTTTGGAAACAATTTTTACTTATATATTTTTTTCTCATCACCTCTATTTCCAAATATATCTCTATCGAGTGAACCATTCCTTGCCCCAAAGAATAAAAAGAGGGCAAAAAAATCTAACACACTAATAAAGTCTGACAGTATATGCAGTGCTCCATACCTGTGGTCCCCCTGATTTTTTATAGAAAGGAGGGAGGTCCTATGCTTAATTTCTCTCCTCCTATTGCTTAATTTCTGATATAGATGACTAAACTGAACCTCTCTAAAATATGACTGTTGAAACGAGAATTATAATTTGAGACAAAACCTTCCAAACTACAAAGCCAGTTATGCACTTGTGAGAAATGGTTTTAATATTTTAATATTCAGGCAGCATTTCTTGTGTTTTTAATAACAAAGTTGTGGAGAGACAGGCAAAGAATTAAAGCTCCCAATTTTCAATCCTTTAATTAGTTCACTGGATCATATTTCCTCAGCAAAGATGGAATGTGTAAGGTTATATAAAAACATACCTGTGAGGTGAATATTTCATATATTTATTGAGTACTGGCATTATTTATTGTAGCCCAACATAATGAATTATAATTCTCCTTTTTAAATAGGATCTTAAGGACTTCAGGGTAAAATAGATTTTACTGCTAAAATTGTCTTCAGTTTGATATCAAAGCAAGTTCAATGACTGGCCACAACAATACAAAGAGGGAGTGCCAATTATAGGTAGTAACTTATGAAGCCTTAGAACTAATTTCTAGTGGTGGGCTTTGGTAAACAAAATGACAAATCCTCTAACTGATATGAGATAGCATATGGAAATAGCCAGGCAGGAAGAGTTCTGTAATTGTGGCTGATACTTGGCATTCATATTTCCCTGCCCTTCTTGTTCATGTCCCTAGGTTTCTCCAGTGACAGCGATCTGCTCTCTCTGACTGTTGATGTAGACTCCCTTGCTGAATTAGATGATGGAATGGCATCCAATCAAAATTCTCCCAGTAGAACTTTTGGTCTCAGTCTTTCTCCAGAACCTTCAGCACTAGCTTCTGTTGCTTCTGATAAAGAAAGAAGCAAAACAGAGGAAGAGCGGGAAAGTCGTGGTCTCTTTGTTGGAAGCCTAAAATCCAAACTTGGCAAAAAAGATTATTTGGAGAAAGCAGGTGAATTAATAAAGCAGGCTTTAAAGAAAGAGGAAGAGGAAGACTATGAAGCTGCATCTAGTTTTTATAAGAGAGGAGTTGATCTACTCTTGGAAGGTGTTCAAGGTATGGTTTCATCTAATTGGTGCATTTTGTATGTGTCTCTCTATGTATTTAAATATCTATATCTATATATAAATATACATTACTTAAAAATATGTATACATAGATATACACACATAATCTTTATATGTAAGTGATCTCCATGTATCATTTTTTTCTACATATATAGGATGTTAAAACTTAAAAATGATGCTTTATATGCCAGACATATACTTTTTATTTTGAGTTCCATGCTATATATAAAACAGCCTTTGAAGTTATACATTTCCATATTCATTGGCATTTGTTCCTAATTTTGATAGGTGTAGTTAGCATAGGTCAGCCTTCCTTAACCAGAATTCTCTCTTTGGAATGTTAGTATTTCTCCCAGCTTGGCCAATGTCTTTCCATAGGTATTTCTTCTGAGCAAAAATCATAAAGATTCAGGAGTGATCTTGTCCCAACCCTTCCCTTGCCCCCAGGCTTATGTAAAAATTGGAATTTGGCACTCCTGGTCCATCTCTGTTCTGTCTCATTAATTTTTGCTCCACAACTGTGGATATTTACCCATGGTTCTGTGCTAGACCCTTTTCTTTTCTCTTTCTTGGTAACCTCATCAGCTTCTGCACACACATGCTATATCTGTATATCTACTTCTATATCCATGTCTACATCGATATCTATAATCCATTTGTACTCCCCTCCCCACCCCGCTCCCCACCGTAAACTTCAGTTCCATATTACCAGTTTTGTATTGGACATTTCAAACTAGATGTCCCAGAGAAAGAAAAGTTTATCTTTCCATTGATCTTTTTAATAGTATTCTTACTTTCATGTTGTCTTGTATGTTTTTGATACTTCATTTTAAATGTGTTAGGAATCTTTTGACTGGGAATAGTCCTGTGATTAATTTGCCCCTTTTTTTTTGCCTTTATGAAAGATAATCCTTTTGGTGAGAATCATTTTCCTTGTTTCAGGTTTTATTTAAGAAAAAAAATTTCATCTTTGAAAGAGATGACAGAAAAATAGGAGAAAAAATTAGTATCTTTCTTCTTTACTGTATCATGACCCAGTTCATTGACTTTGAGTTTCTTTACTATCTGTTTTGTTCAGTGTCTGTTTCTCTTTTGTCTTCAACTTTCATTTGATAGTTTTTAAAATATTTAAATGAAATGAGATAAAATATATAAAGTTCTTTGCAAACCTTAAAGTGTTATATAAATGCTATTATGTTAAGTTATAAAGTGGTCTATAAATGTGAGCTACCCGAGTCTTTCTTACCTCACCTCCGAGGTCTTCGGCTGGCCACGCCGGATGCACATATGAGAGAAAGGACGTTCCAGAGTCGAACAGGGGTTGAGCTTTATTACAGGGTCTGGGTTACAAGTGCAGGGGGTCTTCTTTCTTAGGACGAAGAGGGGGAGATTTCCTAAGAAGGCTAAGCTTAAGGGAATGGAAGTAGAAGTACAAGCGGGGAGAGAGGGGGAGGGGAGAGAGGAAAGAAAAGAAGCGGAGCCCTACTTTTCTCTTTGGCTCCACACGTGCTAAGAGAGCTTTTAGGCTTCCTCAATCCTACTTAATCTTCAGCCACACAGTTTGCATCTCAATACCATGCTGTTAGGTAACTAGGTGTGCTCCAATCCGGGACGACCTCGAGGGCAGGGAGACTCCACCCATCAGGTATCTCTGGGGGAGAGGCGGAAATACCCGAGCTAGCCGAGCTAGCTCGGTCTGACCTTCTCGAACCCCCGCTGTTCATGGAGGGCCTCGTAAGACTCTAAGATTTAGAAGTCCCACTTTTACCCGCCCGAGACCGTCCACACGGAATTGAGCTTCCAGTCCCAACAACACATAAACAGTTTCATTCTTTGAAAAGTAGCAGACTAATCATGTTTGATTAACTACTAAACTATAATTTAACAAAAATTAAAACTTCTTTGATTTCAATATGCTATTTTGTTTTATAATATATAGTTTATTAAACTTGATATTAAATGAAAAGTTTTTGGTTTTTATCCATACTTGTGATTTTATTAGAACTTCCATATATAAGTTATTATAAACTAATTACAATTAGTTTATAATATAAATACATGCATAATATAAATATATATAAATAAATATATATAATATATAAAAATATAATTATTAAAAATGAAAACTATATGAGTACTCATTTTTTGCTAACCTTGTGTTTGACACTATTAAAAGTAATATAAAATAATTGAAATAAATAATATCTAATGAGACAAGTCAGTTATTATGTTCTCAAAAATCTGATGTTAGTAGTCAAAATTTTCTTGATTGACAATAAAATGTTATTAAAACATCTAAATTTTTTTCATCGTATATGAGTTTAGTTAATATAGTCCAATATACCATTTGGATATTTAGGACAGGTATAAGCCCAAATACAATGATAACTCAGCTATCTAAGAATTTTTTTTTGCCATCTTTTTTGCCATATCTAAAATATAGTCAAGAATCTGATAATAAATATAAAAAGTTTCTGAGCAGCTAAAAATGATGCCATAAACTACATGAACTATGTAGTTCAGGCACTTCCTTGTAATTCTTATTTTATTGAAAAAAAGAATAGACTTTCTTATCTTGTTTCCAGATGCACAATAAATTGGAAGTAAGTGGAGAGGAGCTGCTCTATGGAGGCCTACTAGCAGCAGTGAGAAGTGGCATCTGTTAGTGTAACACTGAGGGAAGATATAGGAAACCTGTGAAAACAGAGACAAATTTAAAAAGCTCAGCAATCTGAGGCTTCTAAGTGTACAGGTCATAAATATGTAAGGGTGTATTGAGAATGTCACATTACAGTATGGTAATTTTGTGTACTTAGTGATGATCCTATTCTAAAGTGGTTAAGAAATAATCAACAAGTATTTAGTAAGTACCTACTGTGTGCCAGGCATTGTGCTAAGAGCTGAAGTAAAAAGAAATAAATTGACCAGACTCTTGCCTTTCATCAATCAATACACTTTTTTTTTTTGATCATTAGTTTATTGACACTTTTTTTTCAGGTTTTCTTTTTTTTTATATTCACAAAATAAGGTTTAATTTTTAAATGAATCAGCAAACTCTCTAAAGTGCCTGTTTTGTGCTAGACACTGTGCTGCAAGTACAAAAAGGAATAAAAACAGTTGCTGCCCTCCAAAGAGCTTTTGCTCTAGTGGAGGAGATAACAAGCAAACAAGTATATATGAAACACGTTGTACACACGCACACACATGATAGATAGGGAATACTGGCATTAAGAGAGGTTGGAAAAGGATTCCTGTTGTATGTAAGGAGAATTTTGTTATCCTTTTAGAGTTTAGTTTCTTAGGATCCTTGGCCATGGATCTGCTTTCCAGGTGTTTGATAATAATTCCCAGAATAGTTCCAAGGATTCTAGATAGTAGTTCTTAAAACCATAATGACAGGTGGTCCCATTGAGGCTGCGCTGTGAGATAAGGGGTGACATAACATAATATTTACTATACTTGCACAGAATAACGATATTGCTAAAGTTAACTTGTGAGCTTAATGTTGACAAGATGCCATCTTTGTCTGATTGCCCTATAAAGTAGGTGGTCATTGGTCAGTGACTGGGGAAAAACCATGGGGAAAAAACACAGGGAACCCGTAGGGGAATCTGTATGTGCCTCAACTGGCCCCCATTGGGGCTTTAGGAGATATAGGGGAGTACACAGGTGTTCCTGTGTTGATTGACCTCATTGAGACATAGGGATAGTTGCTCTCCCTTCTTGCTGGCCCCTGTGAAAAGGGTGATTAGGGAATGGTGTAGGAACTGGTTCTTTCAGCAACCATTTGAGAAGACTAGACTAGAATAAAAGCTGATTATTAACCCCTCCAAAGCTGTTTGCCTGTCTGACCAGATCAGGGTGAACCTATTAGAGGCTGGAGTCTGAGACATCCAGTGCCTCCTGTGTGTTATCTGTGAAACACCTGTAAAAGAAGAGATTTTACCTGAGCCTTCAAAAAGGTATCATTGAAGAGGAAGAGAAAGGATTTGACAGTTTTTCTGGGGGAAAACATGTACATATATACAAAATATTTTCATATCACAAGATGATAGGGAGAGGTACACCATCATTTGGGAGGTTTAGGAAAGTTGTTTTTTTTTTTTTTTTTTAGGTGAGTTATTGAACTAATCCTTGAAGGAAACTAGGGATTCTGAACTTCCTGTTCCTTTACAAAAATTTCCTGTTCAATACAGAGTGTTACGTGTGAGGAGCAATCAGAAGGTTAGTTTAGCAGGATTATAGTTGATGTGGAGTGTAGTAATGTATGTGTAATAGGGTTAAAAAGGTAGAGGATCAGTTATTTAACAAGTATTAAGGCAAATCAACAAGCATTTATCAAGCACCTGCTATGTACAAGACACTGTATTAAGCTCTGTGGATACAAACAAGGACAAAAACATGGTTCCTGCTCTTGGGGATTTCATATTCTAATGGATTGGGACCAGGTTGTGAATGGTTTTAATGCTAAATGGAGGAGCATATATTTTATACTAGAGATAATACAGAGCCATTGCATTTTGTTGGTTAGAGGAGTGATGCTAACATATTTATATTTTAGGGAAATCAGTAAATTCAGGGAAACCAATTAGAAGGCTATTCTAATAGTCCTGGTGATAGGTGATGAGATCCTGAACTAGGTTATGAGAAGAAAGAGGATATCAAATGTAACCTATGTTGTCGAGGTAGAAATGACAATGTTTGTCAGTTGAGTGGATATATGGAGTGAGTGAGGAGATGTGAATGACCCTGAGTTTGTGATTCTGGGTGACTGGAAGGGTTGTAGCACCCATTATGAAATAGAGAAGTTCAGAAGAAATGTGGATCTGGTGGGAAAGATAATGATGTCGGTTTGTAGTCACTTTATCTTTTCTAGATCAGAGTATGAATTTAAGGACGTTGTTTTGATGCACTCATTTTTTTTTTTAAATCATTACCAAATACACATATTCAGGAGGGAATTTTTGTTATAAAAATTTTTTTCATTTAAAAATATTATTAAGAAATTTTTAGCTCAGATTCAGGCATCTTAAGAAGTACTTTAGCATAAGAAAGCCCATGTATTTTATAGTAATATAGAAGTGCTCTTTGCTCTGTTATATCATCTCAGTTTTGCAAAGAGCCCTCTTTTTAATGGAGTTTTTTTGGTGGTTGTTAAATTGATTATTCTTGTAACAGTTTGAAAAGATGTAAATAAATTCTCACTCATATTTTTCTGTATAAGTGATCATCTGTGAAGTATGTATTGTATCCAAATTGCAGAAAGGGACATATTTTTTTTTTTTTAGTGCTTATAGACCCCTTCTTCACCTTTCCATTTATTTAGCTCTATCGCTATAGAATCCAGTGCAGTTCTTCCACACTGTCATTTTCATTAAAGAATCCACGTATTATATTGGAAGTTTCTCTTTAAAACAGCATTTCTATCTGTAAGTAATAAATATTTCCTTATATTTCTACAGTATGTCACTCATCTGTAATCAAATGAGCCTCATTAATTATATTTGTTGCTGCATCCATTTGCAAATGGAATAGATTTTACTTTATAAATTAATATACTCAGGATCTTCAACCTGATGGACATTTTATTCTTCCTACTGTTATATGTGGGTAGAATCATTTGAAACTGTTTTGCACATGACTTAAAGCATTGTTTCAACTTCATACATAACTTTATATGATGTAAGCAATTCTTTTGATGTCAAAGACATAGTTTTTGAACAAAAATTGCTTTCTTAAAAAACTGATTTTTTTTCTGGAGATATTCTCGTCTTGTCAAAGTAGTTTACATTCACTTTTTCAAGATTTTTCCTTTTTTTTTTTTAATGCTTAAAGCAGCAAAGGCAATTGTACAAAGCAAGCACAACGGTCTCTCTTACTCCTTCAGTAACAGCTCTTGGGAATTCCAGTGATCAATGCAGTGAGCTATATTTTCTGGATTTAGTTTTTCTTTTGTGTTTCTGTATTTCCACTGTTTGAACTATCTCTAGTATCTTGTCTTGAACTGGTTTTAGATATTTCGATGTATTTTCTCTTCAAACTGGTTGTGTTTTTATCACTTGACAATAATAATTTACTAGAAAAAACACAGGCAAGAAAAGTAGAGAAAAAATTTAATTGTTGAAAATTAAATTCCTTTTTTTTTGGATTACTTTTTGAAATATTTCAGTCTTGGAAAAATTTTTGTTTTTGGAAACCAGTTTGTTACATTAAACTTACCAGAATTGATGATGTTGAGAAATAGAACAGATACTATGCTTTTAACTTCCTCAGAAAGATTTTTTAACTTTGAATTCAGATATAACAAGGAACTGTATAACATGCAACTCATCTATGTTATGAGTCCTTGACAGCATATTGTACCTGTATTCATATTCAACATGCACACAATTTGGCCTTATATGTATATATTATATTTAACATGCTATATTCAGTATTAATTGAAGCCAAATTTATTCTTACTATTGAGAACATTAATATTAGCTTGGTTTGTATTGAAAAAGTGATTGTATTTGTGCAAGAATTGTACTTAAAAATACCAGTAATTTTGGCTATTACTTAGCTATCCATTATCATTGGTGACAGACCTTACAATCTGGAAATCTCTTGTATAGGTACACTAGAGTTGTGCATAGGACAAATGTATAACTTTGTTCCATAATCAGTTTATCATTTTAATTACTCATAGCATTTACTACATTTTTCATTTTCAGTAGTTGAAGAATTATCAAAGTTTTCCTTGGTTATGAGTGCTTTCTCCACAGGCACATAGTAAAGTTCTTCTGCAGCTTATTAGATGGTTTTTATAGGTTTCTATGGCCAAAAAAACAGGTGGCCAGGTTTGTAGTGATGACTCCCTGACCAGTCCCATTCCTGAAACCTTTCCCCCTTGGGAAGAACCTTCCTTTTTTTTTTTTTTGCTCCTGTGCCATAGCCTTGAGAACCTGTAGCTTGTTCCATGCTACCAAATTTGGTGAAAAGTTGCACGTATTTTGTGGAATAAATATAGTTCATATGGACAGTTTATTTAGCATAGCATAAAATCTAATCAAAGTACATTTTGATTGTTCACTTAATTTAGATTTGAAGAGTGAACTTTTTTAATGCCCCTTTCCTACTTAGACCTCACAGGACACTTTGCATATCTCATGTGTACTTACTGTATATTATTTTGTCTGTCTTATGTGTCTCCTAGGTGTAAGCTTAGGGATGGAATTTTTGCATCTTATGTAAACCTTATGACACTTGAAATAGTGTTTTGTGCTTAGGAGGGATTTAATAAATATTTATTAAATGAGTCCTTTCTGAATGGGTTTACACAGACTTTTGGGAACGTTGACTTGTTAGTAGAGCAGTGTTTTCTTAAAATACTTAATATTATTCGCATAGTGACTTGTGTGGCAGCTTTTCCTCACGGCTATCTCTGTCTTATTTCTATTAATTATAGCCAGCAGCCTGCTCCGAGATGAAGATTCTCCTTACTCCAAGATGTTTAACTTTTCCAAAATCAACCTGCATTTTAAATGACATGTGATTAAACAAACCAGTACTTGAGGTGACATTTATTAGATACAATTTTCTATTGTCATAGAGCAATACATAATATTACCACTTGGTGGCACCAGAAAATAAAAGTTTCTGTTCTTAAATGTGAAGCAAAGACTATAATTTCTAAGCAAGCAACTAGAACAGACCCCATGTTGGTAACTTTGTTGAATTAACTTTGTGAATTGATTCTTTTTGCCACCAAGTGTTTTTGAGTTATGCTACTTTAAACGAGTTGCCATTTCTTAGTAAAGCTGATTGAAGCTAAAATAGCTTAAAACTTCACTAAGACTTTTGGGATATTCTATATAGTTGATTTTCTCTAAACCGTCTCAACTCATAGTGATTAACCAATGGCCTTCAGTTAGTTCTTTGTTATGTGTTGGGTAGGATAGTCAACTTTTTCTTACTCATAGAAATCTTTAGGAACCACAGGATCTAGGATTTTTATTGTTTAAAATAATAATGTAAAGTGACCTCAATTTTAACTTGTCTGCTTGTGAATCTGGCTGTCCTTCTCCCTTTTGTTTGTGCCTCAGGCATTCTGAGGTCAGTACAATGCTTCTGGCCCATTGATTCCATGAAACAGTACACCAGTCAACAACTAACAGGCAGATGGACATTATCCCTTCATTTGTGGGCAAATTGGGGGCTCAAGCTTGTGAGCTTGATTTGACATTCATGAACAGAAGAGATATTTCCTTGGGGGAAAGGTGATCCTAGTGCAGCAGAATTGTTATTACAGCATCCCTATTTCAAGAAGTACACTATAGCATTTAAATTTTATCTCTTGCTACAATGTTATCTCTTATGACTTTGGTTATCTTGGCTTACCTTGTATGATAAAGAAAATTTATGGTATTTTATGTCTTATTGATTGACCATAGAAAAACATCCTTTCTTCCTGAGAAAAGTAGTAGTAGATTATATTGGAGCTGTAGCTAGTTGGCACACTTCCTCATTTCATTGCTTTTGCCCCATGTTTTGAGTGAAGGTAGTACTTGTCTTAAAGAGGCCCATCTGAGTTGTTAGTAGATCTGATGAAGATTGCCCATGTCTTTCTTCCCTAGCTGGTACCATACCATCTGCACAGCTGGGGGCTAGATGCAGTCAGACAATAGCAGCCATGCCTTTTACTTATACCCAGGAAAGAACAAAGCACGGCCTGGTAGTGGAAACATTGACTCAGTTTGAAACTAATAATCTGCTCCCATCTTAGTCTGAGGTTAACATATTAGATTAGAATGCCCATTTCTAAGTGCTCAGGTCTCCTTCATGGAAGTGAGGTAACTCTCCAGTTAATCCAGGCAAAGTTTTTGAGTAACTCGGACTTTGTGTTGAAATCTATCCCTTGTTTTTTTCCTGCCTTTTCATTTGTGTGCTGTAGGAAGCAATTGTTTGATAGACTTGTGGGTGAGGATCATGGATCATAGGGATATATTTGGCAATAAAGAAATGTGGCAAATGACTGTTGGGAAAGAACACATAGAATAGATAGACATATTGATGTGTCTATTTAACTCTTATTTACAGAGGCATATACCATATACCATATACCATTTTTGAGCTTCTTTCTGTTTTTTCTTAAATGGCTTCTCCTGACTATTTTTTTTAAACAGAAAGAAAAAGGTTTGATGGCTGTCTCGCCTTTTAAGAATATTCTGTTTAGGAACTCTATAGTATGTTAATATGATGCAAATTATGCAGTAAATATCTTGTTGAAAACATCTGGTAGTTTTACTGCCTTAGCCCCAGATGTGGCTTTTTTACTTTTTTCATGAATGTTGCATATCTTCTGAGTTCTTAATTTTCTCATAGCCTCCAGTTACATGTGTTACATAGCATCACTAAACATTGGCACCTTCCCTTTCTTTGAGAATCTTGAAGGTTTTTTTTCAGTGGGTCAATTTTAGCATTCACTTGAGGAATAGAAGTCATTAGTAACACAATCTACAAAGCAATTTGCAACATTTTGTCACATCCCCAGTTATATGTATCCTGACCTAAGTGGTATCTCAATCATGTTCTTTAAGTCCTGTCCCAATATGCTAAAAAAGCACATGGTCCACAGTACCTTGCACATAGTAGGTACTTAATAAGTGCTTGTTGTGTTGAATTAACTATGCCTCCTATGGACCTGTTGAATCATCAAAAAGGGTTGAGAACTGAACTCCTTTTAAGGTGCCTCTGCATACAGCCCAGACTCTTTGAATTAAATTAGAAGCACTCAAAGCACCCAAATACTTTAGCATATTTTTTAACCTCTTTATGTGACAGTTACTAAAATATTGGCATTATTAGGGAGTCTAGATAATGAAATTTATCTAGGAATTTTAGAATGCTAGAAAACATGAAGAGTAGAAGCAGATTATGGAATAGAAATCTCCAATTGCTGTGCTTTAGAATCACTTAACAAAATTGTACTTTTGTAACCCGGGCTGTGACATGATACCCCTCATTTTCACTCCTAGGTTGGCTTATTCAACCTGCTCTCCTACTGGCAGCTATGATATTCTCAAAGAGTAGCTACCACCAGGCTGCTGCAACTCACAACTCTTTCTTAAAATATGAAGGATAACCTTAGCGTAGGCTGGATAAAATCCTGCTATTTGCTACTATAACTTTTGAGCTCCAACCAGTGTGCTTCTCGTTTATACAAAATCAGTAATCACAACCCTGTTAATTTTCCAAAAGATGAAGCAACAGTACTAGTAGTATAACATTACTCATCGGAAGGCAAAATCAGGAATAATGAAGCACTAGTTACTTAGTAGAAGATAAAAGCAGGAATAGTTAAACATCACAGAGAATAGGATCCTGGGTCCTATTCTCCCTACCAACGCTCAAAGTTCATGGTGTCCATAGGGGAGAGTGGACACACTTTCTTATATCCCATTATATCCATGTATATCTCCATATATATGTGTATATATCCCATTCTTATATTCCATTCAATTCTGACCCCTCCTTTTCCCCATTCTCTCACTTGTTTTCAGTCTTTCCCTGTCTGCTGTCTGTTTCCGTACTGCCTAAAAAAATCGATATCTCCCCATTCTCAGAAACCCCTCAATTCTGCATGTCAGCTAGCTATCTCATAGAGTCTTTCCATCCTTTCATAACTAAACTCCTTGAGAAGGCTGTCTATAATTGTTGCTTCTGTTTACTTCTTATGACTCTCTTTTTAACTCTGCAGTCTGGCTCCTGCCCTCATCATTTCAACTGAAACCAATCTTTCAAAAATTACCATTAATCTCTTAATTGCCAAATATTATGGCCTTTTCTCAGTTCTCATCCTTTTTTTTTTGCTCCTTGGCAGGCTTTGATACTGTTGATAACCCCCTTCTCTCTTAGTTCTCCTGCCTATAAGACTCTTTCTTTTCAGTCTCTTTTGCTGAATCTTCATGCAAGTCATACCCCCTCACCACAGATATCTCTCAAGGCCCTCTTCTCTTCTGTTCTCTTTGTATTGTTTCCCTTTTTCTTTCTCATCAGCTCTCATGGATTCAGTGATCATCTCTATGCTGATGATTCCCAGATCTCTCCTGATCTTAGTCTTGCATCTCCAGCTGCCTTTTGGATATCTCAGAGTAGATGTTCTGTAGATATCTTACATGATCTTTCCCTCCTAAACCCTCCCCTCTTCCTAACTACCTTATTACTCTTACAGGTACTACCTGTACCTGTCACCCCAGGCATCATCCTAGACTGACTTCTTGCACTCTTTCACTCTCCTTATAGAAACGGTGGCCAAGTCCTTTTGCTTCTGCTTTCACAAATCTCTTATATTCTCTCATTCTCTCCTCTGCCATGGCCACTATGCTGATGTAGGACCTGATGTCTAAACTAACTGCAACCAGCTGGTTGGTCTTCCTGTGTCAAGTCTTTCCCTACTCTGAGCTATCAAAGTATTCTTCCTAAAGCAAGCAGCTGACCATATGACTCACTCTACTCAATAAATTGACTTGAATTGACTTAAGGAAAGCTAATAGGGAGACACATGAGTGGCAAAATCTGTGTGTCATGTATTTAATAACTCTGATAACAGGCCTTGATGCCCTTTGTCCTTTAGGAACAATATGTGTTATGTGTAATTACTTCTGGTAGCTTTTCCATTTCTGGTCCTCACTGCCCTCCTGCTAGGCAAAGCTTCTCTCCTTCTCTGGAGCCAAGGAAACAGTGACAAGTTCTTTTTGCTCACAGCCACCCTCAGTAGGGTATTGAAAAAGGTGTTATGCTCTTTCAGTGAAAAGCAGTTCCCTTAAGTCAGAAAACTGCCAAATTTCTCAGATCTGCAAATTAGCAAGGATTCTGTTTTGCCCATCAACTTCAAGCATCTTCTTACAGCAAAACATGTTCAAAACCTCTGTTTCTTCTTCAGTTGTATAATTACAAACCAGAGAGGAAAAGAGAAGGAGATCTCGAAGAAGTTTTCCCTCTCTCAGACATCATATGGTGCCCAAGAGGAACAAACTCACTATCCTTTGTGAAGGAGCAGGATTTAGCTCTTAGCCAATGGGCTTCCTGCTGTTGTTCCAGTCTTTTCCCAGCTGACTAGGAAAATGATGCCTCTTCTAATCAGGAAGCTCCCAGGACAGCAGACAGAGAATCTGCAGTTTTAGTTTGAAGCCTTCTGGATCTTCTTTCCTTGGCTTCCTTTGACTCCAGCTCTTCAGATTACTCTCCTCTTTGTCTCTTCATAAAACTCCTCGGGCTTCTTTACTGTTCCTAAGGCCTCCTTTGGGTCAGTGACTCATTTTTACCTTCCGAGGTGAAAGCTCCATTCATTTTTCTGTCAGATGTGATCCTTATATAATCCTTACATAATAACTTCCTTATATAATCTTCCCATAATAACAAACAGCCCTATTATTGTGTCATTTAAAAATTTCAAAATCCTTTAAAAATGTACATGCAAATTAGCTGATGGACTCTAATGCCCTGTAGCCACAGTTACCTCGCTTGTTGCTCTGTCTTCAAATAGATCCCCTAAGTATGTCCAACCTAGGCACGCTGTGTCTTCCTATTCTGCACAACAGTCTGTGTCTCTTCCACTTTATCTCAGAGACCATTTATCCATAAGTGGATTTTATGATTTTTTTCTTACACAAATATCCTTTTAATAAGCCACTTTTAGCATCTGAAGTGTTCATATAGAAAAGAGAAAGTAGTTTACACTTGGATTCTTCTTCATCCTGATATAGAGGTGACCCTCAGTTCTCAAAGTCTATTCTAGTGTAGTACAAACTCTGAGAAGTCTTACTAACTGGAGTAATTTTCAGTATGGGTTCAGCAATAGACTTGATCTCTCTTATTTGAGGACCATCTTAGCTTAGTTCAGAGAGGTCATCAGTAGAGTGTTGACCACGGGGAGATTTACTTTCTCAGTAACAGCATCTCATGAGAACCATCTACCAGGAGAATGGATAATAGGATCATAGGTTTTGTATTCTGCATCAGCTTAGGGAATACCTAAGCTAGTGAAATCATGGATCCTTGATGTATTGAAATATATTTCAGAAATGAAAATTTATAAAGCTAACATTTTAAGCATTAAATTTACTTAGCCAAAATTTACTTAGCACTTTCTTCTCATAAAGTACTGCACATATATAATAAAGGAAATAATTGGCATTTAAATTTTTTTCTCCCTAGTAAGAAACAGATGAGTGGATACTTGAAAGGCTACTATAATGAATTATTTGAAGGTAAATAATTGAGGCTTTGGACTAAGAAATGGACTAAATTATCTCTTAAGATTTAATTTACTGGGGCGGTGGTTGGGCACTACCGCTGTCCTGTCTCCCCAACTTTGTCTAAAGTTTTTTCATCACTTAGTAAGAACTGTGATTCTCTGTATCATTCAAATTACCTTCCACATTTTTTTCCCCAACTAGTTAGAAATAGAGTGACATTCTTATTTAGGAAATTACCTTGAATATGATGGTAGCTTACTTTTCAAAGAGAAAGAAATATTTTAAATTACAAAAATATACTGTACATAAAATATCTTTCCATGGCCCCTACCTTCTTTAGCTTTTCACCTCTGAGACTGAAGCTTTTATTTGCTATAAGTTCAGTTACTTCCTTTTTTAATGTCCCTTTTACTAATGTAACTTCTTAAAATTTGCTATCTGAAAGCACTAGAATGAAGTATTTTAAAATGAAAAAAAATTTTGAACTAGTGACTCAACTCTCCCCCTAACCCCTTCTTAGTAGAAGATCTGGAACTCAAATTCATGTCTTATAACTCCTAATCTATTTATTATTTTGTCAGCTATTTCGCTACTTATGGCATAGGTAATCCTGAGCATCATTTATTTTGTTGGCCTCAGTTTTCTCATTTGTTAAATGAAGAGGTTGAATTAGATAACTTGTTAAGATGCCTTCTGGCTCTAAATCCTTTAGAAGCTGTCTAATCTTATCTAAAGATAGATAAAGCATTTATTAAGTGATTACTATGTGCTAGGCATTGGAAATACAAATACAAGCAAACTTCTTATCATTAGTGTAAGATAATAATAATAATAACAGAACAGCAACAAAACAATAGCTTTTCTAGGGTACTTTAAGGTTTGCTGAGTGTTTTATAAATATTTCATTTTATCTTCCCAACAACCCTAGGAAGCAGGTGCTTTGATTACAATCATTTTATAGATGAGGAAACTGAGGCAATCAGTTGTTAAGTGGCATGCTCAGGGTTACACAGCTGCCGAGTGTCTTCCTAACTGTACACTGTCTTCTGAGTCATATGTGGCCTTCTAGCCACATGATATTTGTTAATTTTTGGTTTGATCTACAAATATTTATTTATTTGTTAGTTGGCAGTTAGTTGGTATGCGGTATGGAGCACTGGAGTTGGAGTTAGGAAAACCCAAGTTTGAAGCCTACTTCAGATATTTACTAGCTCTGTGATCTTGGGTATATCACTTACCCTCTTAATCTCAGTTTCTTTGCCTATAAGATGGGGATGGTAATAGCTCTCCTACCTCCTACCAAGATTGTAGAGTGGTTTTTTTTAAATAATGTAAAATATTTCTTTTTATTGAAATTATTTATTGAATGATAATGGTTTGACATCTGTTACCTTTCAATGTTTAGAATGGTTTCAGAGGCAGCTAGCTTGTGCAGTGGACAGAGTGCTAGACTTGTGGTTAGGAAGAGTTTGAATCTTGCTGCTTCAGATACTTACTAGCAGTAAGATTGTGGGCAAGTCATTTCACCTCTCTCAGCCTCAGTTTCCTTATCTGTAAAATGGGAATAATAGCACCTTCCTCATAGAGTTGTTATATTAAATGAAGTAACATTTGTGAAGCTCCTTGTAGACCTCAAAACTTTGTGTAAATGCTTATTATTATTATTGTTGTTGTTTAAAAATTTTTTTCCTCAAAAAACAAACAAACAAAATTTTGGCACTTAAAAGGATTATCTCAGCAGAATTTTCTGTGGGAATAATAATTGAAATTTTCATAGGACTTTATTGTTTGCAAAACACTTTACATACACTAGCTCTCATTTTGGCCTGTCCCTTTGAGCTGAGTAGTACAGGTAGATGAGAAAACTGAAGTTTGTAGAAGTTCATCAACTTGTCTACAATCACACTGTTAGGAAGTGCTAGGGGTAGGATTTGAACTGAGATCTTCCACAACCCACAAGCCCTGCTTTCACCTTAGAAGAGCTTGTTTACTCAGAATAATTCCTTCTTTCGTGGTTCTGGCTAAACTAGGTATAATTTGTTCCATGGGCTTTATTTTTTCTTTTTTGGAGGAAGAAGATCATAGAGGAAACACAAAGTATGCCTTATATTTAAATTAAAAAAAACTTAGTTTTTGTCAGATGTGCAGAAAAATTTTTTTTTAAAGATTAAAAGCTATATTTCCATATACTTTAAGGATATCTTATAGATGGATTATTATCAATAGTGTGATTATTACAGTGATATATATGTGCGTCTGTCTGAGGTATGTTTATCTGGGTGTGTGTATACACATATACACACATATCACAAATAATCTCCCTCTCTTAGCCTCCCCTATTCTCAAAGGATTAATTGCTCAGTAATTAGACCCTATGTATAGTAGGGTTTTATATATTGTTAAAGTCAATTATTAACCTGAATATAAAATACTGCTTCTTTTAGGTAGAATTTCACAAAATTATCTGAGACTGAGGATGAATACTGTACCATTGCAAAAAAAAAACAAACCAAAAAAGCCCCCAGCCTTCTAATCAATGATATGTAGGCATTCTTATCAGATAGGAAATTATTGGTACACTGTGCTATTTTCCAAGCAGAATAAAATTAAAAGAAAAAAATCTCAACTTTCTTCTTTTAGGGTACTTCTCTGTCCTTATACTACCTTATGTTCTTTGAATGGTCAAATTTCATTTGGGATGAAAATATTTATTGGAAATTGCATAAAGGAAAGAAGTGAGTCATTTGTTCTCCTTCTGCAGAATTCTAGGTAAAGCTTTGATGTGCAGTAAAGTAGCTATGGAGTTTTATATTCAGTTTGTATGAACAGTAAACAGAGCATCTAAAATAACCACTTGCACATTGCAACAAACACATCATCATTTGCTTAAAAAGAGTTATAATTACAGTTGACGAAGCATGGACACCATAAAAAATGCATTAGTTTGGCTTGACACATTAATTACCTGTTTTTGCAGATGTTTTTATGTATTGTTGTGTGAACAGTTTACAAAATAATTACAGGAAAGTCATATGGAAAATAAACTAAGTGGGTGGTTTCTCGCCTAAATATTTTCATTCATGTGAATCTGTGTGAGGCACAGCTGCTCTGTACCAAATGCAGAGAGATAGATGAGGATTCTCGAAGGGTTTTTATTAGAAGGTCTCCGTCATCAGCATTACCACATTTTTATATCTTTAGCAGCATAGTTTTTAAACATTAAAATGACAGGGTTGATTTAATCCCAGTGATCAAAGAATAAGCTTTGATCTTGATCAGAAAAAATGTAAGTATCTGTAAGATCTCAACACCCCCCCTCCCCCCCAACCTCCCCCAAACCAAACAAAACATCTAAATGGGAAAAGCATTGCTAGTTTATGGTTTTTTTTTAATTTTTATATATATATATTTTTTATTTAACTTTTAACATTTATTTTCACAGAATTTTGGGTTACAAATTTTCTCTCCTTTTCTCCCCTCCCCCCCCCCCCAAACCCAAGCATTCTAATTGCCCCTGTGACCAATCTGCTCTCTCCTCTATCCTCTCTCCCTGTGCATGTCTCTGTCTTCTCTTTTGTCCTGTAGGGCCAGATAGCTTTCTTGACCCCTTAACCTGTATTTCTTGTTACCCAGTGGTAAGAACATTACATTTGGTCCTAACACTTTGAGTTCCATCTTCTTTAGCTCCCTCCCTCCCCAACCCTTCCCCTTGGAAGACAAGCAATTCAATATAGGCCAAATCTGTTTAGTTTTGCAAATGATTTCCATACTAGTTGTGTTGTATAGGACTAACTATATTTCCCTCCATCCTATCCTGTCCCCCATTACTTCTATTTTCTTATGGTCCTTTCCCTCCCCATGAGTGTCGACCTCGGATTGCATTCTCCTCCCCATGCCCTCCCCTCCGTCCTCCCCCCCACCCTGCTTGTGCCCCTGTCCCCCACTCTCCTGTATTATGAGATAGGTTTTCCTATCAAAATGAGTGTGCATTATATTCTTTCCTTTAGTGGAATGTGATGAGAGTAGACCTCATGTTTTTCTCTTGCCTCCCCTCTTTATCCCACCACTAATAAGTCTTTTGCTTGCCTCTTTTATGAGAGATAATTTGCCCCATATAACTTCTCCCTTTCTCCTCCCAATATTTCTCTCTCACTGCTTGATTTCATTTTTTTTTGAAGATATGATCCCATCCTCTTCAGTTCACTCTGTGCACTCTGTCTCTATGTATGTGTGCGTGTGTGCATGTGTGTGTGTGTGTACTCCCACCCAGTACCCAGATACTGAAATGTTTCAAGAGTTACAAATATTGTCTTTCCATGTAGGAATGTAAACAGTTCAACTTTAGTAAGTCCCTTATGACTTCTCTTTGCTGTTCACCTTTTCATGGTTCTCTTCATTCTTGTGTTAGAAAGTCAAATTTTCTTTCTAGCTCTGGTCTTTTCATCAGGAAAATTTGAAAATCCTCTATTTCATTGAAAGACCATTTTTTCTCCTGAAGTATTATACTCAGTTTTGCTGGGTAGGTGATTCTTGGTTTTAGTCCTAGTTCCTTTGACTTCTGGAATATCCTATTCCATTCCCTTCGATCCCTTAATGTAGAGGGTGCTAGATCTTGTGTTATCCTGATTGTATTTCCACAATACTTGAATTGTTTCTTTCTAGCTGCTTGCAATATTTTCTCTTTCACCTTGGAATTCTGTAATTTGGCCACAATGCTCCTAGGAGTTTCTCTTTTTGGATCTCTTTCATGCGGTGTTCTGTGGATTCCTTGAATATTTATTTTGCCCTCTGGTTCTAGAATCTCAGGGCAGTTTTCCTTGATAATTTCATGGAAGATGATGTCTAGGCTCTTCTTTTGATCATGGTTTTCAGGTAGTCCCAGAATTTTTACATTGTCTCTCCTGATTCTATTTTCCAGGTCAGTTGTTTTTTCCAATAAGATATTTCACATTATCTTCCATTTTTCGAATCTGCACGCTATGTTCTGTGATATCTGTCTTTCTCATAAAGGCCTTAGCGTCCATCTGTACCAATCCAGTTTTGAAAGATCTGTTTTCTTCAGTGAGCTTTTGAATCTCCTTTTCCATTTGGTTAATTCTGCTTTTGAAAGCATTCTTCTCCTCATTGGCCCCTTGCACCTCCCTTGCCAACTGAGTTAGGCTAGTTCTCAAGGTGCCAATTTCTTCAAGATTTTTTTGGTTCTCCTTTAGCAGGGAGCTGATCTGCTTTTCATGCTTCTCCCTCATTCCTCTCATTTCTCTTCCCAGTCTTTCCTCCACCTCTCTAACTTGATTTTCAAAATTCCTCTTGAGCTCTTCCATGGCCCGAGCCCATTGGGTGGGCTGGGACACAGAATCCTCGATTTCTGTGTCTTTGCCTGATGGCAAGCATTGTTCCTCCCCATCAGAAAGGAGGGGAGGAAGTGTCTTTTCTCCGGTAAAGTACCCTTCACTAGTTTTATCTCTTTTCCCTTTTCTGGGCATTCTCCCCAGCCCGTGACTTGACCTCTGAATGTTCTCCTCACACACTCCTCGCCTCCTGGTCCTCCCAGCCAGCGTTTGGGAACTGAGATTCAAATGCTGCTTCCCGCCTTAGGATTTTTGGCGGGGGCAGGGCTGCTATTCAGTGTGAGAATTAAGTTCAGGTGGTCAGGGGCAGGGCCGCCTCTCTGGCTCAGTTCCCTCTGGGGGTTTATGCACAGACCTTCCACAATGGATCCAGGCTCCCACCCGTTTGGGGAGCCCCTGTCTGCAGCTGCCTCTCAGCTTCTATCTCCTGGGGGGGCCCGAGCCATGGGGGCACCCCACTCCCCTCTCGACCCGCCAAAGACACTCTCTCACCTACCCCCGTCAGTCACCTGTTGGTGGGGGGGCTTGTGCCGCCGCTGGAGATCCCGTCTCTGGAGCCTTCTCGGAGCCGCCGCCGCAGGTCCGGGCTGGGCTCTGCGTCTGCAGCGCGACGGACCTTTTGCGAGAGGTTTGCAGGTCCCTCTGTGGGTGGAGGGACCCACGTGGCCGCTGGAGATCCTGTCCCCGTAGCCCGCTCGGATCTTTTCCTCACGGTGTTGCTGCCCCCGCGGCAGGGCTGCCCTCTGCTCCCCGTCCCGGCGCCCAGTCCACGGCACGAAGGACCCCCCGTGAGAGGTTTGGAGGTCTCCGGAACAGAAATCTCCCTCGCTCCAATATTCCGTGGTCTCTGGGTGCAGAATTCACCCTGGGTTGGTCCCCTCTAGCCGTTCTGTGGTTTGTGGGTTCGGAGCTGTGTGTATGTGCGTCTTTCTACTTCGCCATCTTGGCTCCGCCCCGCTAGTTTATGTTGAATGAGTTGAAAGAATAGTAGTAACGACTTACCAAAGTCTTTGAGAAAAAGTTCAATGTTTATTTCTCATTTATTTAAGTTATTGAACTTCAATCACTTTCTGTTGTTACCAGATTTATGAGACAGGGATGTTTTTAGCCACCTTTCTATCCCCCATAAATACCATGTGTGTAGTATACACATGAATCAGTGTTTGTTGAATGATAATAGTTTTATATCTGTTACCCGAAAATGCATGTTTATGAAATTTATGAGCAGGTAGCCTTGTGCTGTATTGACCATGCCTCTTTTTTTCTTTTTTTGTAAGCATACGATAAGAGGAAGGCTGGTAGTGATGAACAGAATAGAAAGGGTGAAATAAACTGTTCTTCCTGTCAAATTGGAAGTCCCTGATGCATGTGGCTGGAGTTTTTCTGTATATGTGATGGTTCCTAATTGTGATACCTTGTAATAAAGGATTTAGGTAATATGTATCATTGCCGCTGGTCATAATAGTTGGAGGGATAACATATCCTTAAACAGATAAGATTAGAGATTATGACATATGTGAGAAAGGAGACTGTATTGGTAGAAGATGTATTCCCTGATCCTGGAGGCTAATTTAGAAAGGAATAGGGAGCCTAGGAATGTTTCTCATGTTGTGAATTGAGTTGGATCCTGAAATGGGCTCCTGTAATTACTTATTTTGGGTGTGGTGTGGTAAATCATTTTAAACAATTCAAAGCATTTAAAAATAGACTCAGAGTTTGCATTCTTTATCCTAGTAACTCATTATCTTAAAAGTTTTACAAATTTTTGAATGAAAGGAATAATTTACAATCAGTAAATCTATTGATTTTTCTAGAAAACACTGTATGCATCTGTGTCCAAGAGGTTTTACAAAGCAATTGTATTTGGCTTCAGGTTCTGAAAAGTTTTGTTAATAGGACCTAACTCAAATCCAACGAGTAGAAATAGTTGCAGGTCTATCAGTATGCCAACGATACAATTGTCACTGATGGTAGTGTTTGCTAAATAGATTATTTCCAGCTCATTCTGGCCTCTTCTTTGAGAGTAGATTTTCTTTCTGTCTTTTAAAAGAGTGTGCATTTCATACTTACCTCCTTTTTTTCCTCTAATCATCCTTGCCTGCATGTTAATCTTTAAAAATACCTAATTTTGGAACATAAGGGAAACTTTGGGGCAGTGATTTTTCTTGGAAAAGGTTATCCTCATTAAGGAATTGACCAAGAGTTTTTCTAAGGGAGCAGTTAGTGTATGATTATTTTTTGGGGCAGTTTCCTTTTTAATCCCAAGTAAGTGAGAGAGATTATGTATAGAGAAGAAGGAAATTGTAAAATGTAAGAGAAGACTGTCTTTGATTACATTCAACATTCATGTCATCTACAAGTGAGCCAGTATCCTTCACTCTTATAGAAAGCACAAAAGTTTTTAAGTAGCATTGAAAACAAACATAATTGAAGGAGTGTTTAGGCATGAATTTCAACAGCTTTTTTTTTCTTCTATGCTTAGGAAACTCTGAGAACTTCTGGGTGCTATAGAGTGCTTGGTTTAAGAAACTGTTAGCTGAGGATTGGTTAAATGCTAATGGAAAGATAATTCCCTGGCTGACCAGTTCATGTGTACACTGAAAGGCTGTTGGCTCCCGAGTCATGGTAGATGTGCAGAACCATAAATCACTTTTCTTTTCAAGGTTGTCTTTTGTTGTCAGAACACTTAGGATGATACAGAGATGGTGAAAGAGACCTAAAAAAATAAAATGTTATTAAATATAATAGACTAGCACTTAAAAAATCTACAACCACCAAGGCCATTTCAGAAAACTATATGCCTTTATGAGACTGAAGTTGTAAAACAAAACAAAACAAAACAAAGCAGGTTGTTTTGGATATTCTTTCTTATGTGATGGACGTTAGTGATAACCATGCACACTTGACAAAGGTAGATTACAGATATTATAGAATGTATGTGAGGTAAAGTCCGAGGAGAGACTGATAAAAAGATAAAATATGATACAGGGACAAAGTAACAGAATTAGGAGACCTAATTTTTATTTTTGACTCCAAAAGTAACTTTTATTTTTCGTTACATAAGTATTTATTAAATATGAATGACATGCCAGACCCTGTGCTAAGTGATGAGAACACAAAGACAAAAAACAATAATCTCTGTCCTTACGGAGTTTACATTCTCTTTTGGGTTCAGTTATTAAGCATTTATTTTCTCTTTCTATCAACCTCACCTTGCCAGACCCCAAAAGGGAAAAAAATACAAAACCCTTATAAAAAATAATCATAGTCAAGTAAAACAAATTCTGTTATTAGCCATGAACAAAAATATCTCATTCTTCTTATTAGTCTGTCTTCTCTTTGACATGACATTCTTCATCATTCGTCCTTTGGAGTCATGATTTATCATTGTGTTGTTCCTAGGTCTTAAGTCTTTCAGAACTTTATGTTTTCACATTATGGGTGTTGTATTATAAATTATTTTCTTGCTTCTGCTCAATTTACTCATAATAGGTCTTTTTAGGTTTCTCTGAAACTGTTTTTTTTTTCTGGACAAATATTCTCTTATATTCGTATACTGTAATTGGTTAGCTTTCTTCAGTTGACAGACATATCTTTAGTTTTCACTTCTTTGCTACAATAGAGTCACATCAATAAGCATTAAGTGCCTATGTAAGTGCCAGACACTGTGCTAGTATTGAGGATTATGAAGAAAGGGAAACACAGTCACTGTCCTCAGGAAGCTCACATTCTAAGGAGAGCTCATGTAAACAACCAGGTACATGCAAGATAGGTAGAACATAACTTGGAGATAATCTTAGAGTTAAGGCACTAGCTTTGGAGGGCTCCATGAAGGGCTTCTTACAGAAGGTGGGATTTTAGCTGAGACTTGAAAGAAACCAGAGAAGCCAAGAGGCAGAGATTAGAAGGAAAAGAATTCTGAGCATGAGGGTCAGCCAGGGAAAATGCATAGTGGAGGTAGTTGGAATATCTCCTGGGAGGAAGAGCAAGGAGACCATTGTCACTGGATTATAGTACACGTATTAGGGAGTAAAATGAAAGAGACTGGAAAAGGGGGCAGATTATTAAGGGCTTAAAATCCAGTAATAGGAAGCCACTAGAGTTTATTGAATGGGAGCGAGGATGACATAGTCAGACCTGAACTTCAGGAAGGTCATTATGATACCTGAGTGAAGGATGGACTGGAGGGATGAGAGACTTGAGGTAGGGAGACCAAGTAGTAGATTATTGCAGTAGTCCAGGTATGAAGTTGTGAGAGTCTGCCTGCACCATGGGGATGGCAGTGTCAGAAGAGAGAAGAGAGAGCATACAAGAGATGTTGGAAAGTAGAATCAAAAGTTCTTGGTAATAGATTATATATAGAAGAGGAGAGAGAGAGAGATACAGAGAGAGAGAGAAACTGAGGATGGCATCTAGGTTGAGCCTGGGTGACTAAAAAGGTAGTGGTACCTTCAACAGTTAAAAGAAAGGACAAGGCAAGACTTGTGGGGGAAAGATAATAGGTTCAATTTTAGACCTGTTGAATTTAAGATTTCTGTGGAACATCCAGTTTTAGATGTCCAGTAGGCAGTTGGGCATGTAAGACTTGAGGTCAAGAGAGAGTTCTGAGAATCTTCTTCATATAGATGATTAAGAAACTGATGAGATATCCAAGTGAGATAGTATAGAGGGAGATGAGAAGATCCAGGACAGAGCCTTGGGAGATATGTGACCTGGATGAAGACCAAGGAAAAGACACTGAGAGAGAATGGTTTGACAGGTAGGAGAAGAATCAGAAAAATCAGAGAACAGTGTCAAAAAAACTAAAGAGGAGAGTATGGAAAAGAGGGTAGCTTAAAAATTTAAAAAACCACCACAACCATTTCATAAAACTACATGCCTTTATGAGACTAAAGTTAACTACATGCCTTTATGAGACTAAAGTTATAAAACTAGACAAAATAGCAACAAAAATAGGTTGATTTGGATATTCTTTCTTATGTGATGGAACCTAGTGATAACCGTACATGCTTGATGATGTCAAAGGCTGCAAAAAGATTAAGAAAAATGAGGCTTGAGAAAAGGTCATTAGGTTTGACAATTAAGAAATGATTCATTGGTAACTTTGAGGAGAGCAGTTTCAACTTGGATCTGAAGCTAGACTATTCACATTTGAAAAGAGAGTGAGGGAAAAGGAAGTGTAGGTATTGATTTTAGATGGCCTTCTCAAGAAGTTTTTCTCCCAGAGAGATGAGAGGCTATGTAAGACAATAATTAGCTGGGATGAAGTGAGAGTTTTTTGAGAATCAGAGAGAGAGATACAGGCATGCTTGTAGGCAGCAATGGAAGCAGAGTGTGTGTGTGTATATATATGTATATATATGTATATGCATATGTGTGTATATGTATATACACACACGTATATGTGTATGTATGTATACATACATACATATGTTGAGAGAGAGAGAGAGATTAAGGATTAGTGAGAGAATGAGGATGATAGAGGGTCAGTCAACTGGAAAAGATGGAAAGGAATTGGGTAAAGGGTGCATGACGAGGGATTTTCCTTGACAGGAGAAGGACTATCTTTTCCTGTGTGTTAGGGGTAAGATGTAAGATGAGGAGTGAAAAAGAGAGAGCTCTCCAGGAATGGCTTCAAATTTTTCAGGGAAATATGAGGCAAGATTCTCAGCTCAGAGAGTGGGAAAAGAGGCCCCATGGGAGGTTTGAGGAATGATGAGCAAATTTCAGAAAAACCACAGTGGTGAGTGTGGTAGTAAATTGATTAGGGAGGTACAAAGTGATTGTCTTGCTGGCCAGGGGCTGCTTGAGTATGAGTAGTAGACCCATTCACCATAGCTTTGTGTTTTTTCCTACCTACTTTTGGTATCACTTAAATAGTAATGAAGGCAGTGGATAGTGGTTGTAATCCAAGGCTGGTATTTATCAGGGCAAAGTTGATGATAGCATGAAAGGGCAAGAGACTTCAGTCTAGGGGATAATGCAGAGTTGGTACATCAAAGAATCAAAATAGAAACGGGAGACGAGTATAACTAACATAGGAGTGATAACCTGTGAAAGAACTAAGGGGTAGAAACATTGATTGTCATGGTGAAGACAAAGAATGGTTTTAGGGGTTGGAGGTCAGAGGGGAAGATGGAATTATGGTCAGATAAAAGAATTTCACAGCTCATGAATATAGAAATAGAACACATGCTTGATGGCAAGATCAATAAGATGACTACCTTTTTGTACTTGAGGTGCAGTGGAGGAGAAGGTCGTGGGAAATGAGTAAATTTAGAAACTGGAATGATAGCATGTTTGAAAAAATACACACATGCGCATGTATGTGTATGTATGTATGACTAGTGGCAAAGATCCCTAGTATGAGGGCTGGAGTTAGCAAAAAAAGAAAAAGACCGCTATCTAGCCACTGAATGACCTGAGGGAGGAAGGAGAGTATCCTAGGGATTGATAAATAGCTACCATAACCTTGATTGAGTGATAAATATGGATTGAATAAACCTCAAAGGGGAGGTTACTAAATGATAGAGAAAGAGTCTGAAATTGGTGATAGGGAGCAAGGAGTATTCCAAATCCCCTACCATGAGCAATGTGTTAGGAGGTATCAATGAAAGTACTACCAGGGCTGAAAAAGGTGACCAGGGATGCCTTGTCATAAGGAAAGAGCCAATGAGTCAAAGGAGATAGGAGAAGTGAGGAAGGGAGAAGATTTAATATGAAATCAAGTTTGTTACCTATGGAATAGCATTCTAGAGAGCATAGTGGAAGGGTAGGTAGGGCAAATCTGATATGAGATTTTGGAAGGATTGTTGATAGGCGATGAAAGAAAAGGGAGTAGGCAATGGACACGTGGAAGAGAGTTTGTACAGTTATAGCAAGTATGTTCCAAGTAAGTGAGTATGGGGAGTGGTTGGCTGGGAGTATGCTTACCATTAAGCAGTGAGTTCAGGGAGGCAACTCATTTGGAGGTGATAGATTCAAGAGGCTGGACTGATGGTGGGGAGTGTACAGTGTAGCTATACTTCTCACAGTCTGGAGTCTCCCCAATTACTGATTTGGTGACAGGGTTCTTCTCAGGGTTCCAGGCTACCCAATGCAGTAAATGTTTCTTAACCTCTATTATGTGCCAGGTACTGTGTAAAGTCCTGGGGACACAATTAATAAAATATCCCTGCCCTCAAGGAGCTTATGGTCTAATTGGGGAGGGAGACAACACACAAAAGGAGGCTGTCAGTGTAGAGGTAGAAAGTGATCACTGTGTACCTGTGGAATGTTCTAAGAGGAAAGCAAGCAGCATGACTGTGATGTTGGATGATGGCTTGGTGCTGAATGGGCCAGGCAACCAATATGGACTTGGAGTAGATAGGACAAAAAGAGTGACTACAAATATTTTTGTTCATATTGAACCTTTTATTCTTTCTTTTGTCTCTTTGGTATATAGGCCTAGAAGTGATATTGCTGGCTTAAAGAACATGTACACTTTAGTAACTTTTTTGGACGTAGTTCTAATTTATCCTCCAGAATGGCAGTATCAGTTCACAACTCCACCAAATATTCTTGTTTTTCTGAGACCCTCCAAAGTTTGTCATTTCTTTTTTGTCAACTTTGCCAATTTGATGGCTGTGAGATAGAACTGAGGGCTTGCTTTAATTTGCATTTGACTCAGTTCTTTTAATAAGACCTTTAATAGAGAAACCCCGCAGAGATTTTTTTTCCCATTTGTTTTCTTGTTAATCTTAGCTACATTGGATTTATTTGTGCAAAAAATATAATCAGAATTGTCCACTTTTATGTTCTGCTGCACTCACTACCTCTTGTTTGGTCATGAATTTTTCCTTTTCCATAGATCTGAAAGGCAATTTCCTTCTCATTCCTCTTAATTTTGTTTATGGTGTGACCTGTTATGTCTAGGTCAGGGGTAGGGAACCTGTGACCTCAAGGCCCCATGTGACCTCAAAGCTGCAGATACCCCACCCCTGGTCTAGATCATACTATCCCTGTTTGGAACTTATCTTGGTATATGGTATGCAATGTTGATCTAAATCTAATTCTTGTCAGACTGTTTTCTTTTTTTTTCTGAGCCCTTACCCCTGTAGTTTAGGTCTTTGCGTTTATTGACTACCAGGTTAATTTCCTGCTAATAAACCTCAAAATTTTAACCAGTACCAACTTATTTTGATGATTGCTGCTTTGTAGAATAGTTTGAGATGTAGTACTACTAAATTTTCTTTCTTCCCACTTTTTTTCATTATTTCCTTTCAGATTTTTTTACCTTTTTGTTACTCTAGATGAATTTTATTATTTTTTATAGCTTTTTTTTAAAGTAAGCTGTTGGTAGTTTGATTGGTATGGAACTAAACAATTATTTTGGTAGCACTGCCATTTTTATTGCATTGACTCAGCCTGATCTTGAGCAATTAATATTTCTCTAATTTAGTTGTGTTTTTATTATTGTAAACAATGTTTTGTAGTAATATCCATATAATTTCCATGTGATTCTTGGTAAGTGAACTTTCTAACATTTTATACATTCTGTTATACATTATTTTAAATGGAATTTCTCTTTATCTCATTGCTAGATTTTTTATATATTTGTTATATGTTACAGTATGTTTATTATATCATCAGAAATATTGATTTGTGTGACTCATATTACGCAACTTTACTGAGGCTATTATTTCAGTTAAATTTTTGGTTGACTGTCTACGGTTCTTTAAATATATCATTGTATCATGTGAAAAATTAATTTTGTTTCTTCATTGTCTACACTTTTTCACCATTTTTTCCCTCCTACTTATTGCTATAGGTAGTCTTTCTAGCACTGCGTCAAATGGAAGTGGTGACAGTGGACATTCTTGCTTTGCCCTTAACTGGAAAATTTTCTATTTCATAGAATTCTGGCTCTTGACTACTTTGCCATGTTAAGGAAAAGCCCATTTATTTTTATGTTTTCTAGGACTTTTAATGTAAATATATATTGTATTTTGTAAAAATCCTTTTCTGTTTGTGTTAATAGAATCACATGATTTTGATTGTTCTTGCCATTAATATAGTTGGTTATATTTATAGTTTTCCTAATAATAAAACAACCTTACTCTTTTTGGTATAATTCCAACCTGGTTATAGTGTATGATCTTTGTGATGTTGTTAGAACCTTTTTACTAATATTTTCATTAACATTTATGCATTGTTGTTCATTAAATATATTGTTTTGTAGTTTTCTTTCTCTCTTTCTCTATTCAGGCTCTCCCAAATGATATTTGTATTACTGAAGGAATTTGATGAGTCCTAATTGGTTTGCATAATATTGAATTAATTGTTTTTCTAATGTTTGGTAGAATTAACTTTTAAATGCATTTGGTCTTATAAGTTTTTTTTCCCTTGGGAGTTAATTTATGGCATATTCAGTTCATTTTTCTGAAATTGGCTTGTTTAAATTCACTGTTCTTGTTTTTTTAATTTGAATATTTTGTATTTTTTATAAATTTTTATCTCTAAGTTATCAGTTTTGTTGGCATGTAGTTGGGTAAAATAGTTTCTAATATTCTTCATTTGTTGTGAATTCGTTCTCTTTTCTTTTTTGCTTTTTAATCAAGTTAATTCCTGGTTTATCTATTCATGATTGAAAAAGAAACTAGTGCCTAAATTTTATTTATTCATTTTGATTTTCAATTTGTTAATTTCTTTTATTTTCAAGATTTCTTTTTTGCTTTATATTTGGAGTTTTAAAGTTT
The DNA here is from genome assembly GCF_028372415.1 of Notamacropus eugenii. NCBI lineage: Eukaryota > Metazoa > Chordata > Mammalia > Diprotodontia > Macropodidae > Notamacropus > Notamacropus eugenii. The sequence continues at coordinate 425,014,720 of NC_092873.1, read as the reverse complement.
GTTGTTTTTTTGTTCCTTAACCAATTTTTTTTCTCTTTTTTGGTAAGTTTTCCTCCATGAACTGCTTGAATTGCAAAATTTTTGTATGTTGTCTCGTTGTCATTATCTTTAGTGAAAAGATGCATCATTTCTACAACTTGTTCGTTAATCCACCAGTTGTTTAGGATTAAGCTATTTGTCTCTATTTGATTTTTAATTCTCTCTTCAGTGGCCATTTATGGAATATAATTTTTATTGAGTTGTGGTTTGTAAAGTATGTATTTAATGTTATTACTTTCCTGAATTTGTTTATAAGATTTTTATGCCTTACATATGGTAGGTTTTTGTAGAGGTGCCATAAACAGCTGCGAATGTGCATACTCCTTTTCTCCCTGTTCAACAGATGCTAGATGTCTGTCCTATCTTGTTTTTCTAAAAATTCTGTTTAAAGAATCCTTAACTTCATTCTTTAGTTTTTATTATATTCATGTAGTTCTGAAAGGGTACGTTGAAGTCCTTTATTATCATTTTACTTTCTATTTCTTCTTATTGCACAGTTGACTTTGAGTACTTCAGTGGATAAATAACTTAATAGTTTTTTGTTTTCTTCTTTTTTGTGAATGAAAAATAGTCTTAATTTTCAAAGAAATCCTTGAATGAGAAGGCATTTCCAGATCAGTCATATATACTAATATCTGATTGCTTATGTAATATGAAGCCATAGATTTAGAGCTGAAAGGGTTTGTAGAGATCATCTAGTTCAGTCTCCTCCTTTTATAGGAAATTGAGGTCCAGCCTGACCTAGTTCTACTCTCTGGGCCTGCTGCTCTTGTTTTTCTTGTGTTTCTTTGTCACTGTTTTTATGTGTGTTTCTTTGTATATTTATCTCTTTTTTTTCCTGGATCTCTCTTTTTTTGCACCTGGGATCACCCATCCCATAATATCTTTCTCTTTTGCCCTTTGTACTAGAATTCCTTTAACACAGGATCCTACATCTTGAACTACAAAGGACCTTAGAAACTATAATCCAGGTTCCTCATTTTACTGATGGAGAAACTGAGGCTGAGTTGCCAGGTCACTGATCTCCTTTGCAGCATTATCAGCTTTCCCCTTCACATTAAGATTCTCTGCCTGTCAGGACTCTGTCCTGGGCCTATTCTTTTCATTTAATGTTGTCTTTCTTGATGGCCTCATTACATTTTGTGCCCATTACTCATTGTGCCTTTGCAAAATAGTCTGTACTTAGTCTGTTCGTTGAGTTGATTTTAATTGCCCAGGTTCATAGAATTATTAAGTAACAGAGCTGAGTTGCTAGCCCAAGTCATACTATACTAGGCTGCCCTAGTTCCTCAAAGCTCCTGCTTTTGGGGATAAGATTCTTCACTTTCCCCTTTAGTGTAAGAATCTGAGGTTAAGGGAGAGGAAGGGGAAAAAGAACAAAGTAGAAAGTGCACTGCAGAGAACAAAAGAAATCTTACAAGGAAGCAAAGAAAAAATGGACAGTTCTCAACACAGTATGTAATATTTATCATACAGGGTTTTTATGAAATGAAAATGTATTGCTATATATTTTGAATCCTCTCTTATGTTCTGTGCACATGACATGCTTTTTTTTTTCTTATTTTGTATTTGTTTCAATATTTAAGTTTAAGATTTGTGGGTTTTTTTTTTCTATCCTGTATTTGAGTTTTGGTGTTTGAATCTAAAAAAAAAAGAATCTGAGGGAAGGCAGTTTCTTTCTCACAGTTCTCACAGAAAACTATCTATCCCCCTCCATCCTCTCTTTCCCTGAACACATCCATACCCACACTCACACCCACATCTACACCCACACCCACACCAGGGTCCCAGGCTACAACTTGTAGTGTGCTAATGTTCCTCCTTGCCTTGGGACTGTGACCTGGAACTATGTATGGACAGTATGATGGAGTCTTGCACCCACTGTTAGCAGAAAGTACTGTTAATATCCTTCTGACAAGTTGTCCCACCCCATGCTGTCTGTGGGCTGGGAGTTCTAGAAGTCATTGCTCCTAATTCAGTCACCCCCATTGCCTGCTGCTGCTTTGCAGGGTGGGGTCTGTGTTGGACTGCTCTGCACTCTGACCCCAATGAGACAGACCTTTCTCGATTACTTTGTTGTCTTGGGTTGGAAAATTGTTTCACCCCAATCCTTGTTTTGGTTCTATGGCTCCAAAATTTGTGTTGAGGTATTATTTTAAAATTGTTTGGAGGGGAATTTGGGAGAGCTCAGGTGAATTGCTGCCTTTACTGTATCATCTTGGCTCTGCCTCCCTACTTTTCTATTCTTGATGTCTTTTCTAATAAACATGGACACATGCACACACACACACACACAGACACATTTTAAATTCCAGTGTTGAAATCAACAAGACATTAAGTATGATAAAACTAACAATAGTGTCATTATCTAATCACATTATCTATCTGCATATATGCATACATTTGAGAAATAGCAAAATAATTTTAAAAATTAATTTTAAATCATTTTAGGCAGGAAAAATATGATATAATGAAAAGATCACTGTATTTTGAATCATAAGATCTAGATTCTTTCTCCATTTTGTTTTTCCTCTGTAGATGGTTAGATCAAACTACTGAGGTAATGGATTGTACCTTGTATTCCAAGCCATGATGCTACTGGCATGAGGCCATCAGCACACAGCAGTATTTGGAAGACCTCACCCTCTGCAGCAGGGTTTTCTGCACAGAGTTCTATGAACTTGTTTACAAAATGTTTCAGTATAGTTCATGGGTTCTGAAAATTCTATGCTTCTGTTGAAAATTATTTATCTGTAAAGTATTAGCAGCATGTGGCAATATTTAATATTTGTTATTCATGTAATCTGATATATTTTTGAAGTATATGATAAATTGATTTTCACAAACAAGTTAGCATGATTATCTCCACTTTGCATCTAGAAAAGAAACTACATATCTTGAGTTTTGCAAATTCTTTTCCCCAGTTAAAGTCAGAAACAGATAGACACTTCACTAGTGATTGGAGGAGAGTATTGGGTGTATAATGTCCAAAGTCCATCCATTTCTGTTTTAAAAGTCTGTAATTCTATGAATTATCATTAATTAGAAGGGAGTGATAAAAGTCATTGGTCTAGAGTAAAAAGAGCTGTGAAAGAGATTGCCTTTTTTAATATCAGTAGTAATATTGTGGAAGGAATTTGGTATGTGGCAGAGAAAAGCAAACATTAAAAAAGAGATTATTTCCAAAAAGGAGAAATGACCCAGATATGTGTGGTGAATAATGTTGAAATTGAAGAGCCTCTTACTAGGTGGATGAGCTTGAACAAATCATCCATTAGATTGTGAGTTCTTGAAGTCAATGAATGTTTTTGCTTTTCTTTGTATTTTTGGCACTTAACATAATACCTGTCACATAGAAGCATATAGAATAAATCTCTTTGACTTGACTTAACTTCTCTAGGCCTTAGGTTACCTCATCTTTAAAATGAGACGTTTGCACTAGATTGCTTTTTAGGTCTCTTCCTGCTCTTAGTGTGATCTTCTGATAATATTTCTGTGAGGATTCAGTGGTTTCAAAAAAATAAGTCTGCTCTTCATAGTAGAAAGACATTTATTGTGGGATTTGTTTTGGAGGGAGAAAAATTGGAAAATTTTTTTTGTTTCTACCTACAGAAAGACTTCAAGTATCTCTGTTGAAAATAGTTTATGTATGATAGGTACTCAGGGAAATTTGAGTCACTGTATAATATTGCCAACTCTTACATATGTTTAGTACTGGGAGGTAGGCATAATCTAAATAAAAATACTTGAAACTCATTGGTTTCATTCATTCATTCATTGGGTTCATTCAGTCTGCTCACTAATTTTCAGTTGATTTTTCTTCCTGGTAGAAATCTTATTGAGCAAAAAAATGGGCAAAATGATTAAGTAGTCAAGTAAGTGGAAATTAGGTTCATCTTCAAACTAGTTAATCTAGAATTCACTGTATCATAGTACAAGTTGTACCCATTTTCTTTATTATATCTTAGGTGAGTCAAGTCCCACTCGTCGAGAAGCAGTGAAGAAACGGACAGCAGAGTATCTAATGCGTGCTGAGCAGCTCTCTAGTTTTTATTTAAAACCACACCTTGGTGATGGAGCATCATCCCAGGTATAGTTGTTATTTCTTTCTCTAAAATGGGATGAAGTGGAAGCTTAAATTAATTTGTTTTGTACTATGTTTACTTTTCTTGGACTTTGTTTAGGTGCTTTTGATTAGTTTTGTTTTACATCTATGCACGGGACTTTACCAGGTATCCTATGAAATGGTGTCTCTCATTTTCTTTGAGTACAAGATGAAAATAACTCTCTCATCTTTTTATTCCTCTTTCTAAGGGGGACCCATTGAATTTAATTTTAATTTTATCTCTTTATGTCTTCTGGCTTTGTCATTCTATCTAATTTTGCGTCATTTGCAAAGTTGAAAAGCAAAATTGATGTATGTGTTTTCAATTCCTTTATCCAACTCTTTAATGACAGTAGTGGATATGGATCCTAAGCTGAAATCACGTATAAGGCAAAAGACACCTTGCATATAATTTTATAAAATCATCAAGTTGCTAAAATTATTTTCTCTGCATACATTTATTACTAATCCTTTGTTATGCTCCCTATGCTACATTTTCCTATTATTAATTTAACTCAGTATTTATTGACCAACTCCAGGGTTTATATTAGATTATATTAGAGGTAGTCCAAAGTCTAACTCACATCAGATACTTCATATTTCCTCTCAAACATGGATTCTAATGGGAGGCCAAATAAACTGGTAGAGTTGTATTTGATTGAGCTAGTAGTAGGAGACTAGGGCAAAAAATTTATTTCTGAGGTTTTGACTCAATTGTCTTTTAGAAGTAACTTATCTTAATGATCTGAAAATTGGGGAGGTCCTCTTTAGAGAAGGGAGAGTTGGTTTTGTACTTACAGAAAGTCAAGTAAGATTTCACAAGGGAGCAGTGCCAAAATTATGAAAAATATACAAGCAAAGCTGAAATAATATGGCATAAGTATTGAAGGGGTCTGTAATAAAGGAAAGATCAGAGCAGAGTGCAGGATGGTTAGTTCAGGAAAGCTTCCCAAAAAAGAGGTAAGCTGTGAGTCAGCTCTGGAAAGGGTGAAGAGCATAGGTAGATGGAGAAGAAGAAGGAGAGCTTTCCCAATAAGGAGGGTGGCACTGCAGCAACAACAAATGAAATATGTGTGAGAAACAGAAAGTTGACTTAGGGTGAAAAGGACATGTTGGAGGCAATGAGAGATGGGTTTGGAAAATGGTAGAAGAGGGGCAGAGGGTTTACTGTGCTAGGAATTAGTAGGCTTTTTTTTTTTTTTGAGGAGAGAAGCGATAGGACGAATTTCTTCTATAGTCATCAATGGTTTTCATGACTTGTTATTGTTCAAATGTTTTCCAGTCATATTTGACTCTCTATGACCCCATTTGGGGTTTTCTTGGCAAAGATACTGGAGTGGTTGGCCGTTTCCTTCTCTGGTCCATTTTATAAATAAGGTAACTAGGACAAAGAGGGTTAAGTGACTTGCTCAGGGTAAGTGAGGCCAGATTTGAACTCAAGAAGATGAGTCTTCCTGACTCCAGACCTAGAACTTTATCTGTTGTACCATCCAGCTGCCCTATTTCAATTGACCTCCTGCCTAATTTCCTTTTGAACTTATTCTTTTTTCCTTCAAGTCTTAGTGGCCACAATTATTTTCATAGGTGGACAATGATGTATCTTGAGGGCTTTCATTTATAAAACGAGTTTATACATTCATTGATTTCTAATGTTCTTTCTAATGGCAAAATGTTGTCTTCTTTTATTTTCAAAGGAAGTATTGTTTCCAACTCATATTGGTATGCACAGGTTTCCCAGAATCCTAAATTTTGGGGCAAGAAGGAGAGCTCTCAGCACTTGGAGAACATTTGGTACAAACCCTGCGTTTTAGGTGATATTGTAGCCTCTGTTTGTATTCTTTTAAAGCATATTTTTTTTAATTGACAGAATTCCATTTTCTCTTCCTCCTGCCCCATTAGAGGGGACCCAGCTAGCTGGGTAACTCAGCTCCTCCTCTCCTGTCTGTCTCCCCCTCCCTCCCCTTCCTTCTCCTCTCTAAAGGAGGGAAAAGTGAGGCTGGTGACCTGCACAGCCCTCCCTCACTCAAAACAAAGTCAAGTGCAAGTCATGTCATCATTTTTCTGTTTTCTTCTTCAGCAACGAAGGATGAACACAACAACAACTCCATTACAGGAAAAAAAAAACCCAAACCCAGTTCTTTCTAATAAACATATGTCTTCATTCTATCTTTGGAAACATAATAACCAATTTATTCTGTCCTTTTTTAGTTTGTTAATTTTTTTTCTCAGTTTCAGTTTTTATAGCATTGATCCATTGGCATCAATCATTGAAGAAACTTTTAGACTTTGTAATTGTAGGAACCCTAAATAGTCCCACATTGCCTACCCACCAAGAGAATTCCCAAAAAGGGAGCAGAGAGGGCTAGAAGAGTTCTTCCCCCTTTCTATATTGAATGGCTCTGAGAACAGTGGAAGGAGCAGGTTTTAGCTAAAAGTAAAGGAGTTGTTTGAAATAAAATTGAAAAGTCATATTGAAAGAGACAGTTGGTTTTGTTTCATCTGAGATTAATATTGAATGGTCTGAGAAATTATATTAGAAAGGCAACATTCTAGAAAAAGCCAGAAATAGTTTTTCATGTTATTTTTGCCCCCAAAATTCAAAATACATATAGAATGACAGTAAAAGAGTTAAATTTTGGGGATTAAAAATAGGATAGTTGTCTGAGATATAAATAAACTTCTTTTATGCAGTTGTGAAGTCTGAATGAAAAATATAGTTCATATATGGAATTTGTGAATTCCTTGCATACTTCTTGTTTGTGAATAATGCTGCAGTAATATTTTTATCAATGTCTTTTGTTTTTATATCACTTAATTTATGATTATAGCCCTCCCTCCATCTTTTACTCAGTGAGTCTTCTTGTAGCAAAGATTAAAACAGAAGATAAAAAAAAGAACAATTCAGCCAATGAACCATCATCTGTGTCTGATAGTCTGTGTTATATGAGGATAATGTCAGCTTTTCTGACCAGACTTGGTCATTATAATTACATAGCGTTTATAGCTGAAGACACACACACACACACACACACACACACACACACACACACACACACACACACTCTCTCTCTTTCTCTCTCTCTCTCTCTCTCTCTCTCTGTCTCTCTCTCTCTCTCTCTGTCTCTCTCTGTCTCTCTGACTCTCTGTCTTTCTCTCTCTGTCTCTGTCTCTGTCTGTCTCTTAGAATGTGAGTTCCTTGAGACCAGGCACTGTCTTATTTTTCCTTTTGTACCCCCAGTTCTTAGCACAGTGTTTTGTACACAGTAACCTCTTACTAAATGCTTGTTCCTTCATTCTTTCTGTTCATGTTATAAGAAATGCCTACGTAGTTTTCTTTCGGTGCGTGTTGCTAGTTGTATATTTAGCATTCTTATTTTACTGCTGTAGCGTTGTTTGTGACTTCCGGTTGTGCTTTCTGTTTGCTTATATTTTGTTAGTCACTTTCACTTTTTTTCTTTAATAAAATAAAAATTTTGGTTTAGAATAGGAATAGACTTGATAGAGAGCCAAAATGTATATTACACACACACACACACACACACACACACACACACACACACACACACACACACACACACCTCTTTCTGCATCATAGATTAAAATATGATAGAATTCCTTTCCATGAGTGGAAGCAAGCTCTCTTGTGGTGCAGGGAGACTTGGGAACTGGCAGCCAGCAGCCCTGGATTCCAGTGCTGACTTGCCTACCAGACTCTGACTTGCGGTACATTACTTAATTTTTCTAGGACTCAGTTTCCTCACATTTGAAAATGAGGCAGTTCAATTTGAGATATATTCCCCCAAAATTCTCTAAAATCTCTACAAATCTATGCTTTTTTATTCCAGTTAAAAATTATATTCAGCATAAGTCCTATGTATAAAAAACTAACAAGTATGAAGTTCTTTATGATGATATTTCTTGTGTTCTTTTAGTTCATTTTTCTGACTTGGAGCTCTGAAAGTACAAAAAAAATAATCCCTTGCGAGCAGAAGGTACTATATACTGTCACTGCTTTGGTTTCTCACAAGTGTCTGGCACATACTAGGAACCACTTCCCCTCTTCCCCAGTCCCTATTCATTCATTCATTCATTGGTTTGTTTATTTTTAACATTCTTTCTTTTTGAGTTCTAAATTCTCTCCCTTTGCTGCCCATTGAGAAGGCCATATGATACCTATTATACATGTGAAGTCATGCAAATATTTTTATATTTCCAAAAAGCAAGAAAGATAAAGTGAACAAAGTAGGAACTTAATAAATGTTTATTAACTGACCACTTCCAATTTATTCTCCGTACTCTTTCCATATTCATTTTTCTTTTTTTTTGGAGACTAGGTCTCCCCATCTTGCTCAGGCTGAAGTACAGTGGCCATTCACAGGCCCATTCTGACTGCTGATTAGCATGGCAGTTTTGGCCATTTCCATATCCATCGTGGTTCAGTTCTCCCTTATTTATGCAGTCTAGTAGCTGCCTGCTAGTAACCGCATTGGTGTCAGACTTAGTGTCAATGCCTAAGAGACATCAGCCCTTACTCTGTCTCAGAACTCTCAAGCTCAAGTCAATAATCAGTAAGCATTTATTAAGTATCTACTATGTGTCCAGCACTGTGCTAAGAATGGGGCTACAAATAAGAAAAGGAAAGACAGTTTCTGCCCTCCAGAACAATACACAAAAAGAAGCTAAAATGGTGGTTAGTACCTGGGGCTGGGGGGCAGGAGGGGAGCATGATGTTTGTGGAGAGCTGTCAGTAGGAAATGAAGTTCGCTGTAAAATTCCCAACCCTTTCTAAAGGGGGGAGGGGTTTATTGCTTCACCCTTTAGTCCTCCAGCCAGTAGGATGAGGAGACTGAGGCTGCTGAGGAGGTGTTGAGTCTCAAAGCAGAATCAGTCTTAGGATGATTTGATTTTAGGTGATGAGTTTTTCCTGGGGGAGGAATGATGCTCCTGGAGTCAAAATCAAGTTCAAGTGATTCATCAGCCTTAGCCTCCCCAGCAGTAGGGATTACAGATATATGCTACTACCCCTGGCTTCAGATTCATTTTTTAAATTAATTTTTCATCATGTCCTTTCATCCTTTGCTCAAAAACTTTCAGTGGTTTTCCACTGCCTATAGTATAAAGTCTGTATTTTCTGGTCTGCACCATCATATGAGCATTCCTAGCCTTGTCTCCCATTGTTTCCCAACCCGAACCTCCTCAAGTCAGACAGGTCTCCAAAACACTGTGCTCATGCTCCTTGCTCATCAAACTAAGCTTGGACACTGCATTTTTGACTGCATATTTCCCCTGGCTGAAGTATGTCTCCTCTCCTCACACTCCCTCTCTGTGCGTTCATCCTTCCTTTGCCAGAGAAGACCATGCCATCAGAGAAATAATGACTTGACTTGCACTTAACTTTGTTTTGAGTGAGGGAGGGCTGTGCAGGTCACCAGCCTCACTTCTCCTCCAGTCATCTGAATCCAGTGACCAGATATTCATCAGGATGACTAAAGATGACCCAGGATGAGGTAACTGGGGTTAAGTGACTTGGCCAAGGTCACACAGCTAGTGAGTGTCAAGTGTCTGACGTGAGATTTGAACTCATGTCCTCCCGACTCCTGCACCGGTGTTCTATCCACTGCAACACTTAGCTGCCCCAAGTCATCAGTGTTATAAGACAGAGAAAGATCAGAACTGAGAAAAGCCCATTAGATTTAGCAATTAGGAGATGATTAGTATCCTTGGAGAGAGTAGTTTTTGTTAAAGGATAAGGTCAGAAGCCAGACTGCAAAGAGTTAAGAGAGCAAAACGAAAGAAAATAGAAAGGAAACTCCCTCTCTACTTGTTTAGAAGCTGGTAGGTAGCACAGTGGATAGAATGCTGCAACTGCAATCTGGAAGGCCCAAGTTTAAATCCAGTCTCAGGCACTTGGTAGCTGTGTGACCCTAGGCAAGTCACTAGCCTCTGTCTGCATCCGTTTCTCATCTGTAAAATAGGGACAGTATAATAATGCTTATGTCCCAATTTTGAGGATTTAATAAGATATTTGTAAAGTGCTTAGCACAATTCCTGGCATATAGTAAATGCAGTGTGTGTGTATGTATGTATGTTTATACATATACATTTGCACAAACATATGTATGTTGACTATTAATATTTAATTACTTTAGTTTCTTCACCTATAAAATGAAGATAATAGTCACACCTACCTCTCAGGGCTGTTATGAGAGAAAACGTGAACATTTTTGGAAGGTGCTTTGCAAACCTTGAAGTGCTATATAAACACTTTCATCATCATCTAAAACCTGAGTGCCCTCTAAGGACCTAATGAGGAGCACTACTCACAACTGCACCTTTTACTGAATTTTCTCTGATTTCAGTCTTGTTACAGAATAGGATGGAAAAAAGAAATGGCTGAATTCTACAAGGTCTAACTTCATTCCTAGGAAGATTAAGAAAGGGAGGAGAAAGGAGACTGCATTCTGTGCTTTGTTTGAAAGAGGAAAACATCAATAAAGATTAATTGCTCTACTGTTTCCCATTCTCCTACTGAACTTCCCCACCTCCTCCCTAAGGCTTTTCTAGATCAGTTCATTCCGCAGTAATTTTATGTCTTCTGCCCTTTTAGCACTATAGTCTGTAACAATTATTTGTACTTTGCATTTTATCTTCTCAAATAGAAACCCTTCTTCAAGACAATTATTATGTCTTATCCAGGTTTGTATCAAATGTAATGCTTTGTGCCAATATATACTCAGTAAGTATGTATTTGATTGATTCTACAGTGGGTTTGCCCTTTGGTGCAGATGCCAGTTGAAGTTTAATGCTTCCATATTGACAGTACTTCACTGGATCTGTAATTCCATAAAAATGAAACATTCTTTCCAGTGGTCTGGCAATCTGGTGAAAACTATGGATCTTTTCTTAGAATAATGATTTTAAATGCTTAAAAGAAAATACATAGGATTACAAAGGAAACTAGTTATGTTGAAATAGGTTTCAAAATATTTAAAACCAAAAGGAAACTTCTTTTAAATCTCAGCATTACATGGGTGTTAGAGCAACATACAGGCCGATTGTCTGATATCCTTTACTTTCACTATGATCCCTTTACTTTATATATGAGGAAACTGAGACTCAGAGAAAAGAAATTACTTTCCTAAGGTTTGGTTAATTAGAATATTTCATTTTTTCACCTCTTAATGTAACAGTTTATGCATATTCTTGATGAGTAGCCACAAAATTTTCTTATTAAATACTTGAGAGTTTTGTCCACTTAATTATCCTTTGCAACTTCATTATTTTAATTTTAGGATTTAATATCGAAGCACACTCTTCCTAAATTTTTATTGTTCAGTCATTTTTCATTTGCAGCCAACTTTTTGTGACCCCATTGGGGTTTTCTTGGCAGAGATAATGGAGGAGTTTGTCATTTTTTTTCCAGCTCATTTTATAGATGAGGAAACTAAGGCAAACAGTGTTAAATGACTTGTCTAGGGTCACACAGCCAGTAAGTGTCAGAGACCAGATTTGAACTCAGGAAGATGAGACTTGCTGACTTCAGGCTCAGTATTCTATCTGCTGTACCACCTAGTTTAAGAGGGGACTCCAAAGGCTATACTTTATTAAGGAGGGTATTTATGCTAAACTTCATTACAATATTCCAGCTGTATAGTAGAGGGAGTAGGGCATATGTTGAATTTCCTCCCCAGATAGTTATATTAGTAAATTGTTGTCTACATTTTACCTCTAAATTACTGTTGTGATGTTTGGGGTAAATGTAAGGCTATGATTGAATATTGGGCCCCTGATCCATTTGTTAGAAATTTTCATTATAGCTGCACACTCTAGAATTGAATTATAGCTTTAGAAACTATATCAACTCATTAATTTTTCTTTTTAAAATTTTGTTTTCAGTGTTACCTGATTTATTTACTTGCAACTTTTTTTTTTTGCATTAAGGACAAACAGAAACTTCTCCTTTCATCTTCCCTCTCTCTGATTTATGATAAATTTAGTTTCCTTCAGTCTGGCATTTGCTTCAGCAGGCAGTCTTCCTTCAAGTACCACCCTGATTGATGTGTAATCTTTGATATCTTCCATTAGCCTCCAGGATCACTAAGTTCAAGGCCCTCTTGGAACCTAAGGAGCCCTGCCGAGGAACTGAAGGCCTTCAGAGTCCTTGGGGTGATTGACAAGGTAATTCTTCAGTGTCTCTTCAAGAGTTCAGTCATAAATCGACTGCATGCTGACATTCTGTCTTTGAAGCTTTGGATCTTAAGGATATGAAACAAAAGGAGAAAATGACTCAAATGCATCTGCACTTTAAAATAACAAAAGCAGAAGAAAAAAGGCTTTTATCTAAGCAATTCATGTAAGGTCATGCAAAATATATTTGAGCTAAAGGAGAAGGCACATGTTTGGTGGCATTCAGAAGAGTAGGACCTTTTAAAAAGTATTGGGTGTTATAGCAAAGACAAGACAAACCAGTGCATTTTGTGCTTAGGGGTGACTAATGGGGAACAGTCATTCAGTGCTGTTCTGCATTAACAGTCATACTCAGCTTGGTGGTCAAAGAGAAATAAATAGCTTTCTCATATTTATTTGGGGATCAGAATGGAAAATTCCCCAGAAATCTGATAGTGAATCCAAATTTGATTTTACTTTTAACTTGCTTTCATACTACTAAAGCATATACTATTGACACATAGAATATTTTCCAAGTGTAATTAAAAAAGCGAACAGTATCCTTAATAAATAATCCACTGTTTTTGTGTAGTTGATTAAACTGCTATTTAGTACACTAAAGAAAAGAAAATATATTATTTAATATCCAGGATATTGCCTTTTAGTTTCACAAAGGCTTATTTTTTACCGTGAGCTAGAAATTATGAAGTACCCTGATACTTAATAAGCAACACTTATTGAGTGCTCCTGATATGGTAAAAGAGGTTTATGATGCCATATTGGAACTGAAGATTTTGTAGAACATTGAAGGTAATTACATAATGGCTAATAGTAGAAGACCTTCAAAAAAGGTAATTGTCTGTTACAGGAAAACATTACTGGACATAATGACTTACCAAGTAATTTATTTCAGATTATTTCATTTACTAGAATATTGAACAGAAAGACTTGGGATTTGTAGTGAACTATTCAGTTTCATAAAACCTGAAGACCAAGTTAAAAAAATATATTCTATGTGGAGTGCATCAGATGTGGTGACTCCTGGTGAAATCTGATATTTCAGCTTACTTCTGTTGGACAAAATAATATCTTACATTTGTATAGTGTTTTATATTTTTCAGAGTTCTTGAACTTATGTGTTCTCATTTGATCCTCACAACAACTCTTTATATATTGTGGTTGTTGGATTAATTGGTACCTTATGAGGGGAGAGTGATTCTGCAACAGTAATAACTTACATGTAGCACTTTTAAGGATTATCAGAGGCTTTCCTCCCAACAGTGTTGTCTAGTAGTTTGTACAGTTATTATTTTTCCTGTTTTACATATGAGGAACCTCAGGCTCAGTTAGAAATTAAGTGGGTTGTACAGTCATATACTACAAGTAGTAGAACTAGGACTAGATCCAGATAGTCAGTGCCAGGTATTATGCTAAATGCAGAGGATGCAAAGGAAGGCAAAAGACAGTCCCTTTTATTGAGGAGCTCACAATATAAGGGAAGAGACTACATGCAAAAAAAAAAAAAATATACAGAGTGACTATATAAAGGATAATTAGGAAATAACCAACAGAAGGAAAGCATTAGGATTAAGAGGGATTGGGAAATCTTTCTTGTATAAGGTGGGATTTTAGCCAGATTTGAAGGAAGTAGAAAGCCAAGATGAGGGAGAAATAACTTGGGGACAGCTCAGGCTTTTTTTTTTTTTTGCCCAGAGCCAAAAGAAGGAGTATCTTATTTGAGGAATAGCTAGGAAGCTAGTTGGAGTAAATTGGGGGAGAGGGAATCTTAAGGTGTGAGAGGACTGGAAAGCTAGGGATAAGACTAAGTTATGAAGGCCTTTGAATACCAAACACAGGATTTTGTATTTGATTTTGGAGGTGATAGGGAGCTACTGGGGTTTTTAAGAGGTGTGTGAGAATTACTTTGGCAGCTGAAAGAGGATGACTGGAGTAGGAAGAGACTTGGCGGACCCACCAGTATGTTATTGCAACTGTCTAGCCATGAGGTGATAAGGGCCTGTCCTGGAAAGATGGCACTGTCAAAGGAGACAAGGGGGTGTATTTGAGAGATTTTGTAAACGTGAAATTGTCCAGCCTTGGCAACAGATTGGAGAGTGAGAGATAATGAGGAATCCAAGATGTAAATTTGGATCCCAAGTCTTCTTGAATATAACCACATTGTTTTTTAAAATGGGAAAGGAGGAGAGCGAAGTGGAGAGAATCTTTTCTTGTTGAGACAGTAATGCCAAGCTGCTCTGCAGGAATATTTCAGTATTCTGACGTTTAACATTACCACAGTAAATATGTAAATATCTGTTGCTATTATTGTTGTGATTGTCAAAAGGTAAGCAAAAAGTAATTGGTCATCTGGGAAAAAAAAAACAAATCAAAATATATGCCCTAGCAATGGTAAGTAGGTGCTGTCATCTTCATAAATGTAGAAGAAATTGTTATTTACCGTTTAAGTTAAAAAAAACTTTTTTGAACTCAACACCAACTAAAATGAGCATTACTATATAAAGTAAAACAAAAAAGGAAGATTGTATACTATTTACTTTTGCTTTGTTTTTGCAAGGCAATTGGGGTTAAGTGCCTTGCCCAGGGTCGCACAGCTAGTAAGTGTCAAGTGTCTGAGGCTGGATTTGAACTCAGGTCCTCCTGACTCCAGGGCTGGTGCTCCATCCGCTGCTCCACCTAGCTGCTCCCAACTATTTACTTTTTCAAATAACTTGGCATTATTTAATCAAAATCACTTTTACTTTCTATGATATCTACCACACAGAACCCTTTGTTTACTTTGCATCCTGTGCAGTACTGAACTTAATATATCACCTCTGAAGTTTATGTAGATGCTACATAAAATTTAAGGAAATTATTCAGATTAGGAGTAGCTAAAAGATGAATATTGGCTAGTCACTTTTAGTGGCATTAATGTGGTGTTTTCTGTAGTACAGTCTGACAAAATAATTAACTGTAATCAGAATAGCAGAAACTTTGGATTTTTAGATTGTGTTCTGAGTTGAACTGGATTTATTATATTTTGTCCTATATCTAAATAGTCCTCAAAAATATTGGTTGACATAAACTTTGCTCATGTCATTAACTATATCTACAATTCTTTATCACCTATCCCAACACTTCTGTATTTGAAGCTCCATGAGGGAAAAGAGTGTGTTATTTAATCTGTGACTCTTGTACAGTGCACAGTACATAGTATATGTTTAATGAATGTTGATGAAAAAGACAAATACATGCTAGTTGTAAGAGCTTGAGCTGGTTCCTTGAGCTGGGTTGCATTTCTTGTCATTGCCATTTCCATTCTCTCTTGTGAGGTCATATGTAAAAATATATGTATATATATGTATGTTTACACATAGCTATTGTATATTATGTATTTCTCATGGGAGGCCATATATACACACACATACACAATGTATCATGTATAGTGTACATGTGTCAAAATATGTTAGCTTATGTTAAACATTATATATGATACATATATGTTATGGTATATACATGGCCTCCATTAGAGAATATATAAAATATTATTCACATATTACACACAATATTATCGTACACATATATGTTATGCATATCATTTGTTTTTTATGTTCTCTCACGTGAGGTCCTATACTCCCTCCTTCCCTGCAATATATAGATAGTTCTTGCTTTACATAAATTTGGATTACACAAATTCACCTCCCCAGCAGGCAGTAGGACCTGAGTGGCCCGGGCTCTAGCTCAAGATCCCTGGCTGCAGCAGAGGCAACCACATCAGTGTGGCCCTGTGCCAAGGGTCCTCCACTCTGAACACTGAAATCACTCCAGTTTCAGGGGCTCAGGCAATGTAGCTGCCCCGTAAGGGGAAGGGGAGGTTTGTGGAATGATCCACTGACATTGTGAGAACTGGCTGTAATAGGAATATATAGCATATATTTTCTTCTGTGAGGTTATAGATATTTATATATACATGCATATATAATATCACTTGAGAGAATATATGTACATAAGTATAATATATAGAGATATGATATGACATGTATATAGTATATCATATTTTAATATATAGTTATGATATTTAGGTATTTTCTCAAGTGTTCATATATATACCCATATACACGTATACACATATGTATGCATATACACACAAGTGATCTCACATGAGAAGACATAGGCACATATAATGTATATTTAGAGTACCATATATTCTAGATATACAATATTCTCCTATGAGATCATATATACATGAGACCGTAGATGTAAATATACATACGTATGACCCATATGAGAGAAACACATTATGACACATATACTACATATGATACATTATACATGTATTGTCAAGTATGATGGAGGTGTTATGGTTATATTAGAGAATCTCTGAGGGCCTATCTCATTTTGACATTCTGTGATTTTGCAGCCCAGAGGAACTGAATGTTATGACTTTTGGAACAGAATAGTCACACACACATATGCAGTTTGTTATCAGATTTTGTTGTTTTTGTCTTTGCAACATCCTAGCACCTAGTAGGTGCTTATTAGATGCTTCTCAGTGAGTGATCCCATCTCTCCTATATATCCCTGTGCTTTTGCTTATGCAGCTACCACCCTGGTACAGACCCTTGCACCTGGAATGCTGCAGGAGCCTTCTGATTGGTCTCCCTTCTTCCAGTGCCTCCTTCATTCAGCTGCCAGAGTGATTGTTCTCAATGAAGTTCTGACCATCACTTCTCTTACATAGCTAGACCCTGTACCTGCAGGATCAAATATAAAACTTGCCGCTCCATGTGGCATTTCAAACCTTTCACAACTTGGCCTCTTCCTATCTTTCCCATCTTCTTATGTTCTATTCCCTTCCTTTTACTTTAGGATCCAGCTGCGTTGAATGACTTGATAGTCCTTAATCACCAAACTCTATAGCCTAACTTTGTGCATTTATATTGGCTGTCCCCTGTGTCTGGAGCACTCAGTGACAGCTGTGTGGTGTGGTGGATAGATCACTGGGCTTGGAGACAGGAAGACCTGAGTTCAAATGCAGCCTCTGACACTTACATAAGGTGTATGGCTTACTTACTTGTATGAACCTGGGCAAGTCACTTGCCTGCCTCTGTTTTCTCAGCTATAAAATGGGATAATAATAGCATCTTCCTCTTAGGATTATTGTAAAGATTAAATGAAATAATAATTGTAAAATTCAAATATTCAGTTTGTACAGTGGGGAAATCCCATTAATGCTTAAACTCTTTGATTGACTAGGGCCTAGAATAAGGAATTCACTCAGCTGACTTACCAGGGTTACCCTACTAAGAACTTTCCATGAACTGTATTAATAAATGGGTAAAGCCTAATATTTCAAAGGGCCAGTCATTTGGTGCTAGGGCCTCTAAAAATACTAAAAGGAAGGATTTAACTTTACAGTACCTTGGTGAAACTGTTCAGCAGAAGTCATCATTTATGTGGTGCCTAGCCTTGAGATATAAAGTTGACTATTCTGCTAGAGCTGAAGTCTTTAACTTTTTTGAGTCATGGCACAACAAACATGATAGGTTTATGGTTATTCATTGACACAAGGTTGGTATTCCAATGTCAAGTGAACAATATTAGTATATGAGTACATAAGTATATGTATCCATCTACCCATACCTGCATATCTTTGTGAATCTCCAATAGATGATTTTGGGATTCAAATGTGAGTTTACTTATTACCATTGATTTCAGAAACCCAGATAGGAGCTAATAAACCAAGACATCAGGAGATGATGAAATAGAGTTGTATTTTGAATGGAAGTAGGCTGAGTATAAAAGTAGGATGGGCAGGAGATATGTTTTAAATTTGCATTGAAATACAACCTGTATCATTATTTTGAATGCCTAGTAACCAACCACAGTAGTAGCTTACTTGCCTGGCATGTAGCCATGTGAAAGATGGAAAAGGGAGGTGACTTGGATCTGCTTCGGAGGCTAAGAAAGAACTTGTGAACTGGAAATCACCATGAAGATTATTTCATCCAATGCTCTAAATTTTTAGTAAGGAAACCAAGACCCAGAGATTTGTCCAAAGTCACACAGCAAATCTGGTGGTAGAGATTCCCCTTATGAACAGTTTCTGCAAACAAAAACCAAAAGACAGACTTAATTTGTTAGGCATGTTGCTGAAAAAATATTTATTCATTTTTAGTATTTAATGACTATACTAGCACATAAAATCCAGTAGTGCCATTTTAAAGGGATGTATAATCCCTTTTGAAAATGAAGGACATATGTTTGTATTTTATAGACACATTTATAATTTTAAGTAATGTTTCATGAAGTCTGCATTAAGGTAAGGAACAAGTTTATAAACTTCACTGCCTTGACACTTTATTACATTTCCCTAATGTTTAATGACTTATGTATATGTACATATATAATATATATATGTGTGTGTGTGTATATATATATGTATACATATATGTATAATGTATTTTACTCTTCCAGAATATTTTATCATAGCAATAGTAATTCTTTGCATTTATATAGGAATAATAGTTTCAAATAATAGTTCATTGTTTTTCAAAATAATTTAAATCATTATTCCTTACAGTCAAACTCAAATAGAAACAGATCCCTGTGGACTGCATATTGACTTAGAAAATGACACGTTAACATTATACTGTATTGTATTTTCTTTTATTGTGTTAAACATTTTAATCTAGGTTGGGCCTTAGTTGGGAGTCTTATAGCTACTGAAGTTTGATGCTAACAATATTTTTAATGGTTAGTTGGTAATTATCCCTATTTTAATCTGAGCCAGTTGAGTCATTTAAAGTCAGCTAACAAGGATTGCATTAGAATTTTGATATCCTGAATTAACTCTTCTGATGTAAGCTAAACATTACCAATATGCCTCCATCCTTACCTAAACCTACCATTTTCTCTATCCTTGTAATCACTTTTTCTTTCAAGGTCCTGTTTAGTTTGGTCCCACCCTACTTATTCAACTTTATTTCCCCCTGTTTCCTAACACACAACCTGTGCTTTAGTCATGCCTCTTTCTTCATTGTTCCTGCACACATCATTCCTACTCAGTACATTTGCAAATGCTATTTCCTCCCACCACTTCCCACTCCCTTAGTGCCATTTTTCCTACCTCCCACATATCCACCCCTTCCCTGTTCTTTAAGACTTGGCTTGAAGTCTACTTTTCTCCATGAAGCCTTATCTGAATTTATTAACCAGTCCTGCTTTCCCCTTTCTGATTATGTTATAATCAATGCCACACAATTAAGATTATGATGTCTTTGGCAAGAGACTAAAGATTTTAGGTGGCATTTTCAGCATTGCTGCTGATTGAAAACAAGGGCTTCAGAAGAGAGAAAGAGACTGCTTGGGAAATGAACAGCTGATTAAGAAGGTGCTGTCTACAAATGGATTCTGGACATCTTGATTATGGCTTAAAATTTGAGAATGATGGGTTCTTGATGAAGGATGGAATATACCTAAGAGGTGGTAAAAATATATTTGCCTGGGGTCTTGCAAATCCAGACCAAAGGTTTTGGACTAAACGTTTGCTCTATGTATATGTACCAAGTAGATAACACAGATGGTACGTGATCAATAGGAAAAACTTACAAATTCACTGGAGATAAAATACAAGAAAATAGGCTGTAATAATAATAGCCTTTGTTTATCACAACAGCCCTATACAGTAGGAGCTACAAGTATTATTTCCATTTAACTAATGAAGAATTTACCCATGTTCACACATCTAGTAATTATCTGAGGTGAGATTAAAAACTCTTATGATTCCAAGTTTAGCACTCACTCCGTTACTTCACATTTCTTCAGATGGCTATCCATAAATGCAAAGAAGCAAGTGCTATAATTTAGACTTGATGGGATGAGATCTACGATTGGATTGACTCTAGCAGTTTAAGAAACAAGGAAGGTGGAGGCCGTAATTAGCATTCATTGCACATTAGGAAGATATACTCATGAGGAAATCCGGGAACCAGAATAAAAGAAGCATCTGTGTGAAGATCATTGTAAGCAGAAATAAATGATATTGTTACTGGAATATACCACAGACCATTTGGATAGAAAGGAGAAATTAGATGAGGTTTCAAAACATAACAAGTCTGGAAGAGGCATGACAAAGAAGTAACAGAGGACTTCAGTTATCCAGATATTTACTACCATTCTCTTGCTATGACAAAAGGAGGCAACTAATGATTAGTTGACCTGTTTTAATGATCAATTCTGCTTCAAAAGGTAGAGGAAGCAATGAGGTGGTTTATTTTTTGAATCTGATTGTTATCAGTCAGGAGAAACCAGTTGCTGAAGTGGAAATGATAAGCATTTGGGGAGGTTTTATTTTAGATTTTTTGAAATAAGAGGGCATAATTTGACATGTATGCTTAGTGTCATTTGATTAGTCTGTAGTTTCTTCCTGTGTTCTAGTTTTGTCTCCTTAGCTAAATTCTCTCCTCCTTGAGATCACAGACCATGTTTTAATTTTCTTTCCTCCATAGTGTTTAAATATAATGTTGAACACACAGTAAGTCTTCTATGAGTACTTTGTGTTCAACTTTTAGAAAGGGTGGAAACACTGTATTCACTTTAAGTCTTTTGAATATTATATCTATCCAAAGTCCCTAAACGTACCATGCTTACAGAATATAAGTGCACCTTCACATGAGAACATTATGGACACTGAACTATTACACACTTGTATTTATCATATTTTTACCTCTTCATAACAGTGGACTCCTGTGAATTAATGGTTGGTAGGGCATTTTGCTGCCATGGGGGAAACTGCCATTTTGAAAGTGAGAATATTATCTTTGTATTTCTTTCATTTGATCTTATATTATGCTTATCCTTAACATTATTGATGGGTTTCATACCAGATGGACTCTGCTATTCCATATTAGTAGAATTTTCTAAATGTAAACAGTTTTAAGATTTATAACAATTTGTAGATGCAAAGAAACTTTGTAAATCACATTTTGAAATAAAATATTTAAATTTCCTGTATTATTACCTTCTTGCTGTCCCTTCAATTGGGATTCAAAGCTCTCTTCTACCTAGAAATTGGGTTAATTCTTTCTTCAATGAATATACTAACTTGAGTATGCAGCTGTAGGTCCTTTTAGCATCAGTATGTTGTCCATATCATTCAGTTGTGTCTGACTCTTTTTGACCACATTGTTGGTTTTCTTGGAGAGGATACTGGAGTGGTTTTGCCATTTTCTTCTCCAACTCATTTTACAGATGAGGAAAGTGAGGCACACAGGATGAAATTACTTGTCCAGTGTCACACAGCTGGTTAGTGTATGAGGTCAGATTTGAGCTCAGGTCTCTAGGCCTTGATGTTCTCAGTGCTGCACCACTTCGCTGTCCCCCAGCATTATCATGAGAAGGCATTACTTCAGCACCTGTTGGTATGTCATGCACCACTGAATAGGAAAGGTTACACAGACCCAGTTGCTATTCTGTAGCTACTTTCAGTGTAAAATAAATTATATACACAAATGCATGGAAGGATTTATGAGGAAGAATAAAAACGTTAATGAACGGTAAAGTGTTTTGAGTCAATGGAAATTTAAGAGTATTGGATTGATCTTTTTACCCAGAGTTTAGCACAGTCCCAGGCACATAGAAGTTACCTCATAAATGCTAGTTGATTACCTTCAAATGGAGATGAAATTATTTAAAACTATGAGCCTATAATTGAATTTTTTTCATCTAAATTTAACATGGTGTTACATTAACATCCAGAGTTAACTTCAGAATACAGTTTGAAGAAATAGAATAAATGTATTATTCATTATATGATTGAATGGCATGAACTGAACTTGGGCCCATAAGCCCAGAACTCCAGAATTCTAACCTTGCTTTAGCATAATTTCTTTGTGGCCTTGCACAAGTTGCTTCACAAAGACAGTTGAACAAAATGGAGAATAACTAAGGCACGGAGATCCTGCTTCTAAAGCATTTGGACATAAGAAGAGCTGTGTAAGTGGTTGTTTTTCCTGGCACTTCAGTAATTCTATTTCCAACCCAATTTCTCAGTCTTTTATATTCTGCTTTCTGCTCTATTTATATCCAGTCTCCTTACAAAGGCACACTATGCCCTTTGGAAGCAGGTTTCATGAAGTAGTAAATTTATAGGTCCAGAATTTAAAAAATATACAAAGCAGAAAGTCTTCTTTCATATACACACACAATGAGCACAGACATATGTGTGTGTATATGTGTTAATTGCTCACTAAGTCATTAACCTCCCACCAGTATAAAACATGGTTCTAGAGTGGATCAGACCACTGATCCTTAGCTAAAATGAATATAAGATTTAAAATTCATGTTTATAATACAAAGAAGTAATCTCTTCATTATTTTTTCAGGGGGTGGGGAAATGGAGAATATATATATTTACATTGCTTTAATTCAGAAGTACCTCCTCATTAGTGCCCACTCCAAAAGGGGTATGACCAGGTAGCTTTGAAGACATTGGGCATGATAGAGAGGGAGTGGGTGGATAGCATTTCTGTCTCATGCCCAGATACTGTGCTTATAAAGAGGAGAATGAAGAAGCCTTCCATAACTACCTCTACTACCTCTACCTCTACTCACCTGTACTATCATGATAGCCTCTTTCAAGTTGTCTCTGCTTCCATTCTCTCCCCTTTCTAGTCTGTTCTTCCCAGAGCTGTCAAAATAGCTTTCATCAGGCATTAAAAATATAAATTCCTTAGCTTGACATTCAAGGCCTTCATAGTCTGACTATCACCCCTTCAGCATTATTTCCTTCTCATTTCTTTTGCAGAATATGTTTTAGCCAAACTAGACTACTAGCTGTTCCCTGAACTCAGCAATTCATTTCTTGCCTTCATATAGTTCTGCAGACAATTCTCCATGCCTAGAATGTGTATTCTTTTCTTATCTCACTCAGAATTCGTTTCCCTCCAGCCTCAACTCAGGTACCATCTCCTCTGTCCCCACTCATATTTGTTGGTGTTCTCTCCCCTCAGTTTTCTTTGTACTACATTTTTGCTACATGCTTTCTTTTCACCTGTAGAGCATAATAAGATCCTTGAGGACATAGACTGCTTTTATCTTTGTCTTTGTATCCCTAGCACAGTACTTTGCTTGTAGATAGGACAGAAGCTGCACATATAAAGTTTGGATGATTTGTCCTCTCCCCACCCCTTACCTTTTTTCTGTTTGTTACTGAGCTTGTTTGTGCTACTTTCTACTATCTTAGAATTCCAGATGTGTTACAGCATTCAAGTAACAAGCATTTATTGAGTGCTTATTACATGTCAGGTTCTATGTTAAGGACTGGCCCTTAAGGAACTCACAATCTCATGTGGTAGACAACATACAAAATCTTTGTACGTACATGATATATGCAGAATGAATTAGAGATAATCTTGGACTGTAGGCACCAAGATAAAGGAGGAATTTGAAAGACTTCTTATTAAAGGTGAGATTTAGCTGGGTCTTGAGGGTCTTGAAGGAAACCGTGGAATCCAGGAGGCTGGGATGAAGAGGTAGAGAATTCAGTGCATGGGAGAGAGCCGGTGAAAAAACTCAAAAGTTTGAAGAATATCAAGGGGGAACATCAGTGTCACTGGATCATAGAGTTTGTGGAGGGGAATAAGGTTTAAGAAGACTAGAAAGGAAGCGGCCAGGTTCTAAACGGCTTAAAAAGCAAAACAGGGTTTTAGTTTGGTCCTGGAGGTAATAGAGAGCCACTGGCGTTTATTGGTGGAGTGACATGGTCAGACGTGCATTTTAGTAAGATCGGTTTGATAGCTGAACAGATGAAGGTCTAAAGTGGAATGAGATTTGCGGCAAGGAGACCAATTAGACCTCTTGTTGCAGTGGACAAGGTTCTAGATGATGAGGGCCTCACAAGAGGAAGGGAGGCTAGTTTGATTGCTTGTTCTTAGAGAACCTGTGTAATTGCCTGGTAATCACCAATCCCCTGAGTGTGCACAGCTGATTTTCATTTCATCTTCTGTGTCTAAGTTTTTGCCGAGGATTGACATCTGTATTGAAGTTTATTATACAGACAGACATCTGTATTATTTAGGTGGAAAGGAGATAATGAAAAAGAACATAAACATTATTTCTGCATTCTTACATATAAAAGTATCATATTACATAAGAGCATTATGTTGTAGTTGAAAGACACTGAATGTGGAACCAGAGGAGCTGATTTCAAGTATCAGCATGACACCTTCCACCTGGGGGACCTGAAGTGAGTCATGTCAGTTTTCTGGGTCTTAGTTTTGTCATCTGTAAGATAGAGAAGGTGCACTAGATGGCATCTTCTGTAGTCTGATGAATGAGTGCCTGGCCCATAGTAGGTGCTTAATAAGTGTTTATTGACTGATTGATTGGATCAGGGAAGATAACCATTTCCCTCTTTTTCTCTTTGCTTTTTTTCTATTAACTCTGAATGATCTAATATTAGCATGTGAAAGAAAAAAAAGTGATTCATTGAGATTTGTAGATCCAAGTAGGGGTGATTGGCTGTTGAATACAAATGGGATTGATTTCTAGATTACTTTCCAGTTTGTCCTAGTCCTCCTGGAATATGATTTCTTTCCTAGTGATAGGATTTGCTGTAGTTTGTGAAAGACTGCATTGTCCTGTCATTATTATTTGTTGTTTTTGTTAGAGATTAAAGGGATTAAAGGATGCCTCCATTGTCCATCTCTATAAAGGTAAAGGGAGTAGATTGTCCTGCAACAATTACAGGAGGGTGATGGTGTCTCTCTCTTAACCATTAAGGGCAAGATTTTGCTAGAATCCTCCTTAATAGGCTGATTCTTCACCTGGATGATAGTCATCTACTTGAGAAGGAGTGTGGCTTCAGAAAGGGCCAAGGAACAGTCGACATGGTGTTTGCTGCCCAAAAACTCCAGGAGAAATGCCAGGAGTAGAACAGAGGTCTATACACAACGTTTGTAGATCAGACCAAGGCCTTTGACATTGTTAGTAGTGAGGGTTTATGGGGAATCATGTTGAAATTTGGTTGCTCAGAGAAGTTCATCAGTATTGTACGTCAATTTCATGATGGCTTGTTTGCCCGGGTTCTGGATAATGGACAAAGCTCTCATGCCTTCCCAGTCATCAGTGGAGTGAAACAGGGCTGTGTGCTTACTCCCATGCTTTTTAGCATGATGTTTTTAGTCATGTTGTCAAATATTTTCAATGAAGATGAACAGGACATCAGGTCAACTATCATACTGATGTTAAGTTCTTCCATTTGAAAAGGCTTCAAGCCAAGACCAAGGTGGAAGGAGTGTTGGTGCATGATTTTCGGTTTGCGGATGATTGTGCCCTCAGTGCAGCCTCTGAAGCTGAGATGCACCAAAGTATGGATCAGTTCTCTGCTGCCTATGCTAATTTTGACCTGACAACACCAAGAAAACACAGGTGCTCCATCAGCTATCACCACACCATCCATATGTGGAACCATAGGTTACAACAAATGGAGAAGTTTTGAATGCTGTGGATAAGTTCACTTACCTTGGTAGTGTACTTTCCTGGGAAGTACACATTGACAATGAAGTTGATGCACACATTGTCAGAGCTAGCTGAGTGTTTGGGAGCCTCCGAAGAAAAGTGGGAGAGAAGAGGTATTAGACTAACTACAAAACTGGAAGTCTACAGAGCTATTGTGCTGACCTCGTTGTTGTGTGCCTGTGAAACATGGACAGTCTACCAGTGCCATGCCAGGAAACTGAATGGCTTCCATTTGAACTGTCTTAGGAAGATTCTGAGGATCACTTAGCAGGATAAGGTACCAGACACTGAAGTCTTTGCTCAAGCTGAACTGCCAAACATTCAAACTATGCTTCAGAGAGTGTAGCTCCAATGGCCACGTTGTTTGAATGCAAAATACACACTTGCCAAAAAGACTATGGAGAACTCACATGGGGCAGACGATCACATGGTGGCCAGAAGAAGCAATAGACACTTTCAATGTCTCTCTCAAGAGCTTTGGAATTGATAGTGTGATATGGGAGACATTGGCACAGGACTGCTCTCCATGGTGTGCCCACATCAGAAAGGGTTCTGTGCTCTATGAGCAAAGCAGAAGCATGAAACTGCTCAAAGGAAACACAGGATGTGCAAATTTGGAATATCCACCCCGAATGTTCACATGGACTATCTGTTCCTAATCTGTGGTAGAGCATTCTGAGCTCCTATTGGTCTGATCAGCCACAGTTGGACACATTGAAACTTAATTTTATCATGATGATGTCATTTTGGTCCTCTTTGAGGACGAAGGACAACAACCAACCAAACATTTATTAAGCATCAACCATGTGCTAAGCATTGTGCTCACCATGAGGGGGTACAAAGACAATAATGAAACAGTTCCTACCCTCAGTGTGCTTTCATTGAGTTGGGTGAGACATGTGCAGAAATAAGTATATACAAAAAAATACAATTTTGATGGAATACTAGTCACTTGGAAAGACTTCGTTTAGAAGGTGTCACTTGAGCATCATTTTGAAGGAAACAAAGAATTCTAAGAGTACATGTAAGTGAGATGAGGGTATATTTCAAGTGTGGATGGTAGTTGGCATAAAGGCTTAGAGATAGGCAACTTAGTATTGTAGGCCAGTTTGGCTGGATCCTAGAGTGCAGAAAGGAAAAGTGGTATCTATTAAGGTTGGAAAAGTAGGTTGGGACCCTGTTGAAAACATTTTAAAATCCAAATAAAGTGGTTCATATTTGATCCTAGATACAAATGGCAGTCATTGGAGTTCATGGAGTTGGGGCGGGATATGTTCAGACTTGCCCTTCAGGAAAATCACTATAAATACATTGTGTCTGCCATTTAAAAAGCCAGAAAAAAGACATTTTCCTTACACACTTTTTACTATAATACCAAAATGTGGAGTTTTACCTCCCTTAAAAAAACCTCATTTGATTCTTCTATCCCCCCTAGCTATTGTCCTATATTTCTCCTCCCTTTTGCCCTAAACTCCTTTAGAAGGCTGTCTACAATAGGTATTTCTATTTTCTTTCTTTTTGCTCTCTTAACTCTTTGCAGTCTGGCTTCTGACCTTATCCTTTAACAAAAACTACTCTCTCCAAGGATACTAATCATCTCCTAATTGCTAAATCTAATGGGCTTTTCTCAGTTCTGATCTTTCTCTGTCTTATAACACTGATGACTTGGGGCAGCTAAGTGGTGCAGTGGATAGAGCACCGATGCAGGAGTTGGGAGGACCTGAGTTCAAATCTCACGTCAGACACTTGACACTCACTAGCTGTGTGACCTTGGCCAAGTCACTTAACCCCAGTTGCCTCATCCTGGGTCATCTCCAGTCATCCTGATGAATATCTGGTCACTGGATTCAGATGGTTCTAGAGGAGAAGTAAGGCTGGTGACTTACTCAGCCCTCCCTCACTCAAAACCAAGTCAAGTGCAAGTCATGTCATAATTTCTCTGATGGCATGGTCTTCTTCTGCAATGAAGGATGAACACATACAACACTGATGACTTACTCTCTTCACCTTGATACTTTCTTCTTTCTGGAGTTGTGTGACATTTCTCTTTCCCAGTTCTTCTGCCTGTTTGGCCACTCCTTAGTCTCTTTTGCTTGATCTTTATGTCATGACTATAATGGTGTTGGCGTCTCTGAAAGTGCTGTCCTGAGTGCTTGACATTTTCTTATACCTTATGTCATTTGTAGGAAAACAAAAGGTCTTTGTTTTTCCTTCCTGGGTTTAATACACACAAAAAAGTGAAAAGCAAAGATGACCTTAATAAGTCATCATATAATTGAATCCAATTTGAGCAAAATATAGGACACTATTATAGAATAGTCCATATAGAATATGGAAAGTGATCAGCTTCTTAATCTTTCTTGGGTATTTAATGTTTCGAATCACAATTTTACTTCTGTTTGTAGGTGTCAAGATGAATATCTTTTAAACATTTAGAACCTTATTTTAAACTCATTTTTATTCTGGACTTAATAACACAGTTAGTTCAGTGTAATCTTTAAATGAGAATAAATGTTGGATTTTTTTCTGTAGCTGGAAGTCAGGATTTAAGGATTTGCATTTAGTAAATTTTTTCATATCTTCTAACTATCAAATGAAAATTCATGCAATGTTTGATTGTGGATCCAAGTATATTTTAGAAAAACTGGACACCTAAAACAAAATTCTAAGGAATCAAAATGGCTACTTAAAAATCTGTATCTATATATATATGCATATGTGCATGTGAATATTACATAAACATATGTGTGTATATAATATGTGTGTGTGTGTATATATATCTATATTATATATCCTAAATTGATGATAAAGGCAATTGAATTAAGATGATTTTATTTCCCTCCCAGTGATCACTGTATGTATTCCAAATGAAAATGCAGGAAATTTAAATGTTATTAAACTTCTTTTAAGAAAAAAATTTCAGTATACAATTGAAGCTGGTAAAGTGGTTCAGTTTATGTTAGTAACATAAAAGGTATTTTTTTGCTTGTCTCTCTGTTCAGCCACTGGTGTCCCCTGTGACCTTGGGTTGTGTGTGTGGTAGGGTGACTGATGGTTCACCATGTTCTTTTTTCTGGTACTTTGCCTGTTGCCTGCCTCTGGGTTTGTGATTCCCCTTATGCTGACTTCGGCAGTATTCCTTCAGTCTCTTATCTTAGGGCTTTGATGCATATGTTCTGAAGGTGGCCACAGTGACTTTGGGTGGCAGCAGATGGTAAACCTTCAGGCTGCCACCGGCTATACTGGTGTTAAGTTGAGAACTTAACGTTTGATGAAGAATCAGTAGTGCATATGAAAGAGCTTTTACTGCAGAAATATCTTTTAATTAAAAAATTAGCATACTGGAACATTTATTAATGTCTGCTTTTAAGGAAATTTAAAATTATTTTCTTAGAGCGAAGTTGTAGTTATTTATCAACTTGCTTGATATGTTTCCTACCCCTTCCAGTCTTTCTCTTACCTCCCTGGGTGACCAAGCTGATTGGTTTACAGTATTTAAAGCTAGATAGTTTAGATATGTTGAGGAGGAGGATATGTGCATATATATATTTATATGTGTATGCATACATATACACGTGGCCAAATATATGTATATGTACACATGTGTATACGTATATTATATAAACACATTTTAAATATTAAGATACATGTTTCAAATGAGCTTTAAATTAGGGATCTACTTGGGTTTTAAAAAGAAATGTGGAATTTTAATGTAACCACTTTCCCCCTCGTAAGCCCCTTACACACACATGGCCTGATATTCTTGACCCCCTTATTATTCTCTATTTTAGGATGTATGTATTCTTAGGAATTTGAAGAGTTAAACCTGTGTGTGTACATGTGTGTGTCTCTGTGTGTGTGTGTCTGTGTCTGTGTGCATGTACGTGCGCGTGGGTTGGGGGGAGGGGTGAGAAGGTTGTAGGAAGGAGGAGAAGTAGGCCACGGTTTCAGTTAGTTTTATGAATCCTCCTGGCCAGTTAGCCCCTGAAACAATGTACCCTTGTGACACCCTACAGTGTAACACATTGAAAGCTCTTCCAGCATAGACATAGCATCAGTGAGATCTTAAAAGGGAGTCTAGTCATTTCACTGCAAATCCAGACATCCCTGCTGTTACACTTTGTGTCCCTTCTGAAAATGGATGCTGAGGGTGTTGAATAATAGTACATAAGTGTTATAAAATGACCATGTACAGTCATTCCACTTCATGCCTCATTCCTCATCCCTGAAATAGCTTTTATGAGCATGTGATAGCCAAGAACAGATTGGTTTCATGGCATAACATGAGACAAGTGCCTCTACACAGTCTGCTCCTGCTGATGCTCCTGATGCTGCCCCTTCTAATGAACTGACAGCTACCTCTCAATGTCCATTGCTGTTGGAGCTGCTGGGCAATAGGGAATGAAGTGTTCTTGGTCTTCCTTTGCCAAAGGAGAAAATCAGTTCCCAGAAGGGAGAGCTAATAATATCAAAGGTTGCCCAGTAGGTTTGTTATTTTCTGGGACTAGAACTTTTGAAAAGGAAACTCTTGTCAAGCAGACCTGTAATCTTATTGGGGCAGAGGAAGTATAGACAGACAGATATAGAAGTATTCAAGGAGGACCAAGTTTCTCACATTAAACACAAGCAACATTTGATCCTGAACATGTGGTTTTAGATGAAGAAAGCTGCTGTCCTTGATAAATAGAAACAAGTGCTTCATATGAGGAATTTGTTCAAAACCATTTCACTTCTGCAGCAGGATAGCATTACCAGATTCTGTAACATTGCCAAGAAGAGGTTATTCTTATCAATCAAGTTTTGAGTATATTTGAAAGACACAATTGTATGGGTATAATCTTACTCGTTTGTACCTGAGTTGAGAAAAGCTGTCTTTTTTTGCCAAATGCAACTTGTCCCTTCTTTCTGGCTCATGCTGTCTTCCTCCCTCTCTCTCTCTCTCTCTCTCTCTCTCTCTCTCTCTCTCTCTCTCTCTCTCTCTCTCTCTTTCCCTCTCTCTCTCTCTCTCTCTCTCTCTCTCTCTCTCTCTCCCTCTCTCCCTCTCTCCCTCTCCCCCCCCCCCTCTCTCTCTCTCTCTCCCTCTCTCTCTCCCTCTCTCTCTCTCTCTTTCTCTCTCTCTCTCTCCCTCCCTCCCTCCCTCCCTTCCTCCCTCACATTCCTTTCTGTTATTCATAGACACGTGTGATTTGTCCATAGTGGAATGTGCTCAGTTGAGGCCTCTTATATACTTCTTCCAACAGATAACATAAAAATGAACAAGTAGTGCTATAACTACAATGTCTTCTCTATTACTTAACATGTGCCCTTGTGGGTTTTTTCTTAAAGCCTTCTCTGATTTTTATTGAGCTTTTTGGAGAATTTGTAAAGTAACCCTTCCAATAGTACAGACAAATATTACATCAAATTGCTGAAGCGACCTTTCTCTATGATTTAGTGTTGTGGTGGTTATCTTTGGAACCACATGTATTTCTGGTATCAATGATTTAATCTAAATTTATAAGATCATTCAAGAAATAGCATCACTGAAGAAAGTGTCTCAGCCTATTACCTTTTGTTGTGTTAGTATCCGAGGTTTTCTTGTGATGCTGGGTTTCTTTTCTATTTTCTAAATGTTTTAAAAAAGAAAAAAATAACCTTTACTTTTCAATTAATGACATGCATTATTCTTCATCCTTTTCTCTTTCCCCTTTCCCAAATTCTTGCAATGGTGGTATCTAAGTAGAGAGTAGGCCATCTTGGGTCCTACAGATGGTTAACTAACAGACCCAGTTCCATTATCATTTGAAGCTTCCCTCCTTACCTTTATAAAAGAACAGCATCTAGTCTCATTTTGGTATTGCAATTAAAGACGAGATGAAGCTAGCCCTGAAGGGATAGGTTGTCTGCTTTTTATTCTAGTTAGCAGTCATTCTATATGTTACCATAGGGTGAAGATGCAATAATCTTGTCTATTAGAGCGTATGCTAATACTGATAAGGAAGTGTGAAAAATGAAAGCGAGAAATACATTAATTGTGTTCTTGCAGTAAGGTGAGCTATCAAAGGTAATTATTTCATGACAGCTTTAGTTATAGCACTTGTTTTATCATGAAATAAAAGATGGCTTTAGGAGCCTTTTATTGGAAAGACAATTGTATCAAATTAGGACCAGATTAGACTTTTGTCTTTATAAAGGTGAGCAAACCCATGAGCAGTTTTTAAATTGGTGTGTTCTAGTCCTCAAATGAACAAATTCTGTTTGAGGGTTAAAGAAGCTATTATTTTGTCCTTTATGCTGACAGCTTCATTACAGATTGGCCTACTGTTGGCATTAAAAAAATGTTTGGCTCCTTATGATCTTTGTGCATGCAACTCTAATATTAATATAAATCCATAGCACCGTTCATTAAGAAATGACTTTAAATGAGGTTGATGCATGTAAATTTGCAAAGATACAGATGTTAAATGCAGTCGTTCCTCTCTGTATACAGCTGTGTGACTAATAATTTTCAAGTGCCTAAAGCTCTTGTTAGCAAGAGTGCTGGTGTGTTAAGAATGCCCCTATCAATAACTTTAAGAACAGAAGTTGAAGGTGCTTCTTTTAAAGACTATTGTTAACTAAACATTATTGCCAAACAGATGGAAAGCATTCACCAGCCTGATGTTTTTAGGTCTAATTATATTATTACCAACCCTGTATGGCTCAGTTGAAGAGGTGTATCCAGAGGCCAATTTATAATCATTTAGCCAACACCTGTTTAGGAGAAATTGACAGTCAAAGGGCACATTTAAAAAAAATCACATATGTTCTTGTGTTTATTACCTCAATGTGAACAGTCTAGTTACAAACAAACTTGGTAGGAGAAGAAAGTGAATGTAAACAAATGAGTGTTTTTTAGACTTTTTTTATATACTTAATTTTGTGAGTTTTTATGCTGCATGGCTAAATGAGGCCAGCAAAATGATTTCATTCCCATTTTATACAACCAACCATGTTTTCTTCATTTAATTAACAGATTTCTGGTAGAAAATATATTTTTTTCCTATAGTTGCATAAGTAGCATGTCAATTAAATTTTCATTTTAGTCAAATGAAATAGAATATAGTGAGACTGAAATTTATTTTATCTAAGGTGGCTACACTATTGTGGTGAGTGACTTAGGGGAAATAATTTAAAAAACAAAACAAATAATATTTAAGAGATGTTACCTGATATCATCCCCAGCTGAAACTTATTTAGTATTTTATTTAGGCTTCTGGTTGTCTTTCCAGCTCAGAGGAAGTCATATGGTTGAAAGAACAGTGGACTTAGAGTGAGGAGACCTGGCCTCAAATCCAAACTCTGCCATTTACTGTGTGACCTTGGGCAAGGCAATTAAACACTCTAGATCTGTTTCCTCCTGTATAAAGCAAGGGTGTTAGACTAAATAATTTCTAAGGTCCCTTTGGATCCTGACATTTTGTGACCCAAGATTGTAGTTGTGTCTCTAGCATGCTTTAGAAGATCGCAACCAGTGATGAGGGGAGCTTTTGGGGAGTCACAGATGTGATTCTCAGCTACCTTAAATTTGTGTTGCTTGACCTGTTTCTTCTTCCACTTGATGTAAATTCTCATTTCTTCCTTTAACTGCTCAACTTAGCTGCCTTTTTAGTTAGCAGTTTCTGCTCTTTTCTCTACACTTTTCTTCCTTAGTGAGCTCATCCACTGTGAACCTCAACTTTCTCCTCCACAGATGACTGTCAGTTGTTCTAGTTCTGTCTTCTTGAGCTCCATTCACTTACCTCCAGTTGCCTATTAGACAATTATATTATGATGACCTACAGTTACTTCAAATTTATGATATCTAAGACCAAATTCATTATCTCTGCCTCTCCTCCCCTAACCTGGACCCCTTTGCAATTTTCCTATTTCTGTCAATTATAATTCTTCTTTTATTCTCCTAACCATATAGACTCAGAACTTTGGTGTCATATTTAACTTTTCTGCTCCCTTGCCTTAATCCCTTTCAATTGATTAAGTCCTGCTTTTTTCTTTCTTTGTAAAATCTTTTGCATTCATCACTTTCTCTTCATTTCCCCTGATGCAACACTATGACTTTGCTGCTAGATGATTGTAATAGCTTTCAAAGTGTGCTTCCTGCCCCTAGTCTATTTTGTTTGCCATAGCCAAATTAATTTTCCTAAAATACTGTTTTAGTTTGCTTCTTAATCTTTCTTAAAATTTTCTGCAGTCACCTCCTATGATAGTCCAAATTCTTTAGCGCAGTGTTCGTGGCCCTCTGTGTTATGGGCCCAGTCTATTTTCCAGCCTCATTATATTCCAGAACAAACCTTGTGTCTCAGTAACATAATTATTATTATTAATTATTATTTATATGTGCATACTTTGTTCAGTTTTGCTCCTTGCCTTTGCTCTTGTTTTTCCTTGTGGCATGTCTTCAAAACCTCTTCTCATTGGACTCAGCATTTTTTCTCAGTCATTTGGCACTTAAGAATATGTTTTTTGGTAACATTATTTTACCCTTTTTTCCCCCTTGGGGAATGTTTTAGATCTGTGGTGTTATCTTTGTGTGGTGATTGTAAAGTCTTGAAGGGCAGGGACAATGTGTCATATTGTTTTGTATCATTCACAGTGTTGCGCACATAGACAATCATTAATGACTGTTATTATAGTTTAGTTGCCTGAGGGTAGTTGGCACTAGTCTTTTTCAAAACTCAATATTTATATAGGAGTTCTTTGCTCAGAAAGCTGTTATTTTTTTCTCCAAAAAATAAAAATTAATATGGTATATTTCCCTACTTATCATTCCTGCTACCCTGTTCTTATCTATTCTCTCTCTTCCTCATTTTCCCTCTTCATTCCCCTTCCCCCCAATTTCCCCATCACACATTTGATTTGAGATGTTGCTTGTTTGATTATATTAGAATATTGATTATATTAGAAGCTTGATTATATTAAAGCATTCTACATTTGAATTATTGAGAGTTACAGAAATTTGAAAAAGTGATAAGCCATTCACAAAATCATTCTTCTTAATTTGTAGTCATTACCATGTAAAATTCTAAATTGAAGATATATTTCTAGAATTATACTCATTCGTAGATGAGAAATTAGAAACTGAATATTAAATCCAGAAATTAGACCTTAGGTGGTACCTAACATACAACCCAATGAGGAGCATTTAATAGGAGGTTAGAATATCAAGACCATAATGCAAAGGGAATTCATGTAAAGGACAGGAGATTTGATTATGTGATATTTAAGAACACTTCCAATTCAGGTTATAAATTTCTAGAAAGTCATTATTTAATGAAGTATTGGATAAAATATTATTAACCTGACAGGATGATATAGGGTGCATAGTCATACATGCATACATACATACATACATAAACACACCTTCACATACACACAAATACATAAGTATGTGCCAGGCCTAGAGGCCTGTGGGCTACCCGAGTCTTCTTACCTCTATCCCGAGGTCTTCGGTTGGCCAAACCGGATGCTCGTATGAGAGAAAGGACGTTCCAGAGTCGAACAAGGGTTGAGCTTTATTTCAGGGTCTAGTTACAAGTGCAGGGGAATTCTTCCTTAGGAGGGAGCGAAGAATCTCCCAAGGAGGCAAAGATCTTACAATAAGAGATTGGAAGTAGAAGTACAAGCAGGGAGAGAGGGGGAGGGGAGAGAAGAGAGAGGAAAAGCGGAGCCTTGTTGTCCTGTCCGCTCCGCGCCCCTCCCGCCAAGAGAGCTTTCAGGCTTTCCTGATCCCAATTAAGCTCTCCGGCCACGTAGTTTGCATCTGAATACCGTGCCTGTTAGGTAACTAGGTGTGCTCCAATCCGGGACAATCTCGAGGGCGGGGATGCTCCTCCCATCACGTTTCTCACGGGAAGAGGCGGAAATACACGAGATAGCTCGGTCTCACTCCTCGATTCCCTGGTGTTTCATGGGGGGCCTCATGAGAACTCTAAGATTTAGAAGTTCCCACCTTTACCCGCCCGAGACTGTCCACATGGAATTGAGCTTCCAACCCTAGCAAGTATGTCTGTCTGTTTATACACAGAGCTAATGAAGGAATTTGTTTTACTTGACTGTGTATATGTATTACAAGGAATTTGTTTTTCTTTTCCACCTGTCTCCCCCTCCCTGTCCTTTTCCTCCCTCTCCCTCCCTCCCTCCTTCTCTCTCCCTCCTTCTCTCTCTCTCTCTCTCTCTCCCTCTGTCTCTCTCCCTCTCCCTCTCTGTCCCCCCTCTCTTTCCTTCTCTCTTTCCCTCCCTCTCCCTCCCTCTCCCTCTCTCTTCCTCTCTCTTCCCCTTCCCCTCCCCTCCCCTTCCCCCCCCCCCCCGAGAAAATACATTTATGTTAATTGAAGAGCAATTAGAAATAGAGAAGTGGTATAGATATGGAATATTGCATACTTTTTTACATAAATCTACGAAAATTGGAGGGTGCTGTAGATGTGGAGTATGGCATACACTTTTAGGTGAAGTG
This sequence comes from Notamacropus eugenii, assembly GCF_028372415.1. NCBI lineage: Eukaryota > Metazoa > Chordata > Mammalia > Diprotodontia > Macropodidae > Notamacropus > Notamacropus eugenii. Next base: position 424,978,418 of record NC_092873.1, on the reverse strand, counting down.
ACTGTTGTGTTAGTTTGATACAAGTGACCTCTTATAGAGTGAGGGGTAATCTGTAAATGTTTGTAATATTAAAAAAATTAATGAAACCTAAAAGGAAAACAAAAAAATGAAATGGAATATTTTCTGTGTTTGCTTAATCAGTTCATCATATATTCTATGGAAGAGAAGAAAAATCCTGTTTATAAATGATTTAAAAAAATTTAATCACAAAAGTTAAAAAAAAATCCTAGGCAGTATAGTAATGTACCTGACATATATTAAAAGTTGTAATGCATACTCAGTGGGACCAAAACAAAAATTTTTTTGCATAGGCTTATCTTATGATATGGGCTATTAGGATAGCATAGCTATTCAGAATTTAACCGTATCTCTTCTGGTTGTTTTTTTTTTTTTTTAAATCCTGTTCAGTGATACTTTATCTTAATAGAGGAAATACTAATTTTTTTTAATAAACCCTTTTGTAGGTTTTACTTGTAATGGACACAAGGACACAACAGACTTTCATTTTAAAAGTAAGTAGAATTAATGTATTTTTTTGAATTAAAAAATTGAAAGGAAGAAATATTTCAGAAAGAAAAAACCTTGGTTTTTATACACTGAGTATTTTGTGTACTTTTATTAGTTTTCTGCATTTCTTTTCCTTTTTATAGTTATTTATAGCACCCTCCTTCCAAATAACTATATATTGTGTGTACCTAATTTTATATGAGAGTAGGGCACAGTGCCACACATTTGGAAGGGACCCCAGAGGGCTCCCAGATCCAACTTGTATCTGAACAAGAATCCTCTCTACACTTTTACCAACAAGTAGCCATCTAACATTTCTCAAAGACTTTCACTTGGGATATAGAGAACCTGCCACCTCTTGAAGTAGTTCTTTTCACTCTGAGATGACCCTAATTGTAGGGAAATGGTTCCAGACATCAAGCCTCCATTTGCCTCCCTGAGATTTATACACATTACTCCTAGTTCTGCCCTCTGGAGGAAAGCAGAATAAATCTCTTCTACCATGTGACAGTTCTTTAAATGCTTGGAGACAGCTCTCATGTCTCTGCTGTCCTTTTATTCTTATATATTTTCTCTGTTCTTCCAATTTCCTGATCTGGCATGTCATCATTCTGATTTCCCTCTAGCTTACCAATGTCTTTTATAAACTATGAAAATCAGAAATAAGCATAATATTCCTGATGTGATGTGAGGTGGAAAGACTACAGAAGTCCTGTTTCTCCTGATTCAGGGCAATATGCAGTTTACAGCTTAAATGTTTTTGGCTTGCTGTATCATGCTGTTCTAGTTATCTTGAGGTTGCTAACTTAAAACCTTATTTTTTCAGGCAAACCACTGTTTAGTTCTGCTCCCTGTGACTTGCACAGTTGATTTTTTGAACCCAAACATAAAACATTCCATTTAGTTCACTGAAATTCATCTTATTAGCTTTCATCTAATATTTTAGTCTGTAGATCAATCCTATTGGTTGAGCTGCAGATTCAAAATTAAATGATACTCATGTAATACTATATTCAGTCAACAGAACATAGTAGATAGTTTTAACTCATAGATTTTCATTTCCTTCCATGGAAACAATGATTTATACAGGATTTGTGAAGAGATTAGGCCTAGGATTGGGACTAGATCTGCTGCTACATTGGTAGAGGATCTTCTAGGTGAGAAAATTCTTCCTACTAATGCAGATCAGCCTCTTTTCTGAAATTTAGCTTCTTTGAGTACTCTAGTACACTAATGAGTTAAATGACACAGCCAGTATATGTAAGAGGCAGGGCTTGAACCTAGGTCTTCCTGGCTTTGAGGCTGCCTCTCCTGTTGGTGAAGACCATATAAAATGTAATCTGTGATCATGATTATAATTTTTAAGGGCCCAAGTATGCTACATTTTAAATTGTTCCTATAATAAATTATGTAAAGAAGCATAATGGAATATTTGGGAGCCATAAGAAATGCCAGATAAAAAAAGGAAAATAGGAAGATATATGAAATGATTCATAATGAAGAAAGCAGAACACAAAGAACAACATGCACATTGACTACAACCATGCATCAAAAATAACAATAAGTTAATACCATATACTTAGCAAAGGAGGTAAAAGAACTTCCATGAGAAGGATAATGTGAGCATGTCCATACTATAGGCGCTATGCACAACCTTTGGTGATGGGGTTAACAATTGGTAGAAAATTGAAATTTACAGACCAACAGTAATTTAGAATCATTAAAAAAAAAACTAGTGTACTCCTTTTTTTTTTTTTTGCTTGTATGTGTATTTGTGTGTGTGAGTGTGTGTGTGTGTGTGTGTGTGTGTGTGTGAGAATATGAACACATTTTGTTGCCAACAAAAGCTAAAGTAAAATTTATATTTTAAAAATCTCTCTTGTAGTTGTTTGGTAGCATGTTATCTATAGCTCTGACCCTCAATTCATTTTTTTGATGCCTACACTATAAATTCAATTTTTATTCTATTTTTACCTGAATTTATAACTAAAGGGATGGTTAAGAAAACCTTCCATTTGTAATTTAGAAGTGTTATTTGAAATGGATTGTGACAATACATCTCTAAAAATATATTTCATTTAAGCATTTCCATTGCATCTAGAAATTGAATAGATTAACTTTTTATTTCCTTTTCTAGCTACTTTCTGTTTGGCTTATCAGTACAGCAGGTCATACTGACAAATACTGAAACATTTATTTGAGAAAACATTCTTTGCTTATTGCTGAAGGTTTCTCAAGTAGTTTTTATTCAGGGTGTGACTTCAGAAAATGGACACACCTTATTCTTTGGAAAATACTTAATTGTTCCCTTGGAGGATACGCATTGATTCTGCTAAGAATAGAACTTGAGATTCACCAGCCTGGTCTGGGAGTGCCTCTTTTGTTTCTAGAGTTTGGATTGATGTAACAATGCCTTTTGTTTTAAATACCATACATAAGTGTATACATAAAATAAAATTTAAGAAAAGGTCATAGGGAAATAACTCAGAGTGTCATCCTGATGACTTAGTTTGAGAGGGACTCTAATAAAAACACTGACCCACGTAATTGATTTTAATGGCAGCTTTGTGCCATCTTCTGCTCTCTGGATGCATGCCAGATGCCATCAGCAGAGCCTCCAGGGACCGAGGGCACCGAGCAGCAGATGAGTGGTTTCTCTGAAGCCTAGAGTAACTCGGATAGATTAGTTTGGTTGATAAACACAGAGCACAGCAGGCTCGAAAGGCAGCTGAGGGTACAACTGACCTTTTTGTTCTCTGTCAGGGTCTAAGGAAAAGCAGTGAGTACAGCAGGAACAGAAAGACCATCATCCCCCGCTGTGTGCCCAACATGGTGTGTCTGCACAAGTACATCATCTCTGAGGAGTCTGTGTTTCTTGTTCTGCAGCATGCAGAAGGTTGGTCTATGGTTTAAATTGTTTGCACAGTAAAGAATATCAACTACTTAGCTTTCCATTCATGCTAATATAAATGTCTCCCTTACATTGACCTTACCTACCAGTTGTGTTTTAGTTTTTCTTATAGCACAAAAATGGAAGAGATCTTGCTTTCCTCTGATTGGAGTTATTTAAGAGGGATGAAAAACCCAGTGAACAGATCTTGTTCAAACCCATGTAACAGTCTTAGAAATATTTCACTACTTAACTTTGCACAGGAACAGATAGAGCCAAAGAGAAACATTAATTTAAGTTAATACTAAGAGAGCCAGGTTTGATTTTTGCCATTTTATTTTGTTCTCTCATCTTTGCCGAGGAGATATATTAATGTTAGGTGGCTAAAATGAAAAGCATCCCCCAAAGAATTAATTAATTACCTCCATGTTTTAAAAGGCAAGGATATTTGCCTAACACTTGACATTACCTAGTTATTCTGATCTAGATTTTTATTAATACAGCCAGTGGCGTCACATATGGGTTCAAAGCAGAAGCACGTTGTTTTGCCTTCTAACTATTTACGAAATTTCAGCTTTTAGTAGAGGGAACAGGTGGCAAATAAAAAAAATTATGTTTTGATTTTTTTTTTTGCTCTTTAACAAATTATTCTGCTTTTTTGTAAATGAATGCAGAATACAAATTTAAAGTACATCTAATAAATATTTATTTTTGAGAAGTCTTCTTAAAATAGCCGAAGGGTAACCTCATAGTTTCTAATCTTGTGTGATGGTTTTTTCCTTATTTACCTCACTGGGAATAAAAAGCTTTTATGCTTTTGTAATAGGTGTAACATTTTAAACAAGATACATTTTTTTCAATGAAAGATTCATTCTGTAATGAGATCTCTTATGATAACCAATGCAAGATTTTTGATAGGGGTAATAAACTATTAATATTGTTTATTATAAAGTGTAACACAGGATAACTACAGATGGAGGGAAGACCTCCATATGCAGTATTAATAGTAAATTCAGAAGGGGCTCCATGGTCTCTTAGGTATTAAGAGAGTTAATTGCGTGTGTGAATTGGATAACTAATTCACCTTTGTTCAGACATTATAGACAGCTTTTATCTGAGAATACCAGTGCATTACAGTCATTATTGAATTAGAGGTCATGTCATCTGATAGCAAAATACAGCCACCTCTGGTGTGGAACAAAATAACTTGCATAATGGTAATCCATAATAATTTAGAACAAGGTCACCAAGATGAATGTAATTATAGTCAATCTTCCATTACCTATTTGTGGATTATTCACTTTGTGGATTATCTGTGGTAAATACATACATACGTATATCTGTGTGTGTGTATGTGTATGTGTGTGTGTGTGTGTGTGTGTATGTGTGTGTGTGTATACACATATATGTATTTTACTAATACATTTTACTTTTTATATTCATTTATTTATGGTATATTCCCCTACTCCATTGGTCTCTTCTTTGTGACCAAGAAAAATAGGCAAAACCTGATTAACACCATTACTCTCTCTGACTGCATATGCAACATTGTGGACCTGTATTTTCCCACAAGAAAAATGTGTTTTATCATCTTGTCTCCTGAACAAAGATTGGTCATTGAGATTAATCTGAGTTTGGTTGCCCTTTTACTGCCATTTTAATTTACATTATTGTAGTTACTGTGTATATTGTTCTCCAGGCTCTACTTTCTTTGCCATGCTTCAGTTCATACAAGTCTTTCTAAGTTTCTTTGAATTCCCTATATCCAATATTTCACATGGTGCAATAATACAGTTATATTCATATACATATACAGTTTGTTTGGGCCTCACTTGATGGGCTTCCATGTAGTTTTCAATTTTTTGCTATCCATGGCAAATATCAACACCTGGTTTCTTTTGGCCACCTCCAAATGTCCACCTCCATAGTCTACTTATCCTGGCATATCCCTCTTCAAGGTCTGTCTCTGCCACCACCACCCCTATCCCACTTTTTCTCCCATTAGTGAGTTCCTTCTTAAACTTCCATTTTGCAGAAGGACCTAGGCTGGCCTGCCTTCATTCCTTCCTGGTTCTGGTCCTCAACTTTTTCTAGACCTAAAAATTCATGTTGTCTTTCCTCATTAGAATGGAAATTTCTTGAAGGTGGGGGCTTTGTTTTTTTTTTTTTAATTATTTTTTAATTTTAATTTTTTAAATTTTATTTATTTATTTAGTTAACTTTTAACATTCATTTTAACAAAATTTTGGGTTCCAAATTTTGTCCCCTTCCCCCACCCCAAAACACCGAGCATTCTAATTGCCCCTATCACCAATCTGCTCTCTCTTCTATCATCCCTCTCTGCCCTTGTCTCCATCTTCTCTTTTGTCCTGTAGGGCCAGATAACTTTCTATACCCCTTTACCTATATTTCTTATTTCCTAGTGGCAAGAACAGTACTCGACAGTTGTTCCTAAAACTTTGAGTTCCAACTTCTTTACCTCCCTCCCTCCCTCACCCCCCCCTTCCCTTTGGAAGGCAAGCAATTCAATATAGGCCAAATCTGTGTAGTTTTGCAAATGACTTCCATAATAGTTGTGTTGTATAAGACTAACTATATTTCCCTCCATCCTGTCCTGTCCCCCATTACTTCTATTCTCTCATTGATCCTGTCCCTCCCCATGAGTGTCGACCTCAAATTGCTCCATCCTCCCCATGCCCTCCCTTCCATCGTGCCCCCCACCCTGCTTATCCCCTTATGGGGGCTTTGTTTTTACTTGTGTTTTTCTCCTCAGCATTAGGGAGATGGTCTGCTAAATTCCTTCCTTCTTTCCTTCCTTCCTTCCTTCCATCTTTCTTTCCTTCCTTCCTTCCTTCCTTCCTTCCTTCCTTCCTTCCTTCCTTCCTTCCTTCCTTCCTTCCTTCCTCTTTCCCTCCCTCCCTACTTTCCCTCCCTTCCCTCCCTTCCCCCCCTTCCCCCTCTTCCCCCTCTATATTCTCTTTCAAATATATCTACCTCCAGGTGAAAAAAATAACTTATTTATTTCAAGAAATACAAGTTCATTTTAATAATTTATTTATAGAAACACAATTAGAAAAACATATAGTATATTTGAAAGCCAAATAGAAGTGACTGAGATTAGTCATTATTTTGGATTATCTTTACCATTCATCTTTTCCATTGATGTAAATTTGTAAGAGTTTAATTTGATTGTGCCCAAATTTAGAAACTGAACTACTCTTTGTCCCTTCCCACAGTCCCTGTGCTTTCACCTCTGGGCTCATCGCTCACTCTGTTTCCCCTGCCATGTCTTCTGATATTACTTTGCCTGTTGAATTTCTATATCTTTTAAAATTTCCTTTTAACTATTATGAAGTTGGGAAACACAACAAACACTCTTTATTTTAAAAAAGAGAACAAAGAACTCATATTAAGTAACACATCTCTACTTCCTCCGTGAAGCTGCTTCTGATCCTACTAGTTGTTCATGACCTTCCCTTTTTAGATCTCACCTCATAAGTGCTTTATTTCTCATCACCCTGACCATTATTGTGTTGTGTAACGTCTTACGTTATCGTTCCTACGTTGGTGTCTTATCTTCTCATTAGACTGTAAATTCTGTTAGGGAAAGCGAGCTAAACTTTTTTTGTATTTCCTAATGTCTCACACAGCTTTGTATATACAAGGCTCTTAATACTATTGATCTTGGTAATAATAACTCTCCTTTAAATAATGCTTCAAGGTTTGCAATATCAGTTTCTCACAGTACTTCTGTGCTCTAGGTAGTGTCAGTGTTTGGAATGTCAACCTCAGTAGTACCTTGCATCTACCCATTCATTTTCAAAGATAGCACCATAAAGTAATAATATCATGTTTTTGTATTTGTGGGTGAAAAGATCAATATGGTAACAATAGCTTGCACTTCTCTACAGCACTTCTAAGACTTGCAAAACATGTTACAAATGTTTTCTCATTTTATCCTCACAACAGCTCTGAGGGTTAGGTACTGTTATTATCCCCATGTTTCAAATGAGGAAATATGTTAAGTGACTTGCTCGGGGTCACACAGCTAGTAAGTTTCTGAGACCATATTTGAGCTCAGATCTTTCTGACTCCCCAGTCCGTGGCTCTATCCATTTCATAACCTAATGGCCTATTTGTAGAATTTGTATTTTACAATTTACAATATTTATTCAGTATTATTTTACTCACAATATTTTAACATTTTATTCTGAACTTAAACACAAAAAAGACACAAATATAAAAAACAGGACACAAAAAGATTTTATATGAAACTGTGAATCTCCATTTTGAAAATACTTGCTATATATGTTTGTATATTCTTCATATCACTTTTGAAATTGTCCTACTTGTTTGTGTTTCGTTTTGGACTTCCTTTGTTTTGTTCTCTCCTGTGAATTTTTGGAAATGTTTCAGTTGCTATTGTGTGCATATGTTCCACTTCTATGTTCATAAATTCTGAAGTTCCTTTATCACAATCTTTCCTTTTTCTACCCTTTCTTTTACCTTATAACTCCTAATCCTGTCCATCACCCATTCGTTCCATTCTTCGTTCTTTTCCAGACTATACTTCTTCAATGGCTACCCTCTCTTCTCTTCCCTATCTCAGCTCCTTGGTGAACCTGTTCAACTCTACATTATTTTCCATACCACAATGGCTTTTGCAGATGTTTTTATTGCTCCTTAAACTTCACACAGAACCTCCCCACCCCACCCTTTCAGTTGAGAATTTTGTCTTATATACTTCACTGGAAAAATTCAAGCTATTTCCCTAGAGCTCCCTTTTCTCTCCTCCTGCTCATCTCACACCATTCAGATATTTTCTCCCACTGTGTACTCTTTCACCTCTTTCTTTCTCATGAAGAATGGGTTCTTTTCTTTTCCAAGAAAAACTCCTTTAAATGCACCTTTGATCCAGTTTTGGCCTATCTTCTCCAGATATTGTCCCATTCTCATCCCCACTCTTTCACTGATCTTCATTTTCTTCCTGTCTACTGACTATCTACCTGCTGCTTATAAACATGGCTATGTCTCTCATCCTTAAAAGAAACCAAATCTTCACTTGATTTGGCCATCCCCACTAGCTACTGTCTATGTCTCTCCTCTCTTTTGTTGATAAATTCCTTGAGAAGGTCATCTACACTCATACCCCCACTTCCTTCTCTCCTCTCTCTTCTCTAAACTCTTTGCAAACTGGCTTCTAACTTTATCACTCAAATGAAACTGGTTTCTCCAAAGTTGCCAGTGATCTTTTATTTGCCAGATGTCTCCTCTCCTTCCTGACCTCACGCCTCTCCCCCATCTTCAACCTTTTTGCCTTCTATGCAGCTTTTGACACTGTTAGGTACTCTCTTCTCTTTGATAGTCTCTTCTCTCTAGGTTTTTTATGACACTACTCTTGCTTGGTTCTCCTATCTGTCTGACAGCTCCTCAGTCTCCTTTGCCATATCTTCATCCAGGTTGTACCAGCTAACCGTGACTGTGCCCAAAGACTCTGTCCTTGCCTGTACTATTTTACTTCTGTCCTCACCTCAGCTGCTAAAGTGATCTTCCCAATGTGTGAGTCTAATCATGTCCCTCCCCTACTCAAATTCTAGTGTCTCTCTATTTCCTGCAGATTCAAATCTAAAAGCTTCTCTTTGGCTTTTAAAGCATCACAACTTGGTTCCTTGCTACCTCTCCATTCTTCTTTCACTTTACTATCCTCCATGAATTCTGCTATCCAGGGACACTAGCCTGCTTGCTAACACATAGGACATTTCATTTCCCTACTTATAACTTTCACTATCTATTCCCCAGGATGAGTGAGACCATTCCATAATGCCCTCTTTTCATCTCTGCCTCCTGGCTTCCTTCAAGTGTCAACTCACATCCTTCTGCAAGTTCTAGACCCTCTCAGTGCTAGTGCCTTCCCTTTGAGATTACCTCTATTTTGCCTTGTATATATGTTGTTTTTACATAGTTATTTGCATATTATCTCCACATGATTATGTGATCTCTTTAAGAGAGGGACTGTTTTTGTCTTTTGTCCCTGATGCTTACTTAGCACAGTACCTGATACATAGTAAGTGCCTAATAAATGCTTATTGACTGACTTATTCCACTCATTGGAAAAAATATTAAAACATGCCAAGGCCCAGAAAGGCTCTCTGGGGCACTCCATTGGAGGCCACTCTCTAAATTGTCCCATCAGTAGCTGTTTTCTTGATTCTGTCATTCAACCAGTTCCAAATCCACCTAATTGCATTATTGGTTTTATAGCTCTCTCATTCTTAAGAACAGCGTGAAAATTTTTGTCAAATGTTTTGCTGATATATAAGTATAATTTGTTTACATCTTCTCCTGGTCTACTAGTCTAGTTACCTTTTCATGAAAAGGCAGTGAGGATAGTCTGACGTGGCGTGTTTTTGATGAAGCTCTGCTGGCTTTCAGTGATGTTTTCTTCCTAAGTGTTCATGTATCATTTCCTTAGTAATGTATTTTAGAATCCTGACAAGAATAAAAGTCAAAATCACTGTTCTACAGTTTGTAGATTCACTCCTATTTTGGAAAAATTGGGACACCATTTTCTCCCTTCCAGTCTGGAGTACTTGTCCTGTTCTCCAGTCTTCCACATCATGAACAGTAGCTCAGAAATCACTTCTGCCAGTTCTGTTAGTACTCTGTGTTGTAGTTTGTTCAGGTCTGGTGACTTCAGATTCATTGAGGAAAGCTAGGTGCATGTCTTTTATATCTCTTGAATTTTTACTTCCTGTTAATCAATATTGTTCTGGCCTTTAATTTCAAGAGAATTCAGAAGCAAAATAAAAAGTTGAGAAGATTCACTCTTTGACTATGTTTTGTTATCACCATCCACCTCAAATTATGGTCTTTTCATCTTAGGCCTATATAAAGTGATATTGTTCCCAGTGAAAAATCTCTCCTTTTATGTAGGTAAAGGTAGTTTGAAGTGATCAAATCTTAGAGTCAGGAATTCTCCCTTGTTTTGAATCCTAGCTTCGATTTTTATTAGTTGTGTGACCATGGACAAATGAGGTATCCTCTAGGGACCTCAGATTCATCATCTGTAAAGTGTAGATAATAATATTTGTACTACCTACTTTACAGGTGTGGCAGAATAAAATAAAGATAAACTGAGGTACATGGCTCTGAGCAAAATCAGTTTATTAACAGTTACATAAACTTAACAAAGCAGGTTACCATGACAATCGTAGTAAAGCCAATGACTCAGATGAGAAGGAGGGAACCCATTTTATTGACACACAACAAAGAAGGGTTTGGGGAAGCATGGAATATTCCAGTTGGCCATACTAAGAAATATGGACTGGAATTCAGGTGAGGCTAATCATGCCCTCTCTGACAGTTAAAGAATGTTAATTGTTTTATGGGACCCATCTGCATCTTGTAATCTTTACTAGAGGATCAAAACTAACAGACTTACTATCTTAGAAGAGATAAAAATTCCCTTAATTTCTCAAGGACAGGTAAGGACAGATGGAATATCTTTTGGGGTTGTTACCAAGTTAACTTGTGAGGCTTAAAGATAACAACAGATGTCCTGAAAGTATCCCAGGGGCTACTGGTATGAGAAATAAGAACTTTTTAAAAAAAAATTATAACTTTAAACTAACTCAGAGGGACAGCTGAATTTCTGAGCTCAAATGAAGGACACAGAAAGGGGACTTAAACAGATACAGAATCAATTACGATATGAAATCAATATAATAGGAATAAATACAGTAGAAACTAATATAGTAGAAACTCAAGGTAACATTAATTTGATCTTCTCACAGGCTAGTTGTGAGGCAAGTATTTTGTAAGCCATAAAGTAGTTTATAAATGAAAGTTTTATTTGATAGACTTCCAAAGAATAAAAGTAATTTTATGTACCCCAGCAATCTGAATTTGGAGAGCAAAATGGACCCATCCAAGGAAATATATTTAATCAGAAGAAAAACAAGAGCCTGTTTCAAGGGAAAAGCATTTAGAAATCCTTATGAAGTTTTATACGTGCACATATGAACATGAATACAGGAATAAATACAAATAGTGGAAAAGAATTTTGGACTTTCAGTTACTAATCTTCGTTAGTGGAGAGATGATCATTGTTCCAACAGAATTATAGCGATGTACATATTATGACTAAAGGCCCCATCCTGTACAATCAAATCAAATATTTATTAATGCATTGTTGCATAACCAAAAGAAAGAATTGTATCCTATCATACATAAAAGGAGACGATTTTTCAGTTACTTCGACTTACAGAGATATTACTTCTTAACCATTTGGTCATGTAAGATTCCCAAAAGAAAGCCACAGAATATAGAGCTGGAAGGAATCTTAGAAATCATATGTATAGTTCAGTCTCTTCATTTTAAGAATGAGGAAACCAGGGCCCCAAATTTCACAGGTAGCAATAAGCACAGCCAGGATTTCAAAAACAGATTTGAAGGACTCACTGTGGTATAAGTGCTGGACAGAGAATCTAGAAGACCTGGGTTTGAATTTTTCTTCTGACATTTATTAACTCTGTGACACTGGGCAAGTCACTTAATACCTCAGTGTCCTCATCTATAAGGTGAAAGGGTTGGACTAGATCACCTCTAAAGTTCCTTCTAGCATTAAATCTGTACGCCTTTTAATTCTCAACCTGGTGTTCTTTTCATTATACTATTCTCTAAGGTATTAAAAAAAATCATTGATGTTAATTTAGTAATATGCCACTTAGATTTTCTGTTTTTATTTTCAAGAGTCTACATTAAACCATTCAGGCTAATGTGTACAATTAGCTAGGTAATATTGATATTCATGGGAGTTTGTATTTTACTTTAGTGTTAATATTATAACTGTCAATTTAGGCAGTTTGTGGTTTTATGTTTCAGTTTAAAGAAGATAAAAATGATTGGTTTAAGAAACATAAAAATGAAAGATTGCTGCCAGTAGGTTAAAACTATATTTTAGTAGGCAAAAAGTTTTTTGTTTGGTCTTTCGCTTTTAATGTACATAATTCCTGTCTTGTTTTTGAAAGCCATACTAACCTTATGGAAGGTTTATACTTGCTTGTCCCAGGTTTTAGTTAATAAAATCAGCTTTAGTTAACAGAAAAATTAAATCCAGAACATTAATTTGTTAGACTATCTTAGAGGAAGCTGAAATAAGTGACTTTTCTCTCTAGGTAAAGAAGTTTTATTTTTTATTGAAAGGTATGAAGGTGCCAAATCTGCATTGCTAAAGGGTATTTCCTTTTCTGGGAGATCCCCATACCAATGAAATCAAGCTCTAGTTCCTGTGAATATGAAAAAGCCCATATTAAGTCCTTGGACACATTGGGAAATCCTTAGTTTTCCATTGCTTTCAGAAAATATAACTCTAAAGGAAAAACATCTTCAGTATAGCTTCTCTCAGGGACTTTAGATTTATTCCTTTTCTTAAACAATGCAAATTTTACTATGGCTAATAGGGGAAAAGGACTGGACCTCTGATTGTACTGGTAGAGAGAAATTCAGGGTGAAGAAACTCATGCCAGCAATGCAGATCAGCATTTTTCTGTGGCCTTGAGCACTGAGAAGTTATGACTTGCTCTGGCACACATAGCCAGGATATATCAGGTGTAGGACTAGAGCTTGTAGGGCTGCTTGTCTTCCAGGCCCACTCCCACTAGCTACTCTGCCTCTCTTGGAGGTATCAGTGAAAACTCGAGAAGGTTCTTCCAAGAAACCATCCATAAAACACAAAATGTTCAGAGTGGTAATGTTTAATTTTTAATTTTTTTTTTAGGAAGATGATTGGTAAGTTCTAATATATGGTTTTTCTTTGTGATATTATCCAGGCTGGATATTTCAGAAATAAATGCCTTATGAAATATATTGGAGGTTTTCCTGGGACATCAAAGTTTGTACAATAATAGCTATCTTCCTGAGAGATAACCAAGGATAAATTATCTAAAGTAGTATTTTTTATTAAATTTTCATAGAATTCAACCAATTTTCCATCCAATTACATACTTTGCATTTGTAGCAAATTGATGAAGGAAAAACTGGTACTGTTCTGTGTCTTCATGTTTGGGTACAGCAGGATATGAATCAGAAGGGTTTATTAATATAGATAAAGGTAATCATGGGCTTATTTAAAAGATATCAAATAATGTATTTTTGTAGTGAGGTTTACAAACATGGAAGAAGGTATCAGATTTGATATGTAAGATTTTTGCCTTAGGTTTTTAATATTAATAATGATCTTAATAGCCAACATTTATTTAGTGCCTTAAGGTTTACATGGTGCTTTTCAAATATTCTTATATCATTACTTGGAAATAGGTGATGTTATCCCTATTTTACAGATGAGGAAACTGAGGAGAGGTTAAGTGATTTTTGAAGGTCACACAGCTAGTGAGTATCTGAGACAGGATTTGAACTCAGGTCTTTCTGACTCCAGGTTCAGCACTTATCAATTATACCACCTAGCTGCCTATATCAATTAGTAATATTTAATTGACAATGCATATAATAAATTAATATTAATTGTAAGGAGAATAAAATCTCATGCTCTTTGAGCCATTGATCCAAAAGGGGGCATAGATATACTTTTCCTCCTCACTGTCACTTTCAGGTCCTCTCCCTCATTTTCACTCAGCTGCTTCTCCTCTTTGAGATTTATATCATCACCTTATCCAGATGCTGGTGGCAATTATCTACTCTTCCTAGGTGATCCTTCTCCCTTTTTCCGAGGAGTTCATGACCTGGCTCACAGTGCTCTCTACTCCAGTTCCTGTGCTTTTACTTAAGAGACTTCAGCTTACATGCTACTGCTCCCTAAGTACCCTTTCTTTCTTGGTCATCAAGCTGTTCAATTCATATAGTCTGCACCTTTACTCCACATCAACCACAAATAGTTATCTTTGATATGTCACTCTTAAGAGTTCCATATCCACAGTCCATAATACTGACATTCCTTTATCTGACCAGAAGCTCTCTTGACCCTCAGCTCTCTTAAACATATTCTTTATTTCTGCTGCAGCCTCTAATCACTGCATCACTTCATACTTTACCAGGGCATTACTCCTAATGTGGCCTTACTTTCCCCTGTTCATAATCTTGACAGTTTAGTTAAAAAGTTCAACTTTTCACTCTACTTGAACACCCTATTGCCTTACTGCATTTTATCCCTTTGTGAACTTTAATCCTGGATTATTCCTGACATCTTTTTTCTTCTCTCCTGTTTATTTATAGTTGAGCAGTACTCATGGAAGCCTTTTACAACCATGTTGATTGGGTCTACTTATCCATTCTCAACTGGTAGCTCATTGCTGTATTTCAGTCTTTTTATATACATGGATTGACTCCCTTGTCAAGTATTGCCTACTTCTAGCCTTATCAAGCCATCAACACCACCACTTTCCCCTTCTCTCTCAGCAAGGGAATCCTTCACTAATTCATCTAATATTTCACTGAAAAAAAAATGTCATGAATGCCCTTTCCCCAGTTTTGTACTTTAAATCTTCTCAGGATAATTCTATCTCTTCTTCTTTCTCCAATGTCAGAGGCTGAGGTTATTGCCTTTCTCCTTGCCAACACCAGCCCCTTGCCCTATGTCCTTGATCCCATTCCTACCTGCAACCTGTCCCTTTGATCATACCTTAATTTTTCCTATTGCAAGGCTTCTTTACCTTTTTTGTGTCATGGAACCCCTTTGACAGTCTGGAGAAGCCTATGGACTACTCAGAGTAATAATTTAAAACATACTAAATGAAATACCTAGGATTACAAAGGAAAACAGTTATATTGAAATAGTTATCAAAATATCTTAGAATATATATTAAAAAAAGTTCAAAGACCTCAGACTAAGAATACTTGTCCTTGTATTTTCCTTTTTTTCTCTTTTCTTTTTTTCCCTCATATGCCAACAAAACAGAACAAAACCACACTTAAACCCAGTGATCTCAGGCCTCTTGCAAGGTCCCCCAGAACTTATATCCTTGTTTTGAGTTGTCACTAGGCAGTAGTCAATAAACATTTAGTAAGTACCTACCATGTGCCACACACCATGCCACTTGCTATGGATACACAGAAAGGCCTAAGAATGCCTTCCCTCAGGGGACACACAATCTAGTTGGAGAAAACAACACATCAAAAAAGGCAGAAAAGATCAGAATTGGGACCTGGGGGTGGGGAAGAAGGATAATGACATTCTTCAGTGTAGGAAATTATTTGAGAAAGTATGAGTTTCAGAGTTGATTTTGTGTTGCAGAATGTTGAGTTTTTGGAGATCATGAAGTCCAAAAGGCTAGCTGGATGGAAAATGATGAGGCTTTGTGTTCTTACTGTGGCTCTTAGTATACTGACAGGACAGTCTGTCCTGTTTGTCAGGGACTGTTGCTGTACCCTTCTGCTATTCTGTTAGCCCAGAGCTGTTCAGGCCCCAATTGCTGGATTTTATCTTAACTTCACCCTCCCCTGGCACAGTGCTGCTCTGAGCACCTATACATTTCATATCTTATGAAACTGCGTTAGATTTAACTTCTCTGGAGCAGGCCAGTTAGAGAGGCCATAGACTTTTGGCCCTGTGAGATCAAAATGGGTTCAGGTCCCTTGGTATATCCCGGTTCAGTGTTCTCAGGCACAAGGCCTGACTGCTGCCTTCCTTGTTGTGACACCTCACTGAGTACTGTAGGGTTCTAACTGTCTTTTTGTGCAGTTCTAGACTGGTGGCAAGAGCTTATTGCTAATCTTTCTTTTGGTCTTTTTGGTACATGTTTATGTATGTATATATGTATGCATTCATTCGTTCATTCATTTAGTGTATTGTGTTCATTTACATTATCTTATTTCTTATGTATGTTTTCTTCATTCTACATCTGTTCATACAAGTCTTCTCTCTCTTTCAGAATTTCCTTTGTGCAGCTTTTAGTGCAATAATACTGCATTATATGATTATAATACAACTTGTTCTGCCATTGCCCAACTGAAGGGAACCAACTTCTATTTTGATTTCTATGACTGTGTTTCCTATTTGCCTTTACCTTTCTTGAGATAGAGGATTTTTTAAAATTACATTTTAATTTTTAAGTTGTTTAAAATATTAATTTTTTCGATTATCAAGGATAATTACAATGGAGAAGGGGAACTTTGCAACAAACAATCATAGTCAAAAAAACCATTCCCATGTTGGCCTTGTCCAGCTAACCATTTGTGGTTTATTCTGTGTATTAGTCCATTACCTCTTTGTCAAGAGGTAGATAACATTCTTCATCATGAGTCCTCATGTCTTTCAAAATTGTTAATTTTTACAGTGTTGATGTTAAAGTATAAATTATTCACCTGGTTCTGATTATTTTACTTTGCATCAGTTTATATGTTTTCCAAGGTTTTTCTTGAAATCATCTCTTTTTTTCATTTCACTGGGCCTCGAGTCAGGAAGATGAATTCAAATCTGGCCTCAGACATTTACTAGCTGTGGAACCGTAGGCAAGTCACTTATCCCTGTTTGTCTTAGTTTCCTCATTTGTAAAATGAGGTGGAGAAGGAAATGGCAAAGGACTCTAGTATCTTTGCGTAGAAAACCCCAAATAGGGTCATGGAGAGTTGGACACAACTGGAATAACTGAGCAATAACAGAGTCAGAGGAGAGAAGTGGTATATGCAGGAGATGGTAGGATTAAAAGGACTTGGCAGGAGATTGTATGGGAGTGTGAACTTGAAGAAGATATCTAGGTTGGGAGCCCGAGTGACTGGGAGGATGGTAGTGTCCTCAGCAGTAAAAGGTGAGTTAAAAAGAGGTGGGTTTAGGGGTTAATAGGTTTAGTTTTTAGCATGTTGAGTTTAAACTATCTATGGGACATCTAGTTTGAGATGTGTTATAGGCAGCTGAAGATGCAAGACTGAGGTAACAGAGAAGTTGGGCTTCATAAACAGATTTGAGAATCATCATCATAGACTTGATGATCAGCCCGTAGGAATTGAAGTCACTAAGTAAAATGATATAGAGGGAGAAGAGAAGAGAATCCAAGACAGAGCCCCATAGGAACACCTTTGGTTAGCAAGTATGACTTGGTTGAAGATGTGATAAAGGAGCCTGAGAAGCCATGTTCAGGTAAGAGAGAGCCGGGAGAGAACAGTGCCATGAAAACCTAGAAAGAAGAGAATATCAAGGAGAATTAGTGTAGATCGACAGTGTTGCAGACTTCAGAGAGGGCAAAATGATGAGAATTGAGAGAAAGCCCTTAGATTGTGAGACTATAAGTAACTTTGGAGAGAATAGTTTTGATTGAATGATGATATAGAAAGCCACACTACAACAAGTTAAGAAGAGGTGTGAGGAAAGGAACCTATAACAGATGGCCTTTTCAACTTTAGTCACAGAAGGAAGGGGAGAAAGGGGTTGATAGCTAGCAGGGATGAACAGATCAAGGGAGGGATTTTTGAGCTTAGGTCATGTATCCACTTGGTATATGGTGTGAAATGTTCGTTTCAACATAATTTCTGACAGACTGCTGCCTAGTTTTACCAAAGGTCTTTGTCAGATAAGTTAGTCCTTACCAAAGATGAACTGAAATCTTTGGGTTTGTAAGCACTAGTGACTTGGTTCATTTGCTTGGCGTCTGTATCATTTTGTGCCTCTTTAAGTATTTGCTGGAGTGTATGTAGGAGAACTGGGCTTCTCTACAGATGTTCATATCACCATCTTAAGTGAAAGTTTAGGCAAAGGTCCTTCCTAATTTTTGACCTCTCCTTTTCCACTGCCTCCTTCCCTATTGTCTTCAAACATGCATAATTCTCCCCCCATCCATGAACTTTCACTTACCCTACCATTTCCTATAGGATGGTACAATCAATAGAAGAACTGCAGTCAGAGGATCTTAGCTCAAATTCTGCCCCTGATGTTTTACTTCCTTTGTGATATGGGGCAAATTAATTAATTCCCCTGAGTCATGATTTAAAATCAAGATGTTGGATCAGATGGCCTTTGAGGACCATTCTAGATAATTCTAGATCTATGATCTAGGTTCTCTGATCATTTTATATCTTTGTTCTCTTTCATAGCCAGATTCTTAGAAAAAGCTTTCTACATTTCTTCCCTCCAGTTTATCACCTCCCACTCACTTCTCAACCCATTGCAATCTGGACTCCACTGCCACCATTCAATTTAAATTGTTCTCTCAAGTGATCTTTTTTTCAGTAATCATTCTTTTTGACCTTTCTATAGTGTTTGACTCAGCTATCCTGTCCTTCTGGTTACTTTCTTCTCCAGTTTTCAGTTCTCTTCCCGTCTTAGTCTCCTTTGCAGTTTCATTATCCATCTCTATCCTCCTATGCATGAATGTACCCCCAAGGTGCTGTTCCAGTCTTTCTTTTGTTCTCATTAGCTCCCATGGATTCAACTCTTATTTCTATGGAAATTACTCAGAATACACACACACACACACACACACACACACACACACACACACACACACACACACACACACACACACACTCTCTCTCTCTCTCTCTCTCTCTCTCTCTCTCTCTCTCTCTCTCTCTCTCCAAAAATGGTGATATTCTATATAGATATTCTCTGTAGGATATATATCTATATAGATCTCACTCTTTGCTTAACCCTTTCCAACTTTCAATCTTATTTCCAAATTTACCAATGATCTCTTAGTTGCCAAATTCTTTTCTCAATCCTCATCCTCCTTGAACTCTCTGCAGCCTTTGAGGCAGCTGATACCCTTCTCCTTCTAGAAAATCTTTGCTCATGAAGGTTTGGGGACATCACTCTCTCTTGGTTCTTTCTCCTATCTGTTCCTACCTATCTGACTATTCCTCAGGCTTACCATCTAGTGCTTAGAACAATGCCTGGCACATAATACACTGTTAATAAATATTCATATACACATGTATGTATGCATATCTGTATATGTATGTATGTATATTATAGTATATACATTATATATACTATTCTATATTATATAATGTGTTAATTATATAATGATATTACATAATTAATATATGATAGATATATCTATATTAAATATGGTAAATACTATATACACATATGTGAATATTTTATATGTACATATATTATATTCAGAGAGAAAGAAAGAGAGTATATGTTTAACTACACCTTACTCTTCTCCAAATGAATGTCTCATAGGTATCTCAATATCAACAGGCCCCAAACAGAATTCATTATCTTTCCCCTTAAACTCACTCCTTTTCCTAGTTGCCCTATTTTTATAAAGAGTGCCACCATTGTTTTGCTCACCTAGTTTGCAACCTTGGAGTTATCCTTGAAACATTGCTTTTCTTCATCCCCTAGCCTTCTCGTCTTGTCTATTCCACCTCCTCAGATCCCTTGCTTCATCCTCTTTCTCTGTGTTCTGCACTCTGTACCACCCAGTCCAGGCCCTTATCACCTCTTGCCTAGATTATTGCAATAACCTCCTAATTTCCCTTCTTATGTAGTCTCTCTCCTCTCCCAAGTCTGTTTTCCACAGCCACCAAGTTGATATTTGTAAAGCCCAGGTCTGACCCTGTCATACCCTTCTCGTGAAGTTTTAGTGCTTCCTTATCTTATTACAAACTCTTTTATCTGGCATTTAAGGGCCTTTGTGACACATAACCTCCTTTTAGGTACTTCATGCTAGTCTCCTTCTCCTCAACTTCTCAGAATTGCTAGGTGCCTCCTCCTTCAGGAGACCTTTGCTGTTTCCCACAAATCTTTGTGCTCTCTCTTCCCAAATCATTTTGGACTTAAATTATATGTAGTATGTATTCACGTATGAATGTGTTGTATATCACAATATAATGTAAATTCCTTAGTGCTAAGTGTTGTCTTTGTCTCCCCAGTGCCTGGGGCATTAACTGACACCTAGTACATGCTTAACAATTGATTATTGATTGCATGATTGAGTCATGTTACAACGCAGGTAATTATTTCATAATTTGAATGTACCATGTACCAAAGTACACTGCCTAAGACATAATTCAGAATACGCAAACCTTAATATAACTGTGGTTCTCTTCTCCTGGAGCAGACAGGAAGCTGGTAATCGATAGGAAACTGTTGTCATGTTCCATGGGAGAGGTTATGAGGACCAGATGTAGAGTTGTGGTTTTGTGAATGTAAAAAAGGGTTCAGTGAAAGATATCACATCAAGTGGTGTTTTTACAAATGATTAAAACAAACAAACTTCACATTAGTCCTGTGTGGTGTGAAAGCCAAATATATCCCCATTTTGTGGAAAAGTGTGGCTCAGAGAGACTAAGTGTCATGGACCCAGGCTATGAAGCATTGGAGCCAGTACTTACTTGAACACAAAACTTTTGGGCCCTAGTCTAGTTGTCTTTAGGAAAGACAGAAATTTTGTGAATGAGAAATCCTAATGAGAATTATATATTTTTAAATTATTTTTTTTTTAGGATCTGAAGAGTAAAAAAATATAAATGATGTACCAAAATTTAAAGTATTCACTTTTCACATTTAGGTAAAATGTTTTAGAAAGCATGAGAAGATGTTTAGAAAACATGTAAAAAATACCTCCAAAGAGAGATGTTGTGGAGGAGCGTATTAGATTTGAAGTTTTAAAGGGCTTAAACTATTTGTAAATCACTGTTAGTGATGATTTGAAGACTGGATATGTAGTTCTTAGAGCCTTTTTTAGCTATTGTTTCATGTTAAGTTGCTGGACACACTAAAAGGCACTGCATCTCACTAATGAGTTATCATTCCATGCAAAACAGATATTGCTGTGACTCTAGGTGCCAAAGATTACTTATTCTAAAGGGAATATCAATATTTCTTTCTTGCTAGATTGAAATAAACTCTGGGTTTTGTCATTTTTAGAAGCAATGTATCTTCAAAAAAGAGAGAGCATGGCTCAATCTCAAAACATCTTTCTAGGAAAAGAAATATATGATAAGAACAGGACAAGCTAGAAACATAGATAAGGAATTTAGATTAAACTTTGACATTAGTTTTTTCCCTTGGTAGATTTTAACTGATAAAGGTGTGAACAGTACAGTTTTGTAGATAGAACCAAAACATGTATTTGCCAAATACCAACTTTGAAAGCTTCTGATGAAACCTTTAGCTGTTAACAGTTTTATAAGGTTGAGCCTCACCCCCAGCTTTACTTTGTAATGCTTACTTTATTTAAAGATACTTTAAAAATTAAGGCCAGGTTGTCATACTATATCTAGGAAATTCTCATTAAAGACATTCCGTAATTATGTAGATATTCCTATGAACTATATTTTATATGTACTATATACACTCCACTATATTTAATGTAGCCGCTATCATATATAATTAATATCTGTGATATATAATAGTATATATGCCATATATACCATAATATGCCTACATACATATGCAGATATACATACATATGTGTATATATAAATATTTATTGAGAGTGCCAGGCACCATTCTAAGCACGAGGTTGCAAGTCATAATTATATAGAGGACTTTTGTTTTGACTTGTAGAAATGAGGCCCTTATATCCATATGTGACTGAAGTCCATATAATGATTTTTTCCTTAAAAATCATGGTTATGCTTTATTTGTTTTACTTCATAAGCAAATGATATATCCTTAAGATAAGTAGAACTAAGACTAGTCACACTTTTAAAGATCATAAATGTTTTAAGTCTACTTTTCAATATATTTGTGCAATAAAATTGTGATTTTATTTTTCGTTATATAGTTAGACTAGAATGAATGCAAGGCACTAGGGCCAGAGTTGAAAATTTATTTTAGTGTGGTATAGATGAGGTGAACCATTTGGAATTTGGGTATTTCTCCATAATAATGTTATAGTGGGAGAGATTGCATAAACAGGGGCTAGGGACTAGGAAGGCAGTGAAGTGAGACTTGGTTTATTTTTTATGAATAGGTGAGTTTAAAGCAGTATGTAAAGATCAAAGCTTCATGTTAGTGTGGGATAATGGCAGACATTGAGAATGGTTTAAGGAGAAAAGGAAGTGTATACTTTGAAACTTTTGGAAATATCAGAGGAAAACAAGTGAAAACCCATGAGCATCCTCTTTTAGTTATTGACAAAAGGAAAAAGAAAAATCTGTAGAATAATATCTTTATAGTGGAAAAAAATGGAAAAAAAGAATAAGATATGCATAGACTTCACATAAATGTTCTTTGCTTTTCCTTTTCTTCCCTGGCTCCCTCCCTTCCTCTGCCTACATCTCTGTTTTAGAGGATCAAAATATTTAAGCAAACACTCTCAATCCATGGGAAGTGGACTTTTTTCCTCTTAATGTTTCATTGATTTAGTCAATAAAATCAAAGTGTGAGGAATTGCTAAACATCATTCTGTATGTGATTCAGTCAATTCTAGGGGCATAATGCTTAATAATGATAATGCAAATGTATTGACTGAACCGCTTTTCCATATTAATGGAAGGATTTGTTTTTGATGTACCTTTTTTCAATCCCTGTTTTAAAAACTGCAATTATTTTTCCTCAAAATATGCTTCCCCTGTTGTTGAATTTAAGGTTGTTAAAATTTTTAATTTTAGATTTCTAAACTTTGTTCATATTTATATTCATTTCTGATAAAATGTAGGTATATGCATCTATATTTTACCTACTAGTAGATAAGGTGAGATTTCAAAGCTAAAGCAAGTTATTGGGAAATAAGATATTGCTGCTAAAATACTTGGTTCACTGGCATGGATTGATTTCTCTAATTTTAGTTTTTATAGATCCCTGATACTATATTAGCTTGCCTCACTAATGGGCTTTACTTGATCTTACACAGCACATGTTTGGAAGGGGGAGAATTATTAGTATGTCATTTGTAAACGCATAATTATATACCAGATACCAAATCTAGCCTCTAACCTTAGATTGAGCATTTAAAAAATGGAATAGCATTGTTGATTTTTTTCACCATGGAATACAATTTTGAATAGCATTTATTTATGTATTCCACTTGACCCAAGGGGTCATGCTTGAAAAAATTCATACATAAACAAATCAAAACATAATCAGATGTTTCTATCATCTAGTTATATTAAACTGTAAAGCAAACTAACTGTAAGCTTTCATACTAGTGTTTGTTGTAACTAGTACCCCTTTAAATGAAGAAATCAGTTATTATTTTTCATAATCATTGACCTTCAGAAAATTTATTTAAAACCACAGTACTAGTAATCAGCAGATAAAGTTCTTTCTTAAGCATGCTGCTTCAGAAAATTAGTTATTACTGACCATTATTACTCTATTTCAACAGCAACCTTTTCTTTTCTTCTTTATATTTTAGAGTATGGTAAATTTCCATTCTGATAAGACTGTCTTGATTGTGGTTGTCTGAGATTTAATTTCTTTTTGTTCTTTTTTTGTAGGTGGAAAATTATGGTCCTATATTAGTAGATTCTTAAATAAGAGCTCGGAAGAGAGCCTTGATATTCAGGAAATCAAAAAGTCTACTCTTGCTGAAGTTCACCGGCAGCAGCCAACCCCTAGTCCTAAGGACAGCAGCAGCTTGGAGTCCAGAGGAAGTGATGGTGGCAGCATGCTCAAAGTTCTGCGTCTGAAGACTAGTCTTACGCCAAGTTCCCAAGAGGACAGTAGCAACCAGGAAGAAGACGGCCAAGATGGCTCTCCAAAATGGCCTGATTCTGGCTCAAGTTCAGAAGAAGAGTGCACTACCAGTTATTTAACATTATGCAATGAATATGGACAAGAAAAAATTGAACCTGGGTCCTTGAATGAGGAGCCCTTGATGAAGCTTAAGGGGAATGGTGCTGGAACCAAAGATACAGGAAGCTTGCCAGCTCACATTGCTCCTGGCAGCGATCGCCTCAGCTCTCAGCTCACTTCTCAGGAACTAAAATTTTTCACCGAAGATGCCAACCGTGAAGTAGCTAGTCCACCAAGAATATCAGATTCTCTTAGTAGATCAAAGAATAGCCCTATGGCATTCTTTAGGATAGACAGTAAGGATAGCACTAATGAACTCCTTGGACTTGATTTTGGTGAAAAGTTATATAGTTTGAAGCCAGAACCCTTGAAGCCCTTTTTTGTCCTTCAAGATCAGGACAGCAGTTCTGGGAGTCTTGATGCTAGTGAAACTCTATTGGGGTTAAGAGCTCAGGACACCATCAGCAGGGGTTCAAATGACTCTGTCCCTGTTATTTCCTTTAAAGATGCTGCTTTTGATGATGTAAGTAGCACTGAGGAAGGCAGGCCTGATCTCCTTGTCAATCTGCCTGGTGTGTTGGAGCCAACAAAAGAAGCTGCAACTGAGGGGCCTGCTCAGTTGACACAGACTAATATAGGCATCTTAGAAAGTAAACTTTTAGAAGCTCCTGATGTTTTATGCCTCAGTCTTAGCACAGAACCATGCCAAGGACTTGAAGAAAAGGACACAGAGGCATCGAATGATCCCTGTAGTCACCAATTCCATAGTATAGAAGAAAAACACTACGCGCAGGAGGGTACTAGGGCATTACTTAGAGCTGCTGTTGATCAAACCAGTTCAGGAGACAAGTCTTTGTTACTTAGTTCAGATGCTGAGTTTAAAGGATTTGAAATGGTTGCTCCCATACTAACTGCAAATAGCACAGAAGAAAGACTATTCCTTATTTCTAATCCAGTCTCAGGTGCTAATGAACACAATGTAAACCCAGACACTTTAAAAAAAGAAGAAGTATTGCTGTTTGCAGATCAAGCTGAAGACCCTGGTAAAGAAGAGCCAACCCCTTCTTTATTCCAGCTAGACCCAAAAGACACTAAGGCTAAGGGTGACAGTGGATTAACACTAGAAGGAGAAAAGGAAATACATCAGATTTTTGAGGACCTCGATAAAAAATTAGCACTAACCTCCAGGTTTTATATCCCAGAAGGCTGCATTCAAAGATGGGCAGCTGAAATGGTGGTAGCCCTTGATGCTTTACATAGAGAGGGAATTGTGTGCCGCGATTTGAACCCAAACAACATCTTATTGAATGATAGAGGTCAGGAACTTTTGCAAATGCATTTCTTTTTATTCGCTGTTGCTTCCAATTAACTGAGTAGGCGTTTTATCTTGTAATTAGTATCTTCATTTCCTGTCTAGAGCTTCATTATCAGTGCAGCAAATTCACCCCCAGTAATAGCTTCTAGTACTTAATGATGCCATTATTCTTAATGATACTGTTTTTAGCTACAAAAGGAGTAATTACAGTTCACTTCTGCAGAAAATGGAAGGGAAAAATGTTTTGATTTCTCCTGTCGTTTTGTTTTTAGGACACATTCAGCTAACGTATTTTAGCAGGTGGAGTGAGGTTGAAGATTCCTGTGACAGCGATGCCATAGAGAGAATGTACTGTGCCCCAGGTTAGAGCAATCACCTAAAATGTTTCACTTGAAAAGTATATCAGGGGAAGGGAGAAGAGGGAGAGGACTGGGGTGGGACCTCCAGGCTGGAGCAAAGGGCATTGGCTCAGCATGGAGGGCAGAATTGCTATTAATCCAGTAAGTCTTTCCTGGGGCCATGCATCCCTGTGTTTCTTTTCTTGGTACTATTGTCAGCTGCCCTTGAAGACTGACTGAGTCTTTGGTTATACCATATCTTGTCCTCTGTTCCTGGTAGATATTCTCAGTGGTCTCTTTTCTTGTCTCCCTTCAGTTTTACCGGAATGGATTAGATTTTGATTTAAATCAGCCAGAAGACTTGTTTTAATCATTTTTACATCAAAAAGCAAATGCTCATTATTTGTATAACCTTAGTATATATTTTTTCACAACTTACAAATACAAACATAGTTTTTTCATCTGTAAGAATGAGGGGTGTTGAAATACATAACATTTAAAGATCCTTCTGGCTATAGTTCTAAAATTTCTCTCTTTTCCTCCTATAGAGCTTACATATTTACCAATGCTCTTTTGTTTTGAATTTGTATGAAAATCAAAATTTTTGGAAAGGAGCTAAAACTGAGCTACTGTTGAGCTCAAAAGTATGTAAAATTATTTATTTTCCCTATAAAGCTTACCTGTTAATCTACAAAATAATGGGTTGACATGACTGAATTCCTTCTACAAAATACCTCAACTTTTTGTTCTTTAAAAGGCCATTGAGAAATACCTCCTGCTCCTTTTAACATTTTGGTTTCATTAGGAATAGTAAATGATATTTAATGAGAGTAAAAATAGACAAGATGCTGGGCTTTTTAAAAATGCTGTAATATGTGACATTAGTGATGTACCCACCTGATCTTTCAAAACAGTCGCTTTAAAGTTATAGTTTTTTTGTTTGAAATTTGAGAGAAAACAGATATTGTTGTTGTTGATGTTTCAAATCAGTTTGGTAAGTCAGATATTTGCCATGATAAATTTCTCCTCTCTTCCCTGTACTATCCTCACTTAGAAAAATTAGAGATTTGTTTCTCGTGTGTGTTAAATCCTTTGTAAACATATGCAGAAGCTTAAGCACATGAGTTGGCCTTGAGTTCATGATCCATTCTACCTGTCATTAGTGTAAATGGGCCACTTGGAGTCCGGGGGTTCTCTACCTTTTACCCAGCACTGAGCCTTTTTGGATTGCTAATGCTGCTTTACTTGTCATCAGCTGTAGCCCTGAAAGGAGGGAGGCTCAAACTGATAATATTGGAATGATTAGCACCATTATTGATCTTTCACTATATAACAATTACCAAGTAGAGTAGTCTTGGCTTTCACAGTGTGTTGTTACTGCAACTGAAAAATATTGTGATATAAATACAGCTAAAAAGTAGATGTCTTTAAGTGCAAATTTGTTTTAAGATCAAGTTCTATATTTGAGGGCAAGCAATATTTTTTAGTCTTTTATAAGCAAATGTTAGGTTATTTCATTATACCTGATGAGTTTGAGTTTCTTTTTTTCTCTCCTTCCTGTTTTCTCATCCTACCCCAAATTGGTAAACTTGAGTAGCTGTACTTTCTGAGTGCCAGAGTACATTTTTTGCTTTCCTCTAGTAGATTGTGGTGCTGTCCGTTGAATGTTATTAGTGTGATTCATTTAATGGGAGAGCAAAATAATGAAAAGGACACCTTGATCAAATTACTTTATTAACCTTGTTTTGTTCTCTTTCTCTCCACTCTCCCTCTTCCTTCTCCTCCCTTTCTCAAAATATTTCTCTTTCTCACCTCTCCCCTTTCTTATTTTGATAGGTAATAATTTTATAGATAAAATGTACATTAACATTGCATAGTAAATCTGCAGTCATTTACAAGGGAGTGGCAAGGAAGTTCAGTTTGAAGTATTTCTTTTGAGTGAAACTGAGGAGTTATCTGAAAGAAATTTCCTGAAGCACAGTGCTAACACAACAGTGTATAAGATGAAGTTTTGTTGATTTTCCATAGTTTCCTTTTCTAATGGATACAGCAAAGTTCTTAGCTTTGGTTGATGTTTTTCATACTGTTTCCTTATTTTATACATTCAGTGAGACATCAGAAACTGTTCAGTGGTGCAATTTTCCATTGTAGATTATTTTCCTGTTCATTTTCATATTTACAATGTATTGCAATTATGGAAACTATTTATTTCAAGCAAAACTGCCCTGGATTTTATGATATACCTTCAGTTCTGTGTCATTATATATTTTATTTGATCCTGGGCATTTTCTAAAATGCCTGTGTTAAGAAAACTCTTCCTGGAAATGATGTTTCTCATAATTCGCCAGCAGGTGGCATTCTACCATTAATGGATTTTTGCTATCCTATTCTTTGGCTGCTTTCCTTTCCCCAGCATTAGATAAAAGCTGTAGACTGAAGAACGGCTTTGTTGTAATTATTTGCATAACAAGAATTGTACTTTCAAGCTTTGTGAGTTTCAAAATTGTTCTAGTATCATTGTATGCATTGACTAATGTGGAAAGTCTCTCTACCCCTCTAATGGATTAACATCTTTTAAGTTAAGAGTGAAACAAATAAAAAAGTCATTGTGACTCCAAATTAGTGCTAACATTTTAATTTGCTGAAACTATATTGTTGAAGAATTCCTATCATAAAACCCAATTTTATTTTTCATATTACAAAGAAAAAAGAAAATGGCCATTACTGTTTCTTTCATAAAGGGCTAAAGTACTGGATGGCAGAGTGCCCCCCCTCCAAATAAGGTATTAACATTTAATTTAAACTATTAGCAAATTATAAATCATTATAGTATTTTATCATCTTTTTATACATTTAGTAAATGCCAAAGGATTTGAAAGTCTCCCCTAACCCTTACATTCTCATTGTTTTCTGAGTATTTCTAAAGCATGTTAAGCAGCTGATGTTTGGTTAGAAAGTGAAGTTGTCACAAGATTATGATGAGAATGATTCACTTATGTTTAAACAGCTCTTTGCCCCTACTGCCCCCCCCCCCCCATCCCTCCTCCCTTCTGGGAATCCTTATCACATATTTGTCCTAAAAACATTATCCACCTGCTCTGTACTTTATAATATCAGCAATGTATCTTTTTATCTTCTGGTTAATGTGCCTTGGTATTTTGAGAAAATTTTCCAGTAACAGATTCGATTTACATGGACAGAAACTTGAGCAAATGCCAAACTAGCAGGGGGGCCATTATTCTGCTCTATAAATAAGTTTAAAAAAGAAACAAACACACACAGAAACCTGTGAATCAACATGTTTTGGTCTAATTGGAGGGAAAAGCAAGATAGATAAATTTTGAAATGCAAATGATCACCTTCTGTTATTTAAGTATAATTTTTGCCAACTTTGTGATCTTAGATTTAGAGAAGTCATTGCCATTTGAACAATACAGCAATCACTTTTACACTGTCAAGGAGGTTGGATATTCACAAGTTTCCAAAAACTAAACAAAGAACTTTTTTTAAAACTATTATCACTTTTTTTATACTTAAAAAAAATATTCCACCAAACAACAAAAAGACAAAAACCCCACCAAGCTTTATCAGTCTACATCTGTGAAAAAGCCAGCACATAAATGGCTGCAGCTGCAGCCTTATCAGGAGGGTCTGGAGCGTACGGATTCACTGATCAAACCCAGCCCCATTTTCAAAGTAGAAACCCCTCCTTTTAGGTTTTCTTTGTGTCCTTAGATTATCTATTGCAGTTCTCTAGAAAAGGGTTCATTTCTGTGTCATCGTGTGTGGGTATATGGGTTGCTTTCACACTGGGGCAACACAAAACCCTGGCCTGGCAGGGAGAGTAAAGGAAAGACACTCCTTGTAGAAGTGACCCTGTGGACATGGTAACACATGATTCCAGTGTTAAGGATCCTAGAACCCTTTCCCAGTATTCATCCAGGTGAATGACAGAATAAAAATTGAGATAAATTGGATAGAGATACCACCATCTTCAAATAGACTTCTTGGAACTCTTATGGTTTTATTTCTGTTTTTATTTATCTTAGCATAACTGGGAATTTTTAGGTGCTTAACGGACAGTAAGTTCACTTCTAAGAATAGAGAGGCATTCTTTGCTCTAGCTTTCTAAAGATTCTTCCCTAAGGGCAAAACTAAGAGAGAAAAAGGAGGGGAAGTACTTTTTTTCTCCCCTTACCACTGTTTTTCCTCCCACTCTAAACAATCTGAATGTTGTAAAATAAAAAATAACATGAGAAGGGCATATAACATTAAACCTTTTATAGTCAGTGTCTATGCTAGCCATGTAAAAATCAGTCTGGGAAGGATGAGTAAGGTTGTACATCTCTCACAGTTTTCATGCTACTATAAAGCACTTCAACTCCTCTTTCTAGTCTTAAACAAGTGGCTGTGATCCCCTGCACCCCCATCAGTGTGTGTCCTTCACCTTCGTTTTCCACCCCATTATGAATCTTTGCAAATGTACCCTGTATGTCTTCTGCTTGAAATTTAAATGGATATTTCCCATTGAAAGCTTTCTAGAATTAAGAATTTGCAGGTAAATGTCTGTTTAAATTGAAGTCCAAAATGCTTCATACCACAACCTGATCTCCACGCTCCCAGATGTCAGATGACAGCTTCGCTCCCTTTCTTAGGCGATTTCACACTAGGAAGCAGCTCACAGCTGACTGTGGAGAGCACAACATGAAAAATGCTGAAAACTGTCCGCAAAATTGGGTTTTAGAGCATGACATTTATTTTGCTGACAGCTTTTCTTCTGCCAGTCCTGTTTTACCAAATAATTTGTGAGCATATTTCTTTTAGATAACTTCCCCTTGGTTCCTTCTTTTTCCCCACCCCAACATGTATAATATTAGATACATTTGTTTTATTTTAAGAATAATACTTTGTGTAATAGCTGTTAATTTGGTAATTAAGACACAGATCATGAATCCCTTAAAGTTTTATTGAATAGAAGTGGAGTTACATTATTTAAAGTTCTGGAAGCTAGAAAAATTGGATTCTAGTCTTGTCTTTGCCACAGGCTCATTGAATGACCATGGGACAGGTTATTAGATGTTTGGATCTCAGTTTTTCTGTCTATAAAATGGGTGCTGTATAGATAAATAATGTAATAAATGGTTAGTTACTTTAGCACTTTTCTTCTTAAAGGCCAATCAAAATCCAAGGTCACCTTATTATTCTCCTAGGATTATTCTCAGAGGATACTGTCCTCAAGCATACAAATAATGGTTGGTAAAAGGGATATTTTAACTATATGTGCATTATATTTATATACAGAGCATTAGTTTGTAGAAATGAAAGATTTAAGTAGCAGAAAGGGAATTAAGGAAAATTGTTTTTAAAGTCCCTTTCATATCTTAATTCTATAATTCTGAAGATTTTCGTTTGTAGGGAAGAAGTGAAGAATCTACTATTAGGTTGAGTAAAAATTAAATGCAGACAGTCTCTAAGACAGTAGAGTATAAGAATTTAGAAGTAAAAGGTAATTTGACCAAACATGAGGCAAGTAATTTTAGGAAAATTAGGAGAAAGCAAAAAGGATATTTTGGAATGATACTGACATGACTGGCATGTGTAGTGTAGGCATAGTGAAATTTTAAGAACAAAAAAAGGAAGAAGAAGCATTTGAAAGAGGGAATTATTTGTGGTTAATGTTCAAATATTACCTTTCATGCAAAAACTCTCTTGTTTAGCCTAAGCTTAAGCAAAACTCAAGAATAGCTTGACTATATCCACTTGGATGCTTTAGTGTTCTTTTTATCAACTTAGTTTGTTCTGCCCTTATCTCTTGTCTCCCTTTCCTGTTGCTCTCTCCCATTTTATTCACTGACTTTGCAGTTGTTGTTTTTTTTTTTATTGCTACTTAAACAGATTTGGTTATTCCACTGTAGGAAAACAAATGGTTTTTAAGTAAGTCACTTATCATAAAAGAATCTATGAGGTTTATATTTTTGACAACCTGAAAATTCTACAATGAAATGAATATACCCGTCATCACTCAACCTGTCAAGACCAGTATAGTTTTGGAACTAGATGCATCTCAGTGTTAGGGCACATGTAGTAGGAGAAGGTGATCCATTTCAATTTCAAGTCATATTTAGGAATGGTCAGCTCCTAAAGAAGTCTTTCCTCTTTTATATTAGATTCAGGAGTTTCAGTTCTCTCTAGTTGGACAATGAAGATACAGGACCCAAGGGTCTGAACTCCAGGATTTGTCCTATAGCCACCTACCTTGAGAAGAAGTTCCCTAGTCTGGCATTAACCTTTCACCAAGCTTGTCAGCTCTCTATCTCTATTCATTCTGTCATAAAACAAATATTCCCCTCAGTTCTTGCCCTTTCCCGTTTTGTTTTACATTTTCCAGGCAGGTGTAGAGTCTGATTGGTTTCAAATGGTAGGAATGAAATGGGGAATTTGTTCCATAGCATTTGTGCGTGTGTCATGGTATGCCTCAAGAATTCCCAAGAATAGTATCTCTTTGATTTCAGGTAGGAGAAAATTTACTCCAGGGTGTCTTTCATGTATGAATTACTTTTAATATTTCCTTGTATTGGTGTCTTCAGGGTTAACTGAGTGTGTGAAATCTGAATGCTTTCCTTAATGGGAGACTGAAGTAAAGCACCTTTGTTCATTTTCATAATATTATCACCTGATGCTTTTGGGGGAAGTTTGCTCAGCACCAGATTGTTAGGGGAAGAAAGATTTAATCCTTCCTATTTACTGTAAACCTTTTTCTTTAAGAGCTAAGAAGAGTTCATTCAAAAGAGGAAGAGAGGAATAGATACTTGTAGCTTTAAATAATTGCTTCAGTATGAAGCTTCCTTCTTTTCAGACCTAACTGATCTTGGAAGATAGTCAGTGAACTTGCTTCACAGCTTTATTGTTTAAAAAAACAACAGTAAAGTATCTCCTGCTTCTGATATTTAACAAGAAAAAATGGAAAATGCTGAGTCTTAAACACTTGGTTACAATCATTGGCAAGAAATAGTACTAGCTATGTGTACCTTGTGAGATCTTGTCCATTATAATCTTTGTGGAATAATTGGTGTTGACTCCTTTTATCTACTTCTTTACAAATGCCTTTAAATATTAACCTAAGATAAAAATGCTAAGGTTTAAAAAAATTAAATGGTGACTGTAAGGCAAATAGAATTCCTAAAACTGATTTAATAGCTGTGTACATGTAGAACTATCTCTGTGACCTGGTTGGGGAAGAGAAAGAGAGAAAAGGTGTTGGGCAAAGAGAGAGGGAGGGAGCGAGGGAAGGAGAGAGAGGAAAAGACTGTGTTTCTTGTTTTAACCATTTTCTCTTAGCATTTTTGTCATCGGTCATCTTTAAGGTTTTAGTTGGGTAACACTGACACCTGATGGCTCTTCAGAATGGAGTTGTGATATGATCGATGGAAAATGGTAGATGATATTAAATTTTTTTTCCACTAAAAATTCAGGCCAAGGAAGAGAAAGTACAAAACTCAGAATTATCATTATAACCAGTCAACCAGAAGTCAAAAGGTAGTTATCTTATTTTTTATTTCAGCTCACAGGAGACCTATATCATAATGGTGCCTACAGAATTCTATGAACAAGTGGTTCTTATTTTTGAGATACTAGATCAAACTAAATAAAAGAGTTTTGACTCAAACCATATAGTTCATTTCAAGAGAGCTCAAAACCAGAATGCCAGGTTCATATTGACAACTAGAAGCTTAGAACTGGTGAGTGAAAAGAAGTCAAAACCAGGTACTTTGTCAGACATAACCAGCCTGAGCCAGGCTGGCATATACTCTTGGTTTTAATCCTCAAATTTCAGGGAGCTAAAGTTCAGGAACTCTCTTGTACATCTAGAGAACAAAAATTTCAACCCTAAGATGAGAGTGCCAGATGAGCTAGTGTGGTGGGGAACCATTGTGCTGGAATCCAAGAGGAGTAAAGGAAATGAATCTGGTGAGAGCATGGCAGCTCCTCCCTCATTCCCTTGAGAAAGGAGAGCTGGTAGACACTGATGACCATACCTCCCCCCCCCCAAAAAAAAAAATTGGTTGATACCTTTTGTTTTCATATAACAGTTATTTCTGGAAATCTCTCTCTTCATTTCCCTACCTTTTAAACAATTCTTTGTAATAAAGAAGAACAAGTGAACAGAAACATCCATTATAGTAACCACCTCTGAAAACATTGTCTTGCTAGTCCCCTGCCTCTCTGCTATGATTGGACATGTATGTTTAATAATCTGTTCTCTGAGATCATTATTGGTTTTTCAATTACTTGGAGTTTTGCTTACATTTCTAGCATTTCATTTACATTATTTTAGTAATGTGTATATTTTCTTTTTGGTTTTGCTTGTATTATTCTATATCCAGTCATATAAATCTTCCCATGTTTGTTTGAATTTCTTGTACATGTAATGTAATTTAATTTTTTTTTTGCCACTTAAGAAAAGAAGTTTGGTGTAGTCAATAGAAGTTTACTTTGTCAGGAATACCTGAGTTTTAATCCTTTTTCAGACACTCACTAGCTGTCCTTGGGCAAATTATCTGATACCTCTCACTTTGGTTTCATCATTCATAAAATGGGGATGATAATAATAGCACCTTCTTCATAGGGTTATAGTGAGGAGCAAATGAGATAATATGCATAAAGCACTTTAGAAAACCTTGAAGTGCTAGTATAAACATAAGCTCTTATTCCATTTCATTGTCATACAACAAATTTTTAGAGCCATTTCCCAGTCAATCGGTACACCTTTTTCCCTAGGTCTTTGCTACTACAAAGAGTGCTGCTGAATATCTGATACGCATTGGACCTTTGTTTCTATCTTTGACCTCCTTGAGATATATGCCTACTAATGGGGTTGGTATGGATAGTTTGATTACTTTTCTGTTATGATTCTAAATTGATATTTGGAATGATTTAACCAATTCTTTGTTCTGCCAGTAGTGCTGCATTTGTGTACTTGTCTTCCCATATCCTTACAAACATTGACCATTCCTATTTTTTTTATCTTTGCTAGTTTGCAGGGTTTGAGATAGCACCTAAGAGTTTTAATTTGTTGAATTTGTTTTAATTTACATTGCTATTAGTGGTTTGTAGTATATTTTCATTTAGTCATTTCTAGTTTGAAATTCTTCTTTTGAAAATTGTGCATATCTTTTGACACTGTTAGTAGGGAGAACATTTTAATGCTTATGACTTCTTTCTCTGTAATGTTATGTTGCTAGTCTGAGCTAACTATTATGAAGATATGGTGTGAACCTTTAAACACTTCATATGTCCCTACCATGGTGCATATTATTTAAGTAGTCAGAGAAGTATTTGAATCAAGCATACATAAAGAAAGCATTTCAAGAACATTGTATACTATTGAAGAGATGTCATCATTTTCTATAATCAAGAAGGAGAAAAAACAATTCTTTCCATTTCAGGAATGAAAAGAGCCCCAAACTAGCTTATATGTAGTAACCGTTGCAGAAGGATGTGAATAGGGAAGATAAGATACAGAAGCTTTATGCTGTAGTTGGAATAATAGCGAGGGAATTAAGACTCTGCCTGGAGGAGGCTGTGAGACCTGAAATGAGTCCTCTCTGCCATTTACCTGATTTGTAGCATAGGATCTTCACAAAACTATATTTCATTTTAAAAACTTGTACACTTTAATTTTGTAAATGACAGTTAAAAACAAATCAAGTTTTCTTCTTATTTTACTTTGCTATAAGATGCATAAAAATCGGAGCCTGTCCTTGGCTATGATCACAGGAAGAGCTCAGTGATTGCTGTGCTACAATGTCTTTCCCCAAAATTTAATGAATTTTGTAGAAACCCAGAAGGTCTGGGTTTAAGTCCCAGGCTATTGTATATATACTATATGTTAGCCATATGGTCCTGGGCAAGTCATTTACTCTCTTTCTTTGAGCCTGTGCTTCTTCTTCTGTTAAACTAGAAGAATGTACTGTCTTGCAGTAATGAAGCTGCTTTGCAAACTGTGAAGGACTATGTAAGTGCAAGCTGTTGTGCCATTTTGTTTTTATGTGCCACTTATATAATTTCTAAACTATCTAAAGTCTACATTATTGAAATTGTAAGTATACACATAATTTATGCTGACTTTGGATACATTTTCTTGGGATGTTACTGGGACATCAGGAATATTCATGAGATAAAGTATGTCGTCTCTTGCAATTCTTAAGTGTAAGGTGCTGTAGAAATAGAAGATGGTGAACTGTGAACAGCCAGACATTTTAGATCGACATAAAGGTGAAAAGTACCAAATTAGAAGACGAGAATTTGGTTAGCTGGAAACTCAATAGGATTCCATTGCTGAATAGTTGTGTTTGTAGAATGGTCAGTCACTAGGCTAGTGAAAGGCATTTTTCCCTCTCATCCTCCAAATTTAGTTTGATATATTGCTGGACATATACACACACACAAAACCCTCTTTCTTCTGTGTTTCTTTTCTCTTTTGCTCTTCAGTCATCAGCTGTAGTAGAAGACTAATGCTTTGCTCCTGCATAGAAAATCTTTATACACAGCAAGGGCTAGGGAGAGAAATTGACTAGAATTTTGTAATTCGAGTCCCTTTCAATTAGCAACAGATGCTGCAGGGAAAGGCTGTCTATGGAGGAACACAGTATTAATGTTCTCGTGCCCTAGGTGAAACAGAAATTTTCAATGCAGAAAAAAGGTTGTGGGCTTTTCCATGGTTCAGGTATGTCATTAATGAATTGGTCTAATGTGTGCTTTTCCTTGCCCCATCTCTCCTTACCTGAGATAATATACAGGCTGAGTTCCTTACAAGAATGTTGCCAAAATTCTCTACCATTTATGATGGTGATTTAATATTTATTGAACACTTATAGTAGTCATGAAAAACTCAGTCATGCTGTTCCTTTTCGATTTGACTGTATGAAAGTGAGTGTGGTGCCAAATTTTAGGGACTCAAAGAAATTGGCACAGTTACAGCCCCTTTGTCCTTATTTGTTCTTATGGCTTAGTCCCTATTTGTACCTTAAATTTCTTTTGTCAGAGACAACTGCAAATTGAGGACAGATATTTAGGATCAGATTTATTCTGATGATAAGAAAAAAAAAGCACATGTAACCAGTGACATTAGAGAAGCATCTATTCTTTACTGGAGAAACACTCATCTTTTCAAAGCATGTAATAAACTGTGGCTTCTAAACTTTAACATAATATTGATATTTGGATAAAGTGTTGAATTATCGATGTGATATTATAAACTCTATCAATGTCTATATATTATATTAAATTACCCCTATAAATTCAAGGGGTATCAACAACAAATGTTGGCTTAGTATTGATTTTTATATGACCTCTTAAGAGCAGTTTTTCATTACTATATATGAAGGGTGAAAAGGATCAAGGGCTCACATACCAGAAAAAGAGGGGCTGGGTGAGGAAACTTGTATAGGAGAAATAAATATGTATTGTTTTCTAAGTTAAAAACATGACTTCTCTGTAACACCTAAGAAATTCCAAGCAATTTTCAGATGTTATTCTGTTCCTCACTGTCTCCTGAGAGGAAGGTAAAAACAACTGAATGTAATGCCAAAGAAGATTGTGGAACTTGCTCTGCAGTTTTTTAAGAGTGTAATGAACAGCAGTGTTAATAGTGGAAGCTAGATATCTGGAGACAGGGGACTAGCTTAGATAAGTGGCATCAAACTTAAATAGAAATGGGTCAATAAACCATACATAATATACCGGCATCAGCACATTGATGTAGAAAACCACATATTAATATCTCTATTCTGTTGTGTTGTATTTTTATTTATTTTGGTGAATATTCCCAAGTTATATTTTAATCTAGCTGTCATTCAAGAGTGTTGAATGTCTTTGACACCTTTGGAATGAGATGACCAATCTCTATTGGCTTCTTTTCACTCCACTGCCTATCACTACTCAATAAATAAGAACCAGGTAACAGATTTAAGTGAAGTATTAATTTATCTAATTGAATCCATTAGAGATCTAACCCTTGGAGCCTTAGATCCCCCTTGTTTTGAAAATGCAATGATTTTAGCCAGTTACATTGTTTCTTGATGGAAAAAGTAAGTCCCAAATGAGGTTTTGATGGTAAGATAATTGCAGGGAAGGCAAGGATAGTCAACTTTGCACTTTGCACAAATGTTCAAATCTTGGTCTTGATTCCTGTACCTTTATTATCTCTTTTCAATTTGCTTTACAGTTTCTAGCATGATTTCAATATTGTCTTTGTGTGCATATGAATAAGGGAAGGAATATGTGATCCTTCCCCATTCAGTTAATGTAGCCTCAGAAAGTCCAGAATTTAATCATGTGGTAAAAGCAGACATCAAGGAGTTTTTTCTACAAACTTATAAACAAGATATGAAGAAGTACTTTTAATCTGAGAAGAATGCAGGGCCTGGGCCGTTGGATGAAAGCAACTGACACCATATAAGAAATATGATTGGCCTAGGGAATAAATTGTGACTCATGAGAGTTAGAGGATGTTTTGGAAATGTCAACTTTACTTGTCACAGAAGGCAGCAGAGGTCTGTGTCCTTCCTACCCTGTCCTACCATTGACCATGTCACCAACATGGAGGACTGTTTGGATAAATGGAGTAACAGTAGAAGATAAAAAGGAATTCATGCGTCAGGCCAGGTTAGACTCAGTGACCTCTAAGATCCTATTCAAATCTGAGCATTCTGTAAAATGATATGACCACTCCAGTGTCTGAACAGTTTCTTGAAGTTATAGGAGCATAGTAGTTGCCTTACCCCTTACCACATGTGTATGTGGTTTTCAGGTCTGGAAGAGACTTTCAGTCAGGAAGAGAGATGACATAGTCATCATTTTGAGTTACTTCATTTTTCTTGAATTTTTAGACCAAGGCTCTCCATGTTCCTCACATTTTCTCTGATTATAGATGGCAACTGTTCCTCTGTCAAATTAGTCTGTATTAAGATAAAATAAAACATGGGTTTGCAGCTTTCTGAAAACTTATATTTTAGTCTTAAAGTAGGGTTAGCACTCAGTCATGGGGAAATATTGTGAATCAAATTCTTGTAGAGAAAATCTAGTTGTCTCATTCTTTGTTTTTATTCACCCTAAAATTTATGTGCTCCTGGACTAGATTAATTTGCTGAAAGTCTTCCCATTCACTTAGTAAAACAAATGCAAAGTACATTTTATTTACTGTGCGCAAAGTACCTTATGTTTTATTTTAAAATTTACTCGAATGTTAAGTCTTGAAGCTCAGTGTTAGTGTCTGAATCATTAGTGTGAATTAATAAAATTCTACTATGTAGGTACAGTTTCCCACATTGGAAATTCTTTTTGGCCAATGTTAAAATGAAAATTCTAGAATTTGACTCATATGTTACCACACAGTTGGTGTCCTTAAAAGAATTTTGGATGACTCAAAATCCAGTGCTGGAGCTGACTGGTTCTTTCTCTGCAACACATTAAAAGATGATTCTGGTTAGAATTTGTGACATTGATTCATTGTCATCAGGTGATTAGTCTCTCAAGGGAAGTAGGAGGAAACTAGTGGGGTATAGAAGAGTGAAGGAGGAATAAAAGGTAAAGGAATGGCAGCTAATGGTGTTACATAATCACATCATTCAAACACTTCATTAGGGCAGCAGCAGGCCATGTAAGACCCCAATGTCTTTTCTGGTCGACTAGTTGGTTGAAAGTGATTCTTTTTTGAATTAAAGGTGATTAAAAACCCCCAAACTTTTTTGACATTATGATTTTTTTCTGTTTTGGAGGGAAAATTTCCTTTTCTTTGTGAGTATTTATTTAGAAATCACTTTGTTTACCATTACTGCTCACTCTTAAAGATGTTTCCTTTTACGAAACTTCAGATGTAAACCCTAGAGCTTGGGGATATGAACAGAAGCTTAGGTTCAATAAAATGGATTTTGTTGAGAATGGACAAGAACAGTGACAAAATTTGTTATTTCTAGTTATTAAATCATTAATAGTTCATTTGAAATTATTTCTGTGTTTTCAAAACATTTTTTAAAGAAAAATTTCAATATTTTTAAGTAGTCCTGAATACTTGTTTGGTATTTCTTTATCATTTCTCACTTTTGATCCCAGAGAAGGATGCCCAACTGTTCACCTGGTGTTATAGTCTGTTTCGTAGCAACTGCCACGTGGGTGTGTATTAATCAGTGTTCTTGGCTTGTGCCTGAAATCTTTTGTATGTGTTTTGCCAGTGAAGCATGTTTAGTGCAGCCATTGCAGTTTTGACAGTCACAAGAATGTTATATCTTTCCTGCAACCGGTGTTTTATGCAGTCTTAAAAGTATGTCTCTGTGAGTTGTTCTTTTTTAATTCAGAATTATAGGACTTGACAAGATATTTAAAGACCATCTTGTCTGTTCCCTTAGTTTCATATAGGGCCACACACATATACTAGAGTCTCTTCAGTTATAAAAAAGCCAGAGAAGAAGAGATTTGACAAGATTCTCCACTCCCAGCCCCCATATTTTATTTAATAACCATCACTGTTAGAAAGTTTTTCCATGTATCTCACCTACGTCCTTTCTGCTACAACTTGTGTTCTTGGTTCTCTTCATTGAAGATGTTGAACAGCTGGTTACTACCCTTTGTAGAAAAGCTCTTCTTGTATCTGAAGTCTTATTATACCACATTTCAGTCTTAAATTGGCATCAGTGAATGACTTGGGTTTGTTATAAAATCATCTTGATGAGAGTTAATCTCTTATTTTTCGGAAGTGTTTCAAGAGTTTTAAGCAGTACTGTTAGGAAAAGAGAGCCTAAAGCTCATTTAATTCGTATGTATCAGGATCCATGGTATATATTTAAAATTAGCTTTTTTGTGATAATTGATGCACAATTAAAGATGGGATTAAAAGGTCATGCCAGCCTTCTTACTATTGAGTCAGCTTGACTTAGATTCTGGAAAATATCTTGAAAACCTTAGCAAGCTACATAACTAATGTTATTGTTAGTATTATTCAGCATCTATTTTAGACTTTAGGTTTAACAAGAGGCCTGATTGATAGCTGAGCACGTTGCTTTAAGGTCCAACAAAGAGTAAGGAAAGAATGGAAAAGCTAAGGGTACCTACCTACCTTATAGGAGAAGAGAGCAGTGAAATAGGGAAAAACAAGTGGAAGTGAGGAAACAGACATTTTACGTGATGTATGGTGGTAGAATTCCCATATGGTGGTAGAATGTACTTTAGTGGCACCATTCACTACCTGAAATTCTAAAAATCAGAATAAGAAATGGAGAGTTGAATGAATTTTGGTCCCAGATCTCCCATTAAAACTCCCAGACTTCCTTTTGTGATCTTCACGAAGTTGTTAACATTTCAACCTGTAGCTTTTCTTCAGATTGGGGCTCATCAGGGCATTATGTTGGGTCATACCTTAGAAACATTATATATGGTCATTGCCCTACTCAGTAAAGACCATAGTAGAATGCTGCCAAAATGTTTGAGTGTTAGATTCATCATTTAGAAATCAAGGTCAGAAAATCCACAGAAGATGAAAACTTCAAGATAATGTGTGTAAGACAGTGCTGCCTCTAAGAATGTGGAAAGTGAGGCCATAGTATATAGCCAGATGTATTCTAGTGTCCAGTTATGGGGCTGCTGAGTGCTTTTTCTTTTTCCTTTCCTTTTTCCTTTTTAAAGCTTTTGTGGAAAACAGTTTACTCCAAAGATACAATAGGAACTTAGAAGTACAAACTTCACTTTTGCCATTTTCTAAACTGTTAATCACTTCATCAGAGGCTGGACAGGAAAAATAAAAAAATGAAACTAAAAATGTGTTCCTATTGACCTGATTAGCTCTTTTTTAAAAAAAAAAAATTCTGACTGCTATTATTCCACATTTAAGAACCTTTAGTTTTTCTCTCTTGCTTTTTCATTCAGTGAATTAGTCAAATTCAACTAGTGTAATTAGGCACATAGAGCTGGATAGAGAATGGGCCTGGAGTCAGGATGACCTGAGTTCAAATCTAACCCTAGACACTAACTGTGTGAACCTGGTTTCCCCATGTGTAAAATGAGCTGGAGAAGGAAATTGCAAAATCACTCCAGTATCTTTGCAAGAAAATCCCAAATGGGGTCATGAAGAGTTTGACATAACTGAAAACAACTGAACAACGAAATTAGGCTCATTAGCCAAAAAGACTAACATGATCTTAGGCAGCATTAATAGAAAAACATGGTGTTCAGAACAGTGGAGTTGATGCTCTGTACTCTTGGTCTGTTCAGCTTGTGTCTGTCATATTCAGTTTTATGAATTGCATTCTATGAAATACTTAGACTAACTGAAGCAAAGATGGCCAGGGGACTCAAATGCATGCAGCATGAAGCTAAGCTGAATGAACTGGAGATGTTCAGCCTGGAAAAAGGAAGAATTTGGAGGGAACCTGGTCTCTGTAGGAATATTATTTAGGGAGTAAAGCACTTGGAAGTATAGATGAGGCATGACTTACCAAAGCCTTCTGTATAAATAATCCATCCAGAAAAAGGATTGCTACTGCCTTCTCTGTCCTCATCCCTATATTTGACAGTGTGAATCCCTGCTGACCTTCAAAAACTTGTTTTTGTGGGGGAATAGCAGCTCTATTCTAAAATATTTATTGGAGCACTTTTTGTATGAGCTGAACACTGGTCATTGTTAGTTGATTTTGCTGAACTGTTTTTGTTACAAGAGGGCTCATAAGGAGTGGGTAGGGATGGGTGGAGAGTTTAAAAGACATCATTAAGAAGCAGAAAAGATACTGAAGAATAAGGAACAGTTTATGGTAGTTAATACAGGAACAGACTGTAGGGTAAGACTAACTAGCCTTACTTGTCTGCCTTGCTCCCTAAAACTTTTCATATTGCTGATTTTTTCCTAGTACATTGTTATACTATTTGAAATCCAACCAATTAGAAATCACTTTGGATTGAATCAATAATATTAATAACATGTTTATGTGATACTTTAAAATTTACAAAATACTTTGATTAGAAAAATTTCATTGTTTAGAAATAGACAGTGAAACTTATTTTTCAGCTAGATCTATGATCTCATAAGTGTGGGCATGCCTTCTGCTGGTGCAAATTGCAAACTGTTCATATCTTTGTATCCAGTGTGTTTCTTGCCTAGACCTTCATGTAAATCCTCCATAAAGGATTCACCCCAATATGCTAGATCCCTCTGTATAATTCGTTTTACTAGTTCAACACTTGGACTTTCTTTTAATGCTTGTCCTTGGCAATGAAGTCTTTGCCTATAGGACAACATTGGTAATATGTTATAACCTTCTTACATCTACCGTACATCATTTCATTGTCCTTCAGGTCATTTGCAGTCCTTCCAACCCCAATTCTACAGGTGAAGAATTGAGATGCTGTCAAAATCTCTGCAAAAATACAGGAACTTTTAGATGAATCATGAAGCTGTATTTGTTTGAATTTATTCCATCGTAGAATCTGTTGGAAGGAACCTCAGAAGCCATTTAGTCCACACTGACCTTTAACAAGAATCTTTTCTACAATGTGCCTGACTGGGGTGGTCTTCTGTCCTTTTCTTAAACAATGCTAGTGAAAGGAAACCCACTACCTCTCCAGTTGGTCCATTCCACTTGTGGCTAGCTTTAACTGTAAAGGAGGTTTTTTTCCTTCCTAATAACAGGTTTAAATTGACCTCTTTGTAGCTTCATTGATCCCAGTTTTCCCTGCTGGACCAGGAACATCTCTTTCGTATGACACTCCTTCGGAAGCCTGAAGGGCATTTGTCCTTTCTAGGTCTTTTTATCTAGGCTAAATATCCTCATTTCTTTCACATAATCTTCATAAGGCATAACTTCTAGACCCTTCCCAGTCATAGTTGTCTTCCTTTGAACACTTTAAAACTTTTCAGCGTACTTCCTAAAATGTGATGCTTGAGTTTCATCACAATG
Source organism: Notamacropus eugenii (assembly GCF_028372415.1). Taxonomy (NCBI): domain Eukaryota; kingdom Metazoa; phylum Chordata; class Mammalia; order Diprotodontia; family Macropodidae; genus Notamacropus; species Notamacropus eugenii. The sequence continues at coordinate 424,934,782 of NC_092873.1, read as the reverse complement.
TTCCAGATATTCCAAGGCAGAGTGTAAAGGTACTGACGTCTCCTTAATTCTGGGTATTGTTTCTCTTAATATAGACCTAGATTGCTGCCTTCTTCTCCTTCTCCTTCTTCTCCTTCTCCTTCTCCGCCTCCGCCTCCTCCTTCCCCTCCTCTTTCTCCTGTTCCCCCACCCCTTCCCCTTCTTTTCTTCCTTCTTTCTCCTCCTTCTCTTCCTCCTCTTCCCTAACCCTTTTTCTCCCTCTTTCTTGTCCTTTTCCTTCTCCTTCCCACTCCCCCATATTGAAGTTATAGGCCACTAAAACTTTTTCTTAGACAAATTGCTATCTAGCCATGCCTTTACTATTTTGTACTTGTTCTCAAACTTCTTTAATACCATGCTGAGATTATCTGTATTGAAACAAGGGGAGTTTTGATTAAAGAAAAAGGAGGTGAGGGGAATAATTTTGAAACATATATTGCTTAGGAGTAAGACAAGCCTGAGAGGGATATTGTAGTGGGAGACACAGGGTAGCAGGGAAGAAAGGGTTGCAGAAAGTGAGGTGGGAGGATACTAAAACTAAACTTTGCCCATTTCAACATTTTATCTAAGAATTACCTAGGGCCCAAGAAGGAGAGAAAAAAGTTCTGATCATATTAAATTTTCCTTCCAAATGACCCATCTCAGGACCCTGGCTTTAGACTAATACTATTAATTCTATAATTAAGTGATGTAATAGATAGACTGTTGTGTTATAGATTAAAATCTTAGCTATTATTAATCATTTTGTTTCTATGGAAAAATGAAACTCAAGTTCCCAAAAAATTATTGACAAATGAACATCTAGATTGCAAGTCATTTATAGGTTGAAGGCCTGAAATAGTATTGTGGCAATGGAAACTAAAGGGAAGGGCATAAGGAGACAGTCATTATATAGGAAATATGTTTCTAACTGATTGAATATTGGTATAATATGACTTTACTTTTAAGCCCAGGTGGTTGGGTAGTGCTGATGACAAATGTAGAAAAAAGCAGGAGATTTGAGATTTGGAAAGAAAGAAGGAGGGAAGAACGATGAATTAAGCTCATCCAATAACCAAAAATAACGTGTAAGGAAAAATTAGCCAAACAAAATAAACTTATAATCTTTCAAAAACTTAAGAGAAGTGTTATAAGCAGATCATTACCAATTATCCATTTTGACAAGGGACAGGAGTGTCATGGTTAATTTTAATCTATAGCTAATCCTAAAGCATTAATTTTAGTCAGTGATTTCAATTGTACTTAAGTGGATCTCTGATCTCGCTTATCAATGTGTATTTTCCCTAAAGTAGTACAAGTATCAACTCATCTACACTTTTCTGTGCTGTGTGTTTCTTGCCAGTCTTCCCAGAAACCCTCCAGAGAACCTCTTTTCAATATTCTAGAATAATTACTAATGCAAAAAATGAACTATTCATTTGTAATCTCTAACTAATCAATACATGACAGATCCACCCATAGCTTTTGCAACTCTTCTTGTGTTGTAGTCATTGTTAGTAATATGTTTTAGCCTTATGCCCATGAGACATCTATCTCTTTTTTCTTTACCTATAGTTTTGTTTTTTTGGAGATTGTCATTTCATGATCCATAGCTATCCATGTAGCATCATTGGAAAAATATTGTTTTTAAAAAAGATGGATCATGTTGGAGGACAACTCTGGAAGTGTTGCATATCTTTTCATATACAATCCAGCACTTTTTTCCCTGCAGTTTTGGGCTGTACTAATTATCTGTAGTACCTGTTCAAGATAGGTTTACTGATCAATTAAGACAACAAAATGTTCACCCAATTGCATATCCTCTTCAGGACAATATATTTTCTTCCTCCATCTGGATTTCTCTCTGTTTATGGTTAGATCAGATCAACCTCATGGTTTCCATTGAGGAAGTCTTATACTATCCTGGGACTTGATGCAGTTAGCATAATATAATCCACAAAAGATAATCTGCAAAGTTTCATCATCTATAGAAAATTTCTCATTCAGATTTTAAGACATACCTTACATAAGACAAAGGAAAACACCTTTGGCAAGCATTCAACTTCTTATTTTATGGCTTCCTTAGAGAGTCTCTGAATAAAATTATCTCTACCGATATCAAGTTGACTTTATGATCTTGACATATATGTGAGAAAAACTATTTGAGGATAGCCTTTAAATTTTCATTGTATAGAATAAAATAATTTTAATAATGAACCAAACAACAGTGAAACTTGTATTCCTTATGCCTGTTTGTCGATTGTGTGACTGAAGATGTGGTCTTCAGGAGAAAATTGTTTACAGAGCCTACTTTTTCCATTATCATGTTTCTTCAAGGAAACCCTCAGTGTATGTGTTTATCATTGTCATATGGGCTTTTGAAAATAGGCATATTACTTGAGAAAACAGGCATATGATTGGTAGTTATTGATTACCCTTTTGATACTATATCTGTAATTTTCTCTAATTTTTTAATATCTTTCCCTCTTTGAAATATTTAAAAATCCTTAATTGCTTTCAAAAGCATTTATTTTTCAACACAAATCTTCTTCGTGTGTTCTTAGACTAATCTAACTACTCTTTCCAGTTCTGTTTTCCTTACTTGCTATTTGTACTTTTTCTTGACCATATCAAAGCTTAAGGAGTGGCATAGTTCTATTTAAAATCCATTTGTTGTTCTGTAAATTTTATTATAAATGTTTTTGAGACAATTGACTTAGTTATGTCTCACATCAAGCCTTATTTACTTACTTACCTACTGTCCTCCTTTACAGTATTTCACAAATGAGTTTGTATTATAAATTGGTATGCACTTGGCTGTTATGTTTTATAGCAAAGAAATCATATGTTTACTGTCTGAGAAAGTTTCAAGGTTCTTTTGTCCTCTTTGGTATTATACCTTATATAAGTTTAGTTTCTGTAAGAAGTGCTAGTAATGAGTGTCACTGTATTTTCCTTTGTCCATTTCCCATTTCCCCCATTCTCTAGCACTAAAAACTTGTTTGACTAGATCACGTTGAAGCTGTTGTGATTATCTGCATGCCATCTTCCCATTCTTCTTGTTTGCCTTTTGCTCTAACTGGTAGTTGGATTACATGGAGACAGATTCAGAAATGGCTCCCTTATCGATAACCACATGACTTCTGTTAAAATGTAGGCAGTTTCATTAAAAAAAATGTTCATGATGTTATTCACCATAATAGACAGAAGTATGCTTGCTAACGCTGTTTGCCACTGTCATGAAGTCTATCAAAGAATCCAAGTGGAATAAGGATTCCCAGCAAATAAAGGCACCTACAGATGCCTTTACAAGGATTGTATTGTGCCAATTATATGATGCCCTAGAACATCTCAAAGTCTCCTAAACAAGATCTATAATTACTCATAATAGTTCAGTTCAAGTATCACCTTGTATACAAGGCCTTTCCTAATCCCCAAAGTTGCTAAAGGCTTCCCTAACAAATTATTTTGTATTATTTTGTTTATACTTGTAGATGTACACATCTCCTTCAATAGAATATAAGCTTCTTTTGGGCAGGGATTATTTCATTTTTTTATCCCACTCATTTAGAACAGTGTTTGACACTTAATAAATGCTTCTTGATAAATTAATTGATTTCAGCCTAACTCTCAACAATGGAAAAATCAACTCTTACGGAGAATATCTCTTGTTCAGGCTATTATATGCAGTTGGATGAACAAACTAAAGAGCTTGTCTATCAGTAATATAACTCAGAGAGACATGGCAGATGGATAGTAAACTAGGTCCAGAATTGAGTAAGAGGAAGAGAACAGACAGAAATATATTTGGGAAACAGAAGTGACATTGTTATTGGAGCATACTACACACCACCTGGACAGAAAGAGGAATTAGGTGAGGAGTGTGGAAAATAAATCATAAACCTGGACTGGAGGCATGATTGAGTAATGATTGAGTACTTCCATTATCCAGACATCTATTAGAGCTCTCTCTGCCCAATGCAGACCAATAATAGTTTTTTGACTTTCTTTAATAATGATTGCATCTTTTAAAAAAGTGGAGGAAAGCAATGAGAGGATTTCATTCTAGCCAACAAGGAGGACCTGGATACTGGGGTGAAAATAATGGGAACCACAAAGGAAAATGACTGTTCCATCTTAGATTTGTGCTAGAGAAAGAAAGGAAAGCTTGACATAGTCTAATATATCCTAGATGTGGGAAGTCAAGATTTGAAAGCATTCAGATAAATGTTAGGATCCAACAGACTAACATTTTCTTGGGGAAGTCAGTCCAAGGAGGCATAGGGAATTCTCAGGAATGACATTCTAAAGGCACAGAGATGGTTTTTCTGAGGAGGAAAATTGGTTTATTGTTTAAAATGATTAATAAGGCTGCACAGAGAATTCATCAAGCAACTTAGGTTTAAAAAATATAGATAAGATAGAAGCAATGGCAGGTAATAGAGAATGAATTTTTTATATGTGGTGTGGTCCCCTAAGAATGGTATCGAAAGTCTAAAGCCAAGAATGGATTGCGACTGATGAGGAAAGTTGAGGACAACAAAAATGTTTATTTTTTTCTTTTTGCTATATTGGAGAAAAGAGTAGGATTAAAACTTACTTTTTTGGGGAGGAGGAGTTGATGATAATGGAATGAGAGTTTAGTTCTTCTCTTTTTCTTTTCTCCACCACCAAAAATGAACTTTAGATGACAAATGAATAAAAGTGGCTGGTAGGGAATCAGGACCCTATAATAAGTAGGAAGATACTAAGAGAGCATTTAGCTGTCCCTGATAAGTCCATGTCATTAGATCCAGGTGTCCCATAGGAAATAATTGGTAGAAATTAACACAAATTATAACCCTCTATTCCTTTCAGTAATCTTTGAAAAGTCATGTAGAATAAGAGAGATACCTCAAGTACAGTATGATTAGAGAATATTCTTGATTCTAACAAAATTGTAGGCCCCTGATGATTGGAGCTTAGTTTCTAGGGCTTTTCCTGAAATGTCTGATTATTAAGGAGAGGCAGCCATCATTATGTGTGAATTTGTAGAGTCTGTGATAGTCTCTAATATAGTGTAACTAAGTTTAAGCACAAAAGAGACCTCTTGGTAGAATTTGACATTGCTGACTATTTTCTCTTTGTTGCTATTCTCGCATGTTGTCTCCAGATATTTTACACCCTCCTGGTTGCCTTCCTACCTCTCTAACAATTCCTTCTCTATATCTTTCATTGGCTCATAGTCTTCTTTCCAACACCTTTAAGGCATTCATTCACCCAAATTCTACCATTAGTCCTGTTTTTCTTTTCTTCTTCCTCCTTGACAGTCTCATTTACTCCCCAAAGTTCAGCTATTGCTCTGATGGAGATGACTAACAAATCTACATCTTTGGCCTTCCTAGTTCCCAACTTTTATCCCTGGCTGCCAACAGAACATTGTTACCTGGATGTCCCATTGATCCTCCAAACTCTTTATGTCCATCGTCATCATCATCATCACCATCATCTTATATGTAATGAAACTAATAATCTTGTTATATGTAATGCGTATAATGAATCTATATGTAGTGCATATAATGATGATGATAAACAACTGAGCTTATCTTTCCTTCAAAACTTTTCTCCTAACTTCACTGTTTCTATCAATATCACTGCAATTTTACCCATTCCCTCAATTATGAAACTTTTGTTTTTGACTCTTCCTGTCTCTTGAATCCAATTACTAAGTCCTTTTTGATTCTACCTCTGTAATTATCTCTCTTATCCATCCCTTCCTTTTCATTCCCATTTTCACCACTCTAGGCTTTTCTTTTGCTGCTCTGATTGGCAGTAGCATCCTAATAGGTCTTCCTATCTACTCTGTTCTTACTCTAAAACTATCTTTCCTACTTCTACTGCTAGTTATCTTCCTTATAATTTTTCTGTTCAAGACTGTTCTGTGGTTTTCCACTGCTTTTGCCTGCCATTCAAGTCCTTCACTTTACCTTCCCATTCTTACCTTAAACTGTTTCCTTGTAAGCCCTTTATATTCCAACCATACTGGGCTGTATCATATCACTCATGCATGTCCATTATTTTCCTTCCTCTCTCCTTGCTTATGTTGTTTGCTATACTTAGAATATCCCTTCTCCATACTTTCCTTGACCTGTTGAATTCTTAACCCATCTTTTTGAAGCCCATCTCCAGTTCAGCCGTCTTCATAAAGCCTTACTTAATACCCTTTTCTCTTTCAGACTTCATTTAACATTTTGCTTACATCCTTCTCATGTGCATGTCCTGTATCGTTTTCTACTGTAATCAGTTATGTATGTGTCTCAGTTCCCTAATATGTTGTAAGCTGTATGAAAACAGAGACTGTGTCTTATCTAACCTCAATGTGTAGCACGGGTGCTTGTACATAGTAGGTGCTTAACAAATGTTTCTCGAATTTTCTCATTGAATTTCATTAGCCTTTGATAGAATGCTAATGAGTAATAACTTGCTGAAATAGCCCCTGTTAAAGAGTTATCTATAGTTTTCCTAACCTGGAAAATAAGCTAGAGTTCTGGTCTGATACGTTCATATGACTATTACATCTAGCATCTTGAAGGTGTCCCTCCATCAACTGAAGAACAAATGTCTCGTCATAAAGTCATACAGCCACAGTAGGTGACTAAAGGGATGAGTAACTTGCAGAAATTTTGAAAGCCTAGTAGTGTTTAGTATGTGCTCTCTCAGCAACAGAGGGTCACCTTGTAAATATATGTTAATTTTGAAGGTGTAATTGACCTTTGGAATTTTAATGCCAACTCTTTTTGTGTTTAGAGGTGGGAGCAATTACGGAGGAAACTGAAGCCTGTGACTGGTGGAGCCTGGGCGCCGTCCTCTTCGAACTTCTCACTGGCAAGGTATGCTGTGAGTGACTCCGGCTGCCTAATCTGTTTTACCCAGGCACAACTCTGACTTCCAAAGATCCAGAATTCTGGCCCTTGGTAGTAATTTTGGGAGCTGGAGTACACTTATAAACTTTGTATTAGGAGCAGATAGAAAATTATTACATTTTCTTGGTGCCCAAATGACTTGGAGCTCCAAAATTTGAAAAAAAAGATTATATGTGATTCAGTAATAGTGAACTCCCAGTCATGGCAATAGTTGATATGAAATATTGTGATCTGTGTTGAAAATTAACAAATATTAAGACAAAATTCCCTAAATTTGCGTTGCATGTAATTATACTGTTTAGTTGCTAATTCACCTAAAAGTCTTAATGCAGTACATTATGATAATGTTTTAGAATTTTAAATATTGTGACCTAAAATTTAGGAAATACCTATCTTTAAGAAATTATTATATGATATTCACATTTATAAGTAAATAATTTTTTTATGTTTTGTAAGTAAAAAGTAATTTTTCTTACTTTTCACCTCCTTTAGTTTAAGGTAGGTGTTTATACTCTCTCAGCTCAATAACTTTTAAGCATGATGCTTAAGGTAAATAGATTTTTTAAAAGATACTATGTATCCTGCCTTCTGGAAAGAAGACAGAGGAAATGAGCAGCCTTACCTTTGTCAAATACTAGTATATCTTGCTAAGCAGTAAAGATTATAATATTTAATTACATCAGATTTTAAAAATCATACTTTAAAATTTGTTTATTTATTTATTTTTATTTTTCGGCATTCAGTTCCATAAGATCATGAGTTCTAAATTTTCTCCCCTTTCTTCCCTACTCCCTCTCAAGACAGCATGTAACCTGATATAGGCTATACATATACATTCATTTCGAACATATTTTCATATTAGTTATGTTATGTTGTAAAGAAGAGTTAGAACCAATGGGAGAAACCATGAGAAAGAAGAAACAACAAAAAAGAGAGCCATTAATATGCTTTGATCTGCATTCAGACTGCATAGTTCATTTTCCATCATGATTCTTTTGGACTTATTTTATTGCATTGCTGAGAAGAGCTAAGTCTATCGTATGATGTGGTTGTTACTGTGTACAATGTTCTCCTGGTTCTGCTCACTTCACTCGTTTCCATTCATGTAAGTCTTTTCAGGTTTTTCTGAAGTCTTCCTGCTCATCATTTCTTAAGGAACAATAGTATTCCATTACATCCATTACATTTATGTACCACAACTTGTTCAGCCATTCCCCAATTGGTGGGTATCCCCTCAACTTCCAGTTTTTGGCCACCACAGAAAGAGTTGCTTTAAATAAAAAAATTGTACGTTTTTAAGCGGGTTATGTGTAGTTTTTGTGTATAAGACAACTGTTCTGTCAACATAGGCAGCAAGATGGTGCCATGGATAGTGTACTAGGCCTGGAACCAAGAGGACCTGAGTTCAAATGCATCCTCAGATACATACTAGCTGTTTGACCCCAGTTTCTTCATCTGTAAAATGGGGATGATAATAGCACATACGTCCCGGGGTCACTGTGAGGATCAGACTAGATAATAATTGTGAAGTACTTAGCACAATGCTTGGCACATAGTAAATGCCATTTACAGGTTAGCTATTAACATCACTAATGTCATTATTATTATTACTAACCCATGTTGATATGGCTAGAGAAAAGGCGAGAGATTTGGAAACCTAATATATAAATTAATATAGTGGCAAGAAAATATTCCTAGGAGAATTTTGAAGAGTAAGGTGCTAAAGTAGCACTAGAGAAGTTCTCAACCTTTATTCCTCTGTCTGAACTATGCAGGTGATGCCATGTAGATTATAGAGCATTTAGTGCATATAGTGCATAGTTAATGTGTCTACCATGCCTTCTGTGCTGGTCTGTCCGTGAGTGCCAGGGTTTAATAGACGATGACGTTGTGTGTGATAATAAGTGTCTCTGATTGGTTGTTTCAGACTCTGGCTGAGTGCCATCCTGCAGGGATAAATACTCACACTGCTTTGAACCTGCCAGAGTGTATCTCTGAAGAGGCCCGGTCACTCATTCAACAGGTAATTTTATCGACTTATACGACCAAGTGTATCAAGTGTGCAAATTATCATGATTCCATCATCCCCTGGAACCTAAAATAAAGTAATAACTTCAAATGCAGACTCTACATTTGTACTCGTCTGCTTTAAGTTCCTGGTGCTACCATGGAAGTCAGTAAACACTTGAGGATTGCTTGTCATCACACAGACACTCACTGTGCACAGCGTTCTGAAAGTTTTGTTACAATTTTGGGACACCTTTTGTATGTGTGTATTTGCACACATGGATATGCATACACATGTGTATGTTTTTATGTGTATGTGTACGTGACAGACTGTGTTTATTACATATAAAATGCATGCAAGTACACATGTGCATTATGTATGTGTTTATACACTATGTGTATGTGTAGATATACACATGCATATGTAAATATGCTAAGAAATATTTATATATATACATATTAAAACTTAGGTTATATTTCCTAAAAGGTCTTTAATTCTAATATTCCTCAAGATAATTAAAGTTCTTTGAGGTTAAGTCCTGTTGTATTTTTAACCTATTTAACCTATATCTAACCTATTTAACCTATTTAAACCCATATTATTCCCAGCACCTAGTGTGGTTTCTTGTACGTTGTAGGTATTTAATAAATGTTTGGGAACATTTTTTTGCCAATTGCTTATTAGTTTGAGGCATATCAGGAGTTGCTTTCTTACAGCTATTACATTTTGTGGAAGTATTATCAGTGATTGGCTTTTTACTTTTAATTCTTTTCTGGGGCACGATGGCAGTTCGTGGGATTATAGATAACCAATAGGATTTAGAGTTAGAAGGGGTTCTTAGAGGTCATCTTGTCTGTCCCTTTTCATAAGAGGACACTGAGGCTCATAGAGCTTATGTGACTTGCCCTAGTTCATACAGAGATTGGAAGAGCTAGGAGTTGAACCTATGTCTCCTGGTGTTTGGTCCAGAATAATTTCACCTGTGCCACACTGACTTCTCAATACAAATGGAGACTTTCACCTAGTTAGAGAAATCCTTTAGATCTCCCTTACTGTTGGCACCTGGAAATTGGTGTCAAATGGTGTGAAGTAGATCATTAATGTTCAGTACCTCACAGGAAGATTTGGATGTCACTGTATGAACCTTAGTTAACTTGCAGTGGAATTCCCAATGATTTCATGAAGTGAGCAAAAAATTAAATTGGCAATGTATACTCTTGTCTTCAGTTGACCAATGGTCCTTGCTGAGGAGTATTGAGAGTTGCTAGGAGTGTTTTATGTTGGGCTTTCTGCACTACTTTCCATGTACTATGGATCCACCAAATCAGAAGACTCTATCAATTCTTGGGGCCTTATATTAATGTGAAAAATAGAAAAGAAGAGGTCACTTGAAAAAGAAAAAGAACTGGGTTTTTTGTGGGGGGAATGCTTAAAGAAGAGGATTCCCTCACAAGCTTTGAGAGAAATAAACAAAAAAAATCTGGTTAGAGAGCTTAAGGTGAAACTATCCAGAGTTCTTCATGAGTTCTTCATGTAGTAAGTTAAAAAAAAAAGTTGAAGCATTCCTTATAATGAAAGAATCAGATCGCTTTTAGTAGTCTTTGACAGAATCTGTTGTACTACTATTTGGGAAAAGATGAGAGATATATGCCAGACAGTAGTATTATGAGGCAAATTCAGAGATAGTTGGATGTCTAGACCCAAAATAGAGTCTTTGACGTCATCTTGGAAGGTGGTGTCCAGTGGAGTGTTCCAGGGATTGGTGATTGGCTTGTAATTATATCGCCACATGTGCATAATTTATGATTGAAAATCAAATCTATGTTAGTATACCAGAGTTCTTTAATTATCCTACCCAAGGAAACATTGTTGGTAAAAGGAAAGGAGTATCTTGGCAGGATTGGTAATTTGTCATTTTCCTCTTCTGCTTTCTCATAGGTTGCAGAGTTCACAAAAAACATTATAGAGTACTTCATAGGGATGTAAGTTGTTCCGCTTTAAGGAAAATTGCACCCATTTGATTCTTGTGCTACCCAGCTTCCAGCAGTAATAATTTTCTTGGAAAAATTCTGATATGCCATAACCAATCAAGTTTGGCCAATAAAATAAGTGCCACTAATATGAGTATAGTTAACATATTTTCCATATAATTAAAAAAAAAACATAAGCAGAACTCTTAGTTTCATCTTGTTATTTAAGATTGTATGTTTAAGTTTGTATTTAGTTTAAATTATGCTATACTTTTGAGGCAACTAGGTGACCCAGTGGATGCAGCACTGGATTTGCAGTTAGGAAGACCTTGGTTCAAGTTCTGTCATGTAAACTTTTTGGTTGTGTGATTGCTGGGCAAGTCTCATCTGTAAAATGGGGATAATAATAGCACCCAACTCCTAGGATTATTATAAGGCTCAAATGAGAAGATATGTGTAAGTAGCTATATAAATGCTAGTGATGGTGGTGATGATGATGATGATGTTGATGATGATGATGATGATGATGATAAAAGATATATGTAAAGGGATACCTCATTCCTTACTGGCTGTTGTCTATATACTTCAGAAGAAAGTAGCTTAGTCTGCCTCCGATCAGCCACTAACCAAAAATTATTCTTGAGAGAGAGAACTTGCAACTTAACATGATCTCTCTTGAGAAGATCTTTCTTGGAAGAAGCTGGATGTGTTGTATAAATAACTGTACTTTGGCAGTATCAGTTTATCCCAACAAGTATGCCCCCAAAGTATGCCATCCCCCAAAGTGACTTAGTGAGGAGTCAAATATGAGTCTTATTTTGTGTTGTAATATTTTGGAGACACAGTCCTGTAGAGAGTGATAAAAACAGTTACTCCATAAAATAAACTTTATTTTTCAGTTTTCTGTTTGAAAGTTGAATTTCCGTAGTCAGAAATGTAATTTAACGGTATAACAAGTCCTTATCAGTGTGTTTGCTGTGTTAGCTTTGTGTTAAGATGCCTGATGCCTTCTATAATTCTGAAATTGGTAAGAATGAGTAGTCTGATTTGGAAAATAAATGGGATATATTTTGGATGTTCTTACAGTATGAAAAGTATCATTTTGAAGGTTTTTTAGCTCTTTTTCAGCTTTCTTCTAAATCTGGATGAAATTCAGAATTTGTTGAAACAATTTTTGTTGTCCTTTTTTATAGAAATTCTTGGAGAAAAACTAGCTTCATTCTAGCTAATTGTGACTATAAGAGTATTCACTTTAATTCATTAGACATTTATAAGCCTACTCTGTCTGTAGCACCATTCTCTATTCTCAGGCAGAGATTGCTTGGATAAGATAGATGTGTTTCTTGCCCTCACAGAGCTCATAGCTTTCTAGTGGAGCTACGATGAATATAGAGATAGCTAGAACACTTCAGTTCATTAGAGATGTGCAAAACAAAGTACAAAATGGGACCTAACCAGGGACAGGTCTTTACTAACTACAGAAATAAGGGAAGGCTTCTCAGAAGAGGTGACATCTGAGTTGTGTTTAAGTGTGGGTTAGAGTTCAAGAAGGAGAGCAGAGAAGCATAGGAAATAGCCTGAGCATGTGGCCAGGAAGGCAGGGAGCATGACTGAGACAGTGAGGAAGGAGGTAAGCTGAGACAGGTTGTGGTGCCTTGAATGCCAAGCAAAGGAAATCAAATTTTACTCAGTAGGGAGGTCTAGTATTTTTGAGCAGAGAAGTACCCTGACTAGATCTATATGTAAGGAATATTAGTCTGGCAGTGGTATAAAGAACAGATTAGAGGATGGAGAGGATGGAAACAGGAAGACCTGTTAGGGGGTTAATGAAGTAGTTAAACAGGGAGAGTACTTAGCACCTGTACTAGTTTGGTGGGAGTGGGAATAGTTATGTCAACATGTATTAAGAAGGGTTTGCTCTGTGCCAGGCACTCTGCTGAACTCTGGGAATACAAATGAAGGGAAAAAGAAAGACAGTCCCTTCCTTCAAGGATGGAAGGACAGAAATTCACAGGGTGCCTCCTGTGTACCCAGGCACTGTGCTTTTTACAAATAATCTCATTTGACCATATATTATATCCTAATGGGAAAAGGTAACATATAAAGGGAGATGAAAAGTGGGGGGATGGGTGGAGGAGGGTACTTAGATGGGGTAATGGAGGACAAGGACAAGTCTAGAGAGTGGGAAGTAAATCTGGGAGAAAAGTGAAGGAATGAGTATGGGACTGACCTGGGCATTGCCTCTTGGAGGTTCTGAAAGGAGCTCCCCAACAGGAAGTCATAAATGCAAAGGTATTGGGATTTTCCAAGGTGAGAAGGTTGCTGGAGCTTGGAAAAGTTTGGGGAATCAGCAGCAAAGACAGGAGAGAAGTGAAGGAGTGAGAAGTGAGAAGAAAACAGATATGAGAGGGATTGTGGAGGTAGAATTAATAGAACTTGGCAAGTGATTTGATTTAAGAAGTGGAGAAAGAAGAGTCAGAAATAACTGCGTGTTTTCAAACATGAGAGACTGATGAATGATGAGAAGAATAAAGAATTTAGGTTAAGGAGAAGAAAGAAGAAAACTTATTTTGGGCATAGGAGATTTTGAGGTGCTGGTGTGATATCTGGATTTAGATTCTGTTCTAGTCAGTTGGCAATGGGTCTGGAACAAAGAAGAGGATTCAAGGCTGAAGGTAAAGCTTTTGGAGTCATTTGAGCAGAAGTTGTAATTGAAGCCACAAATGAGTGATTATAAAGGGAAGAGTATAGAAAGACATGAGGACGAGGACAAAGACCAACCCTTGAATAACAGATACCTTAAGGGGTCAAGAAGCAGAGAAGAGGTCAGTGAAAGAGAGAGAAAAAATAATTAGAGAAGGTGAAAAGAATTGGGAAGGTATGTCTTTGATGCCAAGAAAGTATTATGCAGAAGAGAAAGAATGATCAGCACTTTGAAATGCTATACAGTAAATTTACACAGGAGGAAGACTGAAAAAAGGCTACTGGATTTGGAAATTAGTAGAACATTAGTGACCTTTGAAAGAATTGTTTTAATGGCATAATGAGACTAAAGTTAATTTGCAAGGGATTAAGCAAAATTGGAGAACGTGGAAGCATTTGTTATAGGGAGCTTCTTTTCAAGTTTAATGGAGAGATATGAGGTAGTATCAAACTAGGGTAGAAGGGTCAAAGGGAGATTATTTTGATAGTTTGGGAAATATCTGAGCATCTTTGTAGGCAGGTAGGAAGGAACAAGTAGAAAGACAAATACAAAAAGATGCCTTAGAGAAAGAAAGAGAATGATTGCTGTAACAAGGTCCTTTAGAAGGCGAAAGGAGATGGGATCAAACACACAGAGAGATTAGGCTTTATAAAGAATAAATTTCTTTTCAAATGTGAACATAGAGAAGGAAGAGGGAGAATGGTTTATATTGCCGGGAAATGTTTAGGATTAAAGGAAAGGAGTTGAGGGAGCTCCCTTTGAGAAGCCTCAATTTACTAGGAGATAGAAGGCTAGATCATCTGCTATATAGTAAATGTAGAGTATAGTGTTCTGGTTGGGGGTTTGAGGAAAGAAGAGTTTGAAAATTTAGTTTGGGAGAGAAATAGAGAGGCTATAATAAAGTCATAGTGAGAACCTTTCATAGATTTCTAGTGAGCATAATCAATTATTTTGTAACTTTCTCTATTGACAGTTATTAGCTTAGAAGTCATAATGGAGAAATGATAAGATTTCTGTAGGGAAGCTATGTGATCTAATGAAAAGAATGCTAGCTTGGGCTTAGAAGGACTGGCTTGGAGGCTTGCCTCTTTCACATACTACCTTCATGGCCTAGGACAAGTCATTTACTCTCTCAGGCCTTAGTTTCTCCATCTATAAAATGAAGGGATTGGACTAGATGACTCCTAGATGTGCCTTCTCATTCTAAATCTATGATCACATGATTACTCAGGGCTGAAGTTTGGCAGATTGGGAGCAGAATACTGGGAGAGAGGTGAGATATTCTTTGCTAGCATCTAGTGAAACATTAAATTTTCATGTTAGAGTATTGGACATTTTAATTTTCAGGGAGAGAATTGATAGTATAGAATACCTGTTGAGATATAATTAACTCATATCTATCATTATCCTAGGAGTGTTTTTTTAAAAAAATTATTTTTAGTTCCAAGTTCTTTTCCTCTCTCCACTCCTTCCCCAATATACATATGAAGTCATGCTAAACATATGTCCATCCTGTGAATATATATCAAAAGATTTTGTGATTTCTTCCAGTGATACTTAACAATCCTGGAACATACCAACCTGAAATATTGCATGGATGTCTTTTTACTTTTCTTATGTTGCACGTAATTCTGTAATATAACAACCTAATGATTGCTATTAATTTATTATGAATAATACCTATCTCTGAGTGGATTAATAAAAATGTGCATGCTATATGCTAGGTACTCTGCCAAGCACTAGGAATGCAAATAAAAAAAATGATTCATCTCTGGTTCCCACCCCCCCCCCCCCCCCCCACTCCCCCAAAGAGCTTACATTCTAAAGAGGAAGATAACACATAAAGGAGACTGGTAACCATATAAGGGAATTTTGGTCTGGGGAATTACAGGGAACTGATCTGTAACATAGACAGTTGACATTTCCTTACCAGAAGCAATGGTATTCCTGATTTGATTACTGTTTCCAAAGCAGGAGTTGGGAAGCAATTGTGGTGGTGTGGTGGGGGTGGGGTGGGGTGGTAGGTTACAAGTATAGCAACAAGGCAAATTAGCCTATGGATGACTGTATAGGAAGTGAAATATATTGTTTGAGATTGGTTAGAATAGGTGAATTACCACTCTTATTTGCTCCCCAGTCAAGACATCGTAGCCTCAGGGCTGGAACTCCAAAACTGAATGGATCAATTTCCTCAGGAACTAGGATCATGATTTCTGGAGGTCGGGTCTAGAAGATCTAGTTCCAGGTAGGAAGGCATAGGGCAGAAGCAAGGCAGATGGTAAAATTACCTAGGGAGACAGCTAGAATGGGGTGTGAATTACAGTCTGGTCAGATGTCTACTACATATAGTGGACTAGGGTGGATTTGCACTCATTTCACTGATCATGACTGCCCTAGGTAGAAGTTCCAAAACGAAATAAATTGCCCCAGGGACTTAGGGGTTATGATTTACTTCCGAAGAAGTAAAAAAGCAATTTTCGTTCATTAGAAGAGATTCTGTTCAGTGGGTCAGCTATTCCCAGAAAGTGCTTTAACTATTTTTAGTCCCAAGGGAGCCATTATATACATTTCTGCCTTAGTAAAACAAATGGTGCATTAGGGATCTGAAAATCTCTAGAATTTCCTAATGTGTATATAAGGAGTTTTATTTTATATTTTATTTATATTTTATTGATTTACCCAATAGAATTCATCTCAATAACCAATCCTTAGAGCAACCTTACCTTGTTTTACTAAATGCAATTGAGAGAAGCAGAGTGATTCTATAGCAGGACAAATCCTAAAACTGTGCTTGACAGGAAATGTTTTTTTGACTGCTTTGCTGTTTTACAAGTAAATGTAGTCAGTTGATTCTTAATAAAGCATAGTTCTCCTGAGGGTAGGCTCAGTCATTCTTTCTTTTCCTAAACTTTTTTTTCAAATTCTCCCTCTTTTATTAATTGAATCCTGCTTTTCTAGCTCTTACAGTTCAACCCTGTGGAGCGTCTTGGTGCTGGAGTTGCTGGTGTTGAAGACATCAAGTCTCATCCATTTTTCACCCCTGTGGATTGGGCAGAACTAATGAGATGAGAACAACCCAGGGGTCATCTGAACAAGCTCTGGTCCTCTCAGTGACAAGTGTCTCTGGCAATGCTGACTTGCAGTAATTTATAGAGCACCAAATCACTTGGACAATGACATTTAAAGGAAATGGGAGAAGAAAAAGGCCAAAAGAGAACAATTTAATCTGAATTACTGATTAAATAGGGCATTAGTTGATTTATATAGCAAGGGACTATTGTATGTAAACCATTAACTAAGGTGTGATCTCTATGAAATCTGTGTGTGTTTGTGTGTGCATACTTGTGAGTGTGCATGTTGCGGAGAAATTGTATACTCAACAGGAAAAGGAATGCACTGAAAAATGTACTTCTGAAACATTGTTGGAAGCACAGAAGTTAGTGCCATGTGTAAGGAGAGCCTTGAAGTATCAGTTAACACTATATTCTTTCAACTACAATTGGTGGAAATGATTAAATGATTTAATGTTATGTGCTGAATAAGATACTAGGAGTGCTTTATGCATAATGTCATCTGCAAAGTTTAAAAAGCAAGAAAAAAAGGAAATTTATATTCTCATGAACTCTTTGAGCTCTACTTGAATATATTTTGAATGTGGTTACATATTGTTTCACACCTTGGGAAACTCATGTAAGGGAAAAAAACGAACAACAGTCCATGATGCTCTCAGTTTTGCTTTGTTGGTTTGACACTGGCCATTTGCAACTTACATTCACGTACCCGGTCTTCTTTCGACCATCTCCGTCCACCACCACAGCTACTTGTAGTGATTTGTGTTAAAAGACATCATCACGAAAAAGAGGAGAGGAATTTATGTCCCCAAATTGTATCACGTTAATAAGGACCAAGAAATCATGCTAAATAAATTTATTGATAAAAATGTAAATTTTTTTTGTTAACAGTTATTTTCCCATGTTAATAAGACTTCTACCCCTTTCTCCTTGGGAGAATGTTATCCTCAACTTGAAAAAATGATCCTGATCAATTTCTGCCAAAAGATTTTTTTTTTCTGAAATCAATTACTGTGTTCTTCTAAATATAGACTGCACCATTTTCCCCCTGTTCTCACCATCCTGCCCCCCAAAAATATGGTTTGTATAAAATTTCAGTACAGCCTTCAGTTTCAGTCTTAGTATACACTGACTGATATTTTGTGTGTGTGTGTTTGTGTGTGTGTGTGTGTGTATACACACACACATATTATATATATATTGAAGAGTAATAAAAGTGACAGGTAAAGAGAATAGTGATGACAAAAATGAACACCATACTACTATTTCAATAGAAAAAAATATAAAATGGTCTTTCATGGTAAAGATTTTTATATAGTTATTTTGTGCAATTGTTTTTCAGTGTATACTGATTTTTTTTTTCCTTCTCAAGGAGTGCACACTTTAGGGGTGGCCTGTGTGTGTGTGTGTGTGTGTTTATGTGTGTGTATATATGTATATATGTGTATGTGTGTATATACACATATATATGTATAGACCAACTTGGTATATTTTTCTGCATATTCTTCTTATTCTTTACTGCAGAGGTCAAGCCCATTGGCATTGTGGCCTCTGACACTCCTCAAAGCTCCTGAACCAGGTTAAACTGTAATTGAGAAATATTTAACAAAATGATTAAAAAATACAAAGAACAGAGATGATGTTAATATGTGCTTTTCTAAGTCAATGTGTGGTCTGCAGGGATCCAGTGTAGTGGGTTAGTTTGAGTTTAGGTTTAGTGGCCTCAGTTTGACACCGTTGCCTTACTGCATCTTAGTTTATAAGTTTATATTATATAGTTTATATTATAGTTTAATATACTTAGAACCAGAGAAATCTAGTCAGAATTGAACTGAATAATGTTGCTGTTATATTACCAGCAGACTTGCCCTGCTGATCTCTTTGAAGAGTATAGATACTAACATATCCCAAATATTTGTAGTATTTATGTTTGTATGTGGATATAATTGCCCCTCAGTGTACCAGCCTGTTTCCCTGTTGTGAAGATAAATGTAGTACAGTGAAATTTACTTTCTAAATCTTATACTTGCTGACTTGTAAAGTTCAAAGAGCTTCGTCCAAAGAACAAAGGACAGGCAGAACCTTCAGCCACCAGAAATTTTCACAGTATTCTGCATGCATGCTTTAAAATTGCTTGTATTTTTGAATTCTGTTGACAGCCTGCCCCCATCTCAAGTGCATCTGCACAGCTTCCATCTGCCAGTGACCAGGTCCACTCACCAAATTGAAATGGAAAAGGAAAATGCTTTAGTGAAACAAAGGAAATCTGGAAGCATTTTTTTTCTTTTTTCAGTTATTCCATTACCTTTTTTTTCCTCTCCTCTACCCCCCTTCCCTCTTGTGACCTGAATGCCATCTGAAGGGTTGCAACAACACTGGAGGTTGGGGAGCAGGTCACCAAGATCATCCCCTCTAGCATATTGGCCACAATGACATCACTCTCTGGAACTGGATTTCAACTCACCACCCCCTTTTCTCAAAACAGGAACTCCCACAGGTGAGCAACAGGAATGACTTCCTGTGTCAGACTGGTAGGAAATCTGCCTGTGCTCAGACCTGGGCCTTGCAGAACTTCCTTCCAGAAGTGCCCTGATTGTGACTTTATGTAACCGTAGTGAAACACTCTGCTACACCACTTGATTTGTGTCCCCCGGGCTCAGATCATAGTAACATCAACTGATAAGTAATGTCAGTCTGTTAGGATTATTCCACTCTAATAAGTTTTCAGTATTATTTTGACTACATGTATATGTATAAAATTTGTGTGTGTGTGTGTGTATGGGGGATGGAGAGAAAGGCAGTTAGGAGTCAAACTAGGAAAAATGGTACACTAATCACCTGATTTGAATCAGTTGGGCTTAATGTAGACATATACCTTTATGTGCTTTATATGATTTTCTATAGTAGTGAATAGTAGAATAAATTTTTTGGGGGGTGGTGGAGGTGGAAAGAGGATCCATGACATTTTTGATTTATCCCCTTACAAATATTTATTCTAAGTGCTAATGTATAGTTTATTCTTGTGGAAGGAGAGAGGGAGGAATTAGATACAGTCATCATAAAAGAAAGCAGTGCCATTTGGCAGCATATCTTTGCACTAAATGAATATATCTTGGGTTTGTTATTATATTTCTTAAATAAAATATCACTTAAATCTTTTAATTTACTAGTTCTTTACAAAGGGGATAATTCCAGAATTACTATCAGTAATAATCATTTATTGTGATGAAATTCATTTGCCATACTATTATGCCATTTATCTGAGAATCTAAAAGTGCCAACCTTGAAAACAAACATTTTAGTTATTTATTTCAAATATGACATGAGCTTAGAGAGTGTTAAATGAATCAGCTAGATAGAATAACTAAACTATTGAGAGTACACATTCCTATTTGATTCTTTTCATTTTTTTTTTTTCACTTATAACCGCACTTGTGTTTCATTCTCCCTGGACTTTCATATTTTTTCCCTTCTTTATTCATGAGAATATGCACTATGAAATTATTTGTCCTTTGGCTTAAGTTTTACTTGTTTTTATTCCTTGGATAAATGACTAGACCACTGTGAACCAAACTAATTCCTCACTCTGCTATACTGGGAATTTCAGGAAAAATGGTATAGACTTATAAAAAACACAATCTGAGAGATTTTTGCTTAGCAGCCATGGTAGCTACACTCAGTATAAAAAAGTCAAACAGTGACAAGTGAGGATGCTTTTCCACTTAGCACCAAGTATCTCCTCAAAACCTCCCACAGGCATTATTGCATAACTTGTGTAGGGTATTACTTTGGATCTGTCTAAAACCTTTGAATGGGATACGTCCTGTCTAACCCTCAGTACATCCTCCTTCCTTGTGTCAGCTGGGAGATTTCAAGTTCTTGCTTTACTTTTCAAAATATATGGAATTCAAAATTCATGGAGTCTGAGTTGTTGGAAAAGATCTCACAGGTCACCTAGTCCAACTCACATCTGAACACAAATCCTTTTCTAACCTATTGGACAAAGATCTTCCATCTTTTGTGTGAAGACCCCCAGTCAAGGGGAACTTCTAACTTTTCCTTATAGTACCTTCCAAGTACTGTTCCAAGTAGAATGGCTTGAATCGTTAGGAAGTTTTTCTTCATTATTAAACCCAAGTCAGTCTTCAGCTTTCACTCACTGTACTCTCACAGTGTACAGTACTTTGAAGCTTATAAAATGCATTACGTGCTTTATCTTTTCTGATCCTCCCAGCTCTTGGGAGGTGGGTGCTGTCGTCGCACCCATTTTACACACGAGCAAACAGAGGTTCCGAGAGGGTCACATGGCTAATAGGTGTCTGAGATAGAGTTTGAACCTAGCTTGTTCTTCCTCGATGCTCTGATATTATGCACCCCCTTCACTTCCAGGCTAAACGTCCCTGGTCCCTTAAACTCAGCTTTATATGGCATGAGCTCCAGATCCTTCACCCTCCTCCCCTGTGTAGTCTTGTTTATCACGATCTTTTCTCATTTGTGATCCCCAGA
This sequence comes from Notamacropus eugenii, assembly GCF_028372415.1. Lineage (NCBI taxonomy): Eukaryota > Metazoa > Chordata > Mammalia > Diprotodontia > Macropodidae > Notamacropus > Notamacropus eugenii. The sequence continues at coordinate 424,913,624 of NC_092873.1, read as the reverse complement.
ACTATATTTCAGATGTGCCCTGATCCAGATACAGCACAAGACTATCACTTTTCTATTTCAAGACACTTTGCCTGTTTTAATGCAGCTTGGATTGCATTTTTTTGGGGTGGGGGACAATAGAGCATACCATTGACTGATGATAAGCTTTGTAATTGGCCCAGATACATAACTGTTCATCTCTGCTTCTGAACATCTAAACCCACATATAAGATATTACACTTGTCTCTAGTACATTTTATCTTCTTAGATTAGACTTGACTTTTTTAAAGCTTAGTGAGCTTTTGGGGAGATCTTGATGGTTATTCAGCACATTAGTCTTTCTCCAGTTTCCTGGTGCCCCTGCTATTTAGTCCTTCCAAGATGACCACAGTGACTGGACAGTCACCTCAGCCAGTTCTTTCAGTAACCTGAGCTATAATATAATTTGTGCCTGATGACTTGAATTTCTTAAGATTACCTGGCTTCTCTATTACTGTCTTCCCGTTTAGTTGGGTTTTCATTTCTCCACTAGTGATTTTTGTTCTTTTTTTTTCCAGTCCAGTGCACATTCTCCTTGACAGAGAAACTAAAGCAAAATAAGGTTTGAGTGGTTCTGCTTTCTTTCTATTTTCTGTTATCGTCATCTTATCCTCCCCTTCTTTGACCATCCTCTTTTTTGAAGTACAGATTTTAAAAATGTCTTTCTGTCCTTAGCTTTCCTCACAAGACTTAATTCAGTCTGAACTTTAGCACTCTTGACACTGTTCTCATAGGACACGACCATGTATTCACCCTATGTTATCAACCCTTATTTTAATCTTTTGAAAATGAGTTAGCTAATGGATTTTCCCTGCATTCATATTAGTTTCTTTATATATGATACACCCTTTTCTTGCTCAATGGAACTTTTTTCTACTCATTTTCAGAGTTTAATTTTTGAGAACTTCCTATCCTGCCTAAGCTGAATTTGGCTGTAAAATTTTAAGCTACAGGATCCTGCCTATTTATCTCGGAATCCATTGAAGTCTATGCTCCCCAAATCTAGGGTGCATTTTAATATTCTAGAGCCCAGCTTCCCTTACAAATTCAGAGAAGGAGTGGCGACTTCCTCCAAAGGTCCCTATCATTTTACTGTTCTGAAGGAAAAGGCCATATTAATGACAGTCATATATTGTCAATTTGTTATTAAGTTATGGCATTTCCCACTTGTTCCAGTTCACAGAATCCTAGGATTTTAGAGTTAAAGAGCCTTCAGGGGCCATTTAATCTAATCTACTCAAAGGAATCCCACTGTTATGTATCCCAGTGGTCATCATCTAGCCCAGGCCTGCACAACCTGCGGCCCAACAAAGGATTTCAAGTGGCCCAGGACAAATGTAGCCTGCAGGTTGTGCAGGCCTGATCTAACCTTTGCTTGAAGACCTACAGTGATAGAGGCAGTTTTTTTCTGACATCAAAACTAATTTTCAACTTCACTTCTATACTGGACTTGTTGATAGGTGCTGAGTTCACCTGGTTTTTAGAAATAGCTTTTCCCCCTTTACTTCCACCTTTGTGTTGTTGCTGGATATCTTTACCCATTTCTGAAGGCTGCATGATTTTATGGTTATTCTGCCCTAAGGATAGCTAACAGAATGGAATAATACTGGGTTTAGATCAATTCATCTCTAGGTTAGAATATGGGAGCTGAAGGTGAGGACTTAAGTTCGTTGAGATGAAAATACATCTAGAGAACTCACCTACATTTGCTAATTTTCTACTTCAAAGTCCTTTAACTTTTCCAGAATAGTGACAAAAATACAAAGGTTATATTCTCACCCTTCTCACCTTATCTTAAATTCTATATTTGTACTGAAATAATCAGATTGATTCTATGTTTTTTTTTTAATTGATCCTATTTTCAGTTGAATTGATTTTGTCCTGTAACTGCCTAAGTCATGATTCTTTGTCTCTGAACTTAATTCAGAAATTTAGCTGACCTGTAACGAATTAAGTTTAGAAATCCAGTTCTCCTGTATTAATCATTGTTCTGGTCTTGTGTCAAGGAAATCTGTTACCCTAGAAGGATGCAGGGGGACACCAGAGAGTCTCATCTAATAGCTTTCCACCACCAAGCTATCTTTCAAGGATGTCTGGTTCATTATCCAAAGAAGTCTGGTATGCTGTCTCTCTCTGTCCTTTCAGATGTAGCAGGTCTCAGACAATGAACATTTCTTAGTCACAGGAGGGAAGGAGGGGGTTCTCGCTAGCCCTCACTCCCAATTTCTGTCCAGTCCTACTTTCTTGTGTTTATGATGCTAGCCTTCCTATTTTCTGTGCTCCTCAAAAGTATAAAAAGTGCTGTTAACACCATGACTGGGTCTTAGTTTTGCTGGGGAAGTTGAAACCCCATTTATTGGTATCTCACTTTACTAATTAATTTATCATGCTCAGAACTTTGTGGCGCAGTCTACCTTAATTTTTTTAACTGTTACAGTACATAGCTTTGTCTTTTGAGGGCTGGCACAGTAAGAGTCAAACTTGATGCTTTTTTTTTATTGCAGAACTTGAAACTACCATCTAATTAATGTAGGTTTGTGAGCATTTGATGTCTACTCAGCTCATTTTAAGAATTTCATATTAAGCCCGTATGTTGAAGGGCTCCTGAATGCCAAAGGCTAGGAAGTCAGCTCTTTCTAAATAAAGTACTAAAGATAATAGCAATAGGGAAATAGGAAGTAAAGTGCCACAGGTTTTTTGTGAGTCGGAATTCTCCTGTTCTCCCAAGGACAGTAAATAGGAAACTGGAGAATGAACTTCCTCTCTTATGAGATTTGTGATAGTGGCATCCAGTAGTCAAATGATGCAGGTTTGAGTTTGCAGGTCTCTTTGGAACTGCAATCTGTTCCTCTCTCCTGACTTCTGCCTTTGATACAGGTATCTCCCCTCAGGGAGAAATGTGGGCAGAGTAAACTTCATGGAAATACGAGAGAGAAGTGAAGTGAGGAAGAACATTATGGCGTGTAACGTGATGGTGTCAGACAAATGGGTCAAGGTTTCTGTCATGGCAGCCACTTGTTTCTGTTGAACTGAATTCAGGTGCAGATTCTTTCTCCATAATGGAGTAAGAAAAGGTAACTATCTCAGAGATAGGAATGGTCCCTTCCTTTGTTCCTGGAGCCTGAATCTCTTTTTGGGAGAAGATTTTGCTGTCACATCCATCTAGAACTAGTTTAGTCAGCATCTCCTTTCTGAAAATAACTGAGAGGAAAGGACAAGGCTTAGAAAGTATCCTTCTGAAGGACTGCTTGAGCTTGCTTTTGGCAAGAACATTCCTTGTTGGATGTGACAACAAGGGAAGAAGAAGAAAGGACAAGGCATCTTTCAATCAAGTACAGGATCTGGTTTTGAAAATCCCAGGTTCTGGAGAAACTGGTCACCAGGAGTGCATAGTCACTTCCCAAAATGGCATTTGTTGGTCAGAGAATCGTAAAAGCTTAAAGAAATCTTTAAAACTTTCTGGTTCCACAGCTTCATTTTACATATAAGGAAACCGCGGTTCAGAGAGAGCCAAAGTAAGTGGCTTACTCAGGGTCATACATCATACAACTACTAAATTAAAAAGTTAGAACAAGACTCCAGGTCTTCTAACTCCAAATCTAGTGCTATTTCTGATGTTCAGTCATCAAACAGGAGAACCTAATCAGGCCCTCTGGAGTTCAATTTAAAAAAATTGGGTCCCCATTATGTGCTAGGTGCTGTGTTAAGTGCTGGGCATACAGAAAAAGGCAAAAGACAGTCCCTGCCCTCAAGAACAAAAGGGGCAGATGAGATGCAAACAGATATATACAAAGCAAGCTATGTATAGGATAAATAGGAAAGAGTTAACAGAAGGAAGGCATAAGAATTAAAGAAGCAAATGTCAGCGCACAGTGGTTTTTTAATCTCTCCATACAATAGACATTTCTTAAGCACTTAGTGAGTCCAGAGTACTGCGCTAGGCACAAGAGGAGATGCAACACTTAGATAAGATAGTCCATTCTTCTTGGAATTCAGTTTCTTTAGTTCTTTGGCTGTCTAGAGATTTGATTTGATGTGGTATCTCCCTTAGACTGTCAGATTATGTCTCTTGTCCACTAGGGATTTCAGTAATTTTCTTGAGAAGTAGATTAGTAGATTATGTTATTAAAAACATAAGGTATCTATGAAAAAGTTAATTGTCACCACACCAGGCCCTAAGGTTGGCTTAGAGAAAAAAAGCCTTGACAAGTATTTGAGAGACCTAACTTTGTCCAAAGGGGAAAAATGGGCCCCTAAAAAGATTTGAAGAACTGAGAAAAATCTCTTCCTTCTTTCTCTCCTTTTCCCTCTGTTTCTTAAGACTGTTTTTTTCTGATTTATGTGTTGCAAGAATGAGTGTTCTCAGACATATGAATAAAGAATTCATTGGTTAAATAACTCCTTCCTGGAGTTAAATTCAATCCAAGAAATGTGTTTATTTGATGTGATATACACACAGGCATATGCACAATATACATATGTGTATGTAAATAGACACATGTACGCACACCAATATTGTGCACACAAAAGTGTGCTTATATACATGTATATATGTAAACCATGTATGCACCATGTCGATGGAGCACATCATGTGTATATACATATGTATGTGCATATGCATAGATGAGATACGCATGCATATGGTTTTGTAGATATGCATATGTGTCCATCGGTAATCTGTGTATTCATGTTTTTGTGTGTATGAACTTATATATGCATGCGCATATTTGCGTGTATATGTCCTGCCCCCTCCAAAGTGTCAAGTAGTAGACTGGAAGAGAACATATAATTATGTTTTCCCCAGTTATTGATAATGAAACTCATGACTTAGCATTAAAGAGTCCAATCTCGCCTTTCCCCTTATATTTTGTGACTCACCACTCTACCATATTTTTTACTTTAAGCTTTGTTTAGGTTTTTTTTTTTTTATAGCCTACCCTTTGTTTTAAAGGGGAGTCCACACTGGTAATTTCTCTTGTTACAGGCTTTTTGTGGTCTAAATTTAGTGTTGTCAGTTTCAGGTTATTGCCCCTATCTTGTAGTTTGCTGTGTTTATGATAAATATAGACTTTTAGGAGTTAATAGTTTCAAATTTTCTTCCCAACATAATGAAAAAGACATTTTAAAAAATTATCTTCAGTGTTTATCATCAGTATCTGCCCATTCTGGTTTTTAGTTTTTCTATTGCCTTTTTTATGAGACAATACCAGTATTTTATATTCATCGTCAGTTATCCTCCATTTCTTGTATATACTCCCTTAAAATCTGTGTTGATTAATGGGTTCCTCATTCATCCACATTATTGGTCTCAGTAGATGCCACTCCTTTTCTTCTTCAAAGCAACCAACTATGACTGTCATTAGAATGTTATTCTTGAGAGCCTTTCAAGGTCTCTTGAATCTACTTCCCTTTAAGAGTCCTAGGCCATTGAACACTGCCTATCTATCCTTTTTTTGTGAACTTTTTGGAATTTGTCCCATTAAAGAGTGGGGTATGTATTAGACTGGGTCCAGCAACATGTGTCCCTATCATTTACAAATTCTAACATGATATAGTCACCACTTCTCACAGTCCTAGTTTGGGATCATAATATTTAGGGCTGAAGACCTTAGAATTCATCCAGTCCAACATCATTTTACTGGTGAGAAAATTGAAGTCCAGAGACATTCAGTAATTTCCCCAAAGTCACACAGGTAGGTAGCAGAGGTTTTTCTCTTCTTATGGGTAAAAATCAGGTACAAAATATTTATTTCTTCTACTTATTGAAGATAGGATTATTTAGGTAAAACATGATTTTATTAGCTTCTCTCTCTCTCTCTTTAAGCAGAGAGGGGCTTCTAGCAGATAGCCAATATAATTAAAATCTCTTACAGTTATTCCGGCTTGGTGTCTGGAAAAACTTCATAATAATTAGCACTGTTCCAGAGTAGAATGACCTCCCTTTAAAGGTACTGAGTCCCACCTCCATAGAAGTCTTCAAGCAAAAGGTGAATGATCGCTTGTTCATGTGGTGTGTTGTAGTGGAGATTCATTTTGTGTATGGGTTGGATTAAGTGGCTGCTTATGTCCTTTCTTCCTTTCAGATTTTGTGATTATTAATCAATCTTCCCCTTTGACATATATTATGAGTGAAGATATTTGTAGACAGTGTGTCCCAGGAACATTTGTTTTCCTCCCTTTTCTTAGTTGTAAACTGTAGATGATTGGTTATCAGCATCTGTAACTTGAGGGCCACCAGTGATCTAAGCAGTGTCCATGGGGGTTAACAGTAGGCTTAAGATATGGAAGGAGGAGAAGAGGAAGAATAAAGGAGTTAGAAGGAAGTAGAAGTGGGAGGAAGCTGCATGCACTAGCAAGCAAATCAGTGATGAAACAAAGCCATAGCTTTTCATTGCTTCTGTTCTATTCTAGTCATCCCTTAGAGCTGTGTTTGCCAGCATATTGCAAAACTGTCTTAAATCACTTCAAAGATGTAAGTGCTCCAGAATGGGTGCTTTTTTCACCAATGTAGATTGCAACCCTTATATGCCTTAATTATTAAAAAGAATTCTAGGGGTCAGTATTGCTAAAAGAAAAAAAAAATCTTCCAGTGGTCAATTTTCTGGCGATGAGCTATTTTGCATTTAGCAAAACTGGTTCTCAGAGAATTAACAGTCTGTTGCTAGGCCAATACTTGAAGTTTTTGCAGCGTGATGTAAGGACCTGCCAGAGTTTATGCTCCCATGGAATATAGCCTTTGAGAGCCCAGAATCATTTCTATATCACAATAAAGCATCAACATTGAGGAGGAGAGGCAAGAAGGGACAGGGATCCATTATCTCTCTTCAGTTCCAATTCAAGAAGCATTTATTGTGTATTACGTGCAAAATGTTTGGGAAATAAATATGAAACAAGCCAAAGAACCCATTTTTTCCCTTCAGATGCTTATTTTCTACTGGGGAATGATAACATCTAACCAGAGCAGAGAAAAGTAGAGAGCTCCTAACAATTAAAGCAACATGTCTAAAGTGGAATGTTGCTAGGGGAGATAGTAAGAACACCAGAGATCCTCAAGTACAGACTTATCACCACTAGTGCGGGTCACGGAAAATGAGGTTCCTGTAAATTGACCTGCCTCTGGAAATCTTTCTAACTCTGCAGTTCTGTGATTCTTTGGTCCTATAGTTTGGTTAGCTTTTGGTTCAGTCGTTTTCTAAGCAGAGCTGGTGCATATGCACTATCGTCTGTAGAATCAGAACTCAAGAAAGAAAAGAGAACTGCTCTTTTTTTTTTGCTGCAGATGTGAAGCACTGCTGGAACCTAGATGGGTAAGCCGAAGTTGATAGGAAGGAGCAGGCCTGTGTTGCATGCTTCAAGCTGGGGTGTAGGGGATTCAGGGGCATACACCAGTTACTGAGTCATGAGGTGATCATGGCCTAATCAGATCCTTTCAGGTAGACCACAGTTTGTCTCTTTGGAAAATGGGCATCATTCTGCATAGGAGGAACCACATTTTAAAGAATAGATAATAAGCATCCTAAGGGTAGAGAATTCATTGTGCCCTATCGTAATGGGTTTAAAAATGTGCTACATATTTTGTAGGATTTCTGTAAGTGAGGCTTGTATTAACTGTACCCTGGATTTACATGGCCTGTTATCTGTTGAAAGTTTTCAAGTGCTTTTTCTTCTGTTACCTTATTTGTCCTCTCACTATCCCTAAAGGTATGGAGGATTTGTGTTCCAGAGATTTTATAGCTTAGCTAAACTTATGGAATAAGGCCACCAACTGTATATTTGGTTGTAGTCTTGAAAAAGGCACTGAGGTGCCCCTCCCCAGGGTACAGGTGAGACCTGAGAAACTGTAGGATCCCATTCGATGAGATTGCTCTAGGCGTGAGAGAAGAACTCTTTTTGAAGACATCTATGAAAGCTTCCAGGTTAATAACATGAACACTGCAACAGCAGTCTTACATCGGTCAGGAAGGATGAGCAGCTATTAAAGGATAGTGAGTGAGAAAAAAACTCTTTGAGGAAATCTGTGAGTTCTTCCAGATCAATAACATGAACACTGAGACAATAATTTTAAATTGGTCAGGAAGGATGAGCAGGTATTGAAGGATAATGAGTACGGTAATTTAGTGCCTCATTTTAGCATTAAACCAAGGGACTGATGTTTGTAAGGCATTGAGTTATTATATGGGATTGCTAATAAGGTATATTTTGACCAGTGATAAATATATTGACCTACTGACAAGCCTCTGCAATATGTTTAGATAACTTCATATATTTCAGAATGTCATTTGCATTGTCAGCAGTTTTTCCATCTGCCTCTCTGCTCATGTGATGACCTGTCTTAATAAAAACATGTTGGCTTTGATTTATAAAGTCAGTGTTTCTGTCCAAACTATTATTAATAGAATATTTTAAGCTGTTTTTTCCATAGTGTGGACACGTTTATACTGAGCTTCATGAATACTCCCTCCCACTTCCCCTTGTCACCAGTAATACATGTTTGTAAGATAGAGGGCCATATGAGTTGAGTTGGAGGTACAGTCTGGGGAGCAGAAAGAAGCTAACTGACCCTTCAGAAGGATCTAATACACAACCACATTAACAAAATTCTCTAACCAATTTAAATAACCTGAGTCCTAAAAAAGTAGGGCTACATGCTACTGTCTCTTGGTTCTCTTTCTACTATCTGACTGTTTCTTCTCAACTACCTTTGCTAGATTTTCATCAAGGTTGTGCTCACTAACTGTGATTGTGCCACAGGCCTCTGTCCTGGGTCCTTTTCTCTTCTCTCTCAACACTATTTCACTTAGTGATTTCATCAACCCCCATAGATCCCATTCTCATCTTTATGCTCATGACTCTTAAACTGCCTGCTGACCTCCAGTGTCTTCAGTTTCCTATTGGATATCTTGAATTGGATGTCCTGTAGATATCTTAAACTCATCATGTCCAAAACTGAACTTGTCTTTCTGCACAAAGCCTCTCCACTTCTAAGCTTCCGTATAACTGTCAAGGGAGCCACCATCTATGTGGGCATGTAGGTATTATTCTCAGCTCTTCACTATCTCTCACTCTCTATATCTAATCTCTTATTAAGGCCTCTTGGTTTCACTTTTGTAACATTATTCTAATATACTCCCTTCTCTCTTCTGATCAGGCCTTCATCTTTTATGTCTGGACTATTGCAACTGCCTGCTGCTTGCTCTGTCTGCCTCAAGTCTCTCCCTACTCCAGTCTTTCCTCCATTCTGCTACCAACCATTTCCTTCCATACTTAATAAACTGCGGTGGCTCCCTATCACTTCTAGGATAAAGTAAAGAATCCTGTTTGGCATTCAAAGCTCCTACACCTTTCCAACCTTCTTACGTTTTACAACCCCCATGTTTTCTTCAATCCAGTGACATTGGCATCCTTACCATTCCTCAGATAAGACACTCTGTCTCCCAACTCTGCATGTTTTCACTGACTGTTTTCCCCAGGCCTGGAATGGTCACCCTCATGATTTCTACCTTCTGACTTCCTCTGCATCCTCAGATCCCAATTAAAATCTCACCTCCTCCAGAAAACCTTTCTTAATCTCTCTGAATTTGAATGCCTCCTCTTTATTGATTTTTTCATCATTTGTGGTTTTTATTTTTATTATTTTTAAACTTTTCATTACTTTATTTTCGTTATATCATTATTGCTGGTACATAGCTTGTTTGAACATAGTTGTTTGTGTATTGTCTTCCCCATTAGACTATGAGTTCCTATACATTTATATATTCCATCTCTCTATAAAACCACACACTTTACATATATGATCTCATTTGATCATCACACTAACCCTGCATGAGGTAGAGCCAATGGAGAGCCACTGCAAGACTCTGGGTTCTACCTTCCCCTTTCCAAGGATTTTTCCGTTACTTCATTATTCCACCTGGACTCTGCACCCCCTCCCTCCACTCCCCACCCACACTCCTCATTATTCAGGTTGATTCCATGTCAGGTTGTATCTTGCCACCCAAAAAGCTTGAAGAGTCACTTACTTCTGTTGCCACCCTCTGCACCTTTGCTGCAAATTTAAGCCACACTCATTATGTTTTCCTCACTGTGAGTTACATGGGTGGACACAGTGTGTGTGTGTGTGTGTGTGTGTGTGTGTGTGTGTGTGTGTTGTTGGGCAGTTGCTGCCTGCTGCAGCTGGCTTCTTTGAAATCAGCCCCGCTTCCCTCCTCTAGTGCTCAGCTAACTCCCAGGGTCTGGAGAGTATTCCCTGCCTCTACCTCACCCTCCCATCACAGAATTCTCGGTAGCTTCCAGATGAGGCTTTTGTTGCCTAAACTCTTAGATCTTTAGCAGAGAAATTACCAAAAGACTGTCCTCTCTCCCTCCTTCCCTCCCGCCCCTTGTTCCCTGTCTCTTTTTCCGCCTTTTGTCTCCTCCACTAGCTGGGGTCAAAATCTGTAGCCAGACTGAGAGCATGGTTGCTATTCCAGGACCCAGATGCCAATATGTGGCAGCATCTGGCTTATTGGCAAGCATCGAAGGCAGTTGTGCTGGCTGCTTCTGGGCCTGTCATGCGGCCCAGCCTGCTGATGGGTGCCCTGTCACAGAATTGAGTTTCTTTGAGAATATGGTCCCAACCAGGGAGCCCAACAGAAGACAATGAAACATACTGAGAGAACATGAATTATTGGTCAGGGTGGCTGTGTGCAGCAGCTTTGATGGCAGTTCCGGACCTGTTTTTCAAAAATCACTGTTTCATGTCGTCCACGACGGCTCCACCATAACCTTACCTTCTTGTGCTGTTAGTGTTGCAGGTGCCTTAAGGCATGGAACTCCTTGAAAGAGAACACAAATCAGTAAAAATGTTGAGATAAAATCCATCTCCTCAGAGACAGCGTGTTTGGCATAGGGAACGCATGATAACAGCTTGCTTTTAGAAAGGTGACATTTCTGCTGAAGGCTGAATAATAAAAAATGCATTTTCAAAACCCAGCTCGTCAGTGTCTTCTGATAGTTGATGGGCAGAGTGAAGGCCATTTCTACATTTTGTGGGGCCCCTTTGCTGAGCCCAAACATATCCCCCCCACCTTGATCTGTGGGCCTATTAACTGTCTTTGATGCTGATGAGACCCAGGCATCTGCAGTTTTATCTCTTAAGTGTGTAATTCTTTACAAATCCCTTGTATTTGTAATAGGACCTTTCCCCCCAAAGCACATTCATATCCATTATCTCATTTAATCCTTACAACAACATTTGGAGGGAGTGGAGAGCAGGTGGTATGATCCCCATTTTTCAGATGAAACAAAAAATAGAGAGCCCTACCTTTGATTCACTACCTGTGTGAGCTTGGGTTAGTTGAGAAGCCTCTGTGAGCCTCAATTTCCTCTACTACAAAATGAAGAGTTTGGATCAGATGGCCTCAAAAGTCCTTTCTAGCTTTAAATCTATAAATAAATGTGCATTTTTTTTGTTCTGTAATCACTCTAGATGAGAGATTCACACATTTAAATGCAAGAAAAAAATTTTTTGAGCACCCACTTTGTGCAAGACACATGTTCTCTATCTCTCTGCTGAAGTCATTGTGAAATCCTTGTGGACAGAGTGGATCTTCTCTTTCCTTTATATCTTTTATCTTCATTCCAGTGTGTGTGTGTGTTGTACATATGCATACTTCCATACACACAAGACTATACACGCCTAATACGGAGTGTACTTTTAAATTAAAGACAGCGGTGGGAGAAAGGTTGAACTTGCTTTAACTTTACTCCGAAGAGTCTGTAGAGAAAGCTGACAATCTCTTTTCTTTAGGAGACACTTCACTAACTGTTATTTTAGCACCTCCTTATGTTCTCCCAAGAGTACGCTATTGGTGATTGGTAGCAAGGGCCATTGCATGCCTTTGTGAGTTTCTCTCCTTATCTCCTGCCACCTCCAATCAAGTTTTCTGAGAGAAACAGGAGCATGGAGGGTTCCTGCTGCTGTGTTCCACAGTGGGGTACACCAGCCAGCTGTTTAGCATATTCTGCCATATAGGATGTATGTTGCAGATGTGCAACAATCATGAGATTGAATTAAGCACTTTCCTGTCAAAGGTATTCATGGAAAATCAGGCTTGCATGTATAATAATAAATAGCATTATAGAAGTATAACATACCATAGGTAGATTAATTTCTCAGCCTTTTGGTTTATGAGGTTTTTTTTGCTCTTGGAAAAGAAATTCTCTTGGAAAACAAGGCCCTTCTTGCCTTAGAAAGTATATAGTAAAATCTTACTACTTCAGGCTAATTAAAAGGAGGCAGGAAGTCAATTTGAATATGGTAAGCTAACGAATATTTTAAAAGCAATAGTTTTGTTAATTTTAAGGAATGACTTAAAACTCAATGTATGTAAAAGAGAAATGATTTATTATCTTTCCTCCCTAAAGCCTTTCCACTCCACCACACCCCCTCCAACCGTATTCAGCACCATGTTGAAAATTGTGACTGGTAATTATCCAGCATCTGTTTGAGTGAAAACTATTTCAGAAGGTACTACTGAAGGCTTTTGGCTTGTGGATACTGGCTCCTTAGTTCTTTCTTTTCTCTACGCTTGAGGTATTTCCATGGCTTGTTACATTGGGGAAATTTCATTACTGTGGGATCTGTTTAAGTTTGCAGTGTCCACTGCCTTTTTCATTCAGGAAAAAATTCTGTTGAGGGCACCATGAACCTTTGAGGCCCACAGGTTGGAAAGTTCATAGTTATCCTTGACTTCACTACATCTAGTCCTTTGCCAAGTCTTGTTGGCTCTCTTTTCAAGCTATGTCTTACATCTATACCCTCTCTCTGATGACTTTGCACAGCTCTGCCTCACGCAAACCCAATTCACAGGTTAAGTGAAGACATCACCCTCCTAAATGAAGGATGATCAGTGGTAATGGCAACACCACCCCAGATTATGGCCTTGTCACTTCTGACCCGGATAAATTAATATTTTGTGCCAGTAGCTCCTGCTTGCCTCTAGGCTAAAATACAAATTCTTCTGTTTGTTTTCTTAAAACCCTTTGCAATTTTCCTTCCTTGCTTGCTTCCTTCCTTCCTTCCTTTTTTCCTCCCTCCCTCTCTCCCTCATTTGCTTCCCTCCCATTCCCTTCCCTCCCTTCTCTTTTCCTCCCCTTCCCTTCCTCCCTTCCCCTTTCTTTCCTTTCTTTCCTTCTCTGTGGTATCATTGATATAGGAAATCCCTCACAAGGAACAATTCAGTACAAAACTAAAACATTTCCTAAGGGTAATGGATAGTAAATCACTTGCCTAGGGCAACACAACCAATATGTGTCAGATATGAGACTTGAATTCAGGTCTTTCTGACTATGAAACTCTCCCAGTTATAATTAGTGTATTACATATACAGTAATGCTTCTAAACTCTTGAAAAGCACTTTGAACTCTTAGGCAGTTTGCATTAATTTGTTTCTACTCCACCTCAACTTATTAAGACTACTGATTGGTTTGGGGCACAACTGGATTATTTCATAGTAGCATTAAAGATAGATTTCAGCTCATCTTATATGTAAACTATTACAAATTTCTACTTAATGGAACTTGATTTGCTGGGCTTCTCTTTTTAGCTCTTTGGATACATGGGCTGAGCTCCTAAAATGTACTTTCCATTTTTATTAGAGCCATGACAGAATCTGCTTGTCAGTATAGAGACCTGGCGCGGCCTTGGGGTTTTGGCAGTTGAGCATCGCTGTCTGTGTGAGTGATAAGTTACTAGGAGGGTTGGGACTCTGTTGCCTGTTAGCTGCCCCACCTCCTTCATTTAGGATGAATGTTGGTGTTGTGTTGTGTGTATGTGTGTGTGTGTGTGTGTGTGTGTGTGTGTGTGTGTGTGTGTGTGTGTGTGTGTGTGTGTGTGTCTGGCATGGTACAGAGATCTCAAACTGTTTCAGCTTTGAGTTTCTGGGCTGTATCCTGCCCTGGAGCTCAGGTGATGCCTTTGTGAACTCTCTGCTGTTCCACAATCATACCAACCACACAGCCGCTGGATTATCTGCTCACATGACTGGCACGAGTTCTGGAAACGCAGTAACTAAAATTAAATAATTCTTTCCGTTATGGAATTTTGAACTAACCTTTTGGAACTCAGAGGGAGGAATAGTGTAGGTAGGTGATGACAGGAAAGGAATTGGTCTGGCAAATGACACATTCAAGAAGGAAATTTAAGAGGTGTTTCTCCAGTATTCAGAGTTCAAAGTTTAGATGATTGTATATATTTTGAATTGAAAAGGATTTTGTGAACGGATGTTTTTCAAGATTTTTTTTAATTGCCTGCCAGGGTGGGAAATCCTAACACAACAGCATGGTACTGGGGCATGGAGAACAGCAAGTGAAACGGATTTATAAAGCCCATAAATAAAAATGAAACTCATTTCATTGTCCAACCTGAGTGAAGCAGCACAATCTGTCCCAATTCTGATAAACAGTGGGATGGAAAACAGGTAAGGAGAGAATCTTTCCATTTTAATAAGGCAATGTAAGCATGATATTTCAAGAAAAGTCCTTTTCATTGCTAGACTTGGCTATAAAAACATGGCGCCCTTGTCTGTACAATAGAGGAAAAAGTAGTTTGGTTTTTTTTTTTGTAGAGAAGTGCAGTGGACACTGCAGATGTAAAAAGACCCCACAGTGAAGAGCATTTTTCAAATGTAACAAGCAATGGAAATACCTGCAGTGTAGAGAGAGGAATGGACTAAGGAGCCAAAGCCAAGGTGTCAACAGCCTTAGGTACTCCCTTCTAAAACAGTTTCGACTTGGGCAGATGCCAGCCAGTTACTAGTCATTGTTGAATAGCACATTACTACGTACTTATAGCTTTCTCTTTGCTGTGGCTATGGGCATAATTTGTGTCCTAGAGCTGAAGCTTCATGTTTACATTGACTGCATTCAGTTTAGGGGGCTGGGATGACAGGAGAACAGTTCCCACAGAAATTTTTCTTTTTGTTCCTGTTCCTACCCAGGATTTCTTTTGAAATGTCAGCATTAGACTTGTGCTTAGGTCTGTGCCAAATAAATAAATAAATAGGCAAGTAAATAAATAAATAAATGGAGAAGAGAAAAGCTCCCATGTAAGCACTAACAATGTACCAGATATAGAACAGACATTATTTAACTTGAAAAATGCAAAAGACTCCCACCTGAACCAGAAGCAGCCAGAAGCTGCTCCTCCCCTCTCTGGTATGTCTCTACCTTCTCCTATACTTCCAGTACAGCTTTAGTTGGAGTTCCCCTGAAAGGGGAAGAAAATTGGTATTGCTAGAGAATTAGGTAACATCCCTCTCTTAAGCCTTATCTTCTTAAGGACCTATATAATCCTCTGAATTTGTAATAGTATTCTGGTTGTGGCCCCTCCACAAGGGGAGAATATTCAGTGCCAAGACAGGGCCTGCCTTCTACCCCCAAACCTAATCTGCATAGTACCTATAGCTCACATTATCAGGAAAGGCAGGGGTTCAAGATTGCTCCTCCACATTTTGCCTCACTTCCTGTTCTTTGGCTCTGGCTCCAGCATGGTCTTGTATGCTCTCTGCTTAATTCTCTCCATTTGGTGAAGATGAAGCTTCTCCTGTACACAGTTGCCCAAACTGCCTTTAGGGCAGTGCTCTCCAAAGTGATAGCAAAGTTTGTCCCCAAAGGGGACAACTTAAAGACAGCCCCAAGTTACTCAAAACGTGGGAAAATGGGTCACATTCTTCCCCTGTAAGGCTTGTATCAAAAACAAACAATATCGTAGCAACAATTCCCCCCTCCCCCAACCAACCCATACCTACCCTAATCTTCCTGTGCTTCTGCATTCTGTATCTTCTCTCCACTAGAGAAATTCCTAAACTTTCCCTTTTGTATTTGGACTCATTCCCTCAAGGTTGTTATGAGGAGTGGAGAGAAGTTTTTTGTTTGAAATCCTAGTTGGACACCCAGAGCAGTAGCTATGCAGGTGCCTTTGGGAAGATTATTCCCAATCCCCTCTGCCAACATACTTAACCCTTGTTCCCCAGATCACCTTGTAACTTTGGCAGTCACTTTAGTGGGTAGGCTCTGGTTCAGGGTCAGTGCCCAGTGATTGAGTTTTGCCTTCCCCTTTTCTTGTTTCATGTAACAGAATAACTCACATAGATAGGATGAACAGACATGGATGGGTTGTCATTTACATTACAGACTTTATCACATCAGCCTTCCCTGCAAACCTACCCCTTTTCTAAATATCCTTATTTCTGTTGAGGGCATTATCATCATCCTTCCTGTCATCTAGTTTGTCACTTTCAGTATTATCCTTATCTCCTTGCTTTCCCTTATCTTACCTGTCCAATCAATTGCCATTTCAGATTTTCCTAATCTTTGAAATGGGGATGATAGCTAGTCCACCAATCATGGAATTATAAGGATTAACATGTAAAAATGCTCTGAAAAATACTAACATGCAATGTAAGTGAAGTATTTTTATTTTCTAGATATTTTTGTAAAGAATTGGTTCTCACTAGGTTAAACATTATCTTTCCAATCTTGTTTATACTCTTAATTATCTTTACAAATGGCCTCCCTCACCCCTTGTGGAACCTTGAATGACCTTTCTTGAAGATTTATGATTTGCCTGTTGATTTCCATACCTTCAATGTTTATTGGTTGCCAGAGCTAATTTGGTAATGTTAGAAGTCTATGTGACTAAGGTTTCTCAGACATTAAGAGGTAGTGTTTGCAGCAGTGTGAAAGGATTAGAAATTGATTTTGTGGAACAACTGTATGCACTACAAAATTATGGACGTCTAGGCTGAATTTGTCATCTGATGTCGTAGGTCAGCCATAAAGATTTTCTCTTTTTATTTTGGTCCTAAGTTTTGAATGTACTTCACAAAGGGAACTTTTTACCATAGCATCAATTTCCTTGGCATGGCATTCTCAATTTGTCCATGAAATAAAGGTCTGCCCTCCCTCAGGAATCTCGTTACCATTTCTTAACTTTGCATGGAATGTTTTGATTGTTTCAGAAACCATTCTTGGTCTCACTAATATATCCATGCTACTTTCACATGGAATGGAAAGGTAGTATAGTGGATAGAAAGCTAGTCTCAGAGCCAGTCTCAGGTGATAAGGGCCTCTAACACATATTAGCTGTGTCCCAAGGGCAGCTAGGTGGTACAGTGGATACAGCACTAGTGCAGGAGTCAGGAGGACCTGAGTTCAAATCTCACCTTAGACACTTGACACTCACTAGCTGTGTGACCTTGGGCCAGTCACTTAACCCCAATTGCCTCATCCTAGGTCATGTCCAGGCATCCTGATGAATATCTGGTCACTGGATTCAGATGGTTCTGGAGGAGAAGTGAGGCTGATGGCCTGCATAGCCCTCCCTCACTCAAAACAAAGTCAAGTGCAAGTCATGTCATCATTTCTCTGATGGCATGGTCTTCTTCTGCGATGAAGGATGAACACACATAGCTGTGTGTTTAGCCTCTCAGTTCTCTAGGCAACTCTCTAAGTCTGTAAATTACAGGGAAGGTACTGACCTGCATTGGCAGAGGGAGTTTCCTCACCTGAGAATTCCCTATACTAATGAAGTGACAGGGCCAGTACCTATCCCTACTCCTTCTTGAACAAGTTAAAGTGTTCAAGATTCCACTGTGTGTAAGGCACTGGGGTTACAGAAATAGAAAAAAGGACAGCCCCTAAGAAGCTTATTGCCTAATGGCATAAAGGGTTTGATATGTACAGAAATAAGTATTCTACAAAGTAGGGAGTGACAGATGCTAAGAAAAGAGCTAGACATAGTGCTCTAGAATAACTTGAGTCAAGAATCACTTGTTGCTAGGGTTTTAAGGGAAGGTTAGAGGTAACATGTAGTATGGGATTTGAAGAATAAGAATTTCATCAAGGGGAAAGGAGAAAGGTAACAGTTTCTAGTGTGGAGCGGGGAGTGTTTAATAAACATATATTGACTGATTGTTTGATTGGTCCAATATCCAGGCCCTATTCATACCCAGTTCACATCTTTGATGGTTGAGACTCTTCTTATCTGATAAAGAGCAATACATGTCTATGGCCTAACAAATTGAGACCAGATTTCCTCAGCTTAGGCCTGGATCCAATACAGGGAGAGACAGATATTTTATACATTAAAAACAGTTAATCAAATAAAAGCAATTAATTAGAAGGAAACAGTACAACATTAGGCAATCTGATTTCTACTTGGATGAAAGTTGGGAAGTAGGGAGAGAATGAACAAGGTACAATCCCCTGAAATCAGAAAAGGAGGTATCTCACTCCCCAAGGGGTCTGTAAACTATCAAAGGAACATAGAAACAATAACTGATTGATCAATATGGGGCCAATTTACAGAGGAAACATATAGGTTGCTTGAACTGTACAATTGTGAAAAAACTGTGCATCAATCTTTGGATCTGATTGAGTTTCTGGTCCGCATAACTAAGGTCCTTAGTTAATGGTCTCTGAATAGGAGCCAGAGGTGGTCCAGCTTCCCAGGCACACAGGGCTAGGTTCAAACAATGCAATAAGGTTTTCTCCCACTTCCCACAGTTGAATGAAGTTTTCTCACAGGACAGAATTTGGACTAGACCCATCATTGAATAGAAAGGGAACTGATGGAGTCAGTGTGGTTCACTCAGTTCTCACAGTTTGCCATTTGCTATCCTAATCCCTTCAGTTTCCTCATGAGTTTGACTGGAAAGGTAGTAATGTGAAATTGATCTAGAAACTTAGGTTGGAGATAGGTTGTAAATAAATACCAAACCAAGGAAGTTGTGGTTTATTTTAGAGGCAAGTGGGAGCCAATGAAGCTTCCTAAGCAAGAGGGTGACATGCCTGCGCTTTAAGGAAAACCATTATGGCACCTGTGTGGAGGGTGGGTTAGAGTGGGAGAAAGCAAGAGGAAGGGAAAATTAGGAGGCTCTTGCAATAGTCCTGGCTAGAGGTGGTAAGGACCTGAACTGAGACCGTGGCCGCTTGATTCAGAAGAAGGTGATTAATATGAGAGATGTGGAAGAATAAAAAAAAGATTTGTCAAATGATTAATAGAGGAGGCAAAGGAACATGACGTTAGGAAGATTCTGAGGTTGCAAAACTGGGCTAATTGGAGGAATGGTAATAACCTTCATAGAAATAGAAAATTATGGCTGTGGAGAGTAGTCAGAATGAAGTGCAATTTGAAAAGTATGTTCAAACTGGATTGTAAAGAACCTTAAATATCTGAGAGAAATAAAAAGTAAAGTGTTATAGAAGCTCTAGGAGGAGAGAATAACTAAAAACAGGGAATGGTCAACAGTGTTGTATACTAGAAAAAGTTCAAGAATGACTTAGAATGACTGTCAGTTTGGCAATTTATAAGTCACTGATCTTCAAAAGAGAGTTTTCTATAAATTGGAGAATAATAATAATGATTGTAGTGGCAGTACATATTCATATGGTTCTTTAAACTATCTGAAACACTTTACATCCATTGTAGCTGGACCTATCATTTCATTGGTGTAGAGCAGGGGTGTCAAATACAAATAGAAATGTATCCCTTCTGGTCTGAAAACTACAAATAAACATTGTTATATTCTGTTTTTATTTATTTTGTTAAATATTTTCCAGTTGTATTTTAATCTCCCATGGAGTTTTATGTCTATTGTGGTCTGTAGGCAAAGTATGATATAGAGAATTCCCAGTGAGAATTCCCAAAGTCTTAGAAAGTTGCCTGGGGATACTGAAAAGCTAAGTGATTTGCCCACAGCCATACAGTCAGTGTGAATCAAGGTGGGGTTTAACACAGGTCGTCCTAAGTGCCTCCTCTTGCTACTCCTCTTTCTATTCACTATCTCATTTAATTTCCCTCACATTAACCTTTCTAGGAGGAAAGTACTACAGTTATTAGTACCCTCATTTTATTGATGAGGAAATGGAAATTTGGAGAAATTAAGTGATTTCCCCAGGGCCACAATGCAGGTAAATATCTGAGTTGGGATTCTAACTCAAATCTTTCTCACTCAAATCAGTACCTCAGCCACTATATCAAGCTGCTTTTTCAGATGGGGACAGATTGAAGATGAGAAGGAGAAAGAATGATCTTGCAACAATTTTCTGGAAGAGGTAGGACCAAGAATACATGTAGTTTAAATTTTATTACAGATGCAGTAAAACTTAAATTGGCCTTAATATATGGGAATAGAGAATGCATCAAGGACTTGTAATTTCATGGGTTTCCCTCTACTGAAGTAGATAGCAACCTATTCATATTTTTTTTCTTTTTTTTTTAAATCTTACTCATAATCACTGTATCAGAATTTGTCATTTTAGAGAGTTACTGGAGGCTCAAAGAGGTTCAGTGATTTGTCAAAGGTCAACAAATTGGGGTCAGAAATAGGACTGGAATCTACCTCAACTATTTTGCCAACTTAACTCTTATAGAGATTATTTGTTTTAAAAGAAGTATAGTTTTAATATGACCATACTGAGTAAATAAAGACCAACCAAAAGATAAAAAAATAAATATCCTGCTGGATTTGTTTTCACAAAAGAGAGCAATTCTTTTTTCTTAGCATCTTATTTGTTTTCATGCATATACATACACACATACACACACACACACTATAGTATAATGGAAAATTCATTGTTGAAACTTAAACAAGAGGTCATGTTATGACCTTGCATAAGTCCCTGAGTTTGTTTCATCATCTATAAGATGGGAATAATATTTCTTATCTATTCCCAAAGGGCTATTGTGAGCATCAAATGAAATTATTTACCTGAGAGTACTTTGAAAATTACAAAGTACTTTCTCAGAGACAATATAGTTTTACATTCAAAATGCTTGTATGTCTTCTTATGCAGATTCAGTGTCATCCATACCATCTCATTTATATTAACTTTTTAGTATAGTAATTTGTACCACATATAATAGAGCAGAGGTGAACTTCAGTCTCCCCTTGGCTGAGTTAACTTGCCTCAATTCTTCAAGGATCCATGGTTCTGTGATGTGGGGATTCCCTTTACTCATGAAGATTGTAACCCTATTACAATTTTGTAAATAATCTTCAAGGGTTACTTTAGCTGAAAACTCTATAACCCTGGGACCAACTTAGTCCTTAGAACCTCTCTGAACTTAGGTGAGGTTGTCCTTGGATAACACATTGTCAGTCTTTCATTCCAAATTAGTGGGACCCAATTTAAAATTTTATGCTATAATATAAATGATTTTTCAGAAACTATGATGGTAAGGATAGTTTCCATTCTACCCAGTAACTGCATCAGTGTCCTATTTTGGCACCCAGAGGCCAAATTAAAGTCTTTGTTATTTGACCTCCTGATGGACAGCTCTTGTGTTCCACTGGCATACACACAGTATCAAGAGAACACACTGAGCTCCCTGGCATATTGGTAGGCCCCTATGATGGCTTTATGACAGCACATGGATGAGAGTGACAGAGGTATAAGTTGTTATGGATAAATTTTGATCTGCATTTTGGAGGGAGACCCTGCATCAGTGAAATTACAGATCTATCATGAGCACTGCCATATGTAGCCTTTCTCCTTGTGGAGATTACTTCAATATATCAATACTCCAAATATTCTCTTTAATTGTCCTTTTAGAAAGGTAGTAGTGAAAAGATAATCGTATTGACCATATGTATGAAGTTGATGCTTTTGGCCCTTGTAATTTAGGGCATATGCTATGGGTTGTTTTCTCCTCTAGAATAGGATGGATTACCTTGATCCCTCCATAGTCTCCTGCAGGGATCCATTCTGATTAAGAACAGATACTGTCAAGACAGCGTGCCAAAAAGTAAGGGTACAGCCTGTCATCCTGAAACCAAATAGAGCTAACTGGTACTTCTGTAGATCAAACTCGAGACCCTGCCATCATGAACACTGTGTTCTAATCAGCCAAGCTAACAGTTTGCAGATTAGAAATGCCCAACAATGGAAAGTTCCAATGATTAAACCATAGCTTCATGTGGTATTATCAGATATCTTCAAACATGGCCAAATGCACTGGTCTTCAAGTATGGAAGTATCTGGAAACTACTCTACTTCATAACAGGAGGGTTTGAAACCATTTTGCTGCCCCATGGTAGTAGTTGATAGAATGTAAGGTCCTTGAGGCCAAGGACAATTTTGCCTTTGTATTCCTAGAAACTTCCACAGTGCCTGGCACATAGAAGAAAGTCAATAAATGCATGTTGGATGATTGACTGACTGGCTTTTTTACAGAGCACTAAAACTGGAGTCAGGAAGACTTGAATTCTGCCTTAGATATTTAGTAGTTATGTTTTTTTTTATTTAACTTTTAACATTCATTTTCACAAAATTTTGGGTTCCAAATTTTCTCCCCTTTTGTCCCCTCCCCCCACCCCAAAACACCGAGCATTCTAATTGCCCCTGTCACCAATCTGCTGTCTCTTCTATCCTCCCTCTCTGCCCTTGTCTCCATCTTCTCTTTTGTCCTGTAGGGCCAGATATCCTTCTATATCCCTTTACCTGTATTTCTTATTTCCTAGTGGCAAGAACAGTACTTGACAGTTGTTCCTGAAACTTTGGGTTCCAACTTCTCTTCCTCCCTCCCTCCCCACCCCTTCCCTTTGGAAGGCAAGCAATTCAATATAGGCCAAATCTGTGTAGTTTTGCAAATGACTTCCATAATAGTTGTGTTGTATAAGACTAATTATATTTCCCTCCATCCTATCCTGTCCCCCATTACTTCTATTCTCTCTTTTGATCCTGTCCCTCCTCATGAGTGTCAACCTCAAATTGCTCCCTCCTCCCCATGCCCTCCCTTCCATCATCCCCCCCACCCTGCTTATCCCCTTATCCCCCACTTTCCTGTATTGTGAGATAGGTTTTCTTACCAAAATGAGTGTGCATTTTATTCCTTCCTTTAGTGGAATGTGATGAGAATAAACTTCATGTTTTTCTCTCACCTCCCCTCTTTTTCCCTCCACTAATAAGTCTTTTGCTTGCCTCTTTTATGAGAGATAATTTGCCTCATTCTATTTCTCCCTTTCTCCTCCCAACATATTTCTCTCTCACTGCTTGATTTCATTTTTTTAAGATATGATCCCATCCTCTCCAATTCACTCTGTGCACTCTGTCTCTATGTGTGTGTGCGTGTGTGCGTGTGTGTGCATGTGTGTGTGTATAATCCCACCCAGTACCCAGATACTGAATAGTTTCAAGAGTTACAAATATTGTCTTTCCATGTAGGAATGTAAACAGTTCAACTTTAGTAAGTCCCTTATGACTTCTCTTTGCTGTTTACCTTTTCATCCTTCTCTTCATTCTTGTGTTTAAAAGTCAAATTTTCTTTTCAGCTCCTGTCTTTTCATCAAGAATGCTTGAAAGTCCTCTATTTCATTGAAAGACCAATTTTTCCCCTGAAGTATTATACTCAGTTTTGCCGGGTAGGTGATTCTTGCTTTTAGTCCTAGTTCCTTTGACTTCTGTAATATCCTATTCCACACCCTTTGATCCCTTAATGTAGAAGCTGCAAGATCTTGTGTTATCCTGATTGTATTTCCACAATACTTGAATTGTTTCTTTCTAGCTGCTTGCAATATTTTCTTCTTGACCTGGGAACTCTGGAATTTGGCCACAATGTTCCTAGGAATTTCTCTTTTTGGATCTCTTTCAGGCGGTGATCTGTGGATTCCTTGAATACTTATTTTGCCCTCTGGTTCTAGAATCTCAGGGCAGTTTTCCTTGATAATTTCATGAAAGATGATGTCTAGGCTCTTTTTTTGATCATGGCTTTCAGGTAGGCCCATAATTTTTAAATTGTCTCTCCTGGATCTTTTTCCAGGTCAGTTGTTTTTCCAATGAGATATTTCACATTCTCTTCCATTTTTTCATTCTTTTGGTTTTGTTTGGTGATTTCTTGGTTTCTCTTAAAGTCATTAGCCTCCATCTGTTCCATTCTAATTTTGAAAGAACTATTTTTTTCAGTGAGCTTTTGAATCTCCTTTTCTATTTGGCTAATTCTGCTTTTGAAAGCATTCTTCTCCTCATTGGCTTTTTGAACCTCTTTTGCCAATTAATTGAGTTAGCCTATTTTTCAAGGTGTTATTTTCTTCAGCATTTTTTTGGGTCTCCTTTAGCAGGGTGTTTGCTTGTTTTTCATGCTTTACTTGCATGTCTCTCATTTCTCTTCCCAGTTTTTCCTCCACCTCTCTAACTTTGATTTTCAAAATCCTTTTTGAGCTCTTCCATGTCCTGAGCCCATTGAGTGGGCTGGGATACAGAAGCCTTGACTTCTGTGTCTTTCCCTGATGGTAAGCATTGTTCTTACTCATCAGAAAGGAAGGGAGGAAATACCTGTTCACCAAGAAAGTAACCTATAGTCTTATTTTTTTTCCCTTTTCTGGGCATTTTCCCAGCCAGTGACTTGACTTCTAAATATTCTCTTCACACCTGCTTTGCCTTCAGGTCCGCCCAGCCAGCACTTGGGGTCTGAGATTCAAATCCTGCTTCCCAGCCTCAGGGCTTTTGGCGGGTCAGGGCTGCTATTCAGTGTGAGATTAGGTTCAGCTGCTCAGGTAGGGGCAGGGCCGCCATTCGGGGCTCAGTTCCCTCAGGGGGTTTATGCAGAGACCTTCAACAATGGATCCAGGCTCCTGCCTGCTTGGGGAGCCCTGGTCTGCTCCCGCCTCTGCTGCTGCCTCCCAAGGGGGCCTGAGTTATGGGGGCACCCGACTCCCCTCTCGGCAAGCCAAGAACACCCTCTCACCAACCTTTGGGGCCAGTGGGTGGAGGGACCCGTGCGGCTGCTGGAGATTCTGTCCCTGAAGCCTGCTCGGATCTGCTCCTCTCGGTTCCTCGCAGCCAAGACAGGGCTGGGCTCGGCTCTGGGTCTGCAGCACGACGGACCTTTTGCAAGAGGTTTTCAGGGCTCTCTGGAACAGAAATCTTGTCTGCTCCGTTGTTCTGTGGCTCTGCTGCTCCAGGATTTGTTGGGAGTTCTTTTTTACGGATATTTTATGGGCTGTGGGTTCGGAGCTAGCGTATGTGTGTCTTTCTACTCCGCCATCTTGGCTCCACCCTCGATATTTAGTAGTTATGTGACCCTGGGAAAAACTCTTCCCCTTTCTGAAGTTGGCTTGTTGTGGGGGTCAAATGAGATAAGACATGTAAAAGCTCTTTACAAACCTTAAAGTACAATGTTAGTATTAAGTATTAATATTATTTTAAAAGATAATACATGAGAAAACATTTCACTTCCTTGCTTCGTAGTCAATGCCATTCACATTTCCCTTTCTTTTTTTCTTAGTGTCCTATCTCTAAGGCTCACTTCTCTGGAGGAGAAGGGCTATTATATTTCTATCAGTTGCCATAGGGACCTATTGAGATGCTTTCATTGATGGGTTGTTTTTGAGGCAGATGTAAACTCATCAAACTGGACACATTTGATGCTGCCATCAGTGAAACATCCTACCTAGTTCTTCATGAAAATATGAGGAAGTAGTAAGTGGACAATAGTCTAGGTGCCCAGTGATTTTTTTTTTAAATGTTTACATCTCTCCTTTCTCCTCTTCTCCTCTCCTTATAAATCCCTATTTTTAAGTACTAAAATATCTTCCAAAATTAATGGCCCACATATCTATAGTGCTTTGTGGCTAACAAAGTGCTTTACAATTCTCAAAACTCTTTATGAATATAATTCCCATCTTATCCTCATAATACACAAAGGTAGCAAATGCAAATATTATTGTCCCTATTATAAAGATAAAGAAACTGAGGCTCAGAGAATTGAAATTGACTTTCCCAAGGTCATAAGACCAGTAAATGCCAAAGCAGGAAATAAAACTTTTGCCTTTAAAACCTTTTTTTCTTTGCTCTACAGCTGCCATCCCTCTGTGTGTGTGGGGGGGGGGGGGGGGGCGGGATGACAGATGGGGACTTGGAGGGAAAAGGCATTAGGAGGATGGCAGGAGGAATTATTGAAATAAACATGGTAATTGTGGTGATGGGGCAATGAGAGAGAGACCTCACATATCCAGTTCAGATAGTTGTTCGTATTCATTTGTGTAGGCCTGTCAACTGTCGCCATGATAAGAAGGATAGTGGTGGAGAAGAAGAAACATTTCCATCAAACCAAACCAACACACTCCCCTGAACTGGAAAAACCCAGAAAGGATATGATTTGAAAAGTTTACTTCAGGTTGAGAATTGCAAATCCTACTACTTTTGTATGTGGTGTTGTTTGATAGACATGACAGCATCTCCTCATTATTATGGAAAATATAGGGTTGGTGGTAATTACTATCTGAATATGAATGGGAGCAGAAGTGGGCACAGCCTGCACTGGCCTTTCTTTGACAAGGTATAACTTTCTTCTGAATCTCTGTGTTAATTAATGCTTATTTAAAAACCACTTTAATTGGTAGTAAACACCTCAACTTTTTGTACTCATTAAAATGCAGCCATTGATGTGTGATGGTTTTTTTTTAAAGCTTAATTAACTTTCTTTCTGTATATATAACCTATAATAATGACAAACATATTGGGGAAAAAAATACCCCTGCTTACCCCCAGCCCCCATTACTCTACCCAGTGGAAAAACGGCTTTTTTTTTTTTTTTAAAGCTATGAAAGCTTCATTTTGTTGCAATCAGGTGCCATCAATTTGGCTTTTCCAGGGGGGGGGGGGGGCGATGCAGGGAAGTAGGCGGCAAAAAATCAAAACTTCCTGAGATGTTGGTCATTTCTCTAAGGGATGAATATTCAAGCACCTTTATACAGGCAGTGCATTTTTAAGCAGAAAGTAAAATCTGAAAGAATTTCATTCACCTAATATTGACTTAAACCTAGGGGGAAAAATTCTCTCCTCCACTTTTTCATTAATTTATTTAAGCAAATTTATAGACAAAACAAGTTTTTTTTTTTTATCAGTTTGGAAAGGTTAGCTCAGATGGTTAGAGAACAGGTCAATGATGTCACAAGTTCAACCCAATCATGGGAGATAGTTAATTTTGTTCCCTTTCATGGCCATAGCCTGTGCTCCTTGGCTTCACCATTTTGTCATGGCTTCACCACCTTGGCCATGAAGGTGATGAAGTGCAATCATGTAGATGGCTCAGTAAAGATACCCTTCTTCTTCCTCCACTCCAGAAAAGCAATTACTGTCTAACAACGAGGGTTCCAGTGATGTGTTCATCTATAGAGCAATCTGCTTACAACAGCAGTAGTAAATCTAGTTTCTGTTTTATTGCTAGTTTGGACAAATGAAATGAATCTCATGAATTCAGTTTTGTCCTTTTAGATTTTGGTCTAATGCAAAGAGCGCTGAAATGCAAGTCTAAATGCATTTAGAAGATTTAGCGGTAGAAGGAACCTTCTGGATCACCCAGTTAAACACTAAATTTGCAAGTGAAGAAACTGAGGTTTATAATATATAAGTACATATGGTAATATATAAGTACATATGGTACTTAATATAATTTAATATATAAGTACATATGGTAATATTACATAGAGTATAAAATTATATATTAACACAATATAATTTACAAATATATCATATATATGCTCTCCATTTACTGTATAGAATGTGTATTTATATATACACAAACATATATAAATACACATACATATATAAATACACATACATGCAAACATCCATACATACACGGATATACATATATGTAGGCATGCATAAGTATGTATACACATACACAATATAAACAGCTTCACGTATACGTGTATACATATATGCACATACACATATGTATATATATATAGTATGTGTATGTGTGTGTGTATGTGTGTGTGTATTTAGGTAGGTGGCATAGTGGATTAAGTGGCGGTCCTGGACTCAGGAAGACTCATCTTGAGTTCAAATTTGGCGCCATATACTTAACTAGCTATGTGACCAAGGGCAACTCACTTCACCCTGTTTGCCTCAGTTTCCTCATCTGTAAAATAAGCTGGAGAAGGAAGTGGCTAACCAATACAATATCTTTGCCAAGTAAACCCCCAAAGAGTCAGACACTATTGAAAAACAACTCAACAACAATAACATAGTCAGTGGAAGGTAACATCAGAGGGAAAATACTAGCAGTGAGGACGGGTGCAGAACAAGAGAGGCCTCATGAGGAAGACAAGATTGTAGCTGAATCTTTAAGGTGAGGAGGGAGACCATTCCACACATGAGGGACAGCTGGTGCTGCTTCCACCCTACCCCTATGCCCATCATCCAGGGAACTAACCCTTGAGATCAGGGGTTGCCTTTCATCTTTCTTTGTATCCCCAGCATGTATCATTGTGCCTGGCACATAGTAGGGGCTTGATAAATGTTTATTGACTAACAAAGGCATCAACTTCAGTCCTTCAAACTCCATAGGATTCCATGACTTATGGCTACATATGATCAGTTCACAGATATTAGTGTTAGAAAAATGGTCCCTTGTTTCAGGGAAAAGCTTGGGATCACTAAAAGAACTGTGCAGTTTCCCCAAGGTAAGTCAGGCTTTTTTTTCTTATTAAATCATTTATTTTTAGATCGCAGCATTCACTTTTACAAGATTTTGAGTTTCGAATTTTCTCCCCCTTCCTCTCCTCTCTCCTCCCCAGGACTTAAGCCTGTCTTTTCTCTTTCTCCTGCTCAATTCTAGGTCCGCTTATTATTCATTCACAGCATCTGTTGTACAATCTCATCTTGATGCTGATTGACTCAGTTTTTGATAATCAACGACTTCTCAGTTCCTCAGTTGCCTCTCCTTTGATTGGAGGGCTGGAGGGTGGAGCATTAAATTCCTCCCTAAGCCTTCCATCTTAGAGGGATTTGAACTTTCAGAACTTTCCAGGTAATTCTCCATTTTCCCTTAGCTGCAATGCTTGGATTGGACTTCCTGGAACATTATGCCCACAACTGGTGCCCATCCCATCCCTCCACCTTCCTTTTGTGTGAGGAAGTCTCACACAAGTCTCATTAGATTGTAAACTTCTTCAGGGTAGGTTTTATCTTCCTTTTTCTTATAAATTTGTATCCCTAATGCTTAGTACAGTGCCTGTAATTTAGTAGGGACTTAATAAATGTTAATTGAGTCGGATTGCATAGCATATATAAGTACTGATGGATGAGCTGTAAAGGTTATATTTTCAACTGCATGTAATTGTCTCTTCCAGAGGTGTCAAACATGTAGCTTATAAGCCACATGACATCATTCTCTGAAGATAGCCAGAGCCAGATTGAAATGTAATTGGCAAATAATTAACAAAATAAATAAAAATATATTACAGCATAGATTATGTTATTTTCTAAGTCAATATGCAACCTAGAAAGATACAACCTGTCTATATAACAGGTCTTCTTTATCCATTTGGTTTTTCTTATATGAATCACTAGACCAAATGTTTTGGAGTATAAGGAACTCTCACTTAAGAGGATCTACAGTGTCCCAAGATTTGATTCAATCAGCAAAATGTTATCTGTAAAAAGGAACATCTCGAGCGCCTTGCCATCTGTAGTAATGTTTTTTGACTTAAATTCTAAGCTGGTTCTCAGTGATAGCAGCAAATACCTTTGTATGTTTCTCTGTTTTATGTCTCTGTTGATATTAATGGTGAGAGGTCATAAATCAAAGTTAGCTCTGCTATGTCTTTCAAGGAATCTCATATGATTTTATAGGGAAAGAGCCGTTAGAAGCATTTTGCTGTACTGTATCAAATGATAATGATGACTTGTAATAATCTATTGTAATTATTTGTAACATTCATGTAGGATAGTATACAAGCATGAACCATTATCATTATGAACTATATTCAGCATGACTACATGATATAATTTGGCATAATATGTATATAATAATTAAATAATGTAATGTAGCAGAGTATAATGTGATACTGTGCATGTTACATAATGATATAGTTCAAGTTTTTACACTGCTTTCGTTTAAAACACTTTCTTTTTAGCGATCCTGTGAATACTACATAGGTAAAGTATCACTATCCAACAGAGACACGCAGATGACAAATGATTATCTCTAGGTCACTCAGTTAATGTCAGAGATGGGAACCATATTCAGGGCTCCTGACCTTGAGTCCAAGGCTACCTTCATCATGCCTTTTAACATTTCAAATCACATAGACATTAATTATTCTGTTTCATTCTAATAGTCTAGTGAGATAGGTAAAAAAGAAGTTGAAATCCTATACACAGATAGGAAAATCGAGGGCTAGAGAGATGGTTCCATGCTCAAACTCATGTTACCTCTTCATTGATAAATTCCAGGTTTTGTTATTTTGAGACTAATAATCTTTCCACTTTGTCAAGCTTCAGAGTGTGCCCTCTCTGTGCTAGGCCTGTCTCCTATTGCCCTCAAGAGAACCCTCATCCTTCCATGACTACTCCTATGACTGAGTAGAGGGAGTGGCCTCAATCTGGACCCAAGCTCTGGGAAATACCAACTAGTTGTGCTTGAAAGTCTTGATCCACTTCTGTGGTAAACCTCTCCTTCCTGAATCTGAGTTCACCAGCATTTATCTGATGGCTGCCTTTGATAGCTCTGACCATTAGCCCGTCTCATTCATTTATATTCTTTGGTTAAATTTGGAGGTTTGCAGCTGAGAACTGGGCAGAGTCCTTTTATCCCTCCTCAACCGTATCCCAGCCTTGTCAAAAGCATGAGATATGCTATAACCCTGGAGCATCTAGCACTTTCCATAGAGTTGTAAATGAATTATCTGTAAATGTCTCCATAGTTTTCTTCTAACTTCTGAATAGTCCAGCATGTGGCTAGACCCAAGCTCCTGGAGGATTTTACAAATTATACAGCAACTGCCATTCTGGCTATTGTTTTAAAAAATGTTTTAGATATCTTTTGTTTTTGACTATTTTTATTTCCCAACATGTTCTTCCTTGGGCCTTCTACCAGAGAGTCATCCCTTGTGACAAAATAAAGAAAAAGAAAAAACAAATCAGTTTAGCAAAACTAACCAAAGAGATTGATTAATAAAGTCCAAAATTAGTCTTCATTCATAGTCCTCTATCTCTGCAAAGAAGGAAGAGGGATACATTCTTATATCTCTTATTTGGTACCAAGCTTGGTCATTGTAATTACACATCATTGTTTACATTTGTACAATTTTTCCACTTATTTGTTGTAGTTATTGTGCACTTTATTTTCCTTGTTCTGCTTACTTTCCTGAGCATTAATTCGTATGAATCTTCTCATACTCCTCAGGATTCATAGTCATCTCTTCTTGGAGTGTATTATTTTCTTAGGATATTGCGTTCACATACCACAGTATGTTCAGCCATTCCCTAATTGATAGACATCTAATTTGTTACAGAGTCATCAGAGCTACACTAACTAGATTAAAATGTAATTGGGACACATTGATCAAAGCAAATAAAAATACTGTATAAGAGAACACAGATAATGCTACTATTTCATTTGCTAAGTTAATGTGCAGTTCCCAGGGAACTTTATATTGGTTTAGTGGCCCCAGTTTTTGAGTTTGACACCACTGGTTTAAGACATGAGGGGGAAGTATTTCTGTCTTCAGTCTTTCTTTTATCTACTAAGTGGGGGCAGCTAGGAGGTGCAGTGGATAGAGCATCAGTGCAGGAGTCAGGAGGACCTGAGTTCACATCTCACCTCAGACACTTGACACTCAGCTGTGTGACCTTGGGCAAGTCACTTAACCTCAATTGCCTCATCCTGGGTCATCTCCAGTCATCCTGATGAATATCTGGTCACTGGATTCAGATGGCTCTGGAGAAGTGAGGTTGGTGACCTGCACAGCCCTCTGTCACTCAAAACAAAATCAAGTGAAAGTCATGTCATTATTTCTCTGATGGCATGGTCTTCAGCAACGAAGGACGAACACATGTCTACCAAGTGGATGAGTTGCTGTTTGGCTCTGTAAGGCAGAACCAGGAACAATGGGGGAAGCTGCAAAGAAAATCTAGACTTGGTGTCAGAAAAAAACAAAAAAACAAAAAAACTAAGACAAAACAAAACCCCCAAACCCAAAACAAAACAAAAAAAACTTCATCTTCATCACAATTAGAGGTTTTAAGCAGAGCCTAGATGGTTATTTGTTGGACATGTTGTAATTATATGTTACAATGGATATATTATATATGTTACAGAATCCTGCTGCCCAGAGCCTCCTAGACTGAAGCAGTGGTGGCTTTTCCCCTTCACAGCAAACTGCTGTTCCATATTTAAAACAAAGGAAAAAGCTCTTTTTGTCATTGTTAGTATTTATCATAAGCCTCAGCTCATGCTGAGCTTTAGACTTTATGCTAATCATAAGGGATCTTGCAATTCCTTTATATTACTCCTTACTTTAATCTCTTGTATATGTTTTTTCAAAATCTGAGTTTCTCAATGAGCTAACTATGAAGACACATTATTCTTTTTAGATGCCTCCCTGCTTCTTCTTCATCAAAATAAACTGAGACTGAATCACCATAATTTATATTTTTGAGTTTCCTAGTCATCGCAAAACAACTTCCCTTGTAGATTTTTAGACCATGAGATCCTATCTATCCTATCTCTGATCTCTGTAATTTTTCTACCTAACACATGTCAAACAATGAATGGAATTTCCCTCTTTATTTATTAGGAATGCTGGCATCTGTCTGTCTATCTATCTATCTATCTATCTATCTATCTATCTATCTATCTATCTATCTATCTACCTGTCTATGTATCTTTGTGTCTATATATCTATCTACTTATCATCTATCTACTATCTGTCTATCATCTACATATCTATTTGTCTACCTATCATCTATCTGTCTGTCTGTGTATCTTTGTATCTATATATCTATCTACCTATCATCTATCTGTCTACTATCTATCTAACATCTATCCACCTGTCTATCTCTATATATCATCTACATATCTATTTGTCTACCTATCATCTATCTATCTACCTATCTATCTATCTATCTATCTATCTATCTATCTATCTATCTATCTATCTATCTATCATCTATCTATCATCTATCTACCTGTCTGTATTTATCTATTATCTATGTATCTATCTACCTATCTATTATGTATCTGTTTTCTATCTATCTATCTTCTATCAAACTACCTATCATTAATCTATTTATCATCTATCTATCTCTTACTTATCTCTCTCTCTATGTATTCCTTTTGAATTGGGAACATGCAGTTATATTATTCAGGACAGTCTTGATCTCAAGAAACTTGAAGAATGCTTTTAGCAAAACTTTGCAAAAGGAACATATTCATCAAATTGTGCATCCTGATAGGGTTTGGAAATATGGTCATTGTGACTATGAGGAC
Source organism: Notamacropus eugenii (assembly GCF_028372415.1). Lineage (NCBI taxonomy): Eukaryota > Metazoa > Chordata > Mammalia > Diprotodontia > Macropodidae > Notamacropus > Notamacropus eugenii. The sequence goes on along the minus strand of NC_092873.1, from coordinate 424,880,341 downwards.
TATGTGCTGAGAGGCTGAATTGAAAATTTAGCTCATAGAGCTTCCCTTACTTTTGTTTCTGCCAATTTTATTTCACTCACCTCACTGACTTCTTGCCTTTCTCTTTCCAACCCACTTTCATCAGTTTTTCCTTTTGGCGTGCTCTTTGCATTCTTTATTGCAAAAAAAGTAAAAGAATTTGACTTTCTTTAACTCTGTTGTACTGTGCTTGGCAGATCCTTTTTGCGATGGCTTGTTTTAATATATATTCAGGTTACAAATGCTGAAGACAAAATAATATTCATTCTTTTGCTGGGTTTTGCAGTGGATCTCCTCAGGGCTTGCAAAATGCCCCAAGTCAAAGATTGTGCTACTCGAGATGTTTGTTTGGGTTGTTGCCACGTTGAAAAGGAGGGGGAAGAAAGAAATGTATTTCTTTTTTTTAAAAAATGCATTTTATTTTATTTTTTCCAAATTTATTAATTTATTTGTTTTCAGTTTTCAACAATCACTTTCATAAGTTCCAAATATTTTCCCTCTCCTTTCTCTCTCCCTCCCAAGATGGCATGTGATCTTATATGGGAAGAAGTATATTTCTAAAGGAAAAAAAAAGTACTGTTCCATCTCCTTCCTTCTCTCCTTTATTGTCTCTGACTACAAGTAAGTGTGCTAAAAATCATTTATCAAGATAGGTCATTATAGAAGGTATTCCATTATAGAAAGGTATTATTTGTATTAGATGGTATTTTGGGTTTCTTCCAACTATGAGATTCTCAAATTCCGTTTTGGGACAGCAACTCATAAGCCTTTGCACTATGGGGATCTATTCAAGATTTTATAACTATAATTTTTTGTAATTATTTTTTAAAATTAATTGATCAGAGGAAGGTAGGTGGGGTATTGGAGAGAGATTTGGACTTGGAATCAGGTGCACCTGAGTTTGAATTCTGCCTCCTTCATCACACTTATTGGCTGTGTTACCCTGGGAAAGTCACTTAACTTCTCTCACCGTCCTCAGTTATAAAATGGGGAGAATAATAGTATCTATCTCACAAGGTTGTTGTGAACCAAATAATATAATATATGCAAGTGCTAAATAAATGTTAGCTATTATTATTATTATTAATATAAATTTATTGTTATTATTATGTACTATAATTAACTATTATTAATGCAAGTATGGAGGTTGGGGCCCAATGTGAAAAATAGTCCATTTACAAGATAGAAATGTTTCCATGCAAATAGAGCACTGTGCAAAAGTGAATTTTAGGTCCTCCCAATGAAGTTCTTCAAGATGATTGTCTCATAGGTACCTGTCAATGGAATCATCATTGTAATTACTCTGCTTAGCTTTAGTCAGCTTGCATTATTACATCCTCTCTTCCAAAGTAAGTGCTTTGTAAATCAGTTATTATGATCATTGGTAGTAACGGTAATAAAGCATGTTGACTCTGCAGTTAGTTTTTTAAATGATTCTGATTATTTGCACGTGAGCAAGGTCCATCTGCCTTGTCTGTAAATGGGCATGTATATCATTGTACTGTGCATTACTTTTGGTCTAAAAAACCCATATTGTGTAGGTAAATCACAACAGTGTTATAGGCAGAAATACAATGTAAGAAATAAAGGGGACTTCAGAGTTGTGTTTTTTTTAAATAGGGAAACTAAGCCCCAGAGAGATTAGGTGATTTGCAGTGGTTTATTACTCAATGGCTGAGTACCACAGAACTGATATTGACTGGAGTTTAGACTCAAATTCAGATTTCTGTACTTTCAGTTCAGTAAAAGGCAGTATAGGGGAAAGAGTCTTAGAAAATCTGTCTCCATTTCCTCATTTGTAAAATAGGGACAATAATACTTATATTCTCAGGGTTGCTGAGGAAGGTACTCAAAGTACTGTGTAACTATGAATTATTCTTGCTGTTTAACTACTAATCTACAAGGACTCTCATACCATACTGAAAACACTCACAGAAATGTGGGAGAATCGAGTTCTTTTGGCTTATTATGGTGTTCTGGAATCTTCTCATCCCTTACTCTTTATGGGCCGTTTCTTGAATGAATCTTTATGCCATCATATTTTTACCCAGAGATCAATTTCCCTTCAACTCTGAAAATTCTTCTTGGTTTCTTGGTGTGATGAAGCTCCTGGAAAAGGACTTCAGAGTCTGAGTTTCACCATGCATACCCTTTGACCTAGCAAGACCAAAAGAGATAAAAAACAAAAAGGAAAAGGACCTATGTGTACAAAAATATTTATAGCAGTTCTTTCCTGGTGGCAAAGAATTGGACATTGAGGAGATGCCCATCAATAGGGGAATAGCTGAATAAATTGTGCTATGTGATTATGATGGAATACTCTTGTGCTATGAGAAACGATGAGTAGTTTGCTCTCAGAAAAATCTGGAAAAAATTACATGAGCTGATACAAAGTGAAATATACTGTGTACAAAGTACCAGTACTATTGTAGGATGATCAGCTGTGAATGACTTAGCTATTATCAGCAAACAATACAGTGAACCAAGACAACTCTGAAGGACTTATGATGAAAAATGCTATCCATCCCCAAAGAAAGAACTGATGGTGTCTGAATACAGACTGAAACATACTTTTAAACTTTATTTTTCTTGTGGGTTTTTTTTGTTTATGTTTTTTTCACAACATGACTAATATAGAAATGTTTTACATGATTCACATGCATAATGTTATAAAATTATTTTCCTTCTCAATGTGGAGTGGGGTGGAGAGGGAGAAAGGGATAGAAGCTGGAACTCAAAGTTTTAAAAATGAATGTTAAAAATTGTTTTTACATGTAACTGGGGAAAAAATAAAATATTAAATAAATTTAGAAAAAAAAAGAGCCTGAGTTTCAGTTCCCAATTTTCCTACATCCTGTTGGGAAGACCTCAGCAAGTAATCTGTCCTGGTCTTCAGGATTCACAGCTGTGAAGAAAGGAATTTGACTTTGGGCCTTCTTAAAATCCAACCATCATGGCACTTGTAAGGACATTTTTCCATAGATATAAACCTGTTATGCTGGATTTTGATACCTGTAAGGAATACTGTCACTTTTCTATTAACCATCAGTTGCTTATACAGTTTTTGTGTTACTGAAAGTTCTGTTTCTAGTCTTATATTTTCATCATTTTTTCAAGGTCAAGAAAAGAAGGGAAATAGTTGCCCATCAATTGGTCCCTCTCAATGTGGGGCAAGAGTTGATGTTCTTGACCAAAATTAATTTCCTCCTTTTGCGATTTATGGATTCAGTTACATCAGTTCTTCCTACCAATCTCCTTTTGCATTTCCTCCCCTTCTCCACCTTGACCCCCACCCCATGTTTGGTTGGAGTTATTTATAGTTCACTACATGAAGGCAGGGACTCTATTTTATCTAACTAGATGTTTGTTGAATTGGTGGTGGAGCTAGAGGGCTTTGTCTTTTTGGAGGTCCGGTGACAAATAAGATCTGGAGAACTTCGACAACATTCCAAATGATTTAAGGGCTTAAAGAGTTTGGTTTTTAAGACTAGAAACAAGTTGACTAGAGCCAAGGGAGGGGTGGCACAGTAGATATAATGGCAGACCTGGAGTCCAGAAGATCTGAATTCAAATCTAGCCTCAGACACACACTAGCTATGTGACACTGGGTTGTGTGACCATTGTACTTTTGTACTTCCAGTTTCATCTGTAAAATGGAAAATAGAAACCAGAAGTAGACAGATTATACTATATCAGAAAAGCACAAAAAGTGAATTAGCTTTCCTACAGGGAATGTGATAGCTTAGGTCAAACAAGGAGACATTCTGTGAAGTCTTTAGGAAGGTATACTGGAAATCAAAGACATGTTGAGGAGTTGATTTTCCCTTACATGTTTGACTTCCAAAGTTTCTCTCTCTCTCTCTCTCTCTCTCTCTCTCTCTTTCTCTCTCTGTCTCCTATCTCTGTTTCTATTTCTCTCTCCAAGTGTTTGTGTATGTCATCTCTTGAAGCAAGAATGAAGAGTACTCTCTTCTCCAAAGGTCTTGTGTCAACTCTGTTCCTCATGTAGGCATGTAGTGTTAGTCATTGTTTCCACCAAAGAGGAGAATGTTATGCAAATGTTTCAGGCTTGAAATCTGGCTCACATTTATAAACTATGTGTAGATCATTGTTGTTCTGTAGCTGCTGGGGAAGATTCTCCAATACTCCAATGGATCTGTGATGAATGACTGTAAAAGCATTTATTAAGTGATTACTCTGTGCCAAGCAGTATGTTAACCACTGGGGTCATAAATACAAAAGCAAAATCAGTCCCTTCCCTCCGAGTTTACGTTCTAATGGGGAGACAACAAATATAGAGGAGTGGTGGCCACAGAGAGGCACTTTGGTCTCAGAAGGCCTAGGGATGGTGAGGCGAGTCATAGGGAAGTGGATTGTCATATCATTTCAAGAATCTGTGTAATGATGGTTCCAGAATTGGAGTGAGGGGACAGGATGGAAAGAGTATGATAATGGCAGCAATGTGGTTGATTAAGGAGATGTAGAGAGGGAAGTGAAGCATGGCTGAGGCCTTCCTGAAATGGTGGACCACATGGTTCAGTCACCATTCAGGATAGTAAGGCTCTAAAGCAGACATTCTGGAGATGAAAGATATAAGGGGCTGTTCCTGACTCAGGTCAGTTCCTTGACAGTTTATGTCCCCAAATGGAACAAAATGAGACACTCTCACTCTATCTAACATTAATAGAGGAAAGTTTACTCAGACAAAATAGGGGAAGGATATTCAGAGCAGGGGAGGGATGTTTATTCATAATGAAGTATTAACTCAACTGAGCATAATTTCTCAATCTTGTTTACTGCTAGTCTTTGATCTGAAGTCTCTGTGCCTCTTTTTTTTTTGGTTTTTTTTTTTGGTGATTGTTGTTTGTGTCCATGTGACCAGGAAGCTACATCAATGGCTTGATTTTTAGTCTCCTAAGTCAATCAAATCTTAAGGACAGCCTCAGTACTTTTTCAGGGGAACAAATAATCTATCTTAAATTGCAGTGGGGTATGAGGAAGGGGTTAGTATATTGCCCCTACCAAAAAAGGGGGTTAAAACCTCCAAGGTTTAGTCTCTTGTGGACAGAAGACTAGCTGGGAAACTTTCAAACAGGTGAGTAGGAAATAGAAAGTGAATTGAAACATGGATGGTACCTTCCTGAAGTGATGTCATCAATGTGAATGTTCCCTGAAAAGATGAAGATTATACCACATCTCTGCCTGCTCGTTCTATATGATACGTGTTCATTTCTTCCTCTAGGTTGGTGATCTACCTAACGGGTGTGGGGGGGCGGGGAGGGGGCTTCCTTGCTTCATTTTAGAAGGATATCTCAGAAGCACATGACCCATCCCACAGCTGGCCTTTGCTCTTGTCATATGACCAGCCCACAAGTACTCAATAAATGTATATCGATTGAATGAATAGTTGTTGGATCTTTTTTTATCATACGTTTCTTTGGTGACATCAGTATTTGAGTTCTTCTGTATCGTTCCTTATTTGTCTTACATGTTGCAGCCTACACATATCTTAGACTCTTCTTTTTCATTGTCGTCTGGTGTTATTTGCTTTTGATAATTTTCCATAGTATTTGTAACTCTCTGCATATAACTACTGCACAACACTAGTAGAAAACTGATATTAAAAAAGGTGGGCCTTTGATTCTTTGAGAAGGTTGGGATCATTAAGTGAAGAGAGCTTTGCAATTTCCCAAAGGCAATGCAACCATTTTCCTTCCTCTTTAATTCTAGACCCAACTCTGTGTCTATTTGCTGTACTTACAGGGTTCAAATTCTCTTTCTATCTTGACTAAAGAACATAGAATCATAGAATTATAGGTTTAGAACTGGATTGGACCTTAGAGGTTGTCATTTCCAACCTCCTTATTCTATAGGTTCCGATGGTCAAGAGACTTGCCTGCATTCACACAACTGAGAAGTCTCTGAGATAGTACATAAACCTAGGCTACCTGATTCCAAGTTTACCACTCTGTCCACTACACCAGGCTGTCTTTTAGGAGATGAAGACTTTGAAAAATTTAAGCACAAGATAAACATGAGCAACTAATCTGGCCTAAACTTGATATAACTTCTTGCCTGTTTTTCTACCTATTTCCATTCTATTCTCCTTTCAATTTAATTTTGCCACGCATATCCCTACTCAAAAATATTTGCCTACCAAATGATGTATTCAATTTTAAGTCCCTTGACAATGTAACTTCAACCTACTTTTGCAGACTATTTAACTGTTTCCCTTGTGGGACTCTACACCAGAAATGGGAGCTGTTAATCCCTGCATATATATATGTATATATATATACGTATATATATATACATATATATATGTATGTATATATATAGTGACCACATGTTGACTTAATTTAAAATATGTTATCCATGTTTTATTGTGTTTTTATTTATTTTATTAAATATCTCCCAATTACATTTTAATCTTGTTGGGGCAGCGCTCTGGAGTATTGCAGGCTGCATGGCTGCTCTACACAATAACCAAAGTAGACCATGCCACCCTTCTCCATATTAGAGAGCATTTTGTTTTGCAGACTCCATGCCTTTTGGAGGGAATATATTCCTCCACAGTCTCTGACTCTTAAAATCCTTCCAGGGCCAGCTCAAATGCTGCCTTGTTTATGAAGCCTTCTTTGAGCCTTCTAGTTAGCCAATTAACATTCACTTATAAAGCAGCTACTCTGTGCCAGGCAGAAATAAATTCTCCTTAAAAACTATAAAGTATTTTTTGACATTTTCATTCCTGTGCACCTATCAAATTCGGCTTCATATTATTGTTATTTGTATATGTATATGTTTATGTATATAAGGGTCGTGTTTACTTGTCTTTTTACTTCCTCTAACTGTGCCCAGTATCTAACTCCTAATTAGATATCTTGCAAACTTTTGTTAAATAGGGTTTCATTTAAGAAGTTGGTAGCTGGGTAGAGAGAGTTTTCTTGGGTATGAAATGAAGTTCCCCCTAAGGCTCTACCTGCCTCTCCTAAGCACCCCCTCAGTAGACTTCAGAAAGTTCTGAAAGCAGTAGCTGAGACTCTCCAGCATGCCCTTGACTTTGCCCCCCTTCCCCTCCCCCCAAACACAGGCCGACAATATTGTGGCAGTGTTGAATTTCTCATGTGCTAGAGAATGAAAGAGAGCTTGGCCTTTTCCCCCAATCTCAGTCCTGATTGAAAGACGAGTGAGCCCACTAACTACAATCTCCCACAGCTTTTCCAATCCCACAATGTGAGGACAGGGTAATAATGTCCAATTTTACACACTTCAGATCCATTAGTAGCAATTACCTTTCCCGAGGTGTTTTGAGTTAGTTTTAGCATGGCATTCTTGTAGTTGGTGGATAATGATGGTAATAATGTATACAACATTTTCAAGTCGCTGTTTTTAGCTACAATAACACCATTAGTAGGTCTATTTAACAGATGTATTTCATGCTAAAAGTTAAGGTTTCCAAACGTGGATTGGCCTTCCCTTCCCCCCCTCCCCTATCTACTTTAGATCCTGTTTTATGCAATGGAGATTTTTTACTTTAGAGATTCAAAGATGTTTTTCTTAATCTAGGTCTTGTCTGTGAACCAATCAATTCAATTTGATCCATAGTGGTTACTTTTAAGCAAAATCAGTAAGGATGGTGATAGGGCAGGTGGACATTTGGCTTGGGTCTCAAGCATAAATGGGGCCTCGTATTTAACAGGCAAAGGAAAAGTATGGGATTTGGTGGCAGGGGACCTGGGTTCAAATACCTGTGTGACTGTAGGCAAATTACTTACCTTCCTTAGGTCTTAGTTTTCTCATCTGTCAAGTGAAAGGGTTGAACTGCATGGTGATACTGTGACTCTTCTAACCTTTCAGCTAGTTAAGATAAGAAAAACAATAGAGTTGAGTAAGGGATAAGAAAAAAGCTGGAAACCTAGAGAAAGGAATGATTAAATGGTATTTCCAGACATGGTTTTAATTGTGGAATTGTATGACAACTTGACCTCTCTCAATAATTAGTATATTTGTACTGAAAAAATGCTCAAAAACATTTATTAAATGAAAAAATTTTAGATGTCTTATTTTGTTTATCTGTGCCTCCTGGCTTCTCTGGCTTGTTCAAGTTCCAACTAAATCCTACCTTCCATAGGAAACCTTTCCCAATTCCTCTTAATTCTAGTACTTTTCATTTCTCTTGTGTGGATGAGCTCCTTGAGGGCAGGGATTGTCTTTTACTTTTCTCTGAATTCTCAGTGCTTAGCACATAGACTGGTACCTAGCAGAAATTTAATGCTCTATTGACTGACTATTCAGATGTATTTTCATTTTTTAGTTTTAAAGCCTCTAAAGCTTTGGGTACTCTGAAATTCCCTTGAGCTTTAAGACTTTCTGTTCTCTTATTCTTTCTTTCTTTCTTTTTCAAATGGTTTAAAAGCTGATATGGAAAATGCCCAAACACTTTGGAAGGGAAAAGATATGTAAACTTGTTAAATTCATATTGTGTATCCTTGAGAGGCTATCAGGTACAGTCATGGGGCAGGTCAGTCTCTGAACCATCTTCAAAGCATTCTTGGGAAAGGGGAAAACCCTTCTGGAGGCTTACCTTCACAGACATATCACTGCCTCTTGGTATCCCATGTCTGAGGTGAGGGAGAGAAAGAAACGAGATGAATGTTGTCTCTTTCAGAAACATTATGAAATGGAACGATTCTTCCATCGGCTGTATTTTATTTGCAAGGGGAAATGTCGTTGTCTTTGTATATTATTCATTTTGTTTTGTTCAACTATAAGTATCGGCCGCATCTCTGAGTAAAGGATTCCAAGACAATGTCCTCTTTTGGAAAAGCTACAGCAGAGATGCTGTCTTCAGCCTCTTCTGTCCTTCTGTCTGTGCCCCTTTCTTCCCTTTGCTATCTTCTATCTGAGATTAATTTCATCTATCTATCTATCATCTATCTATCTATCTATCTATCTGTCTATCTATCTATCTATCTATCTATCTATCTATCTATCTATCTATCTATCTATATTGCATGTTCTTTCCTAAATATATATGTGTGTGTGTGTATATATGTATATCTATGTAGGTATACATAATGTATAATACATATGTACACACATATATGTATTGATTGTACATGGTTACTTGTGTGGTTTCTCCCATTGGAATGTGAACTTCTTGAGGACAGGGATTTTTTTTCTTTACTTTTTCATTACATTGCCTGCACTTAGCTAAGTACCTGGCACATAGTAAGTGTGCTTGTTGATTGACTGACTAGAGGCCCAATACTCTCATGCTGTCTACAATTTACATCTATCCCCCCTGGAATATTCCTAGGGAATGACTTTTGACTTATCATCCCATTTTTCTCTCTTAATGGGAGTCTCTCCTTTTTTCTGATCCTTTTGGGGGGACTGACTTGATAACCTCAAATAAATTGCTTTATGCTAAATTAATAATGTCCAGTAATGACAATGCATTTCTCTTCCCAAGTGTTTTTATATTTAGATGAGGATTCCTAGAGATATAAAAGGTGAAATCTTTCTAAGAGGTAATTCAGGAACCATGACATCATGGAAGATATTTTGGAATAAAAGGAAATTTTATTTCTCCCAAATCACAGTCTGGCTCTGGTTGTCAGAGAAGGAAATCTATTTTTCCTAATTGATTGCACTGATAAAAATTTTGGTAGGGAAGTGGAAGAGAGGGAAACTTGTGTTAAATAATGATAAAGTGAAGATTTCAGTTAGCTAAGCTCTGCCTGGTTCATCCTCCCTATTAAGAATAACGGATGTTAATGTAACACTTTTGAATTTGAAAAGCATTTTATGTACATTTTCCAATTTAAGGGGCTATAGCATAATGGACAGAGAGCTGACCTTGAAGTCAGAAAAACCTGGGTTCAAGTCCTGCCTATGACCCGTGGAATCCAGCCATCTTTCCTCCTTTTTTTCAACTCTGGGTCCAACTGACTGCCTGTATTTGTACATTGTCTATCTGTAGATTTTTTGTCTTAGATATACATGACGTTGGTCAAACTTTACAGGGTATCTGTTAGGATTCATTATGGAACCTGGGCAACAGACTTGGGATGGACGGGCAAGTCAAATTCCTTTGAAAAATGATAGCTGTTCCCAGAAGCTCTGAAGTGCCTTAGCTGGTGAAATCCTGTTCTTCTTTGTGGATAACATTATGCTGTGTGCATTGGGCCCTAATAACACCCTACAAAGCTTCAAAGGAACAACGGATTCCGAGGAGGCACTTTAAAGGAGCAATGGAAATATTGGGTTTATGAGTGATAGGATGTGGTTCCTGACATGTGAAATGCTCTGGGTTAAGAGAAGTAGGATAGCATGGCATGGAGGCTTGTTCATTTTCTATGTGTAGCCTCTGAGTGGGCACTATAGAATAGGTAGGATTCCAAAAGACTCAATTCTAAATGGCACACTCCTTTATAAGAGAGAGTAGTTGCTGATGAAATTGCAGCTTTGGATAAGAAACTAAGGGGCTTCACCCTGCACCCCCAGCCCTGGGATGACTCACTTGACCTCTGGGCCTGTATATGTTTCCCTTGAGAAAGGGGGCAATGGTATATCTTCAAAACAGGCAAAGTATAATTACTGTTAGAGCACAGTAATTCAACCAGGAAAATGAACGAATTCAATAAGTACATGCTCCGTTCTCTGCTTTCAGTCATAATGATTTAGAATAGAGTGACAGAATGGTGAGCTACCCAGGGGAAAACTGAATTTTTCTGCTTATGTTTAAGGGAAAATGGTGATTCATTTTCAAATAGAAAATCTCCTGTCTTCAACACTTCTAACACCAGGTAGGTTATTTATTTATTTTTGTTGTCGTTGTCCTACTTGGATGAAGAAACATGATATCTTTATACAGGAAATTGAGCATCTCTGGATTCATTGCCCTCTTTATATGCTCCAGAAGATGATTCCTAATTTTTCCAAAACCACCTTCATGCAGGCTTTAGCCCAAATACTATACAGAGGGAGGAACGTTACAGGGAAAATGACCTAGAAATGAGAGTTGAGTTAGGACCATATACAAAATCCAAAGATTAAGTTATACTGCGAAACAGTAATTAAGATAATTTGCTACTGATTAAAAACTACACAGGAACAGATTGGGAAGCAAGAAAGCAGAGTAGCTAGTGTTCAGTAAATCTAAAAACCCTAGTTATTGGAGTAAGGACTCAGTGTTTGACAAAAATGTCTGAGAAAACTAGAAAGCAATTTGGCAGAAATTGTATATAGGCAAACATCTTGCACCATATACCAAGATAAATTCCAAGTGGATACATGACAAATATAAAATGTGACATCTTAAGCAAATGAGATGAGCAAGGAAAAAAAGTTACCTTTCTGATGTTAATGACTAAATAAAAACTAAAATTCAGGAGAATTCATGACTAAACAAATCAGAGAGAGGTTCACACGAAATAAGACAATTTCAATTATATCAATAGCTGAGAAGTTTTTGCATAAAAAAATCTAATGTAGTTAGAATTAGGAGGGGAACAGGTAACTGGGGAAAAATCTTTGCAGTAAGTTTTTATGATAAAGGTCTCATATCCAAGATATATAAAGAATTGATCCAAATTTATAAGCCCTCTGAGAACCACCCGCAACAGATAGCTGACAAAGGATATGGACAGGCAACTTTCAAAGGAAGAAATTCAAGCTATCAATAACTATATGAAAAAAATGCTCAAAACAGTATTAATTAGAGAAATGAAAGCTAAAATAGCTTTTAGGTTCCTATTCATACTCATCAGACAGTGAAAGATGACATAAGAGGAAAACAAAAAATGTTGGAGGGACTATGAGGAAATATACACTAATGTATTGTTGGAAAAGTCATAAATTGGTCCAGTCATTCCAGAAATTAATTTGGAGCTATGCACCCAAGTTATCAAACTTTGTATATCCTTTCACCTCTGACTATAGTACTAGGTGGGTCTAAATCCCAAAGAGATTAAAGAAACTTGAAAAAGACATATCTATATATATATCTACACACAAATATACATACACATATATTTGTGTGTATATGCACATATGTATATATACATATACACACACAGATATATGTATATATACATATATATATAAATTCATAGCAGTTCTTTTCATAGAAATAAAAAAAAATTGAAACCAATGTCATATCCATCTATTAAGGTATGAGCAAATTGGGTATATGAATGTATTCTCTACCTATGAGAAAGGGCAAAATGGAGAGTTTTAGAGAAAACTGGAAAGACCTCTGTGGTCAGATGCAGAGTGAAGTGAGTAGAACTAGAACAATGTATACAATGACAAAAACATTATAGGAAAAAACAACTTTAAAGTCCTGATTAATTCAATGATAATCCACAGATCTTTTGTACTGAATCATACCACCCCCCACCACCCAGAGTTAATGGACTTAAAATCCATAATGAAACGTATTTGGTTTTAAAATTTATTCTATGGAGGGAAATGGGGTGTGAAATAATACATGCTTATAAAAATAATTTTAAAAATTAAAAAAATGCTTTAAGTGTTTAGGAACTCCTGGGAAGCTGTCAGGCGTATCTTTGTATATCTTTGACATGCTGGCATTGTTTGATTTTGAGATTGTGAGATTAATTTGTATTTCTTTATTTTTCTGTTGGTCTGAGAAAGAGAAGTTAGTGATTCAGTTTTGAATGGAGTCTGGACACCCCTAATCCTACCATCTAATCAGGATGGTTCCTGATTGTCTGAGAGCATGCTTCAGACATTAGAATGGACCAATAAAAATGATCCAGAAAATCTAGGTGAGAATATCAAGATGGGTAGGAAGGGAAGAAATATTAGAGGGAGATGGATAGGAAACAACTCTCTTGGTAGGGGTGGAGAGGTGGGAGGTTCCTGGTTTGGAGAGAATCATGGGTTAAGCTAAGGCTGGAAAAAAATGGTGCAAAATTAGCTTAGAAATCTTAGTCTTTGTCCATCCTAGGGCAAGTTTCTTTTCTTTTATATGCTAGCTATATGATAGATTTCTTCTATATGTACTTATAATGAACTTTCTGTGGTATATTATTATGAATTTGTGTATTGAATTTTGTATAAGTAAACTCTGAAATCACCTTTTTAAAAAAAATCTCCATAAGATCTGTGATCTCCATAAGAAAGCATTAGTTATATAGGAGGAAGGGGCACTCTGGCATGAGGAAAGGAAGGAGTGAAGGAAAATGAGAGTCCAAAGAATAAATATTATACTTTGATGCAAGTAAGAAGGGCTGAAGTCAGAATTTTCAGAGGTGAAGGGACTCTATTTTCTATATCTCTAAGGAGTTCTCACTCCTCATTTTAATATTAACTGATTCCTTGACTACAATTTGCCTCGCTCATTTTCTAAGGGTTAGAATCTTGGAAGCAGTTGCCCCTTTTCATAGTCAAAGATTCAAATACAATCAACTCTCAATTATTCACATGTGGATCATTCAACTTTGGTCTTTACCTCTGGCTAATTAAAAATCCTAGATAAATCTCCTCCACATTTTTGAGTTATCTCTTCTCCTGCTCTTCCCATGTATCTACATATAGATGCATGCATACATTCATATCAAGAGCAATCCACAGTGAACCTTAGACAGCGAAGGATTTAGGGATTCTTAAGTTGTATGGTATGGGACCTGTCTATATCATAACAACAATATTATTATGAAGTGCCAGTGTTTGAGGTATATCTGCATTTTCTCAATCAACCCCTCACTTATATGAATAGTGATGACAGAGATAACAACAATAAGTGAAATTTATATTGTACATTAAGATTTGCAGAGCCCTAAACATGCCTTATTTCATGTAAATCTCACAAGAACGCTACAAGATAGGTCACTGGTATCCTTATTTTATGGATGAACAATATGAAACTATGATTTCATCTGTAACAAAACAGAGTCAGTGTGATAAAATAGACTGAGTGCTGGAATTGGAGTCAAGGAAGAACTAATTTTGAATGCTCTCTCCAACACTTAAAGCTGTGGGTCTCTAAGCAAGTCTCTTCACCTGTCTTAGCCTAAGTTTTCTCATCTGTAAAATGGAGATACTAAAGCCTACTTCGTGTCTACTTGAATGATGATGTGAAGTTCCAGTGAGAATGCTTTAAAAGGCTTTGCAAAGCCATATTCTAAAAACAATTACGATAATATAAAAACACACAAAGACAAAAATTCCCTTGGCTTTGTGATCTTGGAGTTTTGGGCACTCTCTCCAGGGCTGTAGATTGTAAACCTGCTGATGGCTAAGCCTACTATCCTGTGTGAGTGACTCATACACAAATCCTTTAATCTGCCAAATGAGGTTTACCCAGTGAGTTGGGGCCCTCTCACAAAGGGTCATCTTTGTAACACCAATGTTCTTCTGGTGACTTTGTAGTTTTTCAAGGTAACAGTTTCTGAAGAATTGAAGTTGATCACCAGAAGGGGAAATAGAAAGATGCACAGTAGATGTCGACATTCAGTGTAAAGGATGCCATCTGAGAAATGTGATGGGAAAAAAAGATGAGTCTGTCAGATGTAAAAGTGATGAACTGTGTTAGTGCTCTGTTGGTATCCATAGGAGGTCAAGAGAAGTTGAGGATGAACAGCTATGTATGTATATATGCCTAGATGTACATTCAGGTATATACATATGTAACTATGTATGCACACCTATGTGTAGATATGTATGCATAATACACACACATAGATCCTTAGCTACTTAAAACTGTACTGACTTTTAGAATGCCTTGCATGTATATATATGCATACCTATACATACATGATACATACATAAAATACGTTCATGTATAGTGAGAAAGAGCTTGTTGTCATTTTTATCTATAGGTCAATTGCCATTATTGATATTACCATTACTGTTACTACTACTACTACTACTACTACTACTACTACTACTACTACTACTACTACTACTACTACTACTACTACTACTACTACGATAGAGCCGTTATCCATGAAGAATATAAAGTCCAGTAGGATGCAGCAACTCTAAATGCTTGGATAAAACCAAGCTATTGCATACAGTGTAAGTGGACCTCTCTCTCTTTTCCTTTAAAATATATCCCTTCTTTCCTTGCTGCTAGTAAGATATTTTGCCTCCTAGATTATATAATTTTTTGTCACCTGATCTTTCTACATAAGTCAGAGTCCCAGAGCATTAATTTTCTACAACCACATGATATCTTTAAATCTGTATTTTCCTGATTGTTATGGGTATTACAAGATTCAATTAATTTATATTCTGCATGAAATGTAATTAAATCCCGAGATAATACAGCAGGGAAATGAATAGCAAAAGGTCCTTCCTTGCTGAGATAACATCCAGTTTTGAGAGAGCAGTGTCATTAACTGGATTGAAATGTATCTCATTTAACTTTATGAAATGGCCAAATTTTCCAACCAATCTCTGTGCCCTACAAGCCACGTTCCCTCCTTGTGACTCAGGAAAGTGATTATGGGGATGCTTCTGGGGTGGACGTAAGGGAGCCATGCTGGTGTCATCTTCAGAACCTGGAAAGATGAGCCATGGAACATTTGCTCACTCAGTGAAGTACCCAGAAAATCTGAAGTCCTTGCTCTTGCTGAGTGGAGCCCAATACCTTCAGTTGGTTACCTAAGGGAATCCACTTACGGCTCTATTACAGAGTAAATGAGGAGAGTGATTCAGTCAGGTATATTTATCATGAGGAGAACTGAAGATAATTAATACACTGCATTGAATGCAAATTGCACCCACAGCACTTATCTCATTTTCAATTAGCACAAATGTTACTGCACTGCAGGCTTGTTATGGTTTTACCAGGGGCTGGGTAATTAATTTCTGTGTGTTACATATCAGACACCTGATAATGCCGTTTATTAATAAATGTCACCCCAGGTATCGGTTTGTTAGAAGAGGTAAATAAATGCAATGCGCCCGTTGTCTGCCCTGTGCAAATCTATTTTTACACCTCACTGAATCTTTTCACTTGTTTGTTTATTGACTAGAGCACCAACTGAGATTACAATTGCAAACAAAGGAACATCACCCACATTAATGTGGAGCTCAAAGGGGATTCCTTCTTCTTCCTCAGGGAGAAGCAGGCAGCAGGTACCCTCACTGCAAAGGATGTTTCTAATTCCTTCAGCCTGTTGCTTCCAAGGTGAGAGACATTGGTCATTAGTGGAGATGGGTCTGGCTCCTCTTTTGTCCTTTCGTGCTCCTACTTTTGGTCTGTAGTTCTTAAACTTTACAGTCTGCTTTCTCATCACTTTGGTGGGTAAGAGATGTACTGTAAGCACCTCAAACTCAATATACCCCAAACTCCAAACCTTTTCTTTCAAACCCCCCCTTTTCCCAACTTTCCTATTATTATTGAGGGTACCATCATCTTCCCAGTCAACCCAGTCTTAGTGTCATCCTTAGCTTCTCACCATCATTCCACATATCAATCTTTGTCAGTTCTTTTTTTCACAATTTCACTTCTGTATGAAGCAGCTCAATTTTCATGGGCACTGCCCTGGTTCAGGCTCTCATCACTTCACTGTACTATTGCAGTAGCCTTCTGGTTGGTCTCCCTGCCTCAGGTTCCTACCCATCCTAATCCAGCCTCCATTCAGTTGCGACAGTGGTTTTTAGAAAGCAATGATTCGGCCATATCACTTCCGTATTACTCAGTGAACTCCACTTGCTCCCTTTTATCTCCAGGACCAGCTAGAGAGTCGTCTGTTTTGCATTAAAAGCTCTTCATAGCCTGGGCTCTTCCTTCCTCTCTAGTGTAGCATATGGGCTGGAGTTACTCTCCCACTGGCCTCCACTAGCACTGGCAGGTTGCACTCCCAGAGGGTCATTGTTACAACTCCTCTGGACTTACTCCCCTTCATCCAGTCTAAGATCCAGCATTGCTGAGATGCTTGTAGTTCCTTGAACATGACACTTTGTCTTGTGCTTCCGAACTGGCTCTTCTCTGGACCTGGAATGCTCTACCTCTCACCTCTGCCTCCTAGTTTTCCTGGTTCCCTACAAGAGTCATCTAAAATCCTACCTTCTGTATGAGGCCTTTCCTTCTCCCCACCATTGCCCCACTACCCTGCATAGCTGCTAATGGCTTCCCCTTTCTGCCTTCCATTCTTTGAATATAGCCTGTATATATCTAATTACTTACATGTTCTCAACTCAAGAAGTTGTAAGCTTCCTGAGGACAATTAGTTTTTCCTTTCGTTGTAACCCCAGTGCTTAGCACAGTTCCTGTGGTAAGTACTTAATGAATGTTGACTGACATACTGAGTGGAAAGGAACCCCCTCCACCTTTGAGTCTCCTCTTTCAGGTGCTTGTCATTTCCCCTCCTTGCCTTCTTCTCATTCTTCCCTTGCATTCCTTTGACTGTCTTCTGCATCTTATCCTCTGAGAGGAACTGACGAGAATGAGGAGAGTGTAAACTTTTTGGAGCTTTGTATCTCCAGTGTCCAGGAACATGGGAGGGACTTAATATATATTTGTTGATTGATTGGCTATCTGAGCAGTTGGAGGGTGACAGCCATTTTGCTAAGTGGTTTTATTTGATTGTGTCTGACTTTATTTGAGGTTTTCTTGGCAAAGATACTGGAGTGGTTTGTCATTTTCTTCTCTAGTTCATTTTACAAGTGAGAAAACTGAGGCAAACAGGGTTAAGTGACACACAGCTAGTGAGTGTCTGTGGCCAGATTTGAACTCATGAAGATGAATCTTCCTGACACCAGCCCCAGAACTTTATCCATTGCCCCTGCTAAATGGACTTAGTATGTTAATGGAGAGTTTTCATCCGTTAAGTTCTTGGACTAATCAGCCTCCTCTCTTCCTCTTTCCACTAAGGATTTTGCTCTAAACGCAGGTTTATTTCACCCTGGTATTTTGAAGCTGCCTGTAGACTTATTCAGAAGGCTTTTGTGGAATCAAATTTTGAAAACATAGGTCCAGCTGGGGAAAGTATTATTTATACCATTTTTTTCTTTTTAAAATATGCATACATTTATTTGGACACAATGATCATTTCTCAATGTTCCCCTTGCCTGCCTGCAATGGTACCTTCCCATTAAAAATAACCTTAAGCAAAACTGTTTAATAAAATAATTATGAGTAATTGCACATGTAATTCTCTGCTCTTATACATCAATATTTCTTAATGAAAAAGAAGTATGTTTTAATCTCAGTCATAGGATCATATTCATATGATCATAGATAGAGAACTGGAAGGATCCTCAGAACCATTCAGTTCTACCCCCTTGTTTTATAGGTGAGGAAACATGGGCCTCTGAAGGTTAAGTGACCTGCCCAAGGTCATTCATTTTCTTACTGACAGAAGACATTTGAATCTCAGTCCACTGACTCCAGACTTAGTGTTCTTTCCATTGTGCTATGATGCATCCCCAGAATCAAGGATGGCCATTGTTTTCTTTTGTCTTTTAGTGTAACTCTTATTTACATAATTGAACTAGCTGGTATAGCCTTCATCCAGCTGTGCTTTCTTGACTTTGAATCAGGTCATATTAGTTTTCCCATATTTCTCTGAATTCTTCAGATTAATCACTCCCTGTGGTTCCATTGTAAACCATTATATTTACTTGGGGCTCATTTTTTTTTTTTAGCAATCCCTCAATTAATGGACATATAATTAGATTTCAGCTTTTTATTATTATAAATAGTGTTGCTGTGAATATTTGTATACATGGGAACTTTTTGTCACTCATCTCCTTGGAGTATAAATCAAATTATAGATACAAATTGTTTAGTAACTTGAAATTCCAAATTATTTTCCTAAATGTTAGAAATAATCCACAACTACAGTAACCATGCTTTAATGTGCCTGTCTTTCTATAGCCGTTCCTATAAAGACTATTCCAAGCCTTTGTCATTCTTTGCCTTCACAAAGTCCAACTCTGATGCCTCATTATGGCATGGAAGTGCCCAGGGGTCTTCAAAGTTATGTCAATGGAATATAAGACCTGGCAAGTTCTAGCATTTTAGAAACATTTCATGTGTGATCTCAGCAAAAGACCACATCTGCTTTCAAAGGACCAGCCAAACGAAGTACAAAGAATCTTATCACCAATGTTGACTGACCTCTTGGTAATGAAACCATGAAACAAAGAAAAATTCAGAATGACTCTTAGTCCTGTGTGACCCTCCTGTACTTATGAAATGATGGTCAAAGACTAGCAGAAAAGGGAGTAGTAGGTGTTAAGATGCCGTTTTTAGATCATCCACAAACATGAACTTAGCTGTTGGTATTCTAAATGTGAGATCCTTGTCTGATGACTAAGGAGTGGACATGCCACTGGAAGAACTAAATCATATCAATCTTATCATTCTCATTTTAAACCAAGATGAAGACAAAAAGAAGTTGCAGGTAAATGGAAGGATGGCTCACTGGTATCTCTTGGATAAGCAAAGAAAGAGAAATTGAAGTGGGTTTTGTCATGTGTCTGAAGGCATGGGGAAATATTTCATGTGACATTTGATCATCTCATATTATAGTGCTCATGAAAAACTGCGTGCAGGAAAGATCATGAAAACAATACAATCACAATTATTTATTAAATACCTACTCTGTATCAGATACAGTGCAAAGCATGAGAGGATAAAAGTACAAAGAATGAAAACATTCCAAAGAATTTATATTTAAATGGAGCAAATAAGAGGCATATGTACCTTAAGGAAGTCAGAGAATCCAATTGATGGAGATGATGCTGAGAATTCTAGACAGCCAGTGAAAATTCATGGAGTTAGGGCATAATATTCAAGGAGGTTGGTGTTGCTGGATTGCAGCAACATGAAAAGGAGTAAGAAGAATGGAATGATGGGAAGGAGTCGGATTATTGAAGGACTTTAAAATCTGAGAATTTTATATTTAATTTTGAGAGTGAAAAGAAGCCACTGGAGTTTATAGAATGAGGGTGGGAAAGCATGATGTGGCCAGATCTGCACTTTGATAGTTGAGTGCAGTGTGAACTGGAGTGGGGAGAGACCAGCCATAAGCTTACAAGGGCATGCAAATAGGATAGTGGGGGAGGAAGAGACTTACATATGAGATGTAGAATTGACAGGACTTGGCAGCAGATTGGATATGGGGTATGAGAGAAAGTGAAGAGTCAAAGATGACACCTAGGATGGGAGCCTGAGGTACTGGGTGGATGGTGGTACTTTTGATAGGAACAGAGAAGCTAGGAAGAAGGGGGAGTTTGGGAGAAATGATAAGGAGTTCAGTTTTGGATGTGTTGAATTTAAAATGTTTGTGGGGCATCAAGTTCAAGATGTCCAATAGGCAGCTGGAAATAGAGATATGAGACTGAAGGACAGAAGAAAGTTTAGGATTAGCTAAATAGATCTTAGAATCATCATTATGGAGATGATAATTGAATCCATGGGAGCTAGTAGTATCACAAAGCATAATAATAGCTAGTATTTATAGAACTTTTAAGGCTTATGAAATATTTTAAAATTATTATCTCATTTAATCTTTACAACAACCCTGTAGTGTAGGTGCTATCATTTTCTCAATTTCACAGGAAACATGCAGTGATATCACATGACTTATCCAGGGCCACACAGCTATGACGTATCTGAGGTAGGTTTTAAACTCAGGTCTTCCTGATTCCCAGTCCTGCACTCTGTCCATTATACCACCTAGATGTCATATGCCATATCCTTCCCACTTCTCCCATGGAAGCTGAAAATAGAACATGTTTCATGCCTCATGCTATATTTATAATCAGGTAAGGTTATTTCTGTTTTTCTATATTCCAAAGAATCTTGAATAATTTTGATTTAATATGGGAGATATCTTACTGGAAGACAACTTTTAAGATAATATTTTTGCTTTACCAAATCAAATGCTTTCTGATAATAAGACAACAATAATCACAGTGGAATCTGGTATTTTTCTACACTTTTTAGTCAACTGTATGATAGTAAATATTCAGTCTACTGTGCAATATTGATTGCGAAAGCCTATCTAGTCTGTTTCCTACTAGTATCATCATTGAAGATGCTCTTAATGTGTGAACCCTTGGCCAATCTCATAAAAATTTTATATAGATGGGAAAATAGGCATATAGGTTGGTAGTTGCTGATGTTTTCTCAGTTGGCTTTTCCAGTTCTTATTGTCTGAAAAAATTTTCAATTTATTTATCTTTTCACTTCCTTCAAATACTATATGAATTGATCTAATGCCCTCATAGTTGTGTCTCCTGACAGATCTTCTCTGGGTACGGTTGGTCCAATCTCACTATTTTTCAGTCTTTATTTTCTTTTGTACTGTTTCCACCTCTTTTAAAAATATGTCTAGGATCAGACTGATCTCAAACCCATCTGTGAGTTGGGTGGGGGGTGTCTGCACCAAGCCTTTAAAGACTATTCCTGGTGGAATGGGTGGATGAGAACAATTTGTTCCAATGACCATGAAGGTGTCTGAAGCAGGTTCCATAGAGCACTTAGAGTTCAGTAAGAAATCAAAGACACACCAAGGTCATCTACTACATCCCAGGCCATTGCCAGTCATCTTGACTTTTGTCTTGCCACTGGACTTTGATTACTCAGGAAGAGTGGGGCTGATGACTTTGTGCAATATGTGTGGATCCTCCTGTGATGTCATTGGTCCGTTTCAAAAAGGAAGGACAAACAACAATTTGATGCTGAAAAGAGTTCATTATGAAAATATTTGCAGATCTATTCCATTTTTCTTCTGTTTGTGGTCTTTTCAACTTCTTCCTTACATGTCCTTGGAATGCCTTTGCTTAGATGGGTATCTCATCGAACAGTCCTTAAACTGCCTTTATCTTCCCGTGCTTCTCTCAGCTTAATGAGGTGATTCTCTATATAATCACCCTTAGTCTACTTCTGTGAGATTTTACAAATCTATTTATATTAAACACGAGTATTGCCTTTTGTAGTCTCTACTTGGCAAGTAAGTCAAGGGTTACATTAAAGTGTTTTTTAAAGTTCTTTTGATCTCTTTGTTAGAACAATTAATTTACATTGATTAAACTTCTACATTCTATATTATTGTCTGTGTTGATGACCCTTCGTCAATTCATTGTCCATTTTTCCCTGTCAATAATTTGTTTAAATAGGCTGTGATTGAGTCATTTCGATTTTGTCATCTTTTTAAAAAAAATTTTCTTCCTTTCCCCTCAGATTTGTTATAGTTCTAATCTTTACTAAGAAGTCAGTGGTCTGATTGCTCAGTTCATTCAGAAATGACTTTCCCATCAGTAACATCCTTTCCTATATATAAAATATAATCATTTTCATTTTCTGTGAAATTGATGACTATCATGTCTGGGGCCTTCAGATTTTTTTCCTCAAATAAAACATTTACTTACACGCAAATGAGAAGCTTCTGACAGTTTCAAGTCATTAGATTCTTTTTTTTTATTATACCTGAATATTTTTTTCAAAATATTTTTGTTGACCTTGCTTAGTCTCATCTTGGATTGAAGTCATTGAAGAGAAAATTGTATCTTAATTTAATTTGGAGTATCTTATTGAGTTTTTCATGGAATTCTGTACTTTATTCTCTGTAAAAGATGTTGGTACAAAAGATGTGATTATTTTCATGGCAGTCTTTTCTACAAATAGTTATCATGAGTCCTGCAGCATGAGATGGCCCTGTGAAATGTTGGTTCTTGTTGCCTTTGATACATGATAAAGAGAACTGCACCAATACACACAAAAGGGGCTTTGGCTTCTGAAAGTTACAAGGTTGGTGACTGGGGCTCCAGGGCAATAGTTAATCCTTCAGTCAACCAGCATTTATTAGGCATTTATTTTTAACTGGGGAATATGACTAAATTTGGGGGATACAAAGAAAGGCAAAAACTATGGTAATTATTACCCCTATTTTACAAATAAGGAAACAGCTTCAGAGAGGTTAAATAAGTTGCCCATGATCACCTAACCAAAAAAAGTTAGATGAAAGATTTGAGCTAATGACTGTAAGTCTAGGACACTATCCTCTACTTCTGTGCTATCTCTTCAGCGTCCCTTACAAATTTTCTTTGAGCCTTTACTTGAAAATCCTTAGTTTTGGGGAACTCACTCCTTCCTCAGGCAGGCCATGACAGTGTTATTTGGATGGTATTCCTTTTATTCGTTTCAAATCCTTTTCTCTGCAGCTCTTCCTAAATGGTTCTAGTCTTCCCAAGCAGAATCAATCTAATGTATCTTTCATATCATTCCCTTCAAATGTTAGAAGATCAGAGGATGGTTTCTTTCCTGGCAATCAATAGTCACTTCCTTCAACTTATCCTTACATGACATGGTTTCAAGTCTCGATTCTGTCCTCTCCTTTGGACATGCTGTAGCTTATCATTGTCCTCATTAAAATGTGATGCCTGGAGAGGTTCCACTATGACCTCTATGGTCTTTTCTAATTCGAATTCTCTGAGTGATGAAGGCTAATCCTCACATATGTTACTGCCTCTCCCATTTCCATGTTTTTGCATGGGCTCTTTCCATGTATGAAATGGTTTCCTCCTTGCCTGCACCTGTTCGAATGCCAGTTTCCTTGAAAGTTCAGCTCAACTGCTACTTAATATGTGAAGACTTTCCTGATCTTTTCAACATCTAATGCTTTCCATGTCAAAATCATCTTACATCAATGAATTTATTTTATACATACTTTTATGTGTATATGTTGATTCTTTCTCTAAAATGTAAACTTTTTTAGTGCAAGGACTGTCTTCTTTTTTTTGCTTTCCTATCCCCAATGCCTAGAACACTGCCTGGCACATAGTTTTCACTTAATAAATACTTGTTGATTGATTGTTGAAGGCAGACTCCAGAAAGGGAACAATTTTGCCCAAGACTGGTTTTGCAAACCATCCCCCATCTTCTACCCCATTGTGGATCCAGTAAACATTAACATTGTTCTCCATGAATATAGATTTCCATTACCCTTTTGCTTTAGGAATAGATATTGGGGGCAGAGTGGCTGATTACATTTCTAGCCAATCATTTCCCATTAGCAGGGAATTGCTTTCTCTGAGCAGCAACCTTCAGCTCACTCAATTACTCCCCTCTCTAGCACTTTCTCCACTGCCCTCTCGAGTTTCTAAGTGTCAAGACTGGAGCTGGATTCACCAAGTAGCTTGAAACTAATAAGGGCTTTTTAGTATGATGTCAGGCGACAGCTTCGAGGCACTTTTGGATTTAGGAAATTGGAAGTGTGTGGGGAAGAGGGAGGGAATTGTCATTTACCTTCCCTATCTTCTGTATTCCATTTAAATCTTTTAAAATTTAAATATTTTATTAAAAATGACACAAAACACCAATGCTACCAACTAAACTGGCTTAGTGATACTATACCTTTGAATGACACACAAAACTCCTAACAGTTTTTCAGTCATTCCCTCAAAATGCCCATTAGGATTCTTTATTTTTCCATTCATTCATTCTTGCTCATTTTTCTTCTGCTCCTTAGTTGTCCTCACTGAAATTTTAGAAGGAATTCCAAGTGGTTTCCACGTCCATGGGGCTTAAAAGCACTGTTTTTATTCTAATAGAGAGAGGGAGCAACATAGTGCTGACTTTCTGAATTCAGTTGGCTTCAGGGAAGTAGTATCCCATGAGACAGATTTTTATTCCTATATGGTTTGTAGGGTTCTGAAACTCAGGAAATTCTCGTCACAGTGTTTAGAGTACTGACTTTTGAATCAGAAGAACTGGGTTCAAATTCTGACTCTGTCCCTTAGTATCTATATGACCTTGAGAAAATCATGTGTCTTCTCTGGGGCTCAGTTTCCTCACCTGTAAAATGAGGTGGTTGGATTCATTGGCTTCTGGAGTCCCTTTCAGCTCTAAATATGTGATCCTAAATATGGGTTAACTGGGTTCCAAAAGGGAGGAAGTCTTTGGCACAGTGGGAAGAATGATGGCATTGGAATCAGAATACCTGGGCTCAATTCTGTCTCGAATATTTGCTACTTGGCCAATCTTTTCTTTTCCCTCTGTTTTTAGTCCTTGCTGTTGGGAATTGAGGCCCTAGCCGCCTTTGATTGAGTTGAGGGGAAGGAGTAACTCGAGGGTGAATGAGAGTTGGCTAGGAGTACAGAGTATTTTTAATGGGGGAGCAGGATTTTACTATCCTGCTCTCATATCCTCACCATTGACAATGTGTGAAGAAAACTGGGAAGGGACAGATTACCTCTTCCCAGGATCCCTTTTCTTCTTTATTCTGATGCCGGTGCTCCCTGGAAAAGCTCCATCCACAGTGTGACAAACACTGGGTGGCTCCAGCTCCGTTAAGGTTCAGAATATTTTTTCTGTAACTTCTCTGGCCATCATGCATGTTATATTCCCCCAGGCCTGGTCTATTTGTTTCTAGGGTGGCTTCCCCACTCCCTCCACCCCTCCCTTTTTCCTGTTTTGTTTTTCCTCTTCAAGGAAATGAAAGTGAATGTGGAGAAAGACAGAAAGGCAGAGGGGGAGATATTGCAATCACCAAATGATCTGAGAATGATAAAGGAAGGTTACCTGTGTGTTTGTCAACAAGATGAAATAAATAAGAGCAAAAAAACCTGGGAGACAGCAGTCAAAGGCAATCAAATATGTATTTAATTAAAGCAAACATAAAAATAAAAGTTACATGTTGAATCAATAAACAGCACTTTTTTCTACGTGCATTTTGAACAAGACAGATCAGAATCTTGCATGATGAAGACATAATGTGTCATAATAATTAGGAACACAGACAAAAGAACAGCTAATCAGCATGCAAATGTATGCAGTTCTGGCGATTCAGATGAGGCAGATTTCTACCTCTTTTTTGCTTGATTCATCTTCATTGCTAATCATCTGAAGGCTGCCAAATGTTCACTGACACTAATGTATGATAGGTCAAGAGAGGCAGGTCTTCACCTATTACCCCCCCAAACAATATGCTTCCCTTCCCTGTTTCCTCTTCAGGATTTTCAGCAATTACTGCCAGATGCAATCAGACTCCTTGAATAGGAGCAACTGAGGCTTGTTTGTGGCTTGGATTCATTAGAATCAGGAGGCTGAAGAAAGGAATAAATTACTTAATTGCACAAAAAAGTTGCAGCCAAAGTGATGGTGAGAGAAGCTGATTGTGTAGATGAGCATTAGGGCCACTCTTGGAATGGGGGATCTTAGAATAGCTGGTAGTTTGGCCTCACAGATTCAGACAGATTTGGGTGTCCTCCAAAACAGATGGCTCCACATAGCATCTATTCTTCTCTTTGTCAGGTTTTACCATTTATTTGATCTTGGTTCCTCTATGATGCTGGTTGTATTAGATGTAACACAAATATGCATTCAGATCATATCCATTTAGTCCGGCCTCTCCCAACTTTTCTTCTTCTTCATCTTCTTCCCTCTCTCTCTTTATCTGGCCTTGTTTGATGAGACGATCGAGTTTGAATAAAACCCTTGTTGTCTCACTCTTGAATGATCCCTCAGATGAAATGCCGAAAATGGGAATATTGCTAAAAGCCTGCTGTGGGGAGGAAGTGAGCCCTACTACAGGGCTGATGGGGAGGGAGGGTTTATTACAATCAAAGATAGAAAAGAGTTCACCCTATTTTCTAAGCACCTGGATGCCTTCTTTGATTCAGTCTCTTAGTTAAAAAACAAAAACCAGACATACTAACAATGGGTGTTATTTTCATGGAACCAAGGGAAAGAAAGAAAACTATATGGTACAGACTCTTATCAAAATGTCCCTCCTCCCCTCTCTCCCTGTATGGGGACCCCTGCTCACATATTCTCTTCAAGTTCCTGGCCATGTGCTGTGCTCACGGGTGGTCTTAGAATCACGAAGAAAGGACTTCTCTCTGTGAAGTCACCCAGCACTGCCTGCAGCTGGGGGTGGGGGTTTGGAGGTGGGGAGAGGGCAGTGAGAAGCTTGGAGCACAGACTGAGGAGAATGGTTGGGAAATAGAATTATTTTAAGAAAAGAAGACTTTGGGCAAAATTAACTTTTGTTATACTATTTGAAAGGGGCAGTTGGTGATTTGATTTTATCTATACTAGTTTCCCATTTTCTACCTTGCCTCCTTTTTTTCTTCCACAAGAAACAAATCAACCACACACACACACACACACACACACACATACACACACACACACACACACACACACACACACACACAACCTACTTGTTCTCTGTAGTGGTGCTCAGTGACTATGATCAGAATGGGCAGTGATATATTTCTCTGAGGTCCATTCCAATTCTAAGATTCTATGCTTTGTGGTGCCAGCCAAAGAGGCTATGTTTTAGAGGTGGGATTGGTGCTGGGCCTGGATGGCTGATATTTTCAGTAATTCTTTGTTTTGTAAGTGATAGCAAGGGCTGTTTGGGAGAATCATTGGGCATTTCGTTAAGCTCTGCCCATGACTTGGACTGGGATTATTACAGCCTGTTCTTTGACTTCCTGCTCATCATCCAATATTATATACAGGGGAATAGACTGAGTAAACTTCCTAAGTAACAGCTCAGGGATTTGAAATCCAGTAAACCACTTAGGCAGGGTATGATAGTTTTTCTTCAATACTTTTTATTCTGCCATACTTTTTTATACACATACATGTATACTAGGATCAGAATTTCAATTGGACTGTAAGCTGCTGCTTGAGAGGAGCTAGAATTAACTGCATTTGTCCTAGCACTATATATGATCTTGCTCTAGATGCTTCTGATAATGAATTATAGTTCACATTTGTAGGATTATGATACTTCACAAAGGACAACTAGCACTGAGCCTGGAGTCAGGAAGATCTGAGTTCAAATATGGCCTCAGACACTTACTAATTTAACCCTGTTTGCCTCAGTTTACTCATCTGTAAAGAGAACAGAAGACAATATAGCAAACCACTTCAATATCCTTGCCAAGAAAGTCCCAAATGGGGTCATGGAGAGTCAGACGTGACTGAAAACGACTGAACAACAAAGATACCACATATCATACGCAGGTTTTACAGAAGTGTTAAACACTGTGGTACAGGTGTTATGCTGCCCACAATAACCCAAGGGTGCTGCCGATTTAGATTAAAATGTAATTAGAAAATATTCAGCAAAACAAATAAAAATACAATAAAACATAGATTACATCATATCTTAAAAGAAAGTCAATATGTGGCCCACAGAAATCCATATGTATGGATTAGTGGTCCCCCCATTTCAATTTGAGTTTGATACCAATGCTTTATAATGCTTTTCTCAAAGGAACTGTGTTGTTACTTGCTCATAGTGACACAGATACTAAGTGGCAGGGGTCCAACTAGTCTCTAGGACTTGTTTCTTACTTAAATTCCAGTGTATTTTTATACTTCTTATCTATGATTTTGTTGATGAAAATGAATACTTTAGTGTTTATCTCACATAAATGCTATCTAACTTGTTATAGGGAATGAGAATTCACCTAGATTCAGTTTAGAGACAGTGATCATCCAACGTAGTTCAGTCTTCTTTTCTCCCTATGGACTGGATAATTTTGAATTTTTCTCGCACCCTGATTTTCTAGGGGATTCCACTATTTGGTGGAAAATATGGGAAAGATCAGTGAATGAATGTTCTAACGTTTTCATGGATGTAGGAGCTCAAAAAAGACTTTCAAGATGGCATGTAGCTACCTAGTTAAGATGCTGAATGGTCACTTCTTGGTTGGGATTTTTATATGTAAGGTTGTTATTGATAGAGGCACCATGGTTTAGTGGTTAGGTAGTTGGTGTCAGAAGCAGGAAGGCCTGGATTTGAGAATATCTCTGACACATGCCTATCCAGGTATGGACAGGTAACTTGCTAAAACTATAAGTTACACTTGATAGATGGAGCTTCTTCACTGTACCCCAGTGAAATGTTTTGACTTTACCCCCAAAATTCCTTCTTGCTAAGGATAGTAATGTTTTTTTTCTTCTTAATGGTTGACTTTGGCATCTTATTGTGATCAGAGCTTCACTCACCTCTGCTACTTTCACATACAGTGGCCTTGAAAGTAATATTCCTATTCTAATCCTAATTCTAAGAATTCTAATATTCCTATGATTAATATGAGTTTCAATGTCATTATAACCAGTTCCAGAGAACTACCTGGAGTCTTCTTCTGTGGTGGAGTATTATATAATTAGTATGCTAATTAGAAAAATCCTATGCTTTCTCTTCATAGAGAGATTTTTTTCACCATATACTTTTCTAAATGGAGTTTGGGTTTGGTTTCTAAACTTGGTAATGACCTTCTCTCCTTTCTGTGAAGTGCCCACAGTGTGAAAACTTTGCATTAGTCAAGGGGAGGGGAGGAGTGTCTGCAAATCCTTACCTAAGAGGTTTCTACTACCAGGAGGGTAGAGCAGTATCCCCAGTGACCATTGGCAGATCTGAGGCATAGTCAAGAAAAAAGGGAGAAGTAAGGAAAGGGAAAAGGAAAAGAAGAAAGATAATAAAAGTGAGAGGCACTATAATATGTGGAAATAATCCAGGGCTACATTTCAGGATACTGTAGATTCCATGGCTAGCTCTGCCGTGTGGTGAACTTGGGCAAGTAAGTTGCCCACCTCCCTCACCTCCATTTCTTCATCTATAAAATAGGAGCAATTGAACTCAATCTCTAAAGTCCCTTTGTCTGACATTCTGCAATTCAGAGAGCTTATGGTTTGAAGTGGTGGGGAAAGTACCAAAAGACCTCAGAGATCCCGTGGTGAGATAGTACATCAGGTTACTTTACCTTATTATAAATATCTGTGAATGCATTAAGGTGACAGAATGGAACTCTGGTATAATGGGGAGAGAGACAGCCTAGGGGAGTTTCTGACAAAAACTGGAGCTTTAGCTTTGTCACAACTCCTCAGGGACTCAGGCACCCCCCCCCAAGGATGACAGAGAAGATGAACTACAGAGAAGGTGACCATTTGCTTTGGCAGAATTTTCCTACCAGGAGCTTTCTACCCCAGGAGATCATGGTTCCAGTGAAAACAAAACCATTATTATTTATTATGTTCTATTGTTATTGTTGTTGGTGGTGTAGGAGAATAGGATCGATAATGGCTCCCCAAATGGGAGCAGATGGTGATATCAATCTATCAATCAGTTAATCATTTAAGAACCTGTCTTACACTTTGCTAGGCACTGGAGATCCAAAGACAATGGAAATCTCTTCTCTCAAGGAGGGTATACTGCAGGAGGAAAGAAGACCCCCTTTCTTGATGTCATCTTATTTTAAAATCTCTTTCCCCCTGAATTCCATTTATCTGTTTGTTTGCTTGTTCATTCATCTATATCTGTCTACCATCTATCTCTTTGTTTATTCATTCAGTCATTCATTTATCTATCATCTATTCATTTATGTCATGTTTGTTTGCTTATTTATGCATTCATCTATATTTATCATCTATTAATTCATATATCTATCTCTTTGCTTATTCATATCTATGTATCTCTATCTCTCTGTCTGTCTATGTATCTATCTACCTATCTACCTATCTATCTATCTATCTATCTATCTATCTATCTATCTATCTATCTATCTATCTACTCTTGCCTGGATCTTAATCCTCTCAAATAAATGCTTCTTGGAGTTTCTTTTCCTTTCTTTTTCCTATGTATTATGTAGATCTTTTCCTCCAAGCAACTCAGTGAGGCAGCCCCCAAGATCACCTTGATCTCATTCCCAGTTCCTAGGGCTAACAGTTGCTAGCATTTGGGGGAGGGCAGAATGGTGGTGGAATAGGACTAGGAGGAGGGGAGGCGGGGGTAATTACTGAATAATTCACCCCACTCCAGTCATCTAGATTCTATGTGGAACTGGCAGGAGGAAGGCAGGGGTAGCTCCCAGATCACCTAATCCTATTCAGAGACCTTATCATGAGTGCCCCAGCTCCTTGCCAAGAACTCCACTTTAGGAGAATGGCAGCCGTCTTGGAAGAGCCTCTCATCTCTGCAGGAAGCAAGTGAGGGGAATGAACTGCAGCTAGATAGAGCCTTCTGTAGCCAGTCCAGAGGCATCTGATTATTCAACTGATGAGGTTTTTTTTTTTTTTTTGGTCCAAATAGGCCCCATATCCCTTCATCAGGAACAAAGCTGAACTTTCCCATTCTCGGCTGGCTAAGATAGGGTACTCAGACCTCTCAGAAAACAGCTCCATGGTTACCTTTCTTTCCCCATCCTTTAGATCTTTTTCTTTGTTTTTGTTCTTTGTTTCTTTCTTTTTCTTTAAGAAAGAAAAATTTCCCAATTCTAAGTAGATGATTGTCTGTCATCCTTCTGCTATTGGGGTCTCCCCAGTTGAACTATGGGTCCCTACTGGGTATATTGTACCTAAAAGATTACCACTCCTTGCTTTTCACTGGAGATAATCAGGGAATGGAGGTGATCTCTCCATCAAGAGAAACCTTGGCATCTCCTCAAAGGGACCTGAAGTGAGAGGGTTTCAAGGAGGGGTATTGTTTTATGCCGAAGATCTCTCCAGCATTTTGCTGGCCAAGCTGAAGTGTCTCTTTGTTGGACATCCATACTCAGCGCAAAGTCTTTCACAATGGATTCAATGTTCATCTTGGCTTCCTTAGCCTTTTCCAATTCGACAAATACTTATTAAGTACTACTTTGTGAAAAATACCGTTAGTCTTACTATGTGAACTTGATGAGGATTCCTTTTGTACATGGGTTAGACCAAGTGGCCACTGAGGTCCCTTCAAAATACTCAGATTCTGTGATTCTTTAAACTGCAAAATGGGTTGAAGGAGTTGGTTCCAGTGGATTATAGAAGACAAGATAGCAGCCTCACCTACTGCTGTCATTCTGGACACAAGGTTCCCAACATTCCTCTTTTTCTTTTCTCTCTCTCCTCTTGACTCCTTTCTATATATATATATTCTCTCTCTCTCTGTCTCTCTGTCTCTCTCTGTCTCTGTCTCTGTCTCTCTGTCTCTCTCTCTTGCTCCACATGTATCACTTACTAGTACTTTTTACTCTAAATTGCTTTGCATATATCTTGTATTTTTAAACTATGGACATGTTCCACCACCCCCTTAATAAAATGTCATCTTCTTGAGACTAAGTCTGTTTTCATTTTGGTTTTGTGTCTTCAATGATTAGAATACTGCCTAGTCCCTGGTAGGTGCCTAATGAGCAGGTCATCTTGGGCAAGTCGCTTAACCTCTTTGGGCCTCAGTTTCTTGATGTGTAAAATAAGAAGGGTGAACTAGGTTACATTTAAGATCCTTTTGGGCTCTGAATCAGATCTGGAATTTGAGGAATTGAATTTGAATCTTGGCTCTGTCATTTAGAATCTGAGTCTAAGTTTCTTTATCTGTCAAGTGAAGGGGTTGGTGAATTAGAGGAATCCTAGGATCTCTTCTTATTCTAAACCTATGATCCAATGAATAGGTGCTTCTTAATTGAACAAATGAATATAGCAATTAAGATTTACAATATGCTTCCCTTATGAGAGCCTCTGGAGGCTGATAGTACAAGCATCTTTTTGCCCTTTTAACATATGGGGAAACCTCCAGAGGCATCACATTCTAGCAGAAGAGGACTGACTGCTTGGAGAGGATTCTGGGAAGATGACGGAGTAGGTCAGAAAATTTCAAGCTCTCAACATTTTCCTCCACAAAAGAGATAAAATAATGCTTCTGGGCAAACATAGAACTGCAAAACAAATGAGAGTAAAGGCAGAAGAGGGGTTCTCTTCAGACAAACCAAGAAGAGCAGGAGAAAAATCCCAGGATGAGATTTTGTCTGTGAGAAGAGTAAACACCTCCAGGGTAGGTCCACTTTAACAACTAGCAGCAAGCCCTGGGGATAGCTGGAGGTTTGAGAGGTTGCTTTGGCCCCAACCACAAGAACTTTTACCCTGGAACAGTGATGGGAATTGGGTATCTGACCTGGGGAAGATCCAGGGAACCTTTGCTGACAAGGAACGCCAGACCCAGCTATGTTAAGTTGAGCAGCAGAGTGAGAAGAAACCAGTACATGCCCAGTGAGTGCAGAAGCAGTGGGGCAGAAGGTCATTGGATGTGGGCACTTACAGGAGGCTGGAGGTCTGGTTTGAGTTCAAGCTCAGAAGGGAGAACTGAGGAGGATCAGAGGACAGAGGCACCATCTCCCATACCCCAGGACTAGGGGTGATTATAAAAATGAAATTATTACCAAAAAAAAAAAATGTGCAGCCAAAGGAGAAAGAATCCAACCACAGAGAGCTACTATGAGAATAGAGAAGACCAGGGTTCATCTTCGGAGGAGGACACTGAAACAAAGAAACCCTCTTCTGCCCCAAAGAGTAATGTCAAATGGTCACCTGCCCCAAAATAATTCATTGAAGAACTAAATAAGGCTTTAAAAATCAAATGAGAGAGACTGAGGAAAAAATAAGAAGAAAAATAAGAATAATATAAGATAAACAAGAAGATTGTGACAAGAAAGTCAACCAATTAGAAAAGAACATCCAGAATCTTAAGGAAGAAAATGACCCTTTGAAAATCAGAATTGGGCAAGGGGAAACCAGCAAAGTTATGAGATGAAGAAATAAAAAACCAAAATATAAAGAATGAAAAAAATAGAAGAGAATGTGAAATATCTCATAAGAAAAACAGTGTTTCTAGAGAACAGATCAAAAAGAGAAAACGTAAGAATAACTGGATTACCTGCAAGTTCTGATAAAAAAAATCTTGATATAATAATACAAGAAATAATTAAAGAAAATTGTCCAGAAGCATTAGAACAAAAGAAGAAAGTAGAAATAAAAAAAATCCACCAATCACCACCTGAAAGAAATCCTAGAAGGAAAACTCACAGACATATTATAGTTAAATTCTGAAACCTCCAGATCATGGACAAAATATTATGAGCCACAAGAAAAAAAAACAATTTACACATGATGGTACCACAATTAGAATCACACAAGACCTAGCTTTGGTGACACTAAGAGGTTGCAGGTCTTGGAACACTATATATCGAAGAGCAAAGGAACTGGGCCTCCAGCTGAAAATATACCCAGCCAAGCTAAGTATAATTGTGAATGAAAAAAATAGACATTTGACCAACTGTCAGGGCTCTGTTAAAACAAAGCAAAACAAAACAAAGCCCTGAACTCAATAGAAGGCTTGACATACAAGAGCCAAGAGAAATATAAGGTACGTACCAATGACCAAGGAACTCAATAAGGATAGAATGTTTACCTTTTGTGTATGGAAAATGTAAACCCTGTGTCTAAGATTGTTACTAGTAATTAGGTAGCTTATAAGAAAGATTGGGGTAGACCTGAGTATGATGTGACTTTAAAAAGTAAAACCATTCAAAAATAGCTAAAAGAATAATTATACAAATGGAGTTCAAGAGGAAGAACCAATACAGAGGACTTAGACAGGGGAGAGGGACTGTTAGTCCTGGAAACCTACTTTCATTGGGAATGGGTTTAAGAGGGAAAAATATATATACATCTAGAAGAGTGTAAAAGTCTGCTAAATTTATAATGAAAGAAAACTCTAAGGGGATAGGGAGGGGGGAGATGTTAAAGGAGGGACCTTTAGAGGGGAGGGGAAGGGAATACGTTAAAAGTGGAATATAGAAAGGTCTTTAGATTTAGGGGAATGGGTAAGGGAGGGATTACTGGAGTGGGGGTAGATTAAGTAATAAGAGGGCAAGATAGCAGGTAGAAGTAAAGTAGAGGAGTTAGGAGAGATAGGAAAAAAAGACATGCACAAACATAAAAACAAGATTTAGGAATATAATCTCTGAGGGGAAGTTTATGTTCATACATGTACATATATATGTGTGTATATATATATATGTATATATGTATATATATATATATATATATATAAAATACCTATACCATGCTCACTTGTAGCCTTGGGGTGGCGGATATGGGGGAGGAAGGAGGAAAAAGGAACAAAGTAAGAAGTATACAACAGAGAGCAAAAGAAAACCTACAAGGAAGCAAAGAAAAGATGGACAGCTTTCAACTTAACACACAGTATTTAACATATAGGCTTTCTTGGAGTGATGAGTTACTGCTGTATATTCTGAATCCTCTCCTATATTCTGCTGTGCATATGACATGTTTTTTCTTTTATATTTAAGTTTATAGTGTTTTTTCTTTTCTTGTTATGTATCTAAGTTTTAGTATTTGTCTAAAATAAAAAAAGGAAAAAATGTTTTGTTTTGTTTTTTAAAGAGGAGTGACCTTAGAATTGGAAGACCTGGGCCTAAGGGTAGGTGCTCTATGTTACTGTGGGCAAATCATGCACCTTCAGTTTCCCCAGCTGAATGTCTAGATGTTCAGATCTAGCCTCAGACACTGTGTGACCCTGGACAAGTCATTGAACCTTGTTTGCCTCAGTGTCCTCAACTGTAAAATGAGGATAACAGCATCTCATATGGCTGTTGGAAGGATCAAATGAAATAATGTTTGTAGAACACCTAGCACAGTGCTTCATAAATACTTGTTTCCTTCTCCTTCCTCTTTACTGGACAATTGGAGCCCTTGCTCCCTTGCTAAAAGACATTTTATTTGATTCAACAAACATGAAATGCCTATGTTGTGTTAAGCACTGGATCCAAAGGCAAAAATGAAATGCTTCCTGCATTCAAAGAGCTTAAGCTCCGCTGGGGAGAGGAGACTATAACATGAGCATTGATAAGTCAGTATCGAGTAGAAGGGGCCTGGAACACGGTAAATGACAAGCAATCCTACAGCTAGTATTCATTTGGTGTTTTAACATTTACAAAGTGATATGTATGTATGTATGTATGTATCTGTGTGGTGCCTCCCTTGATCCGAGGTAGATGTTGTTATTATCATCTCCCCATTCACAAATCAGCAAACTGGGGCTCTGAGAGGCTAACTGACTTGCCCAGGGTCACACCGTTTGTCCTTGTCAGGTCTTCCTGATTAAGTTTCAGAAACTATTTTCAAGAGAAAGGACATGTTAACAACTGTTAGGATGGAGACAGAGATGTGTTGGAGTCAGCTTGAACAACCTCTTGAGAGTCTATTATTAAATTGTCCGTGTTAGCATTTACACATTTGAAATCTGCAAATACTAAAAATTGGGTTTTATTTTACTGTTTTGTTGATTGTCCAGACTTAAGAAAGTGATGGAAAATGCTGATTAGGTGTAAAAGTATGCCCTGTGTACATTTCACCTCCAAACTGGTTGTTAAACATTTACCATACGCCCCTGAGTGGAGATCAGGAAAGATGTCATATAGGAGGCTTTGAAGGAAACTAAGCTCTAGGTACAGGCTCAGGGGATGAGTGTGTGTGTGTGTGTGTGTGTGTGTGTGTGTGTGTGTGTGTGCGCGCATGCATGTGTGCACACTAGGTAATGAATGAATCTTTTTGACTGTAGAAACTCAGCCAACCACAAACTGATAATGGTCTTACAAAGCGTTTTCTACACAATGACTTATGAAATAGGTAATGCAAGCATTATCGCCGTCTAACAGCTTAGGAAACTGAGTCAGAGACTGTAAATAACTTGTCTGTAGTCAAAGGTAACAAAGTGTTCCCTTCCCAAGCTGGTTTGATATCTTGGCCCAAGGTACAACCTGCATAAAGACATGTTGAAGGCCCAGGTATGAGACAGCTTTTGTTTCCTTTGTCTTAGAAAATGCACGAGATGCAAAGAACTCACAGGAGTCTTAGAACAAATACAGAAACATTAAGCATTCAAATAACTCCTTTGACTCTCCTTAGAAGGCAAAAACATTTGGTCTTCTAAGGGGCTGCTTTGCCTTTTGAGGACTGCTGAACACATATTCACCATTCACCTCTGACCTGCATTGCACAGGCAGTCCATAGCAGGACTGGCAAGGACTGGCAAGGTCCAGATGTCTCTTCCTCTGATGGTAGGGCTTTAATCCTCTGGTTGCAGGGTGATCTCCATTTGGCAGTCCTTCTTTTCAATAATGAACACTTTAAAATAAGATTTTTTATAATCAGGCCTTCACTGGGCTTTTAATTAATTGATCTGCAATTTTTAAACACTGCCTCTGAACCCACAGCTTTGGGGCCTTTGGTTGAAGAGGAGAAGAGTGTGGTCAGCCTTGGGCTCATTCTTTGTGTGAAATGGATT
This sequence comes from Notamacropus eugenii, assembly GCF_028372415.1. NCBI lineage: Eukaryota > Metazoa > Chordata > Mammalia > Diprotodontia > Macropodidae > Notamacropus > Notamacropus eugenii. Next base: position 424,843,250 of record NC_092873.1, on the reverse strand, counting down.
AGCAATGGCAGCATTTCTCCCCTATGATACCTGACCCTGCAATTAAGTGGATTGGTATTAGACTTGTTGCTTTCTCTCTCTTAAATGCTGATCTCTTGTATAACATCTTGAGTTTATTATTACTTTCTCTGACTTTTGACCTCAGAACATCTTCTTGGTGACTTACTCTTCTGGATCTTTGAAATAGGGTATTGTCTTTGGATTAGGCTTCTTTCCCCCACCCCTGCCCCAGACTTTTGGGTGTCTAATGGACTTGGTGCTAGAAAGCATGGGTTCAAGACTCAACTTCTTGAGGGCAGAGGCTTTTCATTTTTTCTTTTGTATGTATATACTAGGTATTTAATAAGCATTTATTGAATTAACCAGGTGGGCAGAGGACCTCTTAGGGTTTTTTAATTTAATAAAATTATTTTTGGACCTCCATCCCCAGTATTTCCTATGGCCTTGGTTAAGGCAGCCTTTTGTGGTTTAATGTCTGATGAGACAAGCTATCCCTTAGACGGTACCCTATCTCACAGGGAGCAGCTACTTTCCTTCAGGTACACAGGGAGATTTTAGGAACACCCTTGAAGCTGAAATATCCCCATTTTGAAGTTACTGTTTTAGTTAGGAGCCAGGTATTATCTTGGAGAGGGCCAGTTCCTTTAGGAACTTGAGTCAAGATTTCCCTAAGATTTTACCCAATCAATTGAGATGAATTGGCCCTGGTGGAAGTACCCATAGATCTACCACTACTTATCCAGAAATTTGATTCCAAACTCTGGTTGTTCTCTTATTTGCTTTGGAACCGCTAGTATTCTCTGTGCTCTTCCTGCCAATAGCACAACAATCGATGGGGGAAGGTTCTTCAGCCTGGAGACCTTGGAGCACAGGCCACCTCTACTTCATGGACTCAGAATGAACAAGGGAAGGTGCCAAAACCATCCAAATTGAAAGACAGGTTGGAGATTACTTGCCTGGTTGGTCCTCCAAGGGATTGGGCCATTAGAAAATCAGCCCAGCTGGCTTTGTTGGCAAGGAACCCTTAATAAAGCCTCATACCCCATCAGTTCCTATATCTACTGGATCCCCACAACTCATCAGTTCCTGACCCTTGAACTTCCCATCCGTCAAATGTTATAGGTTCTATCTTTCGGATTTCTAGAGATATATAACCTGAAAGATCCTGGAAGTGATATGATCAATATCTAATAAACTGACAGGTCCCAAGGAAAGAACATGGGAATCCAAATACAACTTGTATACTCCACATTTGGAGGAGGTCTGCCACAATCCAATGTCTTGAGCTCTGGGGATGCAGTGTAGTATTTAAGTTCACTGATACATTGCCTTTTGCTGAGTGGGGAGGGGTTGTGGCCAGAATGGTATTGCCCCAAAAGGATGTTGCCTCAGCCTGATTCTTAACATGAAACAAATCATCAGTAGTTAATGCTCTGTGTTTCTTTGTCTGTGGTATGCTCTTAATTTTGGTCTTGTAGACTCTTTGGCTTTGGTTATTTTCAGTTTAAAGACTTTCTTTTTCTTATTCTGTTGGCTCCACTTTTGTGGACTTCTAACTTTTAACTATGGAATTACTTACCAACTACTGTCTTGGATCTCTGGATCTAGTCATTGTGCCTTGATGATAACTATTTCCCCCAGATTTATTGATTCTCCCGTATTATTTATCACCCGCTAATTCTGATACATCAATGTTACTATTTTGTCTTTATCTAAAGTAGAGGTTCTTAACCTGGGGTCTGTGAACTTTTAAACATATTTTGATAACTATATTTTCATGGAATTTGTTTCCTTGTAATCCTAGGTATTTTATTTTGTACATTTGAAAATTTTATTTTGAAAAAGGGTCCATAGGCTTTCTAGAGTGCCAAAGGGTTCCTACCATAAGAGCTTCACTAACATATTAGTATCAGAAAGCTTGGTAATCCCAAGTAGGCTCAGGTCCTGAATACGGATGCTTTCTTGTGTGGGGCAATGACTTTTTATGTTGTAAAACAGAGGTGAAAAGGGCTGTCAGCATTTTGTGTGGAGACATGGCAACGTCACCCTGCAATTCTCTGAAGACTCTTGAGGAACTTCTGCCGGAGATTGAACTCATCTTTTTCTCTTGGCCTCTCCACCTGAGTCCCCTTCACTCACCCAGGGCCTCCTTTGTTTTGACATCTTTTCACTCTTCTCTCCATGTTTCCTGTTTTTATGGATCTTCCTCTTCTGTTGTATTTTTCCTGTGTCTGTTGGCCTCCCAGATGTTGTAATGACTGGCTATTTTGGTACCTATCTAGACTCTGCAATGTTAAAAAAAAAAGAGATATGTGGAAAAATCCTATATTGGAAAAAAAATTCCATACACATGCTTTAGTTGGATAGTAGATCATTCCTAGGTTTCAAGTACATCTTTATGATGTATTGCTGCTATGAAAGTCAAGTCAATTAGAATTTAAGTCCCTACTATGTGCCAGACACTGTATTTATTTAGCACTGATGATATAAAGAAAGCAAACAAAACATGGTAACCAGTGGAACTATTCCATGATAATATACAGTGTCTTGAAAGTATTACCGCAGTTTTAAGCTTTAAGAATTTAAAGCAAAAAAGTAGCCTTAAGCGTTTATAGTAAGCTATATCCACACTATTTATGATTTTGTTCAACCTATGACAGACCCATAAAGTCATGACTTTAACAGTTCTTCCTAGGCCTTCTTTTAAGGACTCTTATTTTTGCTTTCGTTTTCCATCAAATGCAAAATTGTTTGATGAAATAATCAAACTGAATGGTAGCTGAGTGAGTGGTTGTATATTTTTTAAAAATGCTAAGAGAAGGCATGTGTTATAAAAAGAAAAAAGAACTCTGGTAAGTTCTTGGCACAGAGATGGCCTGAGCTGCCTGGGAAGTTGGCATGGAGAAGCCATGTTGAAAGGATCTCATTGATTGAACACCACATGGATCAGATCTTACAGGTCAGTTTTATTCTGGTGGTCAGGTGGCTCAGCAGGGTAGGTCACAGAACTAGTGAGATCATAGGCTCACCATTTTTAGGTAAATGTTCTTAATTTTTTTTAGTAGAATGGAGACTTTTGGTAGTATGTGGTGAATCCTCAGGATTCCTTCTCAGAATAATTATAAAAATACATAAAAATAAAACTATATAAGGTTATTAAAGAAAATAATTATATTGAAATACAGTTATCTTAATATTAAAAACATCAAAAAGAAACAAAAAAAGAACCCAAGTCCACAGACCTTTGGTTAAGAACCTCTGCTTTAGGTTCTACCTATCCTTGCTCCATTTCATGGCCACCTCTTCCCTGGCATGTTTTTTATCACAAGGAGAGAGAAGGAGAATGTGGAGAGTTCAGTGCAAACCCATCATGTCTCTTGGAGGAAAACTTCAATTCCAACATAAGTTATACTGCCAGCATTTGGGCTGAGCAGTACAGTGGAAAGAACATTGACTCTGGAGTCAGAGAACCTGGATTCAAATCCTGCCTTTAATTCTTACTGCCTGTATGACCACTGGCAACATATCTAACCTGCCCATGGCCTCTCTTTCCTTATTGGTAAAATGAAGGGGACAGAATAGTTGGCCTCTGATTTTCTTTACAGCCCTTGATCCCAAGACCTTTATGATATTTCATCCTCCCCCAATAGACCAACAGTTAATGCCCACCCAATGGATCTAACAGATTTAGCAAGTCAATGACAATTAGTCCAATAATTACTCAAAGAGCATTTATTAAGCAGCTAATATATACCAGACACTGCGAGGAAATGGTGATACACATGTGAGAAGCTCTCTGTCTTCAAGTAGGTTCCATTCTGTTTGAGAACGTGAAAATATCTAAGTACATAGATAATATATATAAGGTAATGATCTAAGACGGACTCATAAAAGGATGAAGTGTGAGGTACCAAAGACTTGGTCCATTGTGTAGCTTTCTCACTTGGGAACCACATCAAAAGATAGTTAGAGAGTCCATTTGTTGAAATTTGCCCTTGTTTGCTTTGCAACCGCTCCTATGAAGTTAATGAGCCTTTCCTGGAGAGCTGGTCATCATATCCCAAATGGGAAGGTACAATTTATGGTGCAGGTGCTTTGGAAGCAGCTTGTGAAGCACCCACGTCCTTTTACCACTGCCTTGTAGCATGATCAATTTCATGAGACTGGTGGATTGCTAAAGGAGACTGTGCCTTTGTCTTGTGCTATGAGACCCTCAGGGCAACAAACACTCCAGAAGGGGATATAAATCGTGCATTTTGTCATCAGGTTTTCTTTGATGAATTATCTGTGCTCAGCAGTTAAGTACCACGTTAACACCTGTTGCCAAGACATTTGTAGGTGTTTGAGCCCTAAACAGGGAAAAAATGCACTAAAGGAAAGGATTCATTTTTGCCTAAAAGGTAAAATCTACAGCTTGGATGCAGTTGCTCATGACTGGCAACTCTTAGTAGGTAGATAGAATAGTTTTCTTTCTTTCAGGGTGCGCTTACTGAAAATAGTTATTAATTTTTTTCAACACTCATTTATTCATGTGACTAATATTCATTCATTTAGTAAATGTTATATTTTTTCCTTTTGGGACTGATAGTGTTGAATGAATGAAAAAACATCAATTAAGCTCTATGTGTCACTGTACTAAGCTCTAAGGAAACAGATGGAAAAGCAAGACAGCCCCTGTCTCAAGGAATTTACATTCCAGTGGGGGGAAGCAGTGTGTAGAGGAGGTTTCAGCTACAAGTCAAGGCCCATTGGTCCTTACAATAAAGTGGCAAAGTCAGCATTAAGCTACCTTTCTTAGTGTCATTTCCATTGATGAAACCATATCCATTTCTGCCATTTCCCATAGAATATGAAATATGAGAGACCCTTGGATGGAGGAGAAGACAAACAAGGAAACATAAAATAAAATCAGAATATAACCCAATGGACGAATAGATTTTGATTTGTAGAAATTTTCTTTTGGGACACTTTATGCATTGTTTAGACCTCCTGTACCATTTTTAGATCAGAAAGGGTGTGGCTGATACATACACTTTATGGTGTTTTATTAACCTTATATAACAGGAAGAGGAAGTAGTTTGAACAAAGTTGGTATTCAGTGGTTGTCCTCTTTCTGTTGCTCTTAGCTAAAAAAAGTTTTTGGAATTTTCCTCATAATTGTTTATATCCTTTTCCTTTTTAGGTGGGAGGTTAGAACTTGTGAGTTTCTCCCCCAAGAGAAGTCTGTGAGTTCTTTGATTTCAAGGACAGTACCCAGTACCTAGTACCTAGTACATAACCTAGCTCAATGCCTTGTAATACAACAAATTATGTAGTTCAATCCCTAAAGTGAATTGGATTGAATTCATCCCAATCTGTATATATCTCAGATCTTGTGCATATACTTGTCCTTTCTCACAAATGCCTGCCAGACCATCAAGTGACAAAATTAACTTGAGTATCTAGAATGGAAAGAAGAAAGAAAACAGCATTGGAACAGATAGATTGCGGGTTCTTGTCTTGTAATGGGATTCTATTGTTTTGGGCATCTAAATTCGCGAGTTCTAGCCCTAGCTCTGACATGAACTTGCTCAGTGACTGGGCAAATTGTTCCTCTCTCAGTCTGAGTTTCCTCATCTGTAAAATGAGGTTGCTGAATGATATGACTTCCAAGGTTCATTCCAGCTCAAATAGCCTCGGAATCTAGGATTCTGACATTTGGTAATTGTGTGATACATGGTTCTCTAAGCTTCAGTTTGTAAAATAGCATTGATGTGGTGTGTGTGTGTGTGTGTGTGTGTGTGTGTGTGTGTGTGTGTGTGTGTGTATGTGTGTGTGTTGTACCTGGTATAGTACACCTCACAGGGCAGTTATCAGGATCATGTGAGATAACATAACTAAAGCACTTTTGTGCTAGAGTTTAAATTGCTATATAATCATTAGCTATTTGTGATAGCACCAGCTACAGCTTCATTCTCCTCAATCACAACATGGGATACTTTATCTAAAAGAAGACAAAAACTGCCTCCAAGGACCCTGTTGGCAGTTGGTGGTACAGTGGATAGAGTGCTGGACTTGAAGTCAAGAAGACCTGACTGGGTCTTGGTTTCCCTGAGGAAATTTCCTGGTCATCCAGGGGCATAAAAAAGTCTCAGACATCATAGATTCAGTTTCTTTCAAACTTGACAGGAGTTGCCATACTATTGACCAGAAGGTTCCCAGATGGAGAAGTGGGGGACTTGTGTCCAGAGAAGCCAAGGGCCAACATAACTTTATTGTATATTCTTGCTATGAGGGCAAACTAAACCTCCTTTGTGAAATGTTCAGTGACTTAATGAATACTTCATTTCTTATCAACCCTGAACCTAAACTCAGAGGTTGCTGATGTTGAGTCCTGTCTCCAACACTACTCTTATTATTTCCTAATTATGTGCTGAACATTGTGCAAGGTGCTGAATAGGATCATAGAATCACATGTTTAGGAGGAACCTTAGGATCCATCTAGGTCAACCTCCACTCCTTCCATGAGACTGTAGAAATGGTCTTATCACATCAAGTCTTCATTTATAGATGAAGGCCTAAGACCCATCCCTTGGAAGTTAAGTGACTTGCTCAAGGTAATACAGGTCCTCAGTAGCAGAGATAGAATTCCAACTCATGTCCTCCTGACTTCATAGTCCATTTTGTTTCTGCTGCATCAAACTTTTCTTATGTCTCCCACAACACCTAGCATGACTCTAGGCACATAGTAAGTGTTCAACAATTACTTGTTCATTGATTGAAAAGCCTTCTTCTGATTTATGGGAGCTGTTTTTATGAAAGTTAGGGAAGATGCACAGAACTGAAGACTATTTGATCTGGGAAATTCAACCACAATGTCAACCTTTCCTCTCCTTCTTTCCCTTTAGCAGGGATGTATAGTGGTTTCTGCAGCATCTTGTCTGTGCAGTGTTTTCCTTTTGTTTCATGATTCTAAGTGTCTAAGCAGGTAGAGAAGCAGGGATGATTTCTCCATCTGCAACTGACTCAACTTTTCCACATGGTCATACTCAGAAATGACTTAAGAAATGCTTTACAGAATGAATGGAGGAATGTAGGCCTATAAGAGCTGGTCCTAAAGCATATCTAATGGACAAATGACTAGTGTCTGTAGTTAAAGATCTCCAGTAGTGAAGATCCCCTAATCCTAGCCTGTCAAATCCCAGAAGGCAGGACTGTTTTCTTTCTTGTTCTATATTGTGCTCAGGATATTACGTTATGCAAGTGAGTGTTCACTAAAGTCTTTGGGTAAGTTTTTCTTTGTCCCTTTGGCTAGTATTTTATAAACATCGTTGTTCTTATATCCAACCTAAATCTCTTTATTATTATATTAATACATCACAATATATTATTAAATGTAAAAATATATTGACAAAATCATTTTAAAGACAACAATAATAATTTCTGTGTTACCCTTGAAGAAGGTAGAGAACAAGTGGTTGGTACTGTTTTAAGTGAATAGCGTATTATCATTTCACAATTATAATGGTTCCCTATTACTTATCATCAATTCCAAACACCTCTGCCTAAGTTTTAAGTCTTTCCCTAATCAGACATTACCTTACCTATTCAACTTTCTCTCTTACTCTGTAACATTTATCCTTCTTTATTTTCAGACTATCTCAGTTCAACTTTATACATATTTATTAAGTAACTACTATATTCTGTACCATACTAGGGGGAAATATGAAGTTTAGAAACAATTCCTGCCTACATGAAGATTACAGTGTAGTAAGGTGATATGGTATTTACCTAGAAACCCGACAATACATAAACAGAATACCCAATAATAGAGTAAGTGCACAGCAGGTAGAATTAAAATGCTACGTAAAACTGGAGAGCATCATTGGAGGGAGATCAGCTAAGATTTCCTAAGGGAGATAGTGGTTGAATTGGATTTCGAAGACTGGGTAGCAGTATAACTTGTGGAAATTATTCACATGAACCAAGGTTGGAGAGACCGTCTAGGAGGAGGAGGTGATCAGCAGTGGCAGATGCTACCAATGGATCAAGAAGAAGGAAGCCTGAAAATAAGGCTGTTGGATTTGGTGTTAAGGAGTCATTCGAAACTTAGCTTCTTTTGAGAGAGCAGTTTCTTTAGTGGGAGAAATAGAAGCCAGATTGCAGGGCTTATGTAAAAGTGAGTGGTCAGGAAGTGAAGGAGTGACCCCACCATCTTCCATGTTATCTTTTCAATCTCTGTGGAATGTGTTGTTCTATCTTCCAGGGAGGCTTGCGCTAGCCTTTCTCCTCTCTTCCTATTCAAATATGGCCTGATGACCAAGATTTGTCTCGTCTGTCTATTCAGATAATTGTTTATTTGTTTTATGAATTAGTTTTTCTTCCTCAACCGTAGGACAAACATCCTGAGGGTAGAAATCATGCCTTAACTTTCTGTCTACTACACAGAACTGGATATGCAGGATGTAGATTTGTAAATATAGATCTGGAAGGAAGGTCATCTAATCCAACCCCTTCACTTACTAATAATGATAAAGATAGAAGCTAAGGAAACAGACTCAGAGAGGTAAAGAAGCATCCTCACACAATGGCAAGATTATGATTCCAACCCAGGGCTTCTGATTCAGAATCTAGTGCCCGTTCCATTGACTCATGATGCTCCTGTGTTAAGAGATCACAAAAATACTTGTTGGACTATCCAGTTACTTTCTAGAAGTGATTGATCAGTGACAGTTATAGGGTGGTGGATATGAGATGAGCATAAGGAAAAAGCTAAGTGGTTATGATAACACCTTCTGTTTGCAATAGTGTTTATTCTTTCCATGCCCATGGTTTCATTTAATTCAATTAGCTTTTGTTATCCCCCTTTCACGGATGAAGAAACCAAGACTCAGAGAACTTCCGTGACCTAGCCTAAGTCACCAAAATTGATAGACAAGGAGATGAGAATAGCACCTGGGTTGATGCTGCCACTCCTGACCTCTTCCCACTAGATTAAGTCCCTGACAGAAGGGTGGGCTAACTATGCCTGGGCTGGGGAGCAGTTGGGGAGTTGGGTCTCACAGACTTCCTGAGTTAGACTAAGAAAGTTGAGACCCTGGGACCAGGGCATGTGTGACTGTTCTAATGAGCCACTGATGCCCTGGGCTTCTCTCACCTCCAGGTAGGGAGATTGTATAATGGGCAGGCCATAATTAGGCTCGGTAAACTCTTATTTTCCCCCTGAGTGGATGTGAGTGAGCCTCTGCTTGGCTGAAGCCTTGGGCCGCTCAGGAAGGTTTCTAATTTGGGGTCTTAATTTTTGTAAAGCGTGAATTACAAGAAGTCAGAAGAATGATGCAAAGAGCATTTAATAATGCACATTCACAAAAGAAGTGGTGTAACTACATTAATTAGGCAAGTCTTGCGTAAAGATGCAATGTAATTATATATTTGAGACAGTTAATTAGGGAGCTACTTGGAAATTTCAGTGAATATTAAGGTAATTATACATAAATACTATAACCATTAAGACTGCACCCATAATGAAAGCAATAGCTAATTACATAAATAACAGCATACTTATGTTTTTACATTACCAACACCTCACAATGCTTCCTCTCCTCCCCCACCCCTCCCTTCTCCATGCAAATGACAAATCTTCCATTTTAAACTCAGATATTCTTGCAAATGGTTGAGGGAACAATGACCTTTTCTGGTTTTCTCCCTTTTGAAAAACCTGGACCCCTAGCAAGAGCACACACCTACTTGAAACAAAACTAGGAAGGTGAGGGCCACTCAGCACCAAGCATGTGTGACATCGCACAGGCACCAGATCTGCAGGGGGCTGTCCAGCCATGCCACAGTTGTCAAGCAGAAAAAGTTTGTTTCTGACATCTGAAGTTTGTCAGTTTTGCTCCCTCCCATTCTCCCTACCCTCTTCTTCTATCCCATCTCCCCACCCCCCACACATCCAGAGAATAACAGTAATAGAAAACACGGGGAGAGGGGTCAAGGCATTCACATAGAGATGGTACCTGAACTTATGGGAAGTGGATCTCCAAAGGAGAGCGTATACAGAGAGAAAGAGGGTTGTGGACAGAGCCAAATGGGGGTTTCTTATATTTAAGAGGATGGTAGAGTCAGTAAGAGGCATTTAGTACCATGTCCTAGGCACTGTGCTAATCCCTTGGAGTACAGAGAAAGTTAAAACAGGGCTCCTGCCTTATGTTCTAAGGCAGCTCAGTGAGGGATACTTAGAAGTAGACATCAGAGAGATAGGAGAAAAACCTGGAATGTCAGTTGGAAGAGATCCCAGAGACCATCTAGTCTGACCTGTACTGGAACACAAGTCCCATCCCCTCTCCCCCCAATAAATACACTCCCCACAAAGTGGTTACCCAGCCTTTGTTTGAAGACCTCCAGTGATGAGGCAGTCATTACTTCCCAAAGGCCCATTCAGCCAGTCAGTCAGTAAATATTTATTAAGCACCACTATGTGCCAGCTCTGAGTGGTAGCTTTTCCTTTCAGTGAGCCCACATCATCTACAACTTCCAGTCGTTTTAGTTCAAGTTGTACCCTCTGGAGCCAAGCAGAAAAAGCCTAAACCTTCTTCCACGTTGATAATCTTTTCATTGCTCCCATGAGTCTTCTCCTCTCCAGGCCTGCTAAGCATTCCTGGTTTTCTCAAGTGGTTCTTGTGTGCCTCCCATCAGTCAATAAGCATTTATTAATCATCTACTACGTGCCAAGTACTGTGCTAAGCATTGGGTATACCCGAGAAGGCACAATACCCTGCTCTCCAGGAGTGCTCCATCTAATGGGGGAGAGAACATGGAAGCAACTATGTAGACAAGCAGATACTGGTTAAACTGGGGACAAGCACCAGAGAGAAGGGAGTCAGTAGAGAACCTTTGCCACCCTTGGGAGGCTCTCCAGCATCCTTCTTAGAAGGTGATGCCCCATAGCACTTCAGACATGACACTATAGGGAAGACCTCAGTCAGATTATGCCTTTCTTTCTAGACATCCATAATTTTCCCACAAAAATTACTAGTAAAAAAGCATCTGAAATTCATTCACGTTATGGTTAAAATGACGGATGATAAAGTCTTCTCCCTTTCCATAAGTATTTTCATTTTAATGGAGATAATATTAATATAAGCTTATGCTTTTTTAGCCTTATGGTTATAGAAATCCAAAATAATTTACATATATTATCTCATTTAACCCTTACTACAATCCTGTGAGGGAGACAATACAATTTACTATCTACATTTTACAGATGAGAAAAAAAATTGAAAAGATTAAGTGACTTGTCCAAGATCATATAATTCATGGACTAAGGTCCAGATCTTCTCATGTAAAGTTCTGGTAGGAGGTGATAGCTTTCCTAATATCTGGTATTGAGATAATGTACCTCAGTGTTATCAAATGCAAATAGAAATAGAGGCTGCAAACTCATATATAAGGATCCCTATGAGTCACATCATATTGACATTATCTATATTTTATTGTATTTTTATTTATTTTGTAAACTATTTTCCAATTACATTTTAATTTGGTTCAGGACATTCTTGGGAATGTTGTGGGTCCTGATAGGCTGTATGTTTGATCCCTCTGATGTGACACCTAGTACTAGGCAGTGTTATATAAAAAAATGGATTTATTCTTACCTAACATAGGACAAGGACACATGATATAAGACTGAACCCAATAACCTGCAGTTAGAAGGGCTCCTGGATTCTTTCTGGTCCCCCATCATGAGTTTTGTCTCAGGTTTAGATCAAAGTAGCCAGAAGGAGGTGAATGCTTCACCAGGTCAGAAGAAACTGTCTACCATTTATCACTGTGATGTTAAGGGAAATGTGTTACAAGTTGCAAACAATGGACTTCAAAATAAATTTCTGGAACAGAACCCATATTTGAAAGTTGAGGATAGCTTATTTAAATGGGTTCAAGAAGAATTGAGAATTAGGGATTGTTGTTATAATTTTTGTTTGTTTTTTAAGACTCGGTCTCCCTATCTTTTTCAAGCTGGAAGTACACAGAGGCCACTCACTGACCCAATCCCACCAATGATCAGGAGCTTCCTATTTGACTCACCAGGTGGCCAGACTTAATGTGAACACCTGATTGATGATAAGCCTACTTCAAATAATGCCTCCCACGAAGGATTGCTCAAACAATCCACCAACCTCAGCCTCTCTAGCAGCAGTGATTGCAAGCATGTACCACTGTTCCTGGCCAGAATCAGGGATTCTTAACCTGGTTCTGTAAACTTTTTTTCTTAGTATATTTTGGTTAATATTTCCACACAATTGGTTTCCCTTGCAATCCTATGTATTTTATTTTATGCATTTAAAAACATTTTTTTCTGAGAAGGGGTTCACTGGACTACCAGAAGGGTCCATGATACAAGAAAAGTTAAGAAGCCCTCCATTAGATAAATTCATTGGAAAATTCTACTCTGGTTTCCCATTGTGGGGTGGGGATTATGTTGGGTTCTTAAAGCCTAAACCAGCAGTATACATGCTGTGTTAGGTTTCACCAAGCTGGAAAGGTTTTGATGATCCCACTGATAGACAACTTCTGCCATCTAAAGACCATCTAAGCTCAAATACTGAGAAGCTAATTAAAATTGATGAATAATAAATTATTTGCATGTAGAGGTCCATAAAAACTCAGACTGCACAACATATAGTTTTAATCTTAAGTAGGCGTAAGAAAAAGTAATGCCTCGTGTCATCAGCAGCAGAATATTATGATACTGCTGAATTCTTTGGTTTGACCACATGAACACTTCTTGTGTTTATACACATATATGTAATTGATTATTATTAGTATATTTGGTTAATATCACCTGGATTTCTCCTTGTATCCCCTATACTGCCAGAGGGAGGTGAGGGTCTCACTGCATTTGTGAATTTGTTTCCAGAGAACCATCCCAAATAGCAAAAAATTCTTAACGGAAAAAAAATATTCATCAAAACCAATCAACATGTCACCAAAAATCCGACAGTATATGCACTACTCCATACCTGTGGGTCACAGCATCTGAAAAGGAGTAAGGGTGGGGGTCTTCTTTGACCCATTGGCTACTTTCAGTGTTAGTAAATTTTAAAAATTGTATTGTTTAAGAGGCAGTGTGACGTAGTGGAAGGTTGGAGGTTGATCTTCAAATCAGAAAGTCCTAGATTGAATTTCTGCATAACCTTATGTCCTATTTCCCATGGAAACCCTTTGCTGATCTGCTTAGTTGTTAGTGTTCCCTCTTTCTTCAAATTTCCTCAAATTATTATTCATATTCAGTCATTTTTTCTTGTTGTGTCTGACTCTTCATAACCCCATTTGGAGTTTTCTTAGAAGAGATACTGGAATGGTTTGCCATTTCCTTCTCCCACTCATTTTATAGATGAAGAAACAGAGGCAAATAGAGTTAAATGACTTGCCCAGGGCCACACAGCTCGTAAATGTCTGAGGTTGGATTTGAATTCAGAAAGATGAGTCTTCCTGACTCCAAGTCCAATGCTCTATCCCCTGTGCCACCTAGCTGCCCCTATTATGCATATACTTATCTGTTTATATATTGTATTCCTCCATTTGAATATCAACTCCTTGAGGGTAGAGGCATTCTTTTTTTCGCCTTTGTTTTTCCAGTGCCTAGCTAAGTGTCTCACGTAACATAGGCACTTAACAAATGTGTGTTGGAGTGGTTGCTGTACAGCTATGGTGTCAAGCTCAAAAAGAAATGAGGCCCCCTGATCTATTCATAAAGGTCTCCATGGGCTGCATATTGACTTCATTTTAAGCAATGTCATGTGTGTTTTATTGTATTTATATTTATTTTGTTAAATATTTCTCAATTATATTTTAACCTCATTCAGGCTGAGCTCAGGAATGTGGCCAGCACAGGTGGCCTGCTGGGTACATGTTTGACCCTTCTGCTGTACTGTATGACCAAGAACAAGTCATTTAACTTCTTGATGCCCTGGTCAAATCTTTAAATTAAGCTTCCACACCTAGAGTCTTGCTGAAGAAATCACAAGTTTGAATATCCACTCCCCCACAGCCCCTCTGCAAATCAGACACAATCTGAGTTCCATTCAGGGCAGTGTATAAGATACATGGAAAACTTGGTGAGTTTTTAAGGGAGAATTGCAAAGGTGATGAAATACTTGGAAAATTATAAAGAAAGTCTTCAAATACAAGAAAAGAAGACTGAGATAAAACAAAGAGGGAAGAGGTCAAGGGCCATTTAGTTGTATACTGAGTGAAAGGTGATCACCCAAAGGGATATGATCAGCTGTTTTTCATTCCTCAGAATAAGAGGAAATAGATTTGGGTTACAGCCAGAAAGAGTTAGGTTAGCTAGATAGAAGAATTTCCTGATAGGGTCGGGTGTTAAACACTGGAACAGATAACTGGAGGCTGTGGAATTCCTTCTCCGGAGGGAAGATAAAAATAGGTTAGCTACTCCTCTGTCTTGGATGGCCCAGGAGTTGTCTAGGATGCAGTAAATTCATTCTTCTGACCATGTGGGGGTAAAGTAAAAGGCATGACTGGACGAGATTGTGCTTCTGAAGCCTTCAAGACTGGGTAAATATAATCAGTAATAGAATTTTCAGAACTAATACCAGACTAAGTTTATTTATATTGAGAAAAAGGAGTAATCTAATTTATTTACCTCAGCCAAGACACATCACCCAGTAAAGTACAATGCCTAGAAGAGATATACCATTTTTGGTGGCTGGTCAACTCATGGTGCTTCTGAGCAGAGGTAGGAGATGCATAGTCACTCAACCTCTTTAGTGAAGGAAATAGGTCAGTTCTTTAAGTGCTGAGTATCTGGTTTGTTGATTATCTAACAAATAAATATCCTGAGCTGATGGTTTGCTTGTTAGTATATAGTCAAAAGCTAGGCGTGAACATTTAGGAGTCAGCTAGTACGGAGGTGCAAGAGATCAAAGTAAGGCAGTGAGTGGGTCAGAGTCAGGAAACACACATAAGCCTGAAATCCAGGCTATATGGTAGGTGAAGAACCAAAGAAAGCAAGTGGAGTCCTCTGATAAGCTTCTTGCCAGGGGAGCTACTACTTCTGGGGTGGGGGGCAGACCAGACCCACAGTTAGGAGCAGGATCATTTGAGAATTATATTGGTTAGCCTTGTTGGATCCTTGGGGAATACCTTGTGAGACTTTGAGATTCAATGGAAGATAGCTGCAGTAAGAGTCTCTCTAAAGTCTTTTATAAACTGACCATGTGGGGTGGTTTTAGTTACCCTAAAACTGACCCTCAGCTCCTCTTGGCCATGAGTTCTCTGATTTTCAGTTAAGCAACAAGTACTTATTGAGTATCTCCAACATGCTCACTTCTCTGCTAGACACTTCACTAGGTATACATGCATAGCTCATAATCTGATCTGGAAGCAGATTATCCATCATATGGATTATTTATTCTCTTCCTCCTCCTCCTCCTCTTTTTTCTGTCTTTTGGCCATCTTCCAGTCTGAGTTTGATAAAGATTACCTTTAAACCAATCCCAAGAGAAGAGGAAATATTTTCATGAATTCTACTAGTACCAGGTAATAATTTACGTCCATCTGTCCAAATCAATCGCCCTTCTCCCTTGGAGTTTTTGGAATTTTTTGCAGCTGAGTCAAATGATCTCTGCATCACTAGAGAACCCCCTGAGATGGCAGATGGGGATGGGGAGATAATTTTCCTCTTGTCCTTGAGGGGACACTGTCTCTCCAGGGCCTCTGCTATGCTTACAGGTTGTAACCACTCCATCTTTCTGTTGGACCAGGAATATACTGGAAGATGTTGAGAATGAGTGGTTGTGGTGTAGATCAGTGGGTGGCAAGAGGGATTGTTTGGATCAACGGGTGTAACTTGGGCTGTCAAACAAGTTGAGCCAGAGCAGCGGGGGTGTTGGTGATAGGTGCTCACACTCTTGCTCTCTCTCCATCTCTCTCTTTCTCTCTCTCTCTCTCTTTCTCTCTCTCTCTCTCTCTCTCTCTCTCTCTCTCTCTCTCTCTCACTTACTCTCACTCTTCCTTCCTTCCTCCTGATTCAAAATGGAAGGAGAAAGGAGAAACTTAGATATTTGATCAAGAATTGTCCTTTCTTTCATTGACTTTCCTGACATTCATTCATTGAGATTAGATTTTCAATCTTCAATTTGCATTGAAGAGTTTGGTTTCCTCTTCTTTATCATTAAGCCCAGGGTGTGGGCAGCTGCCATCAGGTAGGCAAGGGTGCTAGATGCCAAATGGGTAGACTTCCTTTAAGGCATAAGCGTAAACATATGTTTTAGCCAATAATGAATTGGCTATAAAAAACTTTTGTGCATGTGCCCACGCATGTGTGTGTGTGTAGGGAGAAGGGATGGCATTCTGTGTTTTCATTGGTAAAGAAAACTACCAGTGGGGAAATTCTCTCCACCAGAGTCATCACCTATCCTGCAGTTTATGATCGTAGAGAGTCACCTGGGGCACTGAAAAGTTAGGTACCTTGCTCAGTTTACATAAGCTTACATAAGAAGCAGGTCTTCCTAATTATATACCACAGTAAGCCAACTTGTCATTCTGGGCTGCTCTTCATGAGTGAATTAACTTCTCTTAATGTGGGGTGGACAAAATAAACAACCTGTAGCTATATTTAAAAGGAGTAGAACAACCGACCAATCAATAAATCATCATTAATCACCTACTGTATGCCAGGCACTATGCTAAGCATTATGAGGTTCATGCTTCTTCACACTCGGCAATTTTTTGTTGTGGCGGTTAATGTCAGGAACTTCTAGATACATGCTTATCCAGGCCTCTGGGTTAAAATGGTCCAGAGAGGCTTCTGTCATGATGCCGGTTCTAGCTTTTTCCCTCTGAAACTCTGCTTAGGAGATATGAAAGACAATTATCCCCAGAAATCCTCTCTTATCCTTCTGAGAATAGAAATAAGCTTTTGCTTCCTGGCTCCTTCTTTCATATTTTATTTTCTTTCCTCAAGGTTAACTACAGAGGACCTCCAAGAAAATATGGTGACTGTGCCACTTTCCCCAACCAGATCTGAAGTTTGCCTCAGTTACCCTTGGCAACTACTGGGCTCTTTATCCTCTTCCTTTCTAAAAAATGTTTCAGTACCATTTAAAGAATTTTCTTTCCTGAAGTAGGTCTTCAAGGAGTTCTTTCAATTAATCTCTGCCTCAAATTTCATGGCGACCTTTTTTTCTTTCTGTTTCTCCTTGAAAACTTTAAGCATAGTTTGAATATTACAGAGAATTTTGAAAACACAGTTAAACATAATTTTAAAACATAGTGGTTTCCTCACATCCAGCCTGAACCCCTCCCACTTCACTGTTTCTAGTCTTCTGACAGTCCCTACCCATGAGCAGTGATATGGAGAGAAGAGGACAGGCATTCTTGGATACTATTGTGCTATTATAAAGGATGAATATGCATTTAGACCACTCTTTCCCAACAAACTTGCCATAACTTCTTGTTGTGCTCAGACAATTCCTTCATCACACTCTGGGTTTCCTTTTACATTGCTGGATTAAATAGTTTTGCAGAGCTAAAAGGGATCTTGGAGGTCATCACATTCAACTCCCTTATTTTATAGATGAAGAAGCTAAGGTCCAGAGTGGGGAATTGACTCGTCACACCAGTGTTAAGTGTCAAAGGTAGAATTTGAACTCGAGTCCCTAATCTTCGGCATCAGTGGTCTTTCCACTCTACCAGGGATGTTGGGCTCTAAGACCAAGATTAGAGATGATGGTATAGATCTGGGAATCATCTTTAAGAGATGATATTTGGATCCTTTGGAGGTAATGAGATCAACAAGAGACCAGAGAAGATGGACTTGGACAAAACCTTGGCAGACATCCATATTTAGGGACTTGGAGAGGAATCAAGGAAAGGAATCTGAGAACTGGACAAAGAGGTAGGATGAACACCCAGAGAACCATGTCATAGAGGCTGAGAGAGGAAAGAGAATACAGGAAGGTAATCAACAGTATCAAAAGCTGCACAATAGAGTGAGAACAGAAAAGACCATTGGCTTTAGCAGTTAAGAGATTGCTGGTAACCTTGGAGACAACATTTTCAATCGTGGTTGAGTTGGAAGCCAAATTGCAAAAAGCAAATGGGATGTGAGGAAATGGAGGCAGCAAGTGTAGACAACCCTTTTATCAGTTTGACTGTGAAAGCTGAGGAGGGCTATAGGATCAAACTCAATAGCCTAGTTTTTGAAAAAAACCCAAATGTATTCTATTTAGGGAAGAACTTCTTATTTGTCAAGAATTTCTGTGAAAACTAGAAAACTGTGATAGAAATTGGAATTAGGCTAATATCATCCACTATATGATAGCTAACATTTGATCATCTCATTTTATCTTCACAAAGACCCTGGAAACTAGGTGCTATTATTATTCCCTCCCCCAATTTACAGATGAGGAAACTGAGGCAAACCGAGATTAAGTGATTTGCCCAGGGTCACACAGCTAATAAGCACCTGAGCCTGGATTTGAACTCAGATTGTCCTAAACAGGCCTGGAACTCTATCCTGTACCACCTAGCTGGTCCCACTATATGCCAGAATAATCTCAAAATGGATAAACAGCTTGAATATAAAAGGTGACACCATTAAAAAATCCAAAGCAATTGATATTAGGCAGCTTTCACAGCAATGGCCAGGAGAAGAATTCTAAACTAAACAAGAGCTAGAGAAGATCTAGAAAGAGAAAACAGATAATTTCAATTGCATGAAATTTTGCTAGACGAAGAAGGAAAAATATTGACAAAAAGTCTTCTTATAAGGCATGTCTGATATGATCTGAAATCCAAGATTTATAGAAAATGAACAGAAATATCTAAGAGTAAAAATCATTCCAAAAGTAGATATAAGCCAATAGATCTTGAACTATTAACAATAATATGAAAGATTGCTCCAAATAACTAATAACAGAAATTCAAATCAAACTAAACTTGCAGTTTCACTTCACACTCATAAAATTGGATGTGATGATAAAACTTGATGACAAAGGTGACAAATGATATGAGTGATCAATGGTAGAGGCATGGAGGAAAGACAAATATGCTAATACCTTTGGGTGGAATTGTGAATTGGTAAAAATAACTCTAGAAGCAGTTTGAGATTATGCTTGTAAGTGACTAAAATAAAATGTCCATAGAATTTGCCAAGAAGTTCCTAGATCATTTCTACATAATGAATAAACAAATGAACAAACATCTTGGTTATCTCCATGCCATGGAACATGTGGCTCCAACCTTTCCTTTCTCCTCCACCTGGAACTTTGACTTCTACTCCTATGACCCTGGACTCTCACTAGTGAACATTTTTCTCATCCTAGTCTCAGACCCACCATGCTTTCTGACCTCCATATCATACTGTAGCTGCATAGTCATAATCTTTTCCTCTCTTCACCCTCAACACACTTCCAAATTTAGCTCGAAGAACAGTAATTAAAATGTTATAATTCCTCGGAAGGATGTATTAATCAGTTGCCTTATGATGATTCCAATCACCATTCCCTCTGATTTTCCTATCCAAAACCTTCCTCTTAGGCCACCACTATTCCATATATATTACCTTTCCCTATTAGAATGTGAGATCCTTGAGGGCAGAAATAATTTTCTTTGTTGTTCAGTTGTTCAACTGTGTTTGATTCTTCATGACTCCATGGACTGTATGGCATGCTAGGTCCATCTGTCATCCACTAACTCTAGAATTCTGTCCAAGCTCATATTCATTGCTTCCATGACAGTATCTATCTATCTCAGCACTTAGAATAGAGCCTATCCATAGTAAGTCTTTAATAAATGCTTATTTCAATTGATTCATTTATTCTGTTGCTAGGCATATATCCCCAGGATGGTGAAGAAATAAAGATCTCATACATTTATAGTTTTACTTTTTGTGATTCAGTATGGTGTTTCCAGGAAAAAACTGGAAACAAAGTTAATGCCCGTCAACTGGGAAGTGTCTGACCAAATTGTGGTATGTGAATGTAATAGAATATTATTCCGCTGTAAGAAACAACAAATACCAGTAATTCAGAGAAGCATGAAAAGATACATAGTGTGTGAAATGACATAGAATGAAGGAAGCAGAATGAGAAAAACAACCTACTTAATAACTAAAACAATGTAAGTGAAAAGAATGGAAAAAACAATAGAATGAGATTCAACTGCAGTGACCAAACTTGGTTCCAGAGCTGAGAAAATGCACCTTTTTTGCAGAGGTGAGGATTGATGAGACTATGCGTATATATGGTTGAAGTATTAATTGATTTGGAGAGTTTCTTTTTTCTCCTTCTTTTAAAATCTTGTTTGTTAGGGATGTGGTATATTTAGAAATGAATGTAGTATAAAAACAAAAGGTATTAATAAAAATAAGATTTTTAAAAAAGAGAATTAAAAACTGAGGGATATGGGAGGCCTTGTGGAAGAAGGTGTAGCTCAGCTGTGTCTTGAACAAATTTAGGGATTTCAAAGACCTTGATGAGGACAGAATACACCCAAGACATGAGCATAGACTTAGAGGCATTTGGTGGAATATTGCATATTCAGGGCACCACTAACAGTCATTTTTATTAAAATATAGACTGTATGAAGGAGAGTAATAGGAAATAAGCCTGGAAAGGTAGGTGGGATCCATATTATAGAGGACTTCAAATGCCAGATTGGGGATTTTGTATTCTATCTCTAGAGGCCATAGGGAGCCAGTGAATATTTTTGAGTAGGGGAATGAGTGATATGATTACATCTGTGTTTTAGGACTATCAGTTTGGCAGCTGTATGGAGGGTGAATTTTAGGAGAGAGAGAATGGAAGCAAGAAGACCAATTAGGAAGTTATTGTAACAGTCGGATGAGAAGTCATGAGTGTACTGGAGAAGTAATTACATTCATAACAAACTTTTCCATGCTTTGAGGTGAGGTAATCATCATGATCATTGAAAGTTCTCATTACCTTCCTTCAGTTAACATTGTGCTGGGCACTGCTCAAAATACTCCTGGGTCCTGTCCACTGGGAACTTGCAAAATCAAGACATTAAGTCTTAAGACTTTCATGATTAAGAACTTTCCAACCCTTCCTCTCCTGACTTCCTGCACAGAATATCAGACTGTAAAATTTCATCTATCTTTTTTTCTGAATCATTTGAAAATGACTCTTTGCAAATCTAAAATTAAGTCAGAATCTCTTTGACTTTCTTCTCTTTCCTTCACACATTTTCTAAGATGGATGATCACTTTCTCCCAAAATTCCCATTATTTCTGTTTTAGCAACCCTTTCTTCCTTGTTCATGAGAATTAGGAACAGAATAGTAATTCTCATTATGCTAAAGTCATGACAGTTATTTAAAGGTGTTGAGCATTGAAATCTCCAGAAACAGGTTGGATTATAGAGCTTCTATGGTCACTCCTTTCTCAGATTCTATTAGACATGAATAAAAATGTATTTTTAGGGTCTTTTTTCTCATATGATTGTTTGAGAGCTATGATGAATTCTTACTGGCCCCTTAGCAGCCCTTTCCCTCTGTTCTTAAGTAATAGTCTGCCCTTGAAATATTGCCCATCCCTCAGTCATTTAATTGTAATAACTAAAAACGAAATAACTAAGTATAAGTAAAACTATAAACTATAGTATAATAACTAACTATAAATAAAAGCTAAAAGCACCCGCCCTAGGAGATCCAGCGGCTTCACTCTATGCTAAGGATAGTTCTGAGCCGAGTTAACCAGCTCCAGACAAACCACCACACTCACAAGCACAATTGTTGGGCGTGTCAGAAATTGGAGATGATCACTTGTTTGGGAGATGTTGCTTTTTAAGTCAGATTTTCAGGATAGGCACATTACATGGCATTTTGCTGAAATCACACTCTGGAGTAGATTTGCATAAATGAATGTATTGTATTTTTTTAGAAACCGTGAAAGTGCTAATTACCTAAACTCTAATTAAGCGTCCCTCTTGCAGAAAACACAGGATATTAGCTTATTTTGTACTTGGCTCAACTTTTCTGTTTTCATGCATTGGGTGCGATCTCCTACACAACTCACAGTTAAAGCAAAGGGAAAATACCATAGCAATCCTAAGAAAGATTCTCTAAAGTCTTGTAGGCTTTTCTAGATTCTTTCTCCTTTCTCTTTACCTTCTCTTAAGGAAGTTCAGGTGATAAGAGTTACCAAATCCTGTGTTTGGAAAGAACTTCTGGAGAGCATCTCATCCACCCTCCAGATTCCAGGTAGACTCTCAAGAGAGGTGACACCATTATCATATCATCTCCTTTTCCTAGTCCCATTGCTGTACAAGGTATAGGAGACCTCATACCCATTGATGTAGCTTAAGCTGCTTCCCTGCTCACTCTGTCCCCAGTCTTGCCCACTGAGAGCTTTCAAACCAAGACACCATCTTGTGAATTTCATTCTTGAGTCCTTTCCAATCCTCCTGTTTTTACTTTTTTTCCTTAGAATTTCAGGCCATAGGGTCATTTCTATTTTTCCTCTGAACCATTTGGAAAGAAATTCCCAAATCTAGATGACATGTCAGACTGTTCTTGACTCTCCTCTCCTTCCCTGTCACACATTTAAAGAAGGAGTGGTCATTTTGCCCTAAAATTCCCAAAGGCAGAGATGACACATAGAGTATACTAAGAATGGAATTAGGTCAAGGACATAGTTAACCCAACACAGTGCATGAAACTCATGGGAGTTGGTGTGGAAGGGCCCTTGGTGGATAATCTGGGATACAGTCAGAAGCCCTTTTGTGCTGGTAGACATCTAGAGGGAAAGGGGTGTCTTGGTGGGGTTACTTCCCACCTCTCTGGAGCTTCTCAGATCTGATAAAATTACTATGGGGTTGCTTTTATCCTCTGTTTTTGATAGGACTTTTAAAGTCTGAGGGGAGCTACACTTTATGTGGACTTTTGTGCTTCAGTAAAAGAAAGTGCTTGATTCTGATTCTGTGGCTTAGAGTGTTTCATTTGCCCAGGATAAACACAAAATGAGACAAGGACAGTTAGCATTTAACTTTGCACATGTGGCACAAAGCTGGTATGGATTGCTAACACTCAGGGTGCCCAGACTCAGTATCCAAAAGATCTAAATAAGCTAGAGATTGAGCTGGATCTAATAATAATGATCAATGTAAAATCTTATACCTGCGCTCAAAAAATCAGTTTCATCAGCACAAGATGGAAAATGCATGATTACACACAGTTTATATGGAAAAAAAATCTCAGACTTTGAGAGGTATGCAAACTCAATATGGAGTATTGCTCCAAATTCAAATCAGGAGTATGATGTGGCAATCAAAACAAGATAGTCCAATCTTGAGCAGCATCCATAAAGGCATAACTTCCAGGAATGAGGAGGAGATCATCACTCATACACTTCCTTGGTTGACCACATTGGAGTATTGAGTTCTGTTCTGGGTGCCACATTTTAGGAAGGACAATAAGAAGCCAGAGAGAGTTCAGTGTAGAGCAACCTGGATAGGGAAGGTCCTTCAATCCCTGTAATATGAAGAGTGGCTGAAGGAAGTGAGCTGTGTTTAGCCTGGAGAAAGGAAGAATGAGGAAGGACATGATAGCTGTGTTCAGGTGTTGAAAAGACTTTTACGAGAGAGATTAGACATGTTCTGTTTGGCCCTAGAGGATGGAACAAGGAACAGTGGGTAGAAATCCCAAAGACAATATGTGAAGGCCAATGGAAGACGCAGAAGTTCAGAAACTCAGAACTATGTAAAATATATGCATAGTATTGTATAATATCAACCCTAATTTTACAAAAATATCCCATAACAGAAAAAGAAAAAATTCAGACTTATTTTCTGGTACAAAGAGAGGGCCAAAAACTTTTATGCAGAATTTCCAGATTGTGGGGGGCACCACCTCCCTAATCCTCTGTGTTATGAAAGGGATAATCGTACTTTCTTGGGTTCATCATTGTTATAGAGACTTAAAGTTTATCTAGTTCATGTCTCTTATTTTATAGGTGGGACAACTTAAGGCCAGAGATTATATCTCATTGCCCCACAAATTTCATAGAGGTTAATGGATGCCAAGGTGGCAAAATAGGTTTTCTAGCTGATGAGGTTTGGGTGAGCCAGGAGAACAGAGTCACATATGTCCACAAGGCTTATTGAATCCTGCAAGTTGAACTCATATTTTATCTAACTTAGTTCAGCTGCCTCCTGGCACTGAGCTCTCATAGCCTGACACCAAGACCTTGGCTCTCACCAAGCCCTCTTTTGGACATTGTGAATTTCTGATTTTTGAACCTCTTCCCATCCCTGACACCACCTTCTGCCTTTGCCTCTTTCTGGCTTGTTGACTTGCTCATACAGTTCCTGGCATTGGCTTATTAATTATACTGTATTCGTCACCTCCATTTGACCTGGAACTTTCTCATTCTCAAAACAGGGAAGGGTTCATTCAGAACCATGGACCTCAACTAACCATTTCTCACCAGAGAGTACCCTTAGGCCTTGCCTAGGGGCTGGGCCATATGGTAGAGATGTGATCTCCAAGGTCACACAAGAAATTAGTAGCAGAGCTACAGTCTTGATCCAGAGCTCTCTTATCTAGAGCTTTTTTTGTGTGTGTGTGTTTTTTAACTGAACCACTTTACCTGCCAGATGTGACTGAAAATATTACATGTAACTTGGACACAACTACAAACTGGCTACAGCCATTATATTTTGAGCCTGTGAATATTTACAATTCCACTTATTTCTTATGAGAGGGCTGGAGACAGCTATGGGACAGTGCTGACCAGAAAGGGTACATGATAGGGATTTTGTCTACACAGGAGAGGCTTGGCTGATACCATAGGCTCAGGTAACTAAGGGGTTGAGTTCAGAGAGGTCAGTTAAGGCAAGAAGAAGCAAAGAAATTTTGTAGGTACAGGCAGGCAAATGTTTAAGTCCAGTAAGAGTGACTCTAATGAGCACTACTGGTGACCTCAAAACCTAAGGCAAGGCAGTATGATACAGCAGAGAGTGCTACCTTTGGAGTGAGTCATGACGACTTCATTTCAAGTCCTGCTTGAGTAAATTGTTCCCATCTATTCCTCATTTTCCTCACCTGTAAAATGGAGGAGATCATGTATTTAGAACTGGGAGGGATAATTGAGGTCATCTAGTTGAACACCTTTATTTTACTGATTTGATGAAGTTCTTTATATATTTGAGATATGAGACCTTTATCTGTGAAACCGTCTATAAATGCCTCCCCCCATTTTCTGCTTTCCTCCTAATCTTAGCTACATTTGTTTTATTTGTACAAAACTTTTCAAATTTAATGTAACTGAAATTATCTATTTTAAACCTAATTTTGCTCTCATTTATTTATAAATTATTTACCTCTCCATAATTCTGATAAGTAATGTGTTCCATGTTCCTCCAATTTCCTTGTAATCACTCTCTTTATATCTAGATCATATATACATTTTGACCTTAGCTTGGTAATAGTGTAAGATATTGGTCTATGCCTAGTTTCTGCCATACTGCTTTCCATTTTTTGGACTAGATGACCTTTAAGTTTTCTACTAGCTCTAAGTTTCCAAATATGTTTTATGCTCTTTTTTATGTTGTAAGTGTGCCTGAATTCATCCATGAGTATTGAATAATCAGAAAATAGTATATTGAGTGTCTCAAAGAGATGTGAAATGTCTACCTCAGACGGTGACTCCACATGTAAGGCACTGAGCGTTACTTCTAGGAGATTTGTAGTAATATTTAAGGGCAATGTCTTAGAGACATTAGAGCTTGTGTAGACACTCTGGTTCTGGTGGGCTGGTCATATAGTTAGGAGAGACTTTCTTCCATGTACTATGTAGCAGAATTATTGGTACCTTCTAAAGATCTGAATCTGTACTGCTTCTCTTTTACTGCATTCTTGTCTGGAGGAGAGCAGTGATTCCTTTCCTCTTGAGGGTCAGGTGCTGTAAGGGGGAGATTCATGAGGCCTTTTTACTCCTCCATGATAAATTACCTTCTAAATGATTGAATCACCTCATGATCTTAATCTCTTCTAGACTACGTGGTGGCTGTCTAGGTTCAGAAATTTAGTCTGTGACTGTGAATAGAACAAATTGACCTGTCTCCTTGGGAATCCAGTTAATGGCCTTGTTAGCATCTTGCCCTAATTCACTGGGCCACGTTGACCATATTCTGATACTCCATGCTCTAGTCTGTGGTGACTTCCCAGGTTGCTTTTCCCCCTTCATTAAAGAAAATGGTTATATGGGTGTCAGTTGTAGGGCAAGTTTTGGGCTAAGATGGGGTGATAACATTACCTCTGTGTGTGTGTGTGTGTATGTGTGTGTGTAGGAGAGAGATAGAGACAGAAAGAGAGACAGAGAAACAGGGAGGGAGAAGGGGAAGAGAGAGGGAAAGTAGATAGAAGGGGGAAGAAAGAGAGAGGAGGGAGAGAGAAGGGGAGAGAGAGAGAGAGACTGATTGACTTGAAACAAACCAAGTGACAGATGGCAAATTATTTTAAAAGCTTTTTTTTTCTTTTGTGTACATTCTTCACCTCAGGCTTGGCATATACCAAGGCCTTGGATCAGGGAAATATCAAGTTTGGGGCCTGGAGCAGATTCAAGGAAAGCCATTTGTAAATATGTTGGGGGAGGGGGAGAGAGAGGTGGGGTTGTGTGTATGGTGTCAAGGAGAGAGCTACATATCCAGATGTTTACAGAATGTTTCCAAGCCAGTACTGGACTATGGTGCCAAAGGCCATATGGTGTGGTTGTATGAATAGGCCACTGGGGAGTTAAAAGAAGGTGCATTCACTTTCCACCTTGGCTTCTGATAAGGTCATACTATTCTCAAGTGCTTCTTCTTTCTGACTTATAAAATGGGCACAGATATCTTGTCATAAGATTCTGTCTTTTTGTTTCCTTATTAAAATGTAAGCCCTTTGAGGTTAAGTACCTCATCTTATTGATCCAGTTTT
Source organism: Notamacropus eugenii (assembly GCF_028372415.1). Classification (NCBI taxonomy): domain Eukaryota; kingdom Metazoa; phylum Chordata; class Mammalia; order Diprotodontia; family Macropodidae; genus Notamacropus; species Notamacropus eugenii. Next base: position 424,816,310 of record NC_092873.1, on the reverse strand, counting down.
TATCCATCCCAGTGACTAGTACAGTGCTTTGAACATGCCCAATCCTGAGCAGTTTTTATTGTTTTGGAAAATAATCATATTGTACCTTTATGTTTATAATTGTATATGTAATATACTATAGAATAATAGTCATGCTGTAGACCAATTCAAAGGCAAATGTATGACAGCATGGTATAGGTGGAATGTGTAAATGCAAGGGTAATTCAAAGGTAGGGGTAAGCTTTCATATGATATTATGGTTGAGGAAATCTAATTTTCACAAACCTATGGAATAATGAGTTGTATTATCTAATAAAATTTTAGTTTTACAAGCTCTTATTAAATGCTATGTGAAGGGGCTATGAAAGACACAAATATGAGTAAGGTACGCTCTGCAACCTCATTGAACTTCCTATTTAATGGGAACATAATAAAGGCCTCTATGACAACTAGCCATGATACACATTAGAATATTTCAGTTGCATAGGGAAGATACAATGCACTATGAGATATCTCTGAGGCTTTGATGATTGACTGTCCATTCATTCTCTGACCTCAAAAGTGTCATCTTATAATCTCATGAGACAGATTAAATAGGTACACAAGTGGCTAAACATGGTGCTAGAGCAATATCTGTGTACTACATTGTGCAAATGTAGGATTTAGAGCTGGAAAGAAGCTTAGAGATCAAGCAGTCCAACTCTTTCATCGTACAGAGGAGAAAACAGAAGACCCTAAAGGTGAGCTGACTTGCCCAAGGTCCCACAGGTAGCTAATAGATGAGTTGGGGTTCAAACCAAGATACTCTGATTCCAAGTCCAGCATTAAGCTGCTAGGTGGCCCAGAGTATTGTGTGTTAAATTTGGAGTCAGGAAGGTTAGAATTCCAATCTAGCCTTTGATATTTACTGCCTGTGTGATACTTAGCAAGGTACTTAACTTTGGCCTGCCTCAGTTTCCTTATTGTGGGGATAATAATGATGCCTACCTCCCATGGTTGTGAGGATTAAATAAGATTATATTTGTAAAGTGTGTAGCCGGTAGCCTGGCACTTTGTAGCTTGTTTCTTTTTCCCACTATGAATTGGCCCAAATTATTTAGTCTTACATAAATTTCTAATAAAAAAGCATTGAAACATCTACTCTGTGCCAGGCATGGTGCTATCTGGATACAAAGATAAAGGCAAAACTGTTCCTGCCCTCAAGGAGTGTATGTTCTATTGGAGAAATAACACCTACACATATAAGTAATTTAAAAATATATACAAGGAATTAGATGGTATTTTTTGTGGGGGTAAGACATGGGGAGAGGCACTAACAGGTAGAGAGATCAGAAAGACCCTGCATATATCATGGCAGTGTGGAATAGTGACAAGAGGTTCCAGACCTATGTCTGCTATTTACTACTTCTGTGACCTCAGGCAAGTCACTTTAGCCTTTCTCTGTAAAATGAGAAGGTTCGGCTAGATGATCTCTAAGGCCCTTTCCAGATCTGAATCTTATGATACTCATACGCTAGAACAGTTATTTATCTTCTCCTACAATAATGGGACATACAAAAAAACTGAATCATACTCCAAGAAAATGTGTATGAATGGGATATGTGAGTGGCATCTGTCAACGCAATGATTGCTCAGATTGATTCAGCTGATCTGACTGAACAATCAAGTGCCTTCCTTCCCTTCCCTACTGAGGCTTATTTGTCCCTCTTGAAAACTCCTATTCAACCAAAGAGGACAAGGGTAGAAAAGGACCAAGTTGCAAGGCTGGTTCCCCAGCTTATGTATGATTGGATATTTGCCAGGGTAAATACAATTCAAGGGCTAAAGATGCATAGAGGTGATCTAGCCTTTTCATATCAGGGAATGCCCTATTCCTGATTCCTTAGCTTTCCAGTTTTGAAGTTCTGAATGACAGCAGTCTGGGGGTTCCTGACTCTAACTTTTCCACCCTAACAGAAGTTCACATTTGTAACTGTCTTCACCTTAGTTAGGGCATAATAGGCATTACAACAGGAAATATGAATCATAAAATCTCACATCAAACCTCTCTGTTTATTGTTAAAATAATGGCAACATCATTGCAGTTATAAACAGTTACCAAGGAAACCAGTTTATCATAATTAGCTATTTTTTCCCTTTCTTTTCTTTCTCTTTCACTCTCTCTTTTCTCTACCTGGGCTTTCTTCAGGCTAAGAAGTATGATAAACTGTTAATCAGCTAGGGCTGTGACTAATTAGACTGCAATATGGATTCATAGAATCATGTTGCTTTCCTCCTCATAAATATACACTGGAGTACATCGTCCCTATTTAAAAAAAATAGAACTAAGGATGGAACAATTGGTTTATTATGGGGCTTAAATCATCTGAGTAATCCCCCAAGGCAGTAGTGAACCAAACCTTAACAAAAAGAAGACAAAACCCATTAGGTTTTTTAAAAAATACACATTCTGTTTTGTGTGTGTTAGAAAATGCTGTAGAAATTATTTCAATCTTCATTGATTTCACAAGCATATTAAGTACCTACTATATGTCTGTGAGCTAGTGTTGTGAAAGGTACTAGGGATAGAAGACAAAAATTTAAATAGTCCTTGACCTCAAGAAGCTTGCATTCTACTAGGAGGAAATAATAGTACAAAGATAAATTAATGCAAAATATATCCAAAGTGAAAACTAATACAAGATATTGGAAAAGGCCCTAACAACCATGGGGATAAGGATTAGCCTTGTATACAAAATAACATCTGAATTAAACCTTGAAAGAAGCAGGGGAATCTAAGAGGCAGAGGTGTAGTGGGAGTAAATTTTGGGTAGGGTGAGGGGTGGGGAGGAACAGACGATTTGGGCAATGACATGGAAATGAGAGATGGAATGTTGGAGGGGGGAATTGAAATGTCATGTATGGAGAACAGACCAGTTTGAAGGAAACATAGAATGCCTGGAACAGTCTGCTGGAGCCAGATCGTGAAGGCTTTTCTAGGGTAGTGACACGGGTAGATCTATCCTTTAGGAATATCAGTTTGGCATCTGTGTGAGAATGGAGACATGGGTGGAGAAGAAGCAGTGACTTGAGGTCTAGAGCCTGATTAGGGTCTGTTAAAATAGTCCAGAAAAAAGATGAAGAGCGATTGAATTAGAGTGGTTACTGGGTGAATGGGGAGAGGAGAAGAGAGGAGAGAAATGTAGGGGACAGTGAATCAACATGACTGGACACCTGGGTGTCATTTCTACTTTTGGCAGGACTTCTAAAAATATATTTTTATTTATTTCATTAAATGTTTCCCAGTTACATGTAAATTGTTTTTAACGTTTACTTTTTTGAACTTTGAGTTCCAAATTCTGTCCCTCTCTTTCTCTCCCTACTCCACTCAATGAGAACGCAAGTGATATTGATTATACATGTGAAATCATACAAAACATTTCCACGTTAGGCATGTTGTAAAAGGACACACACGTATGTACAAAGTAAGCTATAAATCTGTGGTCTTATGGTAATCACAGGGAATAACTCCCTCAAACAGGACTAGTAATTCCCTTAGCTTCTACCACCTAGGCCATTATTACATCCTGTTTTCTCTGGAAAAGTGTAAAAGAGATTCAATCTAACTCCATGGATGACTGTAAGTATTTAGTTGCTCTTAATTAAAATATCCTCTTGCGCTTTAATTTGGATGCAGATTAAATCCCCCTCCCCTCTGATATTTGATCAGGAACTTGGGAAGAAACCTATACTTTTTGAATTTTTCCAGTGAATACTCTAAATTCTCATAAAATATAAACTACTTTAAGACAGAGACAATTCAGTTTTTTTGTCTTTGTGCCTGAGGTCTGGGTACAGTGTCTCATACATCTAGGGGCTTAATAAGTATTTGCTGAACTGAATTGAAGGATGAAGCTTAGAGTGACTTGCTCAGAATCACAACTTGTGAATGTCAAATACAGAGTCTGAACATAAATCTGACATTAGTACTCTTTCCATTACTATCATATTTTTTAATCTTTTACTTAAATGCAAATACCTTGGTGGTGGAGAATAGGTAGAACTTAAGTCAGTATCAGTCACTGATCCTTATTTACCTTTTAAAAATTTTTTTCATTTAATTAATTTATTTGTTTTCAGTTTTCAACAGTCTCTTCCATATGTTTTAAATTTTCTCCCCCTCCCTGCTCCCTCCCTAAGATGGCATGCAATCTTATATGGATTCTACACACACATTTTTATTAAACACATTTTCACATTAGTCACGTTGCATAGAAGAATTAAAACGAATGAGAGAAACCATGAGAAGAACCAAAACATAACACAAAAGAAAATAGTCTGCTTCATTCTGCATTCCAACTCCATAGTTCTTTCTCTGGATGTGGATGGCATGTTACATCAAAAGTCCTTTGGAAATGTTTTAGGTCCTTGCATTGCTGTGAAGGGCTAAGTCTATCAGAAACAGTCGTTGCACCCTGTGGCTGTTACTGTGTATAATGCACTCCTGGTTCTGCTTATTTCACTCACCATCAGTTCATATAAGTCCTTCCAAGTATGTCTGAAGTTCGCCTGTTCATCATTTCTTATAGCACAATAGTATTCTATTACATTAATGTGCTACAACTTTTTCAGCCATTCCCTAATTGATGGGCATTCCCTCGATTTCCAGTTCTTGGTCACCACAAAAAGAATTGCTAAAATTTTTTTGTACATGTGGGACCTTTTCTCATTTTTATGAGCTCTTTGGGGTACAACCCTAGAAGCAATATTGCTGGGTCAAAGGGTAGACCCTTATTTATCTTTTTACCAAAGTGACATACCTGACAGTAAGACTTTGTGGGAGTGGGGGAAAATATAGACAACTTGGGTGAAGAGATGCGGAAAGGAGAATTAAAATAACTTTCAAAGAAGGCTGTCTACTTTAAGGTTGTACTGAATATAGATCTTATTTGGAATGCCATGGAAGTGATCTCTCCTTCCTCCATTTTTCTAGAGGTCTTTGTCTTGAATTATTGTTTGTACCTAGAACATTCTATCTTGGATCTTGTTATTAGTATTATACGTTGTATCCCTCCTTTTTAGATTGGGAAAGCACTTGGTAAAGTGCTATATAAAGAGGAAGGATGAGTATGCCTGTGCATATGTGAGTTATTAGATTGTAAAACCTTTGAGGATCGGGACTGATGTCTTTTCTTAGTCTTGCCTCTGCTATTTACTCAGGCGACTTTGGACAAATTGCTTCACCTCTGGGCTTCATCTGTAAAATAAGGAGGGTGACTAAATGATCTTTTATAACTCTCTCAGTTTAATAATAATAATAAATAATAATGATAGTATTTACATAGCACTTAAAGTTTGGCAATGTTCTTTAGAATATCACTTCATTTTGTCCTCACAACAACCCTGAGAAGTAGGTGTTGTTATTATCCTCATTTTACAGATGAAGAAACTGAGGCAGACAGAGGTTAAGTGACTTGCCTAGAGTCGTGCAGCAAGTAAGTATCTGAGTCTGGATTTGAAATCAGGTCTTCCTGACTTTAAGTCTAGCACTCTAATCACTGTACCACCTACTGCTTTAAATCTATGATCCAATGGGACAATTCCCTTATTTTACAGATGAGGAAAAAGTCCCTGGTGCTGTAGATACATAGTAAGTGATAGTCAAATTTAGCTGAATCTTTCTGAGATGAAGAAACTGGGACCCAGGGAGGTTGTTCAAAATCATCCAACTAGTAGGTTGCACAACTAAGATTTGAACTCAAGTCATCAGCCCCCTAATTCAGTGATCTTTCCTCTATGTAATACGCTAATGTGATGGTTTATAATTTTACCTAGCAGGACTCTGACAGGGTAGGTTCAAGGAATTATCAATTTAAAAAACTATTTTTGGAGGCAGTTGGGGTTAAGTGACTTGTCCAGGGTCACACAATTAGTAAGTATCTGAGACTAGATTTGAGCTCCAGTCCTGACTCCAGGTCAGTGCTCTATCCACTGTATCATCTACTGCCTCTGACTCATCATTTGTTTTAAAAAAAAATTGGGGATCAGAAGGGAGAGGAGACTGGGAAGAGGAGTAAACAGTTTCAGAGTTTGGATTCTCCTGGTGGTGGTGGTGGAAGAGGAAAGAAATTTTTATCTCCTCCCCATTCCTTCCCCTTACCCCTTTCAAATTGGGTCCCAGCATGTGATGGTCCATACTTGAATGCAGTCTTGTAGACTTGAGCTATTTGCACATGATATACTTGTAGTCTAAATCCTTAGTTTTTTAGTCCATTAGGATGCTAATGACCGGGCAACAATCTACATGGAGAGAGGCTCCAGCAGTGCTTTCTGAAGAGAAAGTCAGGTTTCTCCCTGGTTGCCATGCAAATGAACTAAGCCCGAGGGGCCTGGTAATCTCCACATGTCCCATCCTGGCAAGAGGGTGAGTGTATTCCATCTATGCCAGTCCATCTGAGCTATGCTCCCTGCTAATACTGTAGTAATCACCCTGAAACCATTTCTGTTGGAGTCCCTCACTCTGGAACTTGTGCGTTGTCATTTTAAAATAGTTTGGGTACTTCAGAATTAGCCGGGTGTCAGTGTGGTTTTATTTGGTCTGTAGGCGTTTTTGTTTTTAAAATTCATGACAAGTTCCTTGCAACATGTTTTATTATATTTTCACCACCTGTTCTACCTTGGGGGTGGTTTTAAAATCTGGGACTATCTATCTTTTTTTTTATAAATTTCCTTATTTACCATTTATATGTGTCTTCCACACACATACATATACACAATGTATATTTAAATATCCTGGGTATGTACATTCCATCCCCTAAATCCCCCAAGACCTGATTGCTTTGAACTGTGGAGCTTTTTAGGGTATTGGGGATGGTGTTTGTCCAGCAAATCTGGACATTTTAAATGACTGTTCTCTTAAGAAATAGGAGCCAGATAAGCACTTTGTTTTTTAAAAAAAATTGTAAAAACATTTTTATTTAAAGTTTTAAGTTCCAAATTCTGTCTCTCCCTCCCTCTTCCCTGAGATGGTAAAAAATCAGATATAGGTTATACATGTGCAATTATGTAAAACATTATCATATCAGTCATTTTGTACAAGAAAACTCAAATAAAAGAAAAAAATGAAAGTGAAAAATAGCATGCTTCAGTCTATATTCCATCAATATCAATTATTCCTCTGGAGGTGGATAAAATGCTTCATCATTAGTCCTTTGGAATTGTCATGCTGAGAACAGTAAAGTTATTCACAGTTCTTTATTGAATAATATTGCTGTTACTTTGTACACTGTTCTCCTAGTTCACTTCACTACACATCAGTTCATGTAAGTCTTTCCAGGTTTTTCTGAAATTTTCCTGTTTCTCATTTCTTACAGAATAACAATATTCCATTACAATCACATACCACAGCTTGTTCAGCCTTTCCCCAATTGATGGACATCCCTTTGATTTCCAATTCTTAGCCATCATAAAAAGAGATGCTATAAATGTTTTTGTACAAATAGGTCTTTTTCCCTTTTTTGGGTATGTCTTTGGGATATAGACCTAGCAGTGGTATTGCTAAATCAAAGGATATGTACAGTTTTATAGCCTTTTAGGCATAGTTCCAAATTGCTCTCCAGAATGGTTGAAGCAGTTTACAGTTCCACCAACAGTGTATTAGTGTCCCAGTTTTCCCATATCACCTCCAATATTTTCCTTTTTTGTCACATTAGCAACTCTGATAGGTGTGAGATTGTACTTCAAAGTGCTTTTAATTTGCATTTCTCTGATCAATAGAGATTTAGAGCATTTTTTCATTTAACTACAGATAGTTTTTGATTTCTTTATCTGAAAACTGCTTGTTCATATCCTTTAACTATATATTAATTGGGGAATGACTTGTATTTTTACAAATTTAACTCAGCTCTCTGTATATTTGGGAAATAAGTCCTTTATCAGAGATACTTATTGCAAAAATCCCCCCCTCCATTTTTCTACTTTTCTTATAATTTTGGCTGCATTGGTTTTGTTTATGAAAAAAACTTTTTAATTTTATATAATCAAAATTGTCTATTTTACATTTTCTAACCCTCTCTATATCTTCTTTGGTCCTAAACTCCTCCCTTATTCATACATCTGACAGATAAACTATTCCATGCTCTCTTAATTTGCTTATGGTATCACCCATCATAGGTAAATCATGTACCCATTTTGACCTTATCTTGGTATACAGTGTGAGATGTTAGTCTATACCTAGTTTCTGCCATACTGTTTCCCAGAAGTTTTTGTCAAATAGTGAGTATTTGTTCCAAAAGCCTGGATCTTTAGGTTTATCATATATTAGATTACTATGATCATTTACTATAATATAATTTATACTTAGCCTATTCCACTGATCCACCACTCTATTTCTTAGCCAGTACCAGATCAGATAAACATTTTGGAGCTGTAAAAGTACTTAGTCCTCTGAGAAACAAAGTAATTACCATCTTCATAATTTCTCTCTGCCTCCATTCGAAGAGTTGAGAAAGTTAAGAAGGAATATTGTACACACTTTACACATGGAAATAGGGATTCTTGCTATGTGGATGGGTATCGATCAGCATAATTGGTTAGAGGCAAAAGCTAGGGACAGAGCCAAAAGCTTCTGACTCCTACATTGTTACTCCATTTACTACAAATCCATGCTTTTTTCTAAGGTAAAGGGGCCAAGGACATATTTATATCACTTTATTCTAGCTCCCCACTCTTAAAAAGTATTCATGGCTTTAATGAACAGATATATAATGATATCTATATTTATATCTATCTATCTATCTATCTATCTATCTATCTATCTATCTATCTATCTATCTATCTATCTATAAGAGAACAATCAGGACTCCTGTTTACCCCTCTGTCAACTCCAATAATTTGTTTGCTTTGACTAATCTCTTTTAGCATCATTTGTATTATCAGTACCTCAGTAATAATAACGCTTTTCAGTTTCTGCAAGTATGTTTGAATTCAATGTCTTGCATTTCAAATCAGATATCTAGACTTTTCATATCCTGATATTTATAATCAAAGTATATCTTCCTACTTAAGCCAATATGATTGTCTTTACACTATAATTATATAAATAGAACTTGGATTCATGAATTTGCTAAATATTCTTTCCTGGTGGAGATATTAGCCCATGCCTCATTTTTAGTTGGAATGTGTTTGCCATTCCTTCATGCCTTGAATATATTGACATAGCCTTTGCATGTTTTTTTAATTATTGATTGTCTTAGATTTTAAGTCTATAGAGGTTGTAGGCTGGTTCAGTCTGACATATGGTATAGTGACCATTATATCATGATGTGTAAGAAACACTGAAGTGCTTTGTGACAATGATTTCCTGGGCATTTGGATTTGAAGAGCAGGAAAGTGGAATGAAAGCCTTGCCAACCTTTGCCATCATTCTCACATGCAGCCCTGCCTTATGGCTCTTGGTTGGTTTTCTCTACCAGGAGTATATTGGAAAGATGAAGTATCAGGTCTAGATGATCTCCAAGGTTCCTTCCAGCTCTAATATCCAGTGATTCTAGGATGACCAATACTTTCATAGCAAGGAAGAAAGTCAACATGTGTCTAGAAGCCAAAAGAAATTAGATTAGACTTAGGGAAAATCAGATGGCAGGCTCAAAATACGTTGGATACATTTTACCTCTTGGTCTTCCACATGGTCTTTAGTAAATGCTTATTTCATTCCCATATGATACATGACAGGATACCCAGCTGTATCTTGTCTCTCAGACATTGTCAGGAGAAATTATATTTGGGGTCTGGAGATACTTTGGTTCCATTTACATTTAACTTGATAGTGAGCTTTTGGGGGAAAAATCTGGGTCTTCTTATCTAGTTTATTATCCTCCACAATGTCTATGCCAAGACACTGAACATAATGATACTTCAAGTTATGGACTACTAATGTAGGGAGTGGAGGAAGGCATAGCCATGGATTGGCAGGGAGGAACTTGGGGGATAATTATAGTATGATGGAAAAACACTGAATTAAAATCAAGGAGATGGGTTTTAGTTCTGACTCTACCACTAATTAGCCAGGTAATGTAGGTTATGTTACTTTACCTCATTGGGCTTCAATTTCCTTATCCATAAAATGGGGGTTTGGAGTAAATGTCCTCCTCCCTATTCTACATTTTATGAGACCTATAATCCTTTTAGATCTAATAGTTTAATACTTTGGTCTATTAGACTCCATGAGTCTATGACATTTCAGTTTTAGGGAGCTAGCAGAAATGTTTATAAGCCTAAAGATCTTTTGAATCTAAGGGGGTCTTAAAGTTTAATTCAGCCACTATATCATAGATGAATGTCAATAGGACATATAGGTCTTAACGATGAGCATTGAAAATCATGATGCACAGTTTGATCTGATTAAACTCCACCTCTCATCCCCAATATGTAATCTAGAGTTTGGGAGGAAACCTATACTTTTTGAACTTTTTCAGGGAGAAAGGGAAAAACAGGGGCAGGATATTCTAGAGACCTTGTCCAAGGACCTGGTATTCTGTGATTGTGTTCAGTATGTCTGGAGTGGGAGTGGGGTGAGAAAGGAGGAAAAGAGGGAGGGAGGAACATCATCTCTGTTCTTGGGATTTGGGGGGCAAAGCGTTGTAAGGGGATATGTTCATATTCTTTTGTTGGCTTTAATTCTATTTCCTCCACAACTTTCTATTACTGTAAGCTCAAATTTCACCTGAGCTTATCTTCTGCACTCCTTATTTCTTCTACTTTCATTCTTCTCTCCTTCTGTATTTCCTCAGAGCCCCATGTAATAGATGGACAACAGTGCTGGGGTTACTGTTGAGGGAGTGTGGTCAGGATTGGAGGGGTCAGTCAGAGTTAGCAAGTGTGGGGGATGAACCATTCCAATTTTTTCAGTCTTTAATTTTACCAGACCTTTTTCCTCAAGATTCACCCATCAATTCTACCCCTGTCCAGCTCATCTTTTTGCCTCAGTGAGAGAAAAACATCAGCTGAATGATAGCAGTGCTTAGTAATATAATGATTTAAGTTTTGTAAACATTTGTCAAAATTTCTCAGAATATGCTTGTAGATAACAGGGATAAATGTTATCTAGACAGAGGTGTCAAAGTTGTGGAAAACAGATTAAAATGTGCTTGGGAAGTGATTCATAAAATAAATAAAAATACAATAGGACAGAGATAATGTTGATGTGTAGTTTTATAAGTCAATATGCAGCCTGCAGGGATCTCTTTGTATCTGAATTTGACACCATCAACCTAGATTTGAAACAGGTTAAATAGTAAGATCCAAAGACTAGTCATTTATTGGTCCATTGTCAATTTGGAAGGACGTCTTTAGTGTGTTCTGAAATATTTGCTAAGGCACGTGCTATTCAACATACTTATTTATTGATGACATGATAAAGGAATAGATACTGTGATTATAAAGTTTGTGTGTGATGTAAAATTCAGAAGGCTAGCTAACATACAGGATAATAGAATCTTGATCTCAAAATATCTTTAGTAAGCTAGAACGATGGACTAAATTTAATAAGGTAGAATTTAATTGAGACAAATTCAAATTCACTTAGGTTCCAAAAATAAGCTTCACAAATATAGAATAGAGTAGGCATGATTAGGCAATAGTTCCTGTGAAAATATTGTTTCACTGGGTTACAAGCTCAAATGAGTCAAAAGTTTAGCTCAGCAGCCAAGAAAGAGAACATGCCATATCAGTGACAGAGAATGTGCCATAAGAGGATAAGCCTGAAGAGAAGAGGTGGGGATGGAGAGGAGAAATATTCCACCTTCTGAATTTTCAACTTCCCTCCAAGTTTCAGTTCCAATGCTGCCTCTTCCTCAAGGGCCTGGGGGTCTTAACCTTTTTTGGTGTCATGTATCCCTTCTCAGAACAGTGTTTTAAATGTATAAAATGCAATATATTGAGTTACAAAGGGAACCAGTTATATTGGAATACAGCTATTAAAATATGTATAAAAATACAAATAAGTTCATGGTCCCCTGGTTAAGAATCCTTGCTTGACTAGTCTTTCGTGATCTCTTTAGTTAATTATACTCTCCCCAAAGTCTACTCATAATTGCTCTGTATTTACTCTGTATGCAATTTGTATTTACTCATCTGTGTATGTTATTTCCCCTTGTAAAATATGGGCTTCCTGAAGTCAGAGACAATTTCATATTTTTGTTTTTATATCATTAGTATAACTGGTGCTTGATAAATAAGAGTTGAATTGAATTGATATCATTAATTTTCAGATATTTGAAGGGTCTTGAGGATTCTGGGAAGACAGTAGAATAAGGTAGGAAATTACCTTACTCTCCCAAATTCCTCAACAAAATTTAAAGTAATGCCACAAAATGAACTTTAGTGAGGCAGAAATAATTAAAAATCAAGGTAAAATAGTCCTCCAGCCTAGGACAACTTGGGAGTACATCAGTAGAGGCTTGACCTTCTAGGGTGGTGGCCTGGCTTGACTGAAGAACAGATACCTCTAGGCAGATATCACTGAATCATGGTATCAACAAACAAGTCCTGGGGGCAGATATGGAGCAGCAGTCTTAGCTTTAGGAACTTTCACCCCATGGACAGTGTGGGGGGGTGAGAGGACTAATCAGGAGAAGACTGGAGGGCCCTCTACTGGCCCTGGATGCCAGCCCAGGCATGCTAATCAGACATCATCCTGGGTTGTGGTTATGCATGAGGAGGAGTGAGCACCCATTGGTAAGTGCAGTTTCAGAGGGGCTCAAGTCCTGCTGGCTGTGGGCACTTGCAGGAGAATGGAGACCTTGGTTTAGGTTTAGGGCAGAGGAGTATAGTTACAGAAGGAACTGTAGGGAATAGTTTCTGATGACATCATTGTTGGGGGCCCTGGTCATGGCTCAGGGGCAGGTCAGGCTCCCAGACAGAGCACAAAAAACCATGTTAGAGGATGCCAAAAAATGTCCCTGGACATTCTGAGTTTTAGACATTTTAAGACATTATCCCCCACACCTCCAGACTACACCCCGACTCAAAGACAAAGTTAACAGCCAAGAAATGAGTCACTTTAAAAAAAAGAGTAAGCAAAAGAGAAAGACCCCAGTCATAGATAGCAACTATGGTATTAGAGAAGCTGAGTTCAAACTTAGAAGAAGGCAGTGAAGTCAAAAGAGCTACTTCTGCTTCAAAGAAAAATGTAACATGGTCACAAGTGGAAGTACTTCCAATATCAAATAAGAGAAGCGGAGGAAAAATTAGGAAAAAAAATAAGACCAATGCCAGAAAATCAAGAAAATTTTGAAAAGAAAGTCAACCAACTGGAAAAAGAGATCTAAAAACTGATGGAAGAAAATAATTCCTTAAAAATTAAAATTGGGCAAGGGGAAGCTAATGACTTCATAAGATACCAAGAAATAATAAAACAAAATCAAAAGAATCAAATATTTGAAGGACTGTTATATGAAAGCATTAGATTTGTTTTCTTGAACCTAGAGCCCAGAACGAGGAACAATGTATGGAAGTCACAAAGAGACAGCTTTAGACTCAACATGACAGAAAATGTTCCAGCAATTCTGGAATCAGCAATCCAGCTGCCTTGAGAAATCTTGGACTTCTGCATTTGAAGGTCTTTAAACAGAGACACAATAACACTTTCCAGGTGTGTCCTCCTAGAGAGAATTCAGGTATAAGTTGGAATAGATAGTCACTTGAGATCATGATTCAACTCTAAGAGTCTGTGATTCATTGACAAATTCTTTTACAATTGAACACATTTACCATGTGCTAGATCTTAGGATATTAGATCCAGAGCAGAAAGGAATGTCAGAGGTCATTTAATCCAACCCTCTTATTATAATTATTTATAAATGAGGACACTGAGATCCAAATGACCTTCCCAAGGACACACAGGTAGCAACAGGAGTTATTTGAACTCACATTGTCTGAATTCAAAATCAGCACTGTTTCAGTGGTACCATGTTATGTATGTGAGAGTCAAAGATCTGTGAGACCCATTTCCTACTTTCAAGATGTTCAGTCTAGTAAGAATATTCATAGATCTCCAACTTCGTTAATGGCAGGGCATCTTGTCTTATCTAAACTTTGTATTTCCTCCAATGTCTAGCACAGTGAAGCTGAGGAAGTGCTCAGAGGAAGCACTTAATAATTATTTCTTGAATAAAAGAAGAGAAGAGAAAAACACCCTCTTCCATCAAATGATGCTCCTATTATAGCATATAGAGATAAAGTCATGCCCAGGTGGTTTTAGGAAAGATATACCTCCTAATGCTGGGATAAAACACTATCTCCTTTGGGGAGAAAACCAAGTCACTCATTTGTCCTCAGGATTCTCAGATGTGCGGGTCAGCTACACATTGTGTTCACAGTCTTTCTCCCACCATCACCCGTCTGCTTTCTCTAAGCCAGATTAAACGTTTGTTCTTAATTGAAATTTGGCATTAGAGAGCCATTGTTGAGCAGGCAAGATTTTCTGAGTATGTGTGTGTGTCATTACACTTAAAGCAAATGGAGAGCCAAGAATTCTTGAAAGTAATGACCTTTCCCTCTTAGCCTGAGCAAAGGTTAAAAAGAGGGCTTATTTGTCAGCACTGGCCCCCAATGGGATACCCAGATCTTATCTGATTGAATTCTTCATATTTTTTCAGGTGATGCATATTTTGCAGGGAAAACTCAGAATGTCCAGGGCCATTTTTTGGCATCCTCTAACATGGTCTATTTGTGGAGTGGTTTGGTTTTTATTAGATATTATTCTGGTTCCTTGTGTCTTGGAGTGGCTCCAACTGATGGTTTAGCATTTATTTATTTCAAACAATAACAAGTGAAGAAGAGTAATCATAGTAAATGTAGTAGCTCTGGGAGGTGGAATGTTTCTCTGGCCAATTCTGTCCTTTGGTCATGTGGAGAGGGCATGGAGGATGACACCTTTCTGAGCGAATATGGAGAGATAGAGTAGGGACATTTACTCTTAGCTACTTGGATGTTGTGGTACAAGAGAGTTCAGATGAAAAGCAGCAGTTAGCTGCTTTATTATATATATAAACTTTATTATTACTCACGAAGGAAGGAAAACAGATACTAACAGAGCAAAATCCCCTAGACCCCTGCTGAGGGGAGTGCCTCATAGGGTGGCTTGTGGAGGAGATAGTCTGGAAGCAACACTTAGACCACATTTATTTTCCCCCCTCACCAAATCAGTTAACAAACATTTATTATGAGCTTCCTGTGTACCAGGTACTGTGCCAAACACCAGGGATTACAAGCAAGGTAAAACTAGTCCCTGGCTTCAAGGGTTTACCTTTTATATTATATTACTGTGTCCTTGGAAATTTTTGTCCTTGGAAAAATGGAGGGTTAGTTCAGATGACCTCTGAGGTCCCTTTCAGCTTTAGTTCTGTGATCCTCTAAACTGTCTTCTCCCTCAGGGGCAAATGGCCACAGTTATGTCTCATTGATGTCAGTAAGCCCTGCTATGGAAGCCTCTTTCTAATTGACCGCTTCTCCATCTGCTATAAACCTGGAAACCAAATGACCAAACCTTGTTAGCAATGTTTCTAAAATGAGAATAAATAGGCACTGACTGAGAACTTGACGTTGCCTCTTAGGAATATGCTACCCAAGTTTCATTACTTCTGTGATATTATTCATTTGGGTCATTCAGAGGCTTTCTGTATTTTCATTCAGATAATTGAGCTTTTTGGTATGTGAGAATAGTATTTGCACCAGAATGCTTTATATTTTTTCAGGGCAAATGCATTTACTTCTCTTGACGTCCCTTCTTCTATAAATGGTGATGCCATTTTTTGCTACTCATCCAGGTTCTAAACCTTAGAATAAGCTCTGACTTCTTTCTCTCCCTCAGTCCCCACAATCAGTTGCTATATCCTATCAATTCTACCTCTGCTGGATCAACATAAGAGTTCACTGTTCCAATTGGTTCTGTTTGTATTGTCTTATACCTCCCCTTTCCAATCAGTCTTTCTCTCTGTTGCCAAAGTGATTTTCTTTAGACTTAAGTCTGACCATATCTTTCCCATATACAAGAGACACCAATGACTCTACGTTGGCTCTAGAATAAAATATAAACCTCTGTTTTTCCAGCTTTCTAATTATACATTATTCCCTTTCCTGCACTCTAAAGTTCAACCAAATGGCTTCTTTGCTGCTCCTCACACATCTCTTGGGTCTGCACCTTTGATGTGCCTGTCTTCCATGCCTGGAATGTTCTCCCTTTTATCTTCACCTCTTAGAATTCCTTGTGTCCTTAAAGACACAGCTCAATCTCTGCCTCCTGCTTGAAGCCTTCCCTGACCCCTCCTAGCTATTATTGTCTTCCAACTACTTTATATTTATTGTTGTATATTTTGTATGTATCAGGATTATATATATATATATGTAATATATATATACACACATATATATCATACGTATACGTATATACGTATGTATATGTGTATATACACACAAATACTGTAAGAGAGACACAGCATTTCTCCTAATGGAATGTAAATTCCTTGAATGCAAACTACTTAATTTTTAACTTCTATCTTCAGTGTCTAATACAATGTCTGGCACATGTTAGGCATTTAATAAAGGCTTATTGGCTAATTAATTGATAGATTATTTCAGGACTTCATTATCATTCACACATATTTTTGCAAAAGCCTCTTGTTGTCAGTCTCCCTTATCTTCCAAACCTTTCAATTTAATCTTCCTAAGTTATAATCATGCCATATCTCACCCTGCTCAGCTGTTTCCCATTGTCTACCTAAGTAAGTCAACCAAACTCCTTACCCTGGAACCCATGACCCAACATTCATGAATCACAATCTTGTTCCAATAGGACTTTTAAAATTTATTTTGTACTATTCCTGATCGTGTATATTAAGCTGTAGCCAAAGCAGACTATTTGTCATTTCCCCAAAACATCCTGTATTTTCCTATTGCTGTGCATTTATTCATACTATTCTGTATGTGAGTAATTTCTTCCCCTATCATCTTAACCTGTCCAAATCTTGCCTATCCTTCAAAGCCCACTTTAAGAGCCACTTGCTTTACAAAATCATCTCCATTCTCCCATTTGGAAGTTTGCCCTCCCTCATGTAATCTCATAGCATTTTGTAGTATGTGACATCTGCTAGTGTGCTCATCACATTCTACCCTTTATTGTCATTATTTGGGTAAATGTCCTATCTTTTCTTAAAATTAGGTTTTAAAGCTTCTTGGATCAGGAACCAGCTCTTATTATTTGTATCCCTCTCAGCACCCACATCATACTTTGCCCATTGTAGGTGCTTAGAACATATTTGCTCTGTGAATGCTCTAGGAGCTTAGTTAGTGTCTGTTGTTGGATTGAATGGATGTTTTCTGTTAGGTTCATATTAAAAGGAGCTTGTGTTCCTTGATCAGACACCTACTGACAGTAGGGGAATTCAGCTTATAAATGTGTTGTGTGTATGTAAGGGAAGTCAGCCAGGGATTTTTAAAAAATCATTATCCACTAAGGTGAACAAATCATAGATGATTGAAAGTTGATCCTGTTGGGATTATTTGAGACTCAGTGGAACCTGTGGAAACTGAGCTAAGTAGAGAGTATCAGTCTTAGACTTTTCTGCCTTTACTTTAGAGAAAATCATAGGGATAATAAGATTTTGAATTTAGAACTGGAAGAAGTTAGAGAGATCACTGAATCCAACTCAGTGCTGTAAGGTTTGCAGAATGTTTAAAAAAATGTTATCTCATTTGATCCTCATAATAACCCAGGGAGAGAGAAGCTATTATTATCCCCATTTTACAGATGAGGAAACTGGAACACAGAGAGGGTCACACAACTAGTAAGTATCTGAGGTAGAATTTGAACTCATGTATTTTTTACTCAAAGTCCAGTGTCCTATCCGCTCTTGCAAAAATGTAGTCTAGTGAATTCATTCCATTTGGGTGCAAATAAGAATATTAAAAATAATAATGACACAGTGATTTATGGTTTATAGGGCACAGATATCACCGCATGGGTTGATCTGTAATAATAATAGTTAGAATTTACATATCAGTTTAAGGTTTGCAAAGCACTCTAAATAGGTTATCTTGTTTGATGCTGAATCCATGCGGGCAGAATCTGTTAGCCGTTGTAGCTGCTAGAAAGAGCATCGTGATTAAAGCACTCACCCAAGGACATACTGCCAATCTGTGACAAAGGTGTGATTTGAATCCAGGTCATCCTGATTCTAAGGCTGGCTCTCTGCATTAATGAAATGAGAGTCTTTTCAAAAAGAAGAAAAGAAGGAGGAAGAGGACTGACTTCCCCCAGGTGGAAGGGAACTATGTCTTTGGAAGGATAAGGAAATGTACTTATGTGCATACACATTGTATGTTTCTTTCTCCCCTTCCCTCAGTTATCTCCTTGAAGGAAAGCAGATTTCCTTTATGTTCCCTTTATGTCTTTGTATCTGCAGTGCTTACTAGAGTGACTTGATTGTACTTGGTGAGTACAAATACTCACTGAAACTTAGCAAGGATAAAATTATGAGTTAGGTGTTTCCCTTCAATAGGCCTGGGGGCGATGGGTAAATTCATCATTCAGACTCCCCCTGACATCTATTCTTTCCTATCTTTCTCCCTTCTCTCTTTGAACATCTAAAAGTCTACCTGATAACTTCCATTTTGCAGGATTATCCAACTCTCTTACTTCTGTCAGTGATGCTATTTGGCTAAGAATCGTGGAATATGAAATTTTAGGAGAATTAAAATGATAGTACAAAGGACAGCACAAAGGCGTAGTGGGTATATAAGCAGGCTATAACATATTACTAAAAGTCACTGATCAGCACAGAAGATATTAGTGAGGACATATATTATGGAAAAAGAGAGGTGAACTGACCATAGGCAGTCCTAGGAACCCTGAAGCAGAATGAGAAAAAGGTCTCCATTTTATTGGCTTAATCCTCTATGGAGAATCTGTGGGAAAACACAGAGAAGAGTGAAAAGGGATGGCAATTTGCTTCCATGGAAGGGATACCTACACGTTGACAACACAGTCCCACAGAAGGAGCAAGACAAGTGGGAACTGGGAGCAGACAGAATTGGAGAATGGGTTGACAGAAGCTTCAAGACTAGGTGGGCAAGAACTTTTTTTCGCTAATCTCTCTATCTCTATTTCAATATAAAGTACCTTCTCTCTCATTCATTTGGATTATTTGGCTCCATCCCTAGCCTGTGTATAGATTGAAATTATTCTGTCTTTTCTTTGTTACCTGTTTTGCCTTTGTATCTATGAGTGTCTGGCACAAGGTAAGTGTTATATAAATACTTATCCCTTTCCCCCACACTGTACCCCCTTCTTCAGTGTCTTTAGGTCAGCAGAGATTTATGGAATATCTACTGAATGCAAAGCAAATTCTGCTTAGTTGTTGCCCGAGTTTATTCCTTGTGTTTCATGTATCATTATAATGATATAACTGACAGTAATGCAATGCTTTAAGGTTTGGAAAATTGTTTACATGTTACCAGTGGCCTATCCCATCTGCCTCTTGCCTGCCATCTACCCCCCCCCCCCCAAAAAGCTCCCCAAAACTCTGGATTCACATTGACCAGATTCAGTCCTGGATGAATGATTGAAAGGGGTGAGTTTCTTACTTTGGCCAGTTACCCCTACCCTCGAGTAAGATGACTGGAAAATTTGAATAAAGCTTTGTTTCACTAAATGTGGGTAGTCCGGAGTAGGTGTAGGTCTCTAGTTTCTACATTCAATGTACCGTAAGTTATATGTGTGTGTATGTGTGTGTGCCTGTGTGTATATCTATATACAGAGAGAGAGAGAAAATGTACCTACTATGTGCCAGGTACTCTTTTAGGAATTGGGATACAGAGACAAAAGTCAAATTTCCTTCCCTCAGTTAGCTTCCATTATGTAAATGGAGACAATTATTCATAAACATGTATGCAAATAATAAAATAAACAATTTAATTTAAAACAGAGATTCTAGCAGTGTGGGGGGCATCAGAAAGTTTTCATGTAAAAAGCTTCTCCTGAGCTGAATCATGAAGGAAATAGGAAGTGGAAGTGAGGAGAGAGTATATTCCAGGCATGGGGCTCAGCCATTACAAATCCAAGGAGATGGGACAAGGAGCGTTATGTAGAGGAACAGGAAGAAGACCAGTTTGACTTGAGGAGTGGGGAACCTGCGGTCTTGAGGCCACATGTGGCCTTCTGGGTCCTTGGGTGTGGCCTTTTGACTGAATCCAAGTTTTACAGAACAAATACTTTTATAAAGAGGATTTTTTCTGTGAAGTTTGGATTCAAAGGGTCACACTTGAGGACCTAGAGGGCCACATGTGGCCTCCAGGCTGCAGGTTCCCCAGCCCTGGATTGTAGAGGTCAGAAATGGGAGTAATGAATAATAAGGCCAGAAAGGGAGGTTGGATCAGATTGTAAAGGGTTTTAAAAGTCAAACTGACGAGATTACATTTGATCCTGGAGATAATAGGGAGCTATTGGTGTTTATTGAGTACATGACTGACATGATCAGACCTGAGCTTTAGAAAAATCATTTCAGCAACTTAAACTTTAGTCTATTAGTAGCACTCAGATAGTCTATTAGATTCTGCCTTTCAGGTGAAGACATAATAGTGAACTGCTAAAGAAACACTCTCTATTCTCTTGGACCTGCACATTTGAACAACTGAGTGATATCTTGAAGGGGGCAGTAAGGTCCAAGTCTCCTGGCCCCTTGTGGCACTGCTTTTGTCCTTCAGCTGTGCGTTAACCCTCTGCCAAGGATCCTCTTCTCTTTCTCTAAAATCTGTGCTGTTAAGGAAATTTTCTCTCTCAGGTAGAGTGTTCAGGGAGAACTAGCACCTCTTGTTTGAGGGTTTGCTGAGCCCTTTTCAGGGCTGCTTATCCACCTTTAGTGTGCACTTGTCACCCAACTCTCACCTGTGGCTCCAAGAATCTTAGCTGATAGGCTAAACTAGGTTGAGGGTAACTGACAGACCTCAAACCTGTCAGTGAGTTAAGGGGATGTCTACCCTAAGCATGTGAAGACTTCTTCCAGTAGAATGAGCAGATGAGAACAATTTGTTCCAATGACCATGAAGACAACTGAAGCAGGTGCTGTGGAGTGCTTAGAGCTTGGTCAGACATCGAAGACTCCAAGGTCATCCACAGCATCCCAGGCCTTTACCAGTCACCTTGTTGTTCTGCCATTGGACTGATGACTCTGGAAAAAAGAATGTTCTGTAAAACTTGGACTCAGTCAAAAAGCTGCACAGAATGATCTGTGGGACTGCCTCATTCAAAGCCAATTCACTCTCAAGTCAAGACCTCAGCCTGTGATGTAATTGCTTCTCTTCCAACAAGGATGAACAGTTTAATACTTGACTCTCAAAATGAAGAACTCTCAAACTCCTTAATTCTTGAACTCACAATATCACCTGTAAGTCCTGAAACTTCCATTCTTCAGATCCCTAGTCTCTGCTCTGTGCTCAGAAAAGGAAACAGAAAAGTAGAAGAAGGTAGCCAGGAGCTGATGATTCAGGGAGGTCCAGGCTGCTCACTATGTACTTGTCCTACAAGATGCCATTTTCTGCTGCCATACTGAGGGAGGGAGAAATCTGTTACCTCTCCCTGCTTTGCTGCACTCTGGTCCAAGGAGAAAAAAAACACAGGAGAGGAAAAGGTAGCCCATTTTACAATTCCCTCTTTACAGATCACAGAAGCTCCTCTAACAAGAGTCTATCCTCCTGAGCCTCTTTCACAACGAATCATTAGGAGGCAAGCCTAATTAGTCAGGTGTTGGTGTGCTGTTCCATTTCCAAGGAGGTGCTCTGCAGAAATACTTGCTGCAAGGTCTACCTCTTGTAATTTTACTAATTTGATTTGGGGAGAGGGGAGCAAAAGTTGAGAAAATTGATCAGAGGCTTATCTGTTCCACACCTGTTATCTCAATAGATTCTCATGACAATCCTGTAAGCTAAGTGCTATAGGTATTATTATTTTGTTGATGAGGAAACTGAGGCTTAGACAATTTAAGTGATTTTCCTAGGGTCACAAAGCTAGTAAGTGTGTGAGGTAGCATTCGAGTGTTCTATTTATATGCTGCCTGTATCATCTAGTGTAGCCTTACATAAGAAAATTCTAGAAGGCAGGAATGACTCCCATCTGACTAACAGTATCCAGCCAAGCCCAGACTACGCTTACTACCTGTAGGCTCCTATTTTTTGTTGTTTAGTTGTTTTTTGGTCAATCTGATTCTTAACGGACCCTTTTGTTGTTGTTGTTGTTGTTGTTGTTGTTTTGGCAAAGATACTAGAGTTGTTTGCCATTTATTTCCTTCTCCAGCTTATTTTACACATGAAGAAACTGAGGAAAACAGGCTGAACTGACTCACCCAGGATCACACAGCTAGTAAGTATCTGAGGCTGGATTTGAACTAGCAAAGAGAAATCTTCCTGATTCCAAGTCTGGCATTCTAGGTTTTTTGATCAACTAATTGAGAAAAGCTATTGTTGTCAGCAGATAGGATACTGAGTAGTTCTGATTTCTGAGAATTCTCTGTCTATCATCTATCTATCTATCTATATCTATCTATCTATCTATCTATCTATCTATCTATCTATCTATCTATCTATCTATCCATCTAATATTACTTATTTAATGTAAGGTGGTGCAGTGGACAGAGTTCTGGGCCTGGAGTTAGGAAGATGGTTCTTCCTGAGTTCAGATCGGGTCTTAGACACTTACTAGATGTGTGACCCTATTTGCCTCAGTTCCTCATCTATAAAATGAGCTGGAGAATGAAATAGAAAACCACTTTGGTATTTGCCAAGAAGACCTCAAATGAGGTCACAAAGAGTTGGATATGACTGAAATGACTGAACAACTACAACAAAACTTTAATGTAGTTATGGTAAGGGCAGTAGAGAAACCAGCTTCTTCTTAGCCGATGATTCTGGTTTAGCAGTAGAAAACAAATTTTGGTATCTGCTTTTTTTCCTTTTATTTCTATCCCCTTTCCCTTCTTCTACAGTAATTCTCTCTCTCTCTCTCTCTCTCTCTCTCTCTCTCTCTCTCTCTCTGTCTCTCTCTCTGTCTGTGTCTCTGTCTCTGTCTCTCTCTCTCTGTCTCTCTCTCTCTGTCTCTGTCTCTCTCTCTCTCTCTGTCTCTGTCTCTCTCTCTCTCTCTCTGTCTCTCTGTCTGTGTCTCTGTCTCTCTCTCTCTCTCTCTCTGTCTCTCTCTCTCTGTCTCTCTCTGTATCCCAGTGCCCTCTTCTCTCTCTTTCTTATCTGGGAGCTGCTGGGCCTGGCCTTATGCTTCAACATACTGAGCTCTCCCAATAATCTGGTATGATTCCCAAAGTATGATTTAGCTGTGCTGTGTGTACTGAAAGTGCAGTGGGGGAAAATGGAGGGAGAGGGGAAAAAAATGTTTGATCTGCTAAAATGTACCTTAAGAGCAAGCTCATCCACATTGCTGAAGGTATCAGCTGGGTCCTGCCTACAGTTATGTCAAACAAAGTATGCTGGGAAGTGCCAACTCTCCTTTTGTGCTGTGACATCAAGAGCTGCCAAAAGATATTAAAAAAGCTTGCGTGAACTAGGTGATGGCAGCTGTAACTATCTAAGTTATTGCCTGGCAGCTGTACCACTGCTTCAGTGCTGCTGGCTGCCTTTATATTTGCTTCTCCATTTGTTTGCCCCTTTTCTAGCAACCGATACTGCCGAGGCAGGCAATCAGTGTGTTGCAGCCCACAGCCCCCTCACTCCTGCAGAATGGGAGGCTTACAATAAATGGCCATGGAGAGAGACTCACGAAGCAGCTGATAGAAGTTGTATTTCTCTTGGCCGGGGCCCAAGGCCAGTTTTGCATTGGTCAGCTCGACCCCAAGGAACCCCAAATGAGTGCATGGCAAAGAGGCAAGCACGCAGGCACACACACGCGAGTGCTCACGAGCATCCACACACACAAAATACAGCTTTTTGGATTTTTTTTTTTTTGCTTCTATGTTGGCTTGGAGTGAGCCAGAACTGTATCGCCAGCTCCAAGCCCCTGCCAATCCTGCATCTGCTCCCTAAAACCTCCAGCAAATAAGAATTACTGTGAGGTTGTTTAACCAACACTTACAATATACACACTTCTCAAATTCCACTCTCTCCCCACTCGCCCCCCACCACTGCCCAGGCACAGTGATCTAGATGCTGGTGGCAAAGGTTTTTGAGATAAGGGGAGAATGATCCCCCCAGCGGGCACCTGTCTCAGAGGCTCTGGAGGTGTCAGGCAAGCAGTAAGTTAGCATCATCCTCTGGCATTTTGATCTGTGGCATAAAATATATTTCATTGTCATGGGCTTCTGGGAAAGTGTTTGTACCGAGCAGGTTTTTGTATTCTTTCGCTGAGTTTGGTCTTTTCAGATGATTGTTAAATAATTCAGATGCCTCATGAATGTAATATTTTTGGGATGTGGGGGTTCCATTTTCCCCAATTCTTTACTGCATCTTTTTTTTGTGTGTGAGAGGTTGGTGGTGTTATTTAGCACTACAATGGTCAAACTTTGCCCTGGATGGTATATTTAGCTATATCTTCCTGTCTTTTTCACTCTCCTCCCCAGCTTAGACTGAGAGGAGGGGAAGGGTGTTTGACCTTCAGTAAGCCAATTCAAGGACAGAGTTAAGGCTGGATTTCCCTTCAGCAATTCAGTTATCCAAGGGGATCTGAGGTCATGCACACCTAATTCTCTACTGTGCCAGTCAGTACAGTTATTTGCATAACAGAAACACCATGCCTTCAAGATCCTCTGATCACTAGGTTTGGCAAGAGAGGTCATTTTACAGGAACGGAAATGGTAGTGTCCGGTTTCAGTTGATATCACCAAATGAGATCCAAGAAGAATAAGAACCCATGGGGTGAATCTCTGTTGTATACCTGCTCTGTCTACAAGCACAACTAACTGGTTCAGCTGTTTTGGCTGAAATAGTAAATCATGTTCAAACAACTGACTTGATCAGTTTAGTAAAAAACAAAATAAAAACCCCAAAACCAAAAACAGTTTTGAAGTTTATCTATACAATATCAAGAAATTTTGTCAGTTTTGTGGAAGAAATTAGTCAAATTGGTTGTTGAGATATTTTGTAGACAGTCTCAGTAGTAAGTTTCTTTTTTAAAAATAACTTTTTATTGATATTTTCTGTTTCTTACATCGCCATATTTATCCCACATATCCCTCTCAGAGAGCTATCCCATATAACAGATAGTTTTGATAAAATGAAAAATACTCAGCACAACAGATCTATATATTGAAAAATTCCAAAAACATGTGCAATGTGTAACACTTGTGTACCTCCCACCTCAGTTAAAGGGTAGGTTGAGGGTATCTTCTCTTATCTCTTCATTGAAGTCATGCTTGATCTTTAAATTTTGTTTCATTTTCTTTTGATTTTTTGGTATGTCACTGTTCTTTCCCTTTGCATGGTTGTAGTTGTGATCATCCCACACATTTTTTTACGTTGTAATATTCTATTACATTCAGGTACCACAGTTTGTTTAGCCATTCCCCCATGGATGAACATCTCCTTTATCTTCAATTGTTAGCTAATACATGAAGTCCTGCTATAAAGATTTTGTATCTGAGGACTTTCTTATCACTAGCTTCCTTAGAGTAAAAGCCCATCATCAATAACTTTCAGAAAGACTTGAGGAAAAGAAAGACTGTAGATTTAGAGCTAGAAGGGACTTCAGAAAAGCCTTCTAATCCAATCTTCTTACTCAATTCAAGTCAATAAGCATTTATTGATCTCCTACTTAATGTGCAAGGCTTGCAAAGGAAAGACAAGGGAATGTGCATTTATTAAGCACCTATGATGTTCCAGGCCCTTGACAAACATTATCTCATTTGACCCACACAACAGCCCTGTGAGGTAGATGCTGTTATTGTCCCCAGGAAACTGAGACAAACAGAAGTGACTTGCCCAGGAAATGTGTAAGAACAGACGCAACACTCAGATCTTTCTGACTTTAGGCACAGAGCTTTCTCTATCCACTGGGCCATCTAGCTGCCTCAAGGAAATGATAGTCTCCTGGGGAAACACATCTATACAAATAAGTCATTATATATGTGTGTATCTGTATCTGTATCATCTATCTAATCTATGTTTATATCTATCTCATAGATAAACGTATTACAGACACACACGTATACAGACTTTCAAGACAAAAGGAAGACATTTCAATTTCTTGGGAAAATGTCATTGTAACTGTCAGTTATACCACGATTGGCTATCTTTTACAGATGAGGCAACTGAGGACCCAAGAAATTAAACGAGCAGTCTGTCGTTGGGCAAGCACTCAGTGATAGAGTTGGAATGGGAGCCCCAGTCTTCCTGATTCTAAATGCATTTCTTTCCTCACTGTGTCCCATTGCTTCCTGCAGCTTTTAAGCCAGTTCTATCCTCACATACTTGGAACTCTTGATGGACTTGTTTTACCTTGAATTCATTTACCAGACTGGACTTGATCCTTTGTGTTGTTATAAATATTCTTTTTTTTTGTCTTTGTTGCTCCTCCTGCTAACTGTGATCACCTTGACTAGGCTTTTTAGTTTATTTTGAATAGCTTAGTATTGTGCTCTAGTTAAGACTAGCAAACTAGCCTGGTGCTAGAGGGAGAAGTAAACTTACATGACCTACATTCTCCTACTGTGCTTCACAGTAATCAAGTTGATAAATATTTCATAAGAACTTACATGTGCCAGGCATTGTGCTAAGTGCTCAGACTACAAATACAGCAGAAAGACAGTTCTTCCTCTCAAGAAGCTTATGTTTGTATGTGTGGGAGGAGTGGGGGGTGTTGTTCAGTCATTTCAATTGTGCCTGGCTCTTCCTAACCCAATCTAGGGTTTACTTGGCAAAGATACTGGAGTGGTTTGCCATTTCCTTCTCTAGCCCATTTTACCACTAAAGAAACTGAGGCAAACAGGATTATGCGACTTCCCCAGGGTTGCCCAGCTAGTAAGTGTCTGAAACCAGATTTGAATTCAGGTCTTCCTGAATCCAGGCCCAGCACTCTATCCATTGAGCCACCTAGCTGCCCCTCCAGTGGGGGACGATAGCACATCAAATGGATAGGGAAAGACACTTAGTGAAGAAAGTCTGGAGAGTCAGGGGTGGAGTCCTTGAAAAGGAATGAAGATATGGCTGGCCTGGGGGCTTTCTTTGGAATAGAGGTTCTGGGAGGCACTGACCAATTAGAGGAAGAGGCCCTAGGTCCACTGGAATGGGGAACTTGTGGCCTCGATGCTTCATGTGGACTTCTAGGTCCTTGGGTGCAGTTCTCTGACTGAGTCCAAGTTTTACAGAACAAATCTCCTTGGTAAAAATCAAGGAGATTTGTTCTGTGAAGTTTGGATTCAGTCAAAGGGCTGCACTTGAGGACCTGCCTCGAGGCTTCAGGTTTCCCATCCCTGCCCCAGGGAGAACAGAGTATTTCTGTAGTGAGGAGGCTAAGGGCAGATGAAACTTCTGGGCTGGAGAAACCACAAGGCAGCCTGAACTTCCAGGTGAGAAAGCTGCTCTGTCATGGCAGAGAATGTCCAGAGAGACGGGAGCAGAGCCTTAAGAGGAAGTGATCTGCTCACTGCTTTTACTCTAGCCCAAGAAGGGGATTTCCTTGCTTTAGTGCATTTAAATGCAGGCCTGGAGTTAAGTTCTGTTTTAAGCATTGCTGTTGACTATTTTAAGCATTTGTCAGTATGTGAGCTCTTTGTCCCCTTCTCCACCCGCATGCCCTATATTGTCTCACATATATGTACAAAAATATGCATTGCAGACATAAATTTATCTCATCATCAAAAAGCCTTAATCAAGTGCCTAATTGCACTTGCTTTTAAATTAGGTGTGGGTAAAAAAAAAAAGGAATTACATAGATCTCTTGTTAGCATGTTGGGAATTCACAGTCTAAGGAAGATACGGACACACTTAAAAGACTTACAGGGAACAGAATAGAAGCATTAAACCAACTCCAGGGGTGGGAACCTGCAGCCTTGAGGCCCTATGTGGCCCTCTCGGTCCTCAAGTGCAGCCCTGAACTAAGGGAATGATAGCAAAGGGAGCTAGAAATCAGGAAGATGTAAGTTCAGATGTTACCTTTGGCACTTACCAGCTGTTTGAGCTTGGGCCAGTCATGAAATTTCATTGTGCCTCGGTTTCCTAATCTGTAAAATGGAGATACATACATAGTACTCATCTCCTAGTGTTGTGAATCCCCAGTGAAATAGTGTGTGCACAACACTTTGCAAACAAGAAGGCAATGTAAAGGTCAGTTATTATTATGATCTATAGGTTAGGGTTAGTATCATTTAGAAATGAAAGGGAGGCCAATAGTGCATATTTAATTGGGGAAAGGGCCTGTAAAGATTCTGTGTTCAGAGATGAAAGAGAAAGAAGTATTTCGGTATTTCTCTGATCTATTTGGAAAGATTTTGAGAGGAGGTGGGATTTTCAGGGGCTGTTTGAATGGTGGTAGAATTACTCTGATAGATGGTAGTGGTGGGGAATACCCTGAAAGCTTGTGATCTAGGTAGGAGTACAACAGCTGAGCAGATGAGGCATTATGCAGTGTTCCTGAGAGGAGTGGGGAAAGATGAATGGAGAGATAGAAGCTGATAAGGAATGAGAAACAGTCTGGCACCTGATGGGGAACGTCTCGGAGTACGAAATACTTAACCTTGAGCCGTCATCTTCTAAACTATTGTAAAATCTTCAAGGAAGGGTTTCCCTTCTCCATTTCTTTTTGTCAGCTTAATGAAGAACAAATTTATTTTATCTTGTTCCTTTACCACCTGTTGAATACAAATTAGTTCTAGTTTTCCTTTCTGGAAGTATTAAGTATGGCAACAAAACCCCAAAGATTTGGTTTACTGCAACTAAGAAACATTTTCCCCCTTGAATGTTACCACTTTAGACAGTAAACTCTGTTACTAGTATGTGTACCCTATGTGCCATTCATTGTTGAAATCACATGGATTAGGGTTCAGATACTGGTGGTGCTTTGGCTGATAATTTTAATCACATGACTAATTTGCTCCTATACAGTTGGAAACTTTGAGCTACAACAGCCACTCAGGTTTCCACATTCATTTACCCACTCTTACCCAGGCAAAAGACAACTTGAAATAATAAAATATTTAATCAAGACTGATATGAATAGTAAAATAACAAGAAAACAATCTTACCCATGTTCCTGAGTGAATATCTCCTCTTTCCCCCCAAAGCACTGGGGAGAACAATCTCTTCCAATATATTTGCTCTGGGATGAAGCAAGTTTGGATGATTAATATTATTACTATTAATATTCTTGTTGGGTGTGGAGAACCTGCAGCCTCAAAGCCACATGTGGCCCTCTAGATTCTCAAGGGCAGCCCTTTGACTGAATCCAAACTTCACAGAACAAATGAATCCCCTGAATAAAAGGACTTGGACTCAGTTAAAAAGCTAAACCTGAGGACCTAGAGGGTCACACATGGCTTGGAGACCGCAGATTCCTCACCCTGTGATCTTGATGCTGCGCTCTAGAACTGTTCCCACCAAGGTCTGTCACCCATTCTCATTCTGTTTCTATATGTCTGTTTGCCTGGGCTGCAACCTTCCTTGGCTCGGGTAAGCTGGGGTCTTCTCTTCGCTCTCTTGGTTCTTTTTTCTCCTTGTGGTCACAATCTTTTTGTAGTGGCCCCCATCTTCTCTTGCCCTCATGACTTGTTCACCCCATTCATCCTGCACATAGTGCTATGGAAATGAATGATCCAGGAACTTCAGTTAGTATCATCCTTCATTTCCAGAGACTCATGGGAAATCTAGCCTTCTTCCTATTTGCCTGTTAACATGTTTGAAAGAAGCATCAAACAAGCTTTACCAAGGTAATCTGCATTCCTCCAACACTTTTGGTCTTACAACCAAAAGAAGCATTCATGCTTCTGGGAATGGGAAGCTAGTCTGACTTGGAAGCCAGTCTGGGGCTAATAATTTCACTTTGGATAATACACAAAGTAGGTGTGTACCTAGGTAATAGAGAATTTCTGTTTTGATAGCATCAGTTTGGTAATAACTCAATATTGAGTTATTTTCCAAGTAGTGGAGATGGATTGTATTGATTCATCCACATGTTCTCATCTAGTTTCTTTTGTGACCAATGACACACATTTGGGAAATAGCTAGCAATGGTCAGGTCATTTGAAGCAAATCAGTCCTCACCATGACCTTGACTTCCTTAAAACTATGGCTTAACCAACCAAAATAATTGACCCCCAAATGAATGTTTGGGTTATAGATAGGGCTAGAAAAAGAGTTAGGGGTCTATTTCTGGTCCCTCCATGGACCCACTGTCTGATCTAGTGACTCACTTTATTTTTCATTTTTCCTTGTGAGAAAAATCCTTGTCATAGTATCCTTGTCATCACTTAGGTGAAGATGGGAGAGTAAATGAACAAAGTTCTCAGAGCCTTACTGGTAAAAAAAAAAAAAAAAAGGTGGCATCAGAAGCATGTGAAGAGAAAATGGCTGTAGTGGTTCTCTAACGTCTACTAATCCAGAAGCGGTTGGATGGTGGAATAGAGGGAGTTCTGGGCCTGGAGTCAGGAAGACCTAAGCTCCAATCTAGCCTCAGGTACTTACTAGCTCTGTGACCCTGGACAGGTCACTTAACACCTGTCTGCCTCAGTTTCCTCAATGAATGAGGATTGTAATAGTACCTACATCACAAGGCTGTTGTGAGGATCAAATGAGAATATCTATAAAGTATTTAGCACAATGTCTGGCATTTGGTAGGTGCTTAATAAATGCTTAATCACTTCCCTTCCATCCTACAAGAGACCCATTCACAACTTCTGGTTTCCCACTGCTAATGAGAAGAAGGGTGACAGGTCAGAAGAAAGTTCCAGCTTTATTTTCACCCCAACAATGTCAGGGGAGTTCTGGAAAACAGTGTGAGCAACTGGGAATGGTGGCCCCCACATGGGCAAGGAGTACTTGTGGCATTTATGATACGCCCATCTTAGCATTGAACAAATCCCGCAGGTTGAAAAACATTTTTCATCTTATTGAAATCATTCAGCTCTTGATTAGTTGCAGGTGGATTATCCACTTTGTTGATTATCTATGGCCAATTTGCTGTATCCCAGGGTGAGCTCCCCTGGCAGCTTCCATCCAGTCCTGACTGTTTCCCTTGATGGCCATAAAGTAGGATTGCAAATTTTAGAAACCATTCTCTTTCTCGACTGGAGAATAAAGTTGACTTAAGTTGAATGCCATATTAAATTCACTAGGTGAGGTCATATTTGGGGAAGTCTGAGGTGAGGCCATTTGGGGAAGTAAATCCTTTTGTAAGGCAAGTAATCACTGGCTAATTCAGTGTTGGATTTTTGATCCAAGTGGGGCTCATGTGTATTTATGGGGCTCACAATCTAGGAAAAACAAATCAGCTGCCTTCTCCATCTTATAATACATCTTCAAATCAATGACAAAATGTTTTTTGGGGGGATTGTCTTCAGGTTGGATCCAGGACCCTAAGATTCTCCTCCATCAGTGGAATAATTGAAAATTGGCTTGGTCACTTTTCAACAAAATCTGAGTAAACCTCCTTATCTGAGACTACTTTGTCCAAAAACAGGCTGTCTGGCTGTTCCTGTTGTTATTTTGGTCAATCTTGTTCTACCTGGGAGATTGTGTACTTGGGAATCTCAAAGTGTTTCTTGGCTAGCTAAATTTGTCCTATTCCAAAAAGTGTGTGTGTGTGTGTGTGTGTGTGTGTGTGTATTGTGTTGTGTATGTGTGTGAACACTGACAGATATTTCTCTCTCCTGGGCTGAACACTCCAGTAAAGGAAAAGGGGAACAGATGTAACCACTGCTGCCCCTGGTGGGGAAAGGAGATGGAAGAGAAGGGCATTGGAATAGGGAGATGGCAAATTAAGCCTATTGTCCTAGCAGCTGCAACCATCGAGATGCAAGCTCTGTGACTGTGTTGGGCACAGGGAGTGATGGAAGGGAATGAGGAATGGGAAGGCCTTCTATGCCAATGGAGATGGGCTGATGGGGGTGGGGGGGAACAAAAGGGAAGCCACATTCCTCCCCCACTTCAGATTCCAAATTGCTCACCGTTGTCTTCTTGGAGATGAAACATGGGAGTTTAGGTGAAGCCTGGGAGATGTGGAGAAATGAAAGCCCTTGGCTGCGCACCAGCCTTGTGTTTTCTTCTACCATGTCATCCCCTACTCCCACCCCAAATTCACTCCCAGGCCATGATCCTAGTCCTTGCCTAGGCAAGACTAAGAATCTTGTTAAACGAGCTTCACAACATGCAGAGGAGAAAAAAAGGAACTTTGTCGATCTGGGAAATTCTCTTATGGTCATTCAGACGGTCTTTGTGACTTGGGAGAGAGCCGGTAAAATGATAATCATCCAGACCAGTGACTAGGATTCTTTAAAAAAAATAAAGAAAAGAAAAAGAAGATAAGATCCCCAGACAATGGTAATTCACTTCAGCTGTATCTTCTTTCAGATAAAGATGACAGAGACAGTGCAAATCAGAGTTTGAAGGAAAGGGCTTTGGATTCCCGCAACCGGTTTCGTTTTCTTTTCTTTCTTTTCTTGGGGAGTGGGGGGAGGTGAGTAGAGGCAGGGAGGGCAGTGGTGGTGGTACTGGTGATGTTGGGAGGGAGAGAGGGTGGTGGCAGTGGGGGGGGGGAGTGGAGGGAGAAACTTGTTGAAGAGAGCTGTGCAAACAATGGCTCATGGGTGCCAAACCTGGCATCCAGTGATTCTTAATGTCTGAATGAAAGTGGCTGGGGCTCGCTTTTTTTTTTCACAGTCAGTATTGCCAAGAAAACAAGGAGTAGCTGTTTTAAGCATTTACAAATGGTAATGTACCAACAGCTGGTCTCAATCCAACTGAGCTATTGTAGGGGTATTAAAAAGACAGGCCAGAGTTGGAGATCTACTGCCAACCTCCCTTGCAGAGTTAGGGAACATTTTACTTGAAAAAAAAAGGTCTTATATTCCTGCAGAGATCGACAGTACCATTCTCCTGTGGAGTCAGTGGCTTGCTTGGCAGACGGGCAAAGCGCTCAGGCAAGCCAAATGTTTCAGTGACATGAAAGTGTAGAATCATTGGATTTATCAGCACATCCATCCTACCCCCTATACCCCCTATATTCAACATGGAAACACATGGACAGACATGCATGCACACACATGTGTAGGCATGAACATCCCACATTTGCACATGGTGGCATGCATAATGTGTGACCTATAGGTGCCATATAATAGTTGGGGGAGCTACATGCTCTACCTCTGGGCCTCTTTCTTTTCTTCTGAGATATAGAGAGCACATTTCTCCTCCCCTTGTTCTGTTCCTCTGTACCATCCTGTAAATCAAGCCATTTTCTTTGCTTTTCAGAGGTCATGGGCAGGCCAACGAAAGGAAAGAGAAAATCCCTTGAGAATGTCTCCCTCGCTGCCAACTCAGACCCCAGAGAGGCAGCTGAGGGGCCCTCACTGAGGTTTTCTCCCTCCTTTTGGAAGCAGTTCTATCTCCTGCTCCCAGTACGAACCTCAGTCCTGGGTATTCTTTAGCGGTTTTTTCATCCTAGGAAACTCTAATCATCTGAGCCTGCTTCTTTGCTAAATGTAATTACCAGTAGCCCTATGTTTATGGACAAGGCATGGCAGAAAGTAATAGAAAATGACTTATTTTTTCTGTTCCGAAGGCCTATTTTATTAGTGGTGCGGCT
Organism: Notamacropus eugenii; assembly: GCF_028372415.1. Lineage (NCBI taxonomy): Eukaryota > Metazoa > Chordata > Mammalia > Diprotodontia > Macropodidae > Notamacropus > Notamacropus eugenii. Next base: position 424,782,574 of record NC_092873.1, on the reverse strand, counting down.
GGGATGTCGGCTGTCTTTTCTGAATGGTAGTTCACTGTTTTGCTTTCCCTGGCTAGATAAATGATCCTATTTGTTGATGTTTGGTGCTTGAGACGACATTTATGTGAAATAAAAAGGGCCAAATTAATAATAAAAAAAATGATTAGTTGAGCACAAATGAAAAATGTACATCTCTGTCCTCCCCCGTTCCTACCCCCCCCTTTGGTTAAGTTGTTTATATTTACATGCTATTCACAAATGATGGCAACGTGCCCAATGGTTGGGTGGAGAGGGTTTTTTTCTTTTACAATCATATGGCTTGATTCTGTTTTCCAGATCTTGTCCGAGAGCTGCGATTTGAAATAAAAATGTTTGTATCCGTTTCCTCATTAATCGTCCCATTGTAATACAACCTGCTGCAGAGAAATAGCGAAACAGATGCAACAATGAAAATTAAAAGGGATGGACACTTATCTTGGGCCATAAAAGCTGCTAACCATGTAGGAACTAGAGTGGCTTTTGGAGCAAAAATATGGCCAGTGATAGAAGCAATCATAGGACTAAGAGTTTCCTATTTGGAGAACTCTGGTGGAACATTTCTCTGCTCGTAGCGGCTAGAGGACTAACTGTTCCTGCGTTAAGTGCACATGGGAGACTGCACTTCTCCTGCTCTTGCCTCGAGGTCCCATCCTTGATATTTGGTGCATCTAATCATCAGGTCTCTAATTGGGCTGGAATTTTGCTGGACGTGAATGAACACTTTACAAAGAATGCTACAGGCCGAAAGCTTCAAGAGTTCCTGGTCTGGGATAAGGGTAGAAATACTCTCCTCCTGGGAGCCGTAGGCTTCCCACAAAGCTGTAGTGACTCTGCCGTTCATCTCTTTGAGGCAGATTGTCTATATTCAAGAAGGGTGATGATATTTCCAAGGGGAGTGTTTGTGTATGTGTGTGATGGGGTGCATGTGGGAACATGACAGTGTGTGATCAGTGAGAAGTGAAAATTTCAATCCAACAATCATCTATCTTTCTTTCTTTCTTTCTTTCTTTCTTTCTTTCTTTCTTTCTTTCTTTCTTTCTTTCTTTCTTTCTTTCTTTCTTTCTTTCTTTCTTTTTCTCCCTTCCTTCCTTTCTTTCTCCCTTCCTTCCATTCCTTTTCTTTCCTTTTTTCTGTCTTTCTCTGGCTTGCTCTTCCTTCCTTTCTATCTTTCTTTCCCTCTCCCCCTCCTTCTTTCTCTCTTTTAGGTTTAAACCACCTCCTTCTATTGACTTCTTTTCAATAAATTTTAGAATCAGATAAACCAGTTTTGATGTCACCTTACTACAAGTTCTGTGTGCTTGAGAGTACGCTGGGAGGAAGTGAGAGATAGAAGACAGAAATGTATAGAGAAGGGAAAGAGAGAGAAGAGAAAGAAGGAATAGTGTAAGAGAGAAAAGAGAGAGGAAGGGGAGAGAGGAGAGAATGAAGAGGGAGGAGAGAGAATAAAGAGAGTGAGAGATGGAGTAGAGAGGGGTGAGGGACAGGAGAGGGAAGACAAAAGAGGAAAGAGGAGGGAGACCAAAGGAGGGAAGGAGAGAGAGAGAGAGAGAGAGAGATCAAGAAACACAGAAAGAATATTTCTCAATTATACAAAGCATTCTATACCTTGAGCAGTGACAAAACATAGCTTCTTTTCTTGGTGAGCTTATGCTGAGGAGATAGACATAAATAAATAGCATCATAGGAACATAGATCTAAAGCTGGAAAGGACCTGAGAGGTTGTTTAGTTCATCCCCTCATTTTACAGTAGAAAAATTGAGCTACAGAGGTTAAATGACTTGCCTAGGGTCACACAGCTAGTAAGTGTCTGAAACTGGTTATCAATATGAATTTTCCTGATTCCAGGTACAATAATCTATCCATCACCCCACACTGCCTGTCAAATACATATAAAGACAAACAATAGATGCCAAGAGCATCATGATATCAAGAGTATCATGATAACATTGCTGAAAAGTGGGGTGTGTGTGTGCATTTGTGTGTAGATTGTGTCTCAATTGATTTCCCTCACACAGTTCTGGGTTATGTAGCCACATAATAGACATTCAATATATTGCTGCTTGATAGCCTGGATTCTTGGGAACAAACTAAGGAGGTCTGAGGCTGGATGTGGAGAGCCCTTGTCCAAGATGGCTCTGGCTGGCATGCAGCGCTTGGGTGATTAACTGTCCATTTGTCCAAAGGGTTGGAGTTTATTCCTTGGTCAGAATCCAGGCACGATTCAGACTTCTCTTAGAAGTAACACCCTTATTGTCTTTGGTTGCTTAGTTTCCCTTCCTTTTCTTTTCTAAGGAGCAGGATATGCAGACTTTCCATCTGTCGGGCTACTTATTATTGTCTATCACCTGTTGAAGCATGTCTCTTCCTTCTAATAATAACAATAATCTCCTAGATGGATTCGCTTATTTGTGCACATGTTGTTTCTCCTCAGAGGGAAAAAAACAAAACAATTTAAGCTCCTTATGGGCAGGGACTTTTTGTTTGTTATTGTATCCCTAACTAACCCCTAGCACCATGCCTGGCACTCCTGGCCTCCCTGGCTTCCGTTAAGTCCTAGCTATACTCTCATGCTCTACTGGAAACCTTTCCTGGTTTCCCCTTAATTCTAATGCCTTCCCTCTGTTGATTATTTACTATTTTCCTGTATGTAGGTAGCTTGTTTGTACGTAGTTGTGTGCATGTTGTCTCCCTCCTTAGACTGTGAACTCCTCGATGGCAAGAATTGTCTTTTGCTTTTCTTTGTATCTCCAGTGCTTAGTATGGCACCTATTAGGTACTTCATACATTTCTATTGGCTGATTGGCACCAGGCTTATAGGCTCAGAGTAGGCATTTCATAAAATCATTAAACTGAATTGAAAATAGGCAGGTGACAAACTGTTTTTGCCAAAATCTAGAATTTCAGAACCATAAAGAACCTAAGAAATAATCTAGTCCAGTACTCTCACTTTATGCATACTTTTTCTCTGGCAGCTGGGTGGCTCAGTAGATAGAGTGCTGGATCTGGAATTAGAACGAGCCCGTGTTCAAATCCAGCATCAGACATTTACTAGGTGTATGATGCTGGGCATGTCACTTTAACCTCTTCTTGCCTCAGTTTCCTTATCTATAAAATGGGGATAATAATAGCACCGACATTCCATAGTTGTTATGAGGATTAAAAGACATAATGTTTATAAAGTGCTTTGCAAAGCTTAAAGTGCTATATATCATTTTATTATTTTAACTTCTTTTTGAATTTCTGACCCTGATGTAGTTAGCCATGGAATGACAGAAACATAGAGTCTTATTGAATGTCCAGTGGCAGGTTACTGGTACCGGTAGTGGATTGCAAGAGTAGGCCGTCAACTAGTGATATTGCTGGCAACTCAATGCCTGTAGGAAGGCTGCATGTAGATGAGTGACAACATGATACCCATGCAGCTGCCATTGCCTGTAAGCAGGAGAAATGCTTAAGCCCAGTTTCAAATAGTTGTGGATGTTGGAAAACAATTGCAATTGAAACTGGCAAATAGCAAATCAGAGACTGGCGGAGAAGGGGGGAGGTAGTCTTTCTTCAAGAAAAGGCTAAGAATAGGTATTAACAACTGGGTAATTACCATACGATATCAACCATAGCCTGCTACACGTGGAACTAAACACATTGGACATTGGCCAATTAATATAGTTGACGTGACCACCTACCATCATTTGGCAGTAACATCTCTATGTAACAGAGACAGATCAAACACTGAAAATTATGCCAACACAGCTGTGTAGTGCTGTGGAAAGACTACTGGGTTTGGAGTCAGTAGACCTGACTTTGGATCCTTGGACCCCAAATCTGTCCCTTAACAGCAACTTTACCTCTTCAGTACATCATTGAAACTCTCTGAGGCTCAATTTATTCATTTGTTTTTTTAAAAAAGGAGATAATAATAATACTTTCCCTACCTGTCATAACTTTGTGTGGGGGTGGTTGTTAAATGATATAATATATGAAAAGTACATTATAAACCTTAAATCACTCTATCGATATCAGTGATTATTATAATTGTCCCAGTAGAGAAGAACAAATATTTGTTCTTATTTGTTTATATGTTTATTGTCAAGGATAAACATTTATAAAGTAAGATTCCATGCCTTGATGAGTGTTAGCACATAAAAGAGGTGCTTGCAGCCTTTCAGGTCTTCTAATGGAAATGAAAGATGCTTGAAATTCAAATTCTCTTGGTGCTAAACAAAGCCCAACCTGAGCCTACCTAAGCTAGTCCTCTGATGACAGCCTTTCTGACTGGGTTGGACTGGCCAGGGTTTATCCTCTGCTGATACTGTCTTTGAGAACCTCGGTTCCCTGCCTTATCACAATGAGACATTATAGTGGAGACATTTTTGGAGAGGGTTAATGTAGAACATATTAATGTAGGCCAAATTTCCATTTAAGGAAAATGGCCCAGCTAGTCATGTCTTCATTCCTCTCTAGACTCCTCTCCTGTTTCTCTGGAGACTTTCTCTACAATGCCACAGAAGCCTCCTCTCCCTGGAAGTTCATCACTTCATTCCCCGCCTGGACTTCTTTTTTAGAAGCACACAAGTGCTCCTGAGGCCCCTTCCTTTTATTGGCTGGTTCCTCCCAGAACCTTGATTTTAAGGATCTTCATTCCTTTCCAGGTTCTGCTAGACTTTCTCCCTAGAGGGCACTCTCTCGTCCCAACTTCCCTCCCTTTTCAGTTTCTATTCATGTGTTATCTTTCTGCTATTAGACTATGAGCTCCTTGAGGGCAGGACTGTGATTCTGCTTGTATTTGTGTGTTCCCATTGCTTAATACAGAGCCTGGTATACACTAAGTGCTTAATAAATGCTTGACATTTATGAAATGCTTTCTTCACAGAAGCTCTCTGTGGTAGGTTGTATAAACTTTTCCCCCCATTTTGCATACAAGTAAACAAAGACTCAGAGGCTAAGTATTCTCTATATCCTGCCAAATTTAAAAAGGACCCAGAAGTAAGCATCAGATCCAGTACTGGAACCCAGGTCTTCTGATCCCACTGTAGAAGCAGCCTTCTTTACATGTTTTCTGTGGCACTGTGAGGGTGCATCCATATATGCCTAGGAATCATGGTCTCACGTACAGAATCATGAATAGTGGAAAGGTACACCACAGTATAGCATGGCCCTATATTTCTGGCCTTACTGCATATTACAGTTTTCCCTTGCACAACAGGGAAGTTAGAGGCATGCCACCCCTGTGATCTGGAAAATACATGTAAAATTTGTTGACTCTTCCTTTGTAGCAGAGAATATATCTGAATTATTATGGTATTATAAAATAAAATATGTTGATATTATATACACAATACAATATTGTATAATACTATACATATATTTTATGCATTTCTGAGTTTCTAAACTTTTTGTGTCATCTGCTGGCCTTTGTAGCATCTTCAGCTTCCACAAAGCTCCTCCCAAATTCCCATTTAATTTCTTATGCTGACTCACACATATTGAAACCATGGTGGGGAACGTCATGATGTGTAAGGGATAAATGTACTTCATTTCATGTCCTCTCTTCTCCAGTTCAAGTACAAAACTCTGTTCTCTGAATTTGCTCCATGTTTACCCATATTTCCCTCCATTCCCATGGATCTCCTTGTTGAATTCCTATGAATTCTTTAAAATCTAACAGAGCCCCTGCCCCAGTATCCCTGCCAGTAATGACCTCTAACTCTCCTAGGAACTTCAGCCCTCTGTGTTTCTCTAATGGAGTTATCTTCTACTATTATGCAAAAAGAGTAATGTGCAAACATGCCCTATCTTTCTGCTATAACTAGACTTTAAGCCCCATGAGGCCAGGTACCTCCTCTATACTTTCTCTCTCTCTAGTACCTAGCCCAATGCTCTGCAAAAGCAGGAGCTTTTGTTGAATTCTGAATGAATGTGTTTCATAACAATATAGTTTTTTCCTCACTTGCTGCATTTCCTTTCTTCTTTTCCCTATAACTGACAATGCTGTTTTTTTGTTAGCCTCTTAAAAAACTTGCACCTGATATCATTTGGCTCACTACAGTTTGCAACATGCTTCAGCATTAATCAGCTTCTGAGGTGTGTCATTGTTTTGACATATTACAGTCCACTCCAGATTAGCCCTAGCACTGGGGGGAACAACATTAGTAAGAATTGATATGTACGGAGATAGAGATATCTCCCTGTCCTTTGCATGAGAAGATGTCACTACAGATGGGGATGATTGTCTTATTCTAGGACTGTGGCTGAAAAGACCCACTGTGCCCTTTCCTTGATCTGTATGCACAGAAAGACTAGCCTCGCCTCTGTGTCTCTGTTGCCAGATTGTCCACTTATGCTTGGTCCAAAGCTTTGACTGAAAAGCAGCCCCTCTAGTCTACCCTCTGTATTCAGAATCTGCCCCCAGGGCTAGTCTGTCTGTATATCTGTTTATCTGTTTCCCAGCCACCTATAGTTTCACTGCTGAGGTCTGGGTCTGGTTTCAGGGAGTCCTTAAAGAATTATAGGTTCAGAGGACTTAGAATTGACAGGATCTTAGCTCTCATCTCCTCTTACCTCCCTAACAAGTGGGTGTCCAGATGCAGCTCGGAAGCCTCAGAGTCATTGCTCTGACTCCCAGAGTGGCATCGTTTATGGTGGTGCTGATGACGCCTTTCATATCTTTATTTTTAGTATATGTGCTGCTGAAGGGAGCATCTTTCCCTGTCTTCATCTGAGTCACTGATGTTGAGTGCACCCAAGATCTCTTTCTAGCACCATATATTCTTAACTAGATTGTAAACTTGGCAGGGGCCATGTTTCAATAATCTTTGTATCTCTAGTTTTTTACAATGGCATATACCCAGGAGTTATAAAGCCAAGAAATATGGATACATTTTAAAAGCACCTCTTATACAAGATACAAGATACATTCTGAAGCACTGGGAAGACAAAGATTAAAACAAAATTATACCAGTCGTTGCCCTTATAGAACTTCTATTTAGGTATGATGGTAGATACATTATGTATGCAGAATAGGTACTAGACCCATCATTTCATTGATATAAGGAAGTGCCAGGTGGGGAAATTCCTTCTACCAGTGTCAGTGGGTAGTTCTTTGCAAGCCATAGTATTAGAAACCAGATTAAAATGTAATTGGGAAATGTTTAACAAAATAAATAAAAATGCAACACAATATAATTGTGATTTTCTAAGGCAATCTATAGCCACTAAATGATACTTTCAAGATAATAGGAAGTGTTTTTCAGAGGCAGGACTTGAACCCAGATCTTCCTCTCTCTGAGGATGACTCTGAGTTCACTATGCTATGTTGATTCTTATAACATACATGCACACACATATATATACATGCATAAACACATACATACATATACAAATATACACACGTGTGTGTGTGTGTGTGTATGTATGTGTGTGTGTGTGTGTGTGTGTGTGTGTGTGTGTGTAAGCTAAGGTCTGATGTAATGGGGTTGGGGATGTGGAGAGTAAGAGCCAAAAATTTTTAGGAAAATGTAAGGAGATACAAAATATTTTTAACTGCGGACAATCAATGAAAGCTTTGGGGAAGATATAGCTGAGCTAAACCTTGGAGGCAAAAAGAGATTTAGATGCTAGAATGTGAAAATGAGCGTATTCCAGGCATGGGAATTGTTCCGTGTGAATGCATGGTTGTGGGAAATGGTATGTTCATTTCAAGGAACATCTAGTATTCCAGAAGTGACTCTCTTCACAGATTGCATTCACTTAACAAAGGAGAGTTAAGTGAAACAAGACAGAAAATGTGGTTTGGAGCCAGATTGTAAAGACCTTAAATACCAGGCAAAGGATTTTTTTATATTGTATAAGTAATAGAGGTCCAAGGAAGTTCTGAGTAGGAGAAAGACACAATCAGATCTATGCCAGGAGGTTCAAAACTTCTTCAACCAACACTGGTTGGAGAATTACGAAAGTAATTTCCTTCAAGAGCAAATCTGACCATGTGACTCTCTTACTTAACCAACCAGTGGCTTCCTATTGCTTCTAGGATAAATAATAAACATTTCTGTTTAGTTTTTAAAGTCCTGGCCCAATCTGCTTTTCCAATCATATTGGCTATTACTCTTCCTCTTGCACTGTAGTCTTGCTAAATTGGACTTCTTTCTGTTCCTTATAAACTTTACTTCATCTCCCATCTCTGCACCTTTGCAAGGACTGGCCCTGCCTGGAATACCCCTACTTCTTACCTCTACCTCACAGAGTCCAGATTTGTATTTAAGTCACAAATTAAATGTGAAGATATACATCTTTTGCTTGAAACGTTTTCTGATTCTCCAGCTTCCTCATCTGCAGGAGTCATGTGCATGAAGCTGATAATTAACACCAGGAGAGTAGAGGACATAAAAGTTTTGTATTGAAGCATTTTCTATTTATGCTGTGTGTATGTATACATGTTTGTGCAATGTTTGTGTACACATATAATACACATACAGGTGTATAAATGTTATATATATATATATACATGCATATATATATACATGCATGCATGTACACATATGGGGCCCCTAGGTGGCACAGTAGATAGAGTGCTGGGTCTGGTGTCTGAATTCAAATCTGGCCTTAGATACTTAATAGCCATGTACCCTGGGCAAATCACTTAACCCTGTTTGTCTCAGTTTCCTCATCTGTAAAATGAGATGGAGAAGGAAATAGCAAACCACTTCAGCATTTTTGGGAAGAAAACTCCAAATGGGGTCATGAAGAGCTGGATATGACTAAAAAACAACTAAATAACAACAAAAATACATACACATATTCATATACTTGTCCTACTCAGAATATAAACTGCTTCTGTGAAGATTATTTCATTCTTCAGGTGTATCGCTAAAGCATAACATTGTGCCATGTTGATTGATTATCATCATTCTAAGGTGATAATATTTTGTCAGTTGTATGAAGGGTGAATTGGAAAAAAAGAGTGGAGACATAGAGACCACAGTAGAGATGATGAAGGTTACCAGGTTGGTGGTATTGTGTTTGGAGAGAAAAGGACCAGTGTTTGGGTTATAGATGTAGAATAAACCAGATATGGTGGTTAATTGACTATGGGGAGTGACAGAGAGGGAACACTCAAAGAAAATTCTACGGTGATCACCTAGATGCCTTGGGAGGATGGCAGCATCCTTAACAGAAATAAGGAAGTTAAAACAAGGGTAGGTAAGCCCTGGTAGAGCTGGAAGGGACCATGAAGGTCATCTAGTCTCATCCTCCCATCTTAGTGTTGAGGAAGCTGGGGCTCAGAAGGTCCCAATAACTTGTCCAAGTTCACACAGATTGCAAGAATTAGAGGCAGGATTCATACTCAGGGATCTACTCACTTCAAATCCATTTTTCTTGCCTTGGGGAGGACAAATGAGTTTACGGGTGTTTGGAGCTTGGGCTGGCTGCTGATCTTCCGATCAACTGGCAAGTCTGGCAACTTTGGTTTTAATTATTTATTTTTTCACCAGGCATGCTGGCGGAAAAGGGATTTCCCCAAAGCTCACAGCTCTATAAAAAAGCACACAGTAGCGAGCACCACAGCTGCTGCAGCTGATGAGGATGAATACACAGTAATTGCAGTGGCAGCTTGCAACTCATTGACAGAGAAGCCTGGGTATATTTCCAGAAGTGACTCTCTTTTCTCTCCCCTACCCCAGTTTCTCCAGCAGCACCTCTGCTCCTTCATCTTCCTACCAGAGCCTCTCTTACTGCTTTCTTTGCCATTTTGGAGGGGCCATAGCCTTTCCCAGCAACAAAAAATACCATATATATCATCATGGACCCCTTTGGCAGTCTGGTGAAATCTATGGTACCCTTCGTAGAATAATGGTTTTAAATAATAGAAGGAAATGCTAAATTTCAGGTAGAGGTTAGTGAAAATAAAGAAGTAGTTTTTCTCATTCAAGAAATTGCTCCATAGATTCCTTGAGAACTCATGGGTCCCCCTTACTAAAATGTTGTTTTTGGGGTGGAGGTACTGTTAGTCTCATAGCATGAAATGTTAGTGGATGTTGTAATGCCCAAATGGTTAAGGTGTTGAATTTGAAATTCAATGAGGTCTTCCTGCACAACAGTCTGCCTCCTAGCATTCATTCTAGTGTGGTAGAGAAGTCTCTGAATTGGGAATCAAATTACCTGAACCTGAATCTCAGCTCTGCTACTTGCCACCCCTTTGAGAAAACCTCAGGTTTAAAATGAGGGGGTTGGACTAGAAATTAATCAGAAGTATTAAACTCATGCCAGTGGTCCACAAGCATCAAGCAAACACTTCAGGCCACACTCATATTAAAATCCAATTGGGAAATGTTTAACAAAATAAATAAAAATATACTGTAACATAGATAATGTGAATTTGTGGTTTTCTAAGTCAATATGCAGCCTGCAAGGATCCATTTCTATCTGTTTAGATTCCTTCTGGCTTGAAATTTTACAATTATTTAGATGGTTTAAGAGGGGAATGAGAGATTCAAAACTCTTCGCCTTTAGGAAGCTCTCTAGACTAGCCCCACCCACCTTTGCTCCCTCCAGTGACTCAGATCATCTCTCAAGGTTTTTCCAGCCGCTGCTAATTTGGTCCTGATTGATAGGTTTCGATCTTGGGTTGTCAGTTAGCAGATGTTGAATTGCTACACTCTGTTGGGGGCATTGAGGAGGAGAAGAGAGAGAGAGAAAGCAAAAAATAATTGAATTCTGGGAACTGATTAGGTCTGTGAGTTCCAAGAGTTTTAGGAAAGCATGGAGCAGTGGAAAGAGGGACAAACTTGGGAGTCAAAGTTCAAATCCAGGCTCTGCCACTTACTTCCTGCATGACTTTGGATTCAGTATCTTAATATTAATCATTTAATGTCTCTGGGGCTCAGTTTCATCATCTGTAAAATGAAGAAGGTACAACAAGATGACCTAGAAAGGTCTCTGCAGCTTTAGCTTTAGGACCCCATAACTGCTCTGCTCTTTCCACAGGAGGTACTTCTTCATTTGTCTCTTTATTATTTAGTTTTTATTTATATTGTGTATTGTGGTATTTACATTCTAGGTGGTAACACCAGTGGTAGTGAGAGGCTATATATTATATTGTATGTATTATATTTTATTTTTTATTCTTATTCTCATTTTCTTCTTCCTCCTCTTCTATTTAAGTCTCCTTATGGCTCCTAAAGCTATTTCTTTAGTTCTGAAAGCCATGAGTCCTATTAAAAGGATGCTGATCTCTGGAAGAAATGCTATATCATATACATAGAATGGTGATTTGATTCCTGCCCTATAATTACTTACATTCTAGGAAGGACACTGGGATTGTCATTGTTTCTCAGCGGCAATGAGCAGAAGAGACAGGGCCAGTATCTTCCTCTACATTGGGGAAAGATTAGGTATAATCCAAAAAAGCTGGGAAAAATCTAGAGTGTCTAGTAGTATATCATGATCTCACAGGACAGGAGAAGCAGGAAATTCAAATCCTCACATTGGAAATATCTAAACTTAAAGTTGGATATCCTGGTGTTGGTGGTTGTTTGGTCCTTTACGTTGTGTCTGATTCTTTGTGACCCCATAGATAGTAGAGTGGATTGCAATTTCCTTCTCCAACTCTCAGAGGAAACTGAGGCAAAAAGGGTTAAGTGACTTGCCCAGGGTCACAATAGATAGCAAATCTGAGGTCAGGTTCGAACTCAGGAAGATGTCTTACTGACTTCAGGCCTAGTGCTCTATCCACTGAGCCACCTAGCCTTCCCTAATGGACACCCGATATTCAAAAATCGTATGTTCAGATCTAAAATCATTTTCTTTCCCCAAAAAATCTTCCCTTCCTTCAAACTTCTCTTTTCTACAGAGAGTATCACCATCCTTTTAGTCTCCCTGGGTCATAATCTGGGCACTATACATGGCTCCTCAGTCTCCTTAACTCCACATATCCTATCAGTTGCAAATTTTGCTGTTTCTTATCACATCTCATCTAGACTATCGCATCAGCTCCCTTATTGGTCTCTGCCTTTAGACTCTCTCCACTCTTGTCCATTCTACACATTGCTGCCAAATTAATCTTCCTTAAACACAAATCTGACCATTTGATTCCCTTACTTAATCTACTTTTCTGGCTCACAATTTTCGTTAGTATAAAATGTAACTTTTAAAGCCCAAATACCCTGGTCCAATCTATCTTTCCATCCTTATTGGATGGTACTCTTCAATTCAGTCCAACCAGCCTTCTCTCTGTTCCTCATACACTGTACTCCAAATCCAATCTCCTTTACTCTGGAAGTCCTTCATGCCTAGAATGCATTCCTTGCTTGACTGTCCTGTAGAAGCCTTCTCTTTATTTAAGACACAGCTCAACTAATATCTCCTGAATGAAGCCTTTCCTGCTCCATCTCATCTAGTGCCCTCCTTCCCAAACTACCTGCATGTAACCACTCCATATATATTTGTATTTATTCATTTTATATTTATGCTGTATGTGCTTATACATGTACTTGCCTTGTTCACTAGAAGGTAAGTTCTTTTGTTACATCCTTTTTACTTGCATAGCACAGTGCCTGGTACATAGTAGGAACTTCATTTGTAGATTCATTGATTCAAGAAAGCAGGTTGAGTTGGACAAAATAAGAATTCTGTGCATTTTTCTGATACCTGACATGGCCTTAGAATTGGAGATGATGGGGGCTGTTGTAGCACTTCCTAACTCAGTCCAGAGCCCCACCTGAGTCATTTATCCATACAACAGGAAGCCAAGTTTGAACTAAAGTCAAAGGTAAAGGCATTAGATGAACAAACTAAGGAGGCATTGATCTTCATGTACACAGGGAAGATCCAGAAGCAGCAAGTCAGAAGCCAGATAGTCAGGGTCCAAGTATCCGAGTACAAAGCAAAGAAGACATGGTAGAATCTGGGACAGCAGGAACTCAGAGTCCCAAGTACTTGTTACTGTTTGTCCTTCGTTCTCGAAGAGGACCATGACATCAGGTAGGTGATGCCATGATATGCAAGTGAATTGGATTCAAGTGAGGGCTGTGCAAAGTCACCAGCCTCACTTTCATCTTTGAAGCCAGATAGGGATCAGTACAAGTGGAGATGGCCCAGGATAGATCTGTTCACAGTACCAAGTGGGGTACTTGGCCTTTTCAAGCTAAGGTCTTTAATAGGTCTGACTGAGATACCATGGCAGTCGGAGAGGAGGTTTAGAGAGTCTTCAACTCAAGGCAGATTTTGATTGATCCTAATTTTCTTCTGGTTAGGTGGTGATTGATTTTCACAACATATCTGGAGGCCTGAGGCTTATAGGAAGAGGCAGGAAGGAGGCTGTACTTGGCTAGAAGGGATGTATGGGCAAAAAATAAGGGGAAATCCTGATAAAGATGAATACAAACCATTCTCAGCTTGTGGTATTTGCATTCCAGATGGTGGCACCAGTGGTAGTAAGGGACTGGCTCACTGATTATTCTTAGAGGAAATATGTTTTTTTAGAAGCAAAGATGAAAGTACTATTTACCCACTTATGTTCTTCTATTCCTGGTTTTACTACTAACTAGTTACGTAACCTTGGGCAAGTCTCACACCCATACATGGACAAATACACACACACGTATACGCACGTATACATATTGCTTTCAGGTTTTCAGTGTGTATTACCAATATCATCTCATTTTATTCTCACCGCAACCCTGTGGGTGCTGTTATTATATCCATTTTACAGATGGGAAAACTGAAGCAGAAATTGTTTGAGATTTGCCCAGGGTCACATTATAGTGTCTGAGGCTGGATTTGAACTTAGGTCTTCCTGACTCCAGAATCAGAGCTCTCTCTCCATTGTCTTTGAAATCTTGCCTGTAGTAGTGGATGTGGGTTATGGTGAGCCATCCATACTCTTCTGGCCCTTATTGTGGCTTAAGATATAGCTTTTGGTTAGTTGCCTAGGATTAGAAGGGTAGTCAGCACCTGTAGACAACAGGTCTTCTGTGTATGTGTCTAACTGAATTCACAAGTTTGCCTATAGATAATCTAAGCATTTATGTTTTGTTCACAGGTCTAGTGTCATACATGATTCACCGTGTCATAGATCTCTGCTTATACCTCTGCTATGGTCCTTACCATAAGCCTTGTATTATAGTAATTTACATAATCTCATTTCCCTTTATCCTGCCTCACTCATGGCACCCCCTCCTCCCAATAGACTGTATACCTTGAGCACAGGGGCTTTCCATCTTCATATTCCCTTAATGCTTTTCTTCATGGTTTTTCCCATATGAATCCCTCAATAAATGTGTGTTGTTTTTTAAAAAAATAAATACCCATAAGTTTTATAAGGGCAGGTACTGGGTCTTTTCTGAACTTAGCTGAGCTTTGTATCTCCTTCAATGCCTAGGACAGTGCTTAACAGCAAGTGGGCACTTGACAAATATTTATTGAATGAGGGAATATTGTTATTTGTGCACATGTTGGTGACAAGCTCCTTGAGGACAGAATTTGTGTTACGTTTATCATGGCAACCCCAGCACAGTGTCTTGCACATGATCAAAGATGTGCCTAGGGATTGCCCTTACCTTTGGTACATTTAATTGAGGTGGTGACAGTGGTGATGCCAGAGCATTCTGACACAGGGTGCGGTCACCCCAGGAGAGGGAGAAGCCCGTCTCTCGTAGACTCCTGCCCTTTCACTAATGGGTGTGGGAAAGAAGGCAGGCTCCAGGAGATGGGCACTGTCACACTGGGAGACTAGGGGAAGGTGGTCACCTGGCAGTTGTGGGGATAGTCTTCATCATAGTGGAGGAATTTGCCTCCCTGGAGGTGAATTAGGCTGTCCCTTAAAGGAAGGAGCAGCAGGTTCTCCCTTACTAAATTTTGGCACTTTCAGCACTTAGCACAATGTCTGGTACATATTAAGTGCTTAATAAATGCTCATCAATTGACTGACTATAGTGTCTAGCTCCATTCTCCATGTGCTAGTTATGGCTCTGAACATGGTAGGCAATTAATAAGTGTGTTAAAATAGATGAAGGAACTAATGAAAGAAAAGTCTTCCCCAAAGAGCTCATATAGTATTATAAGAGCAGATAAGATTAACAAATGTGCAATCAACATGTATAATTACAAAATTATAAAACATTTTTGATAGGAAGGATGAAGAAAGCCAACAAGCATTTATTTTGCTTCTCCTCTGTGCCAGGTTCTCCTCTGTGCTAAGTTTTGGGCATACAAAGAATGACAAGAGACAGTTTTTGTTCTCAAGACTCTTGCCATCTGATGGAATAGCATAAGTCAGAGATTATGATGGCAGATGAATGCCTGGTTTCTGGGTAGAAAACTTGGAGGAAACATCTCTTGAGCTGTTCTAATACAAGTGGATTCAGCCTCTTTTTCCTACTCTCAGTATGCTTGGTAACTCACCCCAGGTGAGCAGATGCATTGTTGTGGGGGCTGATTAAATTCTTCAGATTCTCTTTTAGTCATGGGCACTGTTGGTTTACTATATAAACTGTGATATGTACTGATCACTTTGATGTGAATTTTCTATCGCTGGTATGAATTCAGTCCATCAGGGGTAAATACCCTTACTTGTAAACCATGCCTAGATACCATGCCAGGCAACGTAAGAGTTGGTGGTGATAACCAATGAAACAAGTCAGGTGTCCCCCTCACCAAGGCAGCTCTTTGCCCATCCCCCCTTTACCCAAAGGAACCTTGTTTCCCCAAAGCAGGAGAGACTCTGCCATGTGCAATACAGAGACATCATCACAGATTTCCAGCCCTGCTGGGGAGAGGGAAACTGGGGTGGGTCAAGATGGCAGATGGCTTGGAGTGGCATGCTGTACTCAGCTCCTCTACCTTTGTTGTCTTTGCAATTTGAAGTCCTGGGTTACTGTTTTTAGCCTGGCTATCCATGGGCTTGAGGGGAGAGCTTTTGTAGTCATTCAAGAATGCAGTGTATTTTTAGATAGGAGGATCTGCTGTGCATTGTGTTCTTCCAATTACAGGCATGGCAGAGGAGGGCTGGGTGGGCACAAGAATAGCTTTGATGATGAGCTGGTTCAGCTGAGAAATTCATAGAAACAGGAGGTGGTGGAGCGTATGTGGTCTGTGACCCTGTTGTCCCATGAAATTTTCTTGCCCTCCTCCTCCTTTCCTCATTCCTTTGTACCTAGGGTTGACAGATCCATATGGAGGAGGTGGCTTGGTGGTGACAGTGGTAATGGGGAAAATAGCAGGAGGAGGGGAGGGGAAGGGAAAGAAGGAAGGGAGAGATGGTGCCTTATAGTTACAGAGCTATGAAATGAAATGCCAAGCTCTGGAAAGATCTTTATTTGTTAGGCCTGGGAATGGGAACAGGTGATGGTGGATGAAAAGAAAACTGACTTAGTCCCTCTCCAAGTACACACATTATTCACTTGCTTTGTTATTTATTCATTCACCTAAAATATTGGCAGTACCTCTTGTAGAATCAGAAGGGACTTTGGAGGTCATCTAGAAGAACCTGAGCCAGATCTAAAATACTCTGTGCAACATCCTTAAAGGGAAGGAGAATCAACATTCTCATAACTGCTACTGTGTACCAGGCACTATGCTAAACACTCTACAAAAATGATCTCCTTTTATCCTCACAACATATCAAAAAATGATAACTAACATCATTTAGAGCCTAATATTTGCCAGGCATTTACTAAGCACTTTACAGACACTGTCTCATTTGATCCTTGCCAATGACCCTGTGATGGAGCTAGTTATGATCCCCATTTTGCAGTTGAGGAAACTGAGGCAGACCGTGCTTAAGTGATTTGCCCAGGGTCCCACAGCTAGTAAGTGAGGTAGGATTTGAACTTAGGTCTTCCCGACTCCAGACTTGGTACTCTATCCACAACATCTCCTAGCTTCTCTGTTAGGGGACTAAGAAAAGGCAGGAGAAGGTGGTATGGATCTGGTAGTGGTTTGAAAATGGCCAGTGGTTTGAAATGGCCTTAGGCCTGGTTCTAGGCCAAATAAATGGAGGTTCACCTAGAAGAGCACAGACCTCCTGCTTGGCACTTGATTCTATCTTTTCTTTAATTGCTACCCATGTGTCTCATTATCTGATCTATCTCCTAAGCACCTGTCAAAGAAAAATCTTTCTAAAGCACAAGTCTGACCACAATACATCCCAATGGAAGAATCTTCCAGGGCTCCCTTTGCCTGGAGGATGAAATACAGATTCTTCAATTTGACATTGAAGGACCTTCATAATCTGGCTCCAGAAGAAAAAGAAAGAGAAAATCATCACCTGGTTGCCAGCTCTTGGGTGATAACAGAGAATAATCTATCCCCCATCAATACAAGTGGATTCAGCCTCTTTTTCCTTCTCTCAATATGCTTGGTAACTCACCCCAGGTGAGCAGATGCATTGTTGTGGAGGCTGATTAAATTCTTCAGATTCTCTTTTAGTCATGGGCACTTTTGGTTTACTATATAAACTGTGATATGTACTGATCACTTTGATGTGAATTTTCTATTGCTGGTATGGTCAGTCCATCGGGGTAAATACCCTCACTTGTAAACCATGCCTAGATACCATGCCAGGCAACGTAAGAGTTGGTGGTGATAACCAATGAAACAAGTCAGGTGTGAAAAAAACTGTGGCAGACAGCCTGCATCCCCACATGGCTCAGTGATGTGGTGAAGAAGAAAGAGACGGGCAGGCAGGAGAAAATAGACCAACTCCATTTATTGATCCAAGGGTCAGGGTATTTATAGACAGAAACTGCAAATCCATGTGACATTCTACTCATCTCCTGTCCTAGTGACTTGGCCAGTCTAATTGTCTTAAAGACTGTTAGCCTAGAGAGCATCTATTTTATATATCCCTTGTATTCTGTAGTTCTCTAGTTTGTCTCACCAAGACAGCAACATCTGGGGGGCATGGAGAGCCATTCTGGATGATAATGAGCACAGTCTCAAAGAACAGTTTCCCAAAAGGTTTATCCTGAACTTGTCAACTGCACTCCATCCTGGCCCTCAACATAAAACCATTCCAGTTTGCTGGGACCTTCTAGAGCTTGCTCTCCCAAATATCTGGTGTTAAGAGCCCGTGGTCGCCTCTGTCCTGTAATGAGGCATTGGAGGAGGACTTGAATGCAACTAGTAACTTTTAAAATTTCTACAATTTACTAAACAGGAGCAGCTGGGTTGTGTCCAGCCTGGAGTCAGGAAGACCTGAGTTCAACTCTGATGCTTATTAGCTGTATGACCCTGGGTAAGTCATTTAGCTTCTATTTACCTCAATTTCCTCCTGTGTAAAATAGGGAAAATAATAACACCTACTTCCCAGGATTGTTGTGAGGATCAATTAAGGTAATAATTATAAAGCGTTTAGCATATAGTAGTTACTATGTAAATGTTAACTATTATTTATTATTATTAAATATGATGCCATTCAGAGTAATCCCCACAGAAACAATATCCAAGTGCTCCCCATACTCTCTTCCCCCTCCCCCCCGCCCTCCCTGCCGTGGGATCTAGGCCTCTTCTGTAGGGGAGACACTGGACTTTGACAGGTGAGCTTTTCTTGCCCAGAACCAGACCTGTATGTCACTTCCCTGTTATTTCCAAACCATGCCACTATGAGCCCACCACCTCCTCCCACCCTTTCCTAGTCCTCTTTTATGTGTTGTCCTTCCCGATTAGAATACAAGCTCCTTGAGGTCAAGCATTATCTTGCTTACTTGTTTATTGATGTTCTGGACTGTCTTTTTCAGAAAGGTTGGCTATGTCTCCCTGCTCTCCCCCTTGGGTTCTAGGGATTATTCATTCTGTTTATAGATAGTACCATTTTCTTTACTAATTGACCAAGATTGACTCCAGACACCCCAACATGATGATTATTTATTTGTATTTGCTTTGGTAGCACTGAGGTAAAACCCAACATGAATTTAATTTATTTTGATGTAAGGAAAATGAGAAGTCCACTCTAAATGCTCAGTGAGTGAATAAATAGAGGAAAAAGCCTTTATTGAGTGATTATTATAGGCATAGCACTGTGTTAAGTGCTTGGGATATTAAGAGAAAATTTAGAAAGCTCGTTGCTTTCCAGGAGCTCACATTTTGAAATGGGGAGGGACTCTATATGCAGGAGGGTTCAGTTCCAAGTAAGATAGAAAGTCCCATGGTCCTTAGGTTACATCAGCAAAGGTAATGAGGTGGTACAGTGAACAGAGTGCTGGACCTGGAGTCAGGAAAACTGGAGTTCAAATCTGACCTCAGGCATTTACTAGTTGTATGACCCTGGGCAAGTCACTTAACCCTTGTCTGCCTCAGTCAACTCTGGTAAAATGGGAATGATAATATTTGCACATATCTCCCAGAATTGTGGAGTGGCTTGATAAGTGTTTGTTTAGTTGAATTGAATTCAAGTAGAGGAGGGAAGACCACTTGTTGGAGGCAGCTGGGTGGCCCAGTAAAAGGTACAGGGGTAGAGTTTTGGGCCTGGAGTCAGGAATAGAAAAGAAGTAAAAACATTTCTTCCTGCCACCTGGTGGCATACCCTTTCCTTGGTCTCTGGGAGAGTGTGTTCAAACCAGATCATTTCTATACAGTGCTACTACTGGGCTGGGCCTGGAGTCAGGAAGCACTGAGTCTAAATCTAACAAATCACTTAACCTCTGTCTGCCTCTATTACCTCAACTGTAAACTGAAGAAAATAATAACCATTACCTTACAGGGTTGATAAGAGGATAAAATGAGAGAATATTTATAACGTGCTGAGCATAGGGCCTGACACATAGTACTAACTACTGTGTGAATACTTGCTTTATTATTATTTTATGTGTTGTCTTCTCCCATTGGAATACAAGCTCCTTGAGGTCAGGTACTGTCTTGCTCGTGTAGTGTGATATTCTGGACTCTCTTTTTCAGAAGGTTTGCCCATATATTCCCTTCAGAGTTCTAGGGATGCCCCTGAAGGGTTGGGAGTATCTTTCCATAATACTATTGACTTGAATCCCCATTCTAGTGTCTTCCCCGCCTCCTTCAACTGCCAATGATTTGTGCTTTAGTATCATTTGACCAACTAGCATTGATTAGCTTTTACAAAGGGATGTTTACTTTTGTAGAATGGAATGTACTTCCAAAAATGGAAGTACAAACATTTCTCCCTAACACCTGGTGGCCCAATACTCCCTTTGGTCTCTAGGAGAGTGGGATCAGACTTAAAGTAGTTTTTCTATAGCATTTGCCCCATCAAGTTCAAAGCTAAAGAATGGATGGATTGAGTTCCTATCTCTGCCACTGCTGGGCTAGGACTGGCAGGTTTCTTGGTTCTTCGCTCATCACATTTGGCTTCCAGCAAATCTCATCATGCTCCAGGACTTCTGGTGGCTCACTGTTTTGACCTTTCAAAGTCATGGCCATCTCTAATCTCCTTGACCTAAAAGGAGGAAGGACTAGATACCACAGAGACAGGAGCAATAGCAGGGTTGTGTGCTCTCTGTTTCATGCCAGCTCCAGAAAGTCTGCACATCCTCTGGATAGGGGACTAGGATGCTTCCTTGACACACTGTCATGCTTTTACTGAAGCAAATTCTCCATCCTCCTCCATGTAAGGATTGCATCAACTCCCTTGCTCTCTTTCCGCTTGGATTTGTATCTCTAACATGTAGTATGGTACCCAGCACATTCTAAGCTATTATTTTTTTAAATTTGCTTTTTTCTTTTAACTTTTAATTTATGGAATAAAACAAACATTTCCATAACATGCTACAATAAGAAAGATAATTGCATATGAAACTGCAAATCCACCATTTACAACTTGCTCTTCCTTCTAAATATACAACAAAGTTATCATGTAAATTTCTTTTTCTCCCTTTATTTTCTTCCCTTTTAATAAATACTTTGCCATTCATTCATTCATTCATTCATTCACTCACTCACTCACTGATAAAGTTAAAAATGTTACAGTAGTCCTAGAAAGGCAGCCATGGACTAAAGGAAGAAAAAAGTCAGTGACTTTTCATCGATAATAGGATTTAGAGCTGGAAAGTGACCTTAGATTTTGGGTTATCTAATGAGGAGGAACCTAAGCTCCAAAGGAGGAAATAATTTTCTTATGGCCATCCAGGTAATAAATAGTCAGGATTTGATCTCAGGTATTCCATGTCCCAAGCCAGTACTCTTTCTACTGGATGAAAGTCACCTAATGGAATGTGGGGAGAGCCAAGAACAGCTCCTAGATTCTTACTTGTCCTTATCCTGTGCCCTTTACTCCTTTTCTAGTGATAGCTGTTGAAACAATTGCCATGCTCAGTTCATGTTCCTACTTAATTCAATTCCCTTTAGGTGTGAGGGAAGTTTCTGTTCCAACAAAGGCCTCTGTAGGAGCAATTCTGAAGATTCCCACTTATTCTCCCCTAAAACAATGGAGCTGGGACAGATCATGATGGATCTAAGGGGGAGGGTGCTGTCACTATCCTGAAAGGTAATAGACACTCTCATTCAGTTCAATGGCGGTAATCCAATCCTACTTTCTCTTCCATTTGTAGCACGAAACTTGGTTGGAAATGCAGGGGGAAAGGAGGGGGTTGTTTTGATCTATTCACAGCATGCAAAAAAAAAAAGGAATTCTTTCTTCATCTGGGAAAGAAATTGGTTTGCTCAATGAAATTCTGGAATTCTGGAAATTACTCACCTGTGAGTAATTTTTTTTTTTGCATTGGTGTCAGTTTCTGATGAAGGGGTTGGGAATCTTACACTGGGTAGACTGGAGTAAAGAAACTCACTTAAAAGTGACTGCCTTTTTTAAAAACTCAAATTCCCTGGGCATATCCCAGTAAACCAGTCATCTGTGCCTCAAAGTAACAAAATGTCGGATGGGAGCTCTACTGCCATCAGAGAAGAGAAATTGGCACCTTGGTTCTTGTCTGTGGCAGGGATGCTGAAAGATTTCCAGTCGAACATTTTATTTGCATTAAAAAGCAGGTATCACAAAACTGGAGAGAATTCAGTGGGAAGAGAAAACAAAAAACCCAACCACAACCCAAACCTCACAACACACCAAGGAACCATCCTCGACAGAACCCGTTTCCAACAAGATCCCAGTGTTTTCTTTGTAGAAACTAGGATTGGAAAAACAAAAGCTTTTCCTGCCAGATTCCATTTATTTCAGCAACAGCAGCAATCTGGTCCTCTCAGATGAACATTTGACAAGAATGACCAAGAATGAGGTATTGGAGCCCAATGTGCCTATTTTCAATGAGACTCCCTCACTCCACCCCACCCCTCGCTCCCCTTCCCTCCCCAGGATTTTCATTCTTGGACACCTGAAGTCCTCTCTTCCTTAAGTAAAATATGGTAGGACAGAATGATGGATAAGTTATCGAGGAACACATTGTAAGGTTGCAGGAGGCTAGGGCATAGCCCTAGGATGTGTGACAGGGAGACAGAGAGGGAAGGGGAAATTTATTCCCATTAATTGAAGTAGCAGAAATGGGCCATTTGGGGTTTTGGTGGGGACACTCACTCTGACTCCATGGAGGCAAGGAGGTCAAGAGTCATGCCTCACCTGTCAGGGCTGGAGAGGTTCCAGTGAATTGGAAACTGGAATGTAAGACTAAAGAGGGAATCCAGCAATGTCTACTCTTCAGGGTCATTGGAGGCTGCTTGGAAAATAAGAGCTACCCAGCTACAAAATGATGACGCAGACTGAGGGAGTAAATGACCCCAAGTTACCCAGACAGTGCTGGGGAATTTCCACCCAGAACAGATTTTCCTTGGACAGCAAAAGCTCTGGGGTAGTTGGTATGCTTCTCTGAGATGGAAGTTCTAGCAGGAGACTAGTGTGAATGAGAAACACTGGAAGTCACGGGATCATTCCTGTGCTAACCCTTGAAAGAGAGTAATAAATAGTATTGGGAGTGGGCTTGTTGTATATCAGCTATGTCCCATTAGTAGCCCATCTAAGACACAGCCAACTATGAGTCTGGGCAAAGTAGATGTTCAGGAGATATGTTTTCAGAGCTCTGGGTTTAAAATCAGGGGACCGAGCTTCATATCCTGGCTCAGCTCCTTGGTATTTGTGTGACCTTGGGTAAGCCATTTCCCTCTTTGGATCTCAGTTTTCCCATCTGTAACATGAGGAGGCTGGGCTAATGTTTAAAGGCATCATATGTTCTTGCTTTTAGCTCCTTGTGTCTCTTTTGGGATATTTTGGTCTCAGAGTCCAGGGAGTTGTTTTGGGGAAACACAATTTATTCCTTCTTTTTAAAGGATGGATCCCACTGTTCTTTCATTGTTTTTTGTGAGGTTAGCTTTTTGGGTGAGGACAAGTCACTCTAGAGCTTTTATACTGCCAGGACTCACTGAAGGCTTCCATCTTACCAAATGTTGTTATTCATTGACACTATCCTATGGGGAAGGCAACCAGTAACTCCATGCTTGTATGTAGCAAGGTCCCTGTTATACTTGTAGGATATGTTTGATAGAAAAGTAGAAGCAAGTTTCACAAATGTCCTGCTGGAGGGGACTTCATTTTAGCAACTTAGTCACCTTTTTGCTAGTTTTCCAAAGAAGTTCAGTGCTTTTTCTTCCTCATTTCTGCCTCTTATAACCTTTAATTTCCCTCAAATCTCAACTCAGATGCCACACATAGCCTTTCCTGATCCCCCTCCTCTCCCAGTGGCTAGCACTTCCCTTTTCCAAAATACCTAGTATTTATTAAATATATGTTTTGATAACACTCATAGATATATGCAAATTCTCACAGTCCAAGGGGCTTAGGCACTCTTTTCACGCTGAGGGGCCCCTGCACAGAAGAGATCCAGTCCTTGAGGTGCCTATCCCTGAATAATGGAGTCAGGTTCTTCTCTTTCCTTCTGGCTCATCTTACCATAGCCCTGGAACCCTGGGGGAAAACATTTTAAATGATAGGTTTGGCTCATGTCTAGGGTCTTTCCAACAGCAATTAATTGGGTTTCTTCTAGAAAGGCATAAAATAGATCAGGTATTTGTTGTTGTTAGCTCTGTGAGCCCTTTTGGGTTTTTTCTTGGCAAAGATCCTGGAGTGGTTTGCCATTTCCTTCTCCAGATCATTTTACAGATAAGGAAAGTGAAGCAAATAAGGTTAAGTGACTTGTCCAGAGTCATACAGTTAGTGAGTGTCTGAGGTGAGATTTAAAGTCAGGTCTTCCTGACTTCAGGCCCAGTGCCATCCTTACCTTCTGCATGTTGTACTCCTACAAGGTTGATGTTGTCCCAATCTGGAGTAGGTCAACAATAAGCGCACTAATAGTTTGCCACACATAGGGTCACGTGTAAAAATTGTATACTGATAGAGAACCCCAAAGAGACGTGGAATACAGATTGGTGAAAGTGGGTTGCTAATCGATTTTTACTCTCTTTCCGCCAATGCCCTTTATATGTTGTACTGGCCAGGCCAAGCCAGGCAGTGGGCTATTTTAGTTGATGCCATTGATTAGTATGACCAAGAGCTTAGCTAGGCAGTGAAAGGGGAATCAGGAAATCGAGAGGACGATGGACACATCCTTCCTGTCTCTAGAAGTGATTAACATTAGAAGGTCTGAGACGGTGAGCAGGATGCTACTGTTTTGGGAATAATTCACTTCAACAAAGATTTATTATATATTTGCTATATACCAAACATTGTGCTAAGGACTGGGAGAGATAAAACAGTGGATGAAACACTATTTCTGCCTTCTCTCATGGAACTTACACCATATAAGCAGATAGCCATAATGCAAAATAGACCGTGAGAAGAGAGCAGTGGTGTCCAAGCACTGGACTTGGAGACAGGATGTGGGTTTGAATTCTGGCTCTGCTCCTATCTAGCTGTGGGACATTGGGCATGTTACTTCTCTGTGCCTGAGTTTCTGATTTATAAGATGAGGGAGCTGAGTAGGGTTAGAAATATCTTTGCACTTTAGAATCTCTCCTAGGTAGTCTCTCAATTCTCTTCAATGGGAAAAAAAATGATATGTTATAACGCTGAAACAAAGGACTGAGGATTTCTTCCCTTCAGGAAGTATGAAAAATGGGGGAAAATTTTGTAGTGACTTATGTAGGATGTGCAATGTTTGTCTTTTTGTCAGGGCTAACTAAATGCTATCAGTGAAAAATTTAAGGCTTGCCCCCTCTCTCTCCACGCTGTTCAAAAGAGGATAAAATGGCCAAAGTTGACCTCATAGAGCACCTTGACGTTTGTCCAAATAGGACCAGTACTGGAATGTAGTTCTGTAAGGGCATCTTATTCAAAAGGAAAAGGGTATCCAAAGAGATCAAAGAAAAGGGAAAAGGACCTATCTGTACAAAAATATTTATAGCAGCTTTTTTTTTTTGTGGTGGCAAAGAATTGGAAATTGAGGGGACGCCAATCAATTGGAGAATAATTGGA
Source organism: Notamacropus eugenii (assembly GCF_028372415.1). Lineage (NCBI taxonomy): Eukaryota > Metazoa > Chordata > Mammalia > Diprotodontia > Macropodidae > Notamacropus > Notamacropus eugenii. Next base: position 424,757,184 of record NC_092873.1, on the reverse strand, counting down.
TAAGTCGTGGTATATAATTGGGATGGAATTCTATTGTGCCATAAGAAATTATGAACAGGCTTGTTTCAGAAAACTCATAGGACATTGTCACAGTAACAGCAATATTATAAGGATGATCAACTGTGAAAGACTTAGCTATTCTGATCAAGACAATGATCCAAGACAATTCCAAAGGAACTACGGGAGAGTATTATTTACTCTCCAGAGAGAGAAATGATGATAAACTCTGAATGCAGACTGAAGCATGTGTTTTTAAACTGTCTTTATTTTTTGTCTGTGTTTTCTTTTGCAGCATGGCTAGTATGGAAATATGTTTTGCATGACTTCATATGTATAAATTGCTATCCTCAAAGTGGAGGTAAGGTAAGAAGGAGGAGAGAATTTGGAATTAAAAATTTAAAACAAAAGGATTGTTAAATTTTTTTATGTGTAATTAGGATATATTTAACAAAATGGATTCTAAAATAAATTTTTTAAAAAACAAAGGAAATGGATAGGTAAAAATACATGTTGGTGTTAGGGTAGGGTCAGTGCAGGGAACAGAGTAACATTGCATATTAAGATATATTCATGTGAAGACATCCAGAAAGCAGAGGGAAAAAGCACAGTAAAGATCAACAGAGGCTGAAAGATAAGATAGAAATAGGAAATAAATGAGTGGAGGATACAGATTGCAATCTGGAACAGAGACATGATATAGTAGTTATGGGGAATTTCAATTATCCGGACATCTGCTGGAGCTCTCTCTCTGCCAAAAGCAGAACAGCTAATAATTTCTTGCCTTGCCTTAATGATAATTTTATCCTTCAAAAGGTGGAAGAAACAAGAGGGAACTGCAATTTTGGACCAAATTCTCACTAATCAGAGGAAATGATTTCTAAAACAGAAATGACTGAAATCTTGGAGGGAGCAAACTATTTCACTTAAGAATTTGAGATAGAAAAAGCACTTCTAATATTCACCATAGATTTTGAAAAAAGGTAGACCTTGGCAAAGTATAAGTAGCATTCCATGAAATAAAATTCTGCAGGGAAATCAGCACCGAAGAGATGGAAAACCTTTAAAAATTAAATGCTCTTTTTATTATGTCACTTGGTGGTCTCATCAGCTGTCATGGATTCACTCACTTATTGTCTGTGTTCTACTTGTCCAGCCTTAACCTCTGTTCCAACCTCCAGTTTTATATCTCCAGTTCCCTGTTAGACATCTTAAATTTTACATGTCAAAACTGAACTCGTTATCTTTCCCCCAAAATGCTTACCTCTCCTGAACTTCACTATTCTTATAGAGGCTATCACCATGTTCTCAGTCACTGAGGACTGAAACTGAGGTGTCATCCTGGATGTCTTTCTCTTACTCTCCTCCCCATATCCAATCATTTGCCAAATGTTACCATTTTACCTTCACATCTCTTGTACCCTCCCCATTCTCTCCCATGATGTTGCCATCACCCTCATTGTCCACACCTGGTCTGTTGCAATAGTCTTTTGGTTGATATCTCTGCCCCACATCTCTCCTCAATCCACTCCATCCTCCACCCAGCTGTCAAACTGATCTTAAAGTGTAAGTCTGACTGCATTACCCAATGAACAAAAATGATTTCTTATTGCTTCCAGAATCAAATATAAAATCCTCTGTTTGGATTTTAAAACCCTTTATAATCTGGCCCCTACCTGTCTCTTCAATCTTCTTAACACCTTACTAGGGGCAGCTAGATGGGATAGGAGATAGAAGGCTGGGCTTGGAACCAGGAAGACCTGAGTTCAAATCTGGCCTTAGATACTTACTTATCTGTATGACCCTGGGCAAGTCACTTAACCCTGTTTGTCTTAGCTTCCTCAGTGAGCTGGAGAAGGAAATGGCCAGCCATTCCAGGATCTTTGCCAGGAGAACCCCAAATGAGATCATGAAGAGTCAGACACAACCGAAAGACAACAACAAACACCTTTACTTCCTCCACTTAGTCTGTGATCCAGTGGGACTGGTCTCCTTGCTATTTCTCATACAAGACACACCATGTCTCAACTTTGAGTATTTTCAGTGACTGGCCTTCATGCCTGGAGCACTCTTCCTTCTTATATCTACTTCTTGTTTCTTTGGTTTCCTTTAACTTCCAGCTAGTGTAAGAGCCATTTCCAGTCCTCTTGAATCTTAGTGCTTTCCCTCTGAGACTACCCCTAATTTATTCTGTGTATGTATAGTACATATATATGTATGTATATATTTATATATATATCTTCTTTGTGTGTTGCCTCATTAAACTGTGAGCTTCTTAAAATCAGCAACAGTTTTTTGCCTTTCATTGTGTCCCCAGAGCTAAGTACACTGCCTAGTACCTGATGGGTGCTTAATAAATGCTAATTGATGTGCTCAACTGACTAATAATAGCTTTTTATGTAGCATTTTAAGTTTTGCCAAGAATTGTACATACATTATCTAATTGGATCCTTATGACAGTCCTGTGAGGTAGGTGCCATTATTAACCTAAGAAGAAACTGAAGCAGTCATTGATGTCACATTGCTAATAATGTCTAAGGTGGGATTTGAACTCAGGTTTTCCTGACTTCAAGACCAATGTTCTTAGTCACTGTACCACTTAGGTGCTTAAAAAGAGGAAAATATCCAATGAGGAAGAAAAAGAAATGCTATCCAGAGAAACTCATATGGTTACACAGGGAACTCATTGATAATTTTGACTTTTAAATGAGACATGTATAGAAGATGTGAGCAAAGATAGGAGATAGAAGGTGAAAACTCAAGTGTGGCATGATCATGTAAAAATTTGTTTAAGGAGTGCCAAAGCTGTGTGTCAGTGGAGGCAGACTAGGAATATTAAGGAGGGTCACAAAGTGGGCTTTTCATTGTCTATATTGGGTAACAGAAAAAGAATTAAAAAAAGGAATAGGATCCTTCCCCTTGATAAATGAAACAATAATAAAAGATGAAGGAAAGAAGAAAGAATGACACAACCTTGTTTTGCCCATTGTTTTTTTCTTCCAAGGAGAATGACATTTTGACTGGAAGAGATGGACCAAAATAGCTCATAAGAAGTTTAAATCCAAGCAAATGAGAAGATAAAAGAGCCCCTAGTTGTTCTTGATTTCAAATTATTAAGCACAGATAATGGTCTAAAACCATAGAGGTACGCTAAAAGACATAGGGGAGCAGATTGCTGAGGTACTCAGATTTTGGAAATATTTTGGAGACATCATATGTATAATGGATGTCAGAGACAGAGAGAATTTGAAACTGACATTAAAAAAGAAAAAAAAAATTAACACCAACAAAAAAAGAAAGATCATGGAGAACAGGAAAGGTGCTAAAGAACTGGAAAATGGCAAAGTAGCTGATTTTAAAAGGAGGAAAAGAGTAGAGTTTATAAATTTTTTTAAAAAATTTAATTATTTTTCAACGAACAGAAATCTCTTTTCCTCTCCATTTCATCTTTTCCCATTTGAAAACGAAAAGAAAAATAAAATCCTTATAACAAATATGTATAGTCATGCATAGCAAAACTAATTCTCACATTGTCCATGCCCCAAAAATATATCTTTGTCTATACCCTGAATCCATCAACTTCTCTGTCAGGAGGTGGGTAGCATGTTTTATTGTAAATCCTCTAGAATTGTAATTGGTCAATTAAGAGTTCTTAAGCCATTTGAATTTGCTTGTCTTTATTTATAATCATGTCCATATAAGTCTCAGTTTTCTCTGAAACCATCCTATTCTTAATTTCTTACAAAACAATAGTAATCCATTACATTCATATACCATAATTACTTTAGCCATTCCTGAATTTATGGACACCCTGTTGGTTTCCAGTTTTTTGCACTACAAAAGGAACTACTATAAATATTTTATACATATTAATTCTTTCCCTCTTAAAAAAATCTCCTTGTGGTGTAGACCTCATAGAATTATTGTTGGGTCAAAGGATAGGCGCAGGTCAGTCACTTTGGATTTTCAGAATGGCTGGACCAATCCACATCTCACCAATAGTACATTTCCTATAGGTCCCTCCAAAATTTGTCAGTTTCCTTTTTCTTGTCAACTTTGACTACATGATGGGTGTAAGATTGCTTTAATTTCTTTAATGGTTAATGATTTGATATATTTTTTCATACAGCTATTGATGATTTTGTATTTCTTCCTTTAAAAACTGCTTGTTCATATCCTTTGAAACTTTGTCACTTGGGGAGTGGTTCTTATTTTTTTTCTGGTCAACAGGCACTTACTTTGTGTCAGGCAATGTGCTAAATTCAAGGAGTACAAATTACTAGAAGAAATAAAGTCTCTACCCTCAAATTGCTTACATTCTTTAAAAAAAATTATTTATTTTATTTTTAATTTATGGAATAAAACAAACATTTCCATGGCATAGCATAATTTAAACAAAGATGATTGCACATGAAAGCTGCAAATCTAGGTTCTTATTCTTATAAATTTGAATCACTTGTCCACATATCTTGGACATGAGACATGTATCAGATATACTTACTGCAAAGATTGTTTTCTCTAGTTACCTGTTTCCCTTCAAATTTTTAACTGCATGAGTTTTGTTTGTATAAAACTATTTAAATTTTATATACTCAATCAGCTTCTGCTCCTCTGCCCCTCTTTTTTTTTCTCTTCTCTTCTCCTCACCCAGAATACAATCACAAATTCTTACTCTTTCTTTCTTTTCATATAACCCCTTTTTGCCATCCACCGTCTGTGGTTAGAATTTATTTTGCCCATCACTAATTTCTTCCTGAATCTACCCTTCTTCTTACTCCCCCTTCTCCTCTTTACCATTTCACTTCTGTTTCTGTGTTGAATGAAATACATTTTTATACTCAACTCTCTCTGGGCATATATGCATGTATGTATATGTATGTATGTGTGCCCATGCACACATGTGTGTGTGTATGTATATTTTTCCCTCTTTGGCTAATTCAGATGAAAGTAAGGTTTGTGTCATCCACTTCCTCTTTGTATAGACTTCTATTTGTGCACCCTGATTATGTGTGAAAATTTCCCCCACGCCTTTTCTCCCCTCTCTTCCACCCTTAGTATATTTCTTTCCCTTTTCTTCTGTATAGTCACTCCTCCCCCCCCACAAGTAACAAAATCACCCTAAGGCTTTTTGTCTTATTTGACTCCCTATATGATTCACAATGATGCTAAGGTTCTGATGGGACACTTGTATTTTCTCCTCCTATTAGAATATGAACACCTCATTTTTGGTTAATCCCTTATTATTGCACACTCATATTTACATTTTTGTCTTTCTTTTGACTCCTATATTTGTATTTCAAAAGCTCTACTAAGTTCTGGTCTTTCTTCAGTAATGTTTGAAATACCTCTGTTTTCTATTTTTGAGGAATATTCCTTGTGATATTCCTCTAAAGGACTATTAGCAATCACTGTTCTCTCCAATAGGATTATATGCAGCTTTGCTGATTTTTTTTATTCTTGGTTATAAATTTATATCTTTTACCTTTTGGAACATTTTTTTCCAAGCTATATGGTGGTGGCTTCTAAGTCTGGTGGCTTCTACATCTTATGTGGTTCTGACTGGGCATCCTTGGCATTTATATGCTTTCATTCTGTTTGCAGTATTTTTTTTCTTTGACCAAAAGTGTAGGTTTTTATTATGATGTCCTTGGGAGTTTTCATTTTGAGGTTTCTTTCAGACTTGTCAGTGGATTCTACTTCCACTTTGTCCTTGTGGTTTAGGCCCTAGTTCTATCCTTCATGCTCTATAGTCTTCTGGATAGACAGGGTCCAAAGGGTCTGAAGACTTCTATATTCTTGCCTATGTTGACCTGGACTGAAAAAATGACACAATGTGATTTTTTTGGGGGGTTTCACTATCAGGACTCTGATGCGTTTTCTAGATTTTTGTACAGTGGTTGTGAGAGGGAGCTAGGATGTACTTACTACTCCCCTGTACTCTGCTATCCATCTGGTCTCTACATCTACAAATCATGTGCCAGTGAGCTGGACTTTGATTTCTGGCAAAATTCTACATTGTTTACATTTATGTCATTATTATTATGCATATTGCTTTCCTGGTTCTGCATGTTTCACTCTTAATAATTCATACAAACCTTCCCATGTTTCTCTGGCCTTCTGTTTAGGGAGTTCTCTTGAATAATTCCAAATTATTTTCCAGAATAGTTGAACCAATTCAGCTTCATAATGTGTATATTGTAACCCTTCCAACATCGACTATTTCCATATTTTATCATCTTTGTCATTTTCAAGGTTGTGAGGTAAAACTTCAGAGTTATTTAAAGGTACATTTCTCTTATTATTAATGATTTAGAGCAACCAGATGGTTTTTGATACCTTGCAATTTTTTTTGTTAGTGATTTTTAATGCCCTTTGACTACTTTACTATTGAATTATTCTTGTTCTTATATATTTATACCAAGTACCTGTATTTCATAAATATAAGACTTTGATCAGAGCTATTTGATAGAAAGATTTATCCCTACAAGATAGTATCTTTTTATATATCTGTGGCATTTATTGTGTTCATGTAAAAATTTCAAATTTTATTTAGTAGAAATTATCTTTATGTTTTATGTTTGAATGTTGGGTTAAGAATTTTCCTTTTAGCCATATTTGTGGGTGGTCCCTCTTTCCATTCTTATCTAATTTTTAAATAATAGAATCTTTTGTATTTATGTCTTGTATCTGTTTGGAACTTATTGAGGTTAATGATACAAAATACAGGTTGGTTTGAACCTTATTTCTGCCAGTTGTATTTCCATTGTTTCTTGTAGTACTTGTTGAATAAGGTGTTATTCCTTCAGAGTTTGTGGTGTTGGATTTATCAGATATCAGATATTTATCAGATATGCTTTGTTTGATTCCTTCTGAGTGTTGCTTATATAGTCTGTTCCATTTTTATCTAGCAAAATCTTTGACAATAAATCTCTGATGCTACTGTTTGTGGAGGGGGAATATATATATATATATATTGCACGCACACACACACACACACACACACATACATCCATACAAAGAGAGAGATTCATGGGCTAGCAACAGCTCAATTAATTTTTCAGAATTGATTGAATGACTGGATCCAAAAAGTAGGCATTCATAATTTGATGTCTGTTTGGAAAAATATTTCCAGAGGAGAGCTTCAGGGCTTTATGTTTGTCCCCAGTGTTGCTTAACATGTAAAAAAATGATTATTTGAATAAAGGCATGGATGGCACACGTTCCAAGCTTGAAATTTGGATCAAGGTTGTTTGAAAAGATCAAGTTGGAAAGGATCCCAAAAGACCTTGGCTGTCTACACTATGTATTCTATATTAAAGACTGGGAGTCTTTATCCAAGTTCCCACTTGCACTAATAAGTTGGGTCCTCCAGAACAAGGTTACTAGCTACATCATTTTCTCATGGTTCTAGAGGGGTACCTCTTAGGTGCTGTGGTAGTGCGTCTGTCATTTCAAGTCTCCATTCTTGTGTGTTTTGCTCAATATAAATCTCTAGTACCAGTTAGTATCTCTTAAATATCATTGATGTCAATGATTAGTGTCTTAATATTATTTTACCAGTTAATATCAATTAGCTTTTACAAAGGAATATTTACTGAGAAGCTATAGCAATAACAGAAGTGTAGTGTTTATTTCCCTCATATTGACCGCAAGTGGGGGAGACATCAAGTTTGCATCTTAATAATGATTATGAAAGTAAATACAAGGTAGTTTGGGAAGGAGGGCGCTAGCAGTTAGTGGGGAATCAGGAAAGGTTTCATGTAGAAGGTGATGCTTCAGCTTTATCTCTAAGAAAGAGAAGGATGCTGGGGGCAGGGTAGTGCCAATGAGGAGGGAGGACATTTCATGCATGGGGGATGGCTAAGGTAAAGACTTTATCATGTCCAGGGAATAAAGGGAAGGCCAATTTGGCTGAATCAGAGTACAGGAGGTAAAATAATGCCCAGTGATACTGGAAAGATAGAGTAGGTAGGCCAGGTCTTAGAGGGCTCCAAAAGATAAACAGGAGCCCTTTATTATAGTATATGATATATATTTTAATATATAATATATAAATATATAAAAATTATAAAATAAAAAAAGTTTTGCTCAGGAGACAATAAAGAGGCACTGGAATTTATTGAGCAGGGAAATCTCATGGTCAGAACTGTGTTGAAGGAGAATTACTTTGGCATTAGTATGTGGATGGACCGGAGTAGGGAGAGACCCAAAGCAGTGAGACTAGTTAGGAGATCCATTGTAATATCCTAGAAAAGAAGTAACAAGGGTCTGAACTAAGGTGAGAAAGACAGGACTATATAAACCTTTGAGTCATCACTGTAGAGATTGAACTCATGGGAGCTGATGAGGTCACTAAGAATGTAGAGAAAGAAGAAAACAGGACCTAGGACAGAGCCTTGGGGAATAAGCCTCCCTGTTATAGGGATATTATAACCCCAAATAAGGAAGAGGAGTGGTTACATTGGCAAGAGAAGAAGGAGAAAATAGTATCATGAAAACTCAGAGACAAAAGAGTATCCAAGAGAAGATGGTGGTCATGAGTGTCAAATGAAGCATATAGGCTAAGAGGGCTGAGGACTGAGGAAAAAACAATTAGACCATTAACTAGTTGGGTGACCTTGGGTAAGTTGTTCTCTGAGTTCAAAACTCATTTTTGTCAATCAATTTTGCAATTAATCAACAAATATTTATTAAGCAATTACAATGTACCAATAAGTGGGTTGGATGTTGATGATAAAAAAGACAAAAAATAAAAGTCTTTGTCATTCAAGATTATATTATATCAGGGGAGATAATGTGCATGCCTTTAAGCATATGCAAAATAAATGCAAGGTGAAAAAAAAACAAAATAGTTTTAGCTGAGGCAATAGTAGCGCAAGAGAGATCAGGAGAGGCCTCAAGTTTGAGAGTATTGATGTGAGCTTTGAAAGGAGTTAGGGATTCCAAGAGGCAGGGGTAATGAGAGAGCACATGCACTTTATAAAATGCTTGATTGATTGATTCCAGGCAGTGTGACTGGTTCACTTGTAAAGTAAGGAAGTAGAAGTAGATGGCAAACTTTACCAGTTTCTGATTCTAAATAGAAAACATGGCTCCTGATTCAGAGTTTATGATCCAGTTCATAGAACCATTGAATCCTGATGCTAAGAGGACCCTCTGGAGATAATGATAATAACTCTGTACATCTGTATAGTGCTTTACACTTTGCAAAGCATTTCCACATACATTATCTCATTTGATCATCTGGTGAAATGGAAAAAAAAAGCCATTGTGGGCAGGATATGAACAGGAAGGAAAAAAAAACCCCACTGGATTTCAAGTCTAAATTTGGGATGAGGCCCAAAGCAGAGGGAGAAAACTTCATGGATGGGTTTCATTAAGTTTATTGAGTGACTACTGAATATTAGTGCTATGCTGGGTGCTATGCTGGGTGCTACAGGGGACATAGGAGAAATCAATGATATGGTTCCTGGTTCCATAGCTTCTAACATTGAATTACCATGGAGAAAAGGGGATAGCTTAGAAGGAGCCATTAAGGATACAACAGATATTGTGGACAGTTTGTTGTCGACAGACTTCTGATGTTCTCGTGCTTCATGCCTCAGGCAGTCTGGTAGTATGGATTGGCACATAGGATGTCCCTGGTAAAGCCAGTGTAGCACATGTTCATAATTCCCTTCCCTTCCCTTACATTTCAATCAGTTCCATTTCATTCTACTCATTTCAATGAATTGTGAAAAGCAATGTATGCATACAGGAGAAGATACCCAGGAACAACCATTCTTCAGAGCCACACTGTTTTGCTGTGACAAGGTCCTAGCTATTTTGTCTCCTCTTATTTGTTTCACCTTTTATAAACTTGAGCATAAGCAATATGATGAGACTAGTTATCAAAATACCAGCAGTGAAAACCTTACTATTATGTACCAGGTGCCAACAGTTCCAGTATAGTAGAGGTAGCTTTCTTCAGGTCTATTGGCATTATGTTCAATAGGATTTAAATTTCTTGAGGGCAAAGGCTATTCAATTTCTACCACTATTCTTAGTATATAGGAAGGCACTTCATCAATACTTGTTGAATGAATGAATAACCACAGGTGTGGCCTTCCAACCCCTACTGCTCAATTGCTCTGCCTTACTTGCTCTACTAACATTTGTCCTCTCTGTGCTGATGGTCTTCTTAAGGATAAAAGAATTATACCCCTTATACATAGAACAATGATAAGTAATGGGACAGAGTGTTATCAAGTGCTCAGCAACCAATGAGTAGCATGAAGTGTTGGTAGGTGAAGGTTAGGAAAGGGAGTGATTGCTGTGGGCTGGAACTATTGGGGAAGACTTCAAGGAGGAGGTGCAACTTAAATTGAACTTTCAAGGACTGAAAGGATTTGAATTGCTTTAAGATAGGGGCTTTTTAGGTGAAGAAAATAAAAGATGTCTTACTAGGTCAGACCAAGGGTTCACTTAGTCCAGTGTTTTAGCATTTTATGTTGCCATGTCACCAATGGTTGTTTTGGAGGTGGTGAAAAGAGCCCTTGCTGATATTTCAGGTCAATAGTATGTGTGTCTAACAGGCTATACTAACATTTCAAGGGTCATCCATACTTAAAAGTTCAGACTTTGAGAAGTCCTTGAAAAGCCCATATGGGTCTGGCTGCCACAGCTCACCCTGGACCAGTAAAGAAATCCACACTGGGGATAATTTTTCAAATGGCCTATTCTCTGTATGGATGATGATGGAATTAAATGGGGGAAGATGCAAGCTCACTGTGAGGAGAAAGAAGAAGAAAGGAAGACATTCCCATGTTCTTTGCTAAAAAGGCAAGTCTGCATTTTGCTAGGCCTATGCAGAAAGATTGAAGACTAGGCTGCCAGCTTCCACATACCATCTGCTTTTGTGCCTTGGCTTTAGTTCTTCACATCCACCAGAATACCCTCATTCCTTTTTTGCTCCTCCAGATCTAAAACATCCTTCAGAGTCCAGCCCAAGTCTCATTTTCTCCATGCATTTTTCTGTGCCCATGGTGAACTCTCATTCTTCTGAACATGTGTGCTTTACCAAGTCATCTGGCTCTTATCCAAAACTTCTGTCATTTATATACTGATTTCTATATTGTTTAATGACTTGATGTATGTAGATCTTGTGTTCCCAATTAGATTATAAGCTTCTTGAAAGTGGCGACCATGACATCTGCTTTTTAAAACACTCTTGCGCAGAACAGAGCATATAGAATTTGTTCAGTAAATATTTGTTGAATGAATGAATACATGAATGAATATCATAGTCAAAAATACCTCATAAGGAAAATTTTTCTGGTTACTATAATAAAAACTTATGTAGTGCTTTGAGGTTTACAAAACATTTTCATCACAATATCCTCATGACATAGTGCAAGTATTATAATTTTGCAGATAAGGAAACAGGATCAGAGAGGAAAACTGTCTTCTCAAAGTCATGGCTAGAGAGTGGCATTTCTCGTGCTCAAATTCATGTTTGTTAAAACTCCAAATCTGGTGGTTCTCCCCCCATTATGTTATGGTTTTATAGGACTAGTGCCAAGTGCTTAGAAGTTGCTGTGAATTTATGAACCTTAAGCTCTAGAAGATTATAGGGAGAGCTGTATGGAATGCCACTAGGCAGGGCTTTGTGGATTGAAATCAGGTAGCTTGTTCTCAGTTTTTGGATTCACTTAGTGGTCTTTGTGATTGTCCTTTTATTGTTTAAAAAGCAATGCATCTTTATTAATGCCTTTTGCTTTTATCTTACCTACACTTCCCAATGTATTTGTTCTCTCTCCACTTCCCAGAGACCAATTCCTTATAAGAGAAAATTAGAAAAGAGGAAAAAAATCAACAAAACTAAGCAACATATCAGAAAAGTCTGACATTATAGTCATAGTGCCTGTACTGTGCAAAGAGTCAGGGGAATGTGTCTTCTTATAACTTTTCTTTGGAACCAACTTAATTGTTATTTCACAACTGCTTGGATTGATTTGGTTGTTATTTTTTCCATTTTTGTTGTTGTAGTTATTATGTACACTAATTTCCTCCTTCTGCTTATTTCACTTTTCAAATAAGTCTTCCCATGTTTCTTTATATTCATCATTATAATTTTATTTTACATTACAGTAATATCCCAATTCATCCATGTACTATAGCTTTTTAAAATATCCATTTCCCAATTGAAGGACATATGTGTTTTTTTTCAGTTCTTTGCTACTATAAAAAGTACTGTTACACATCTTTTGATGTGCAGAGGGGCTTTCTTTTTGTCATTGACCTCCGTGGTCCATGTGCCTACTCTGGGTCTAAAGGTCTGGACATTTTTAACACTTTTTAAAAAGCACAATTCCAATTTGCTTTCCAAAATGGACTGTTCAATTCACAGTTTTGCTAGCAATATATAAATTTGCCTGTCGGCATTCAGCAACCCCAACACTGGCTATTTTTATTTTTTGTTGTCTTGCTATGAGTATGGGTGACTTTTAACCTCAAAGTTGCTTTGATTTGAGTGTTTCTTATTATGCGATTTGGAAAATTCTTTTATATTTTTGTTAATAGCACTTTTTCTTTTGAGAATTATTTATTTATATCCGTTGATATATGTTTCTGTTAGTTGTTTGTATATCTTGGATGTCAGACCCACTTCAGGTTTATTTGATGAAAAGTATTTTTCCAGTCAACTATTTCTTTTTTTTATCCTCACTGCATTAATTTTCTTTGTGTAAAAGCTTTTCAATTTCATGTAATCACAATTTGTAGTCACATGTATCTCTAGTTTGGTGAAGAATCCATCCTTTAGATCTCTTCTAATTTTTAAATATATATACCTTAATATTTTGGGCATACCTCCATTTTGAGTTTATTCTAATATATTATGTAAGATGGTGATCTAGATCTAATTTTTGCCAGACTACTTTCTTGTTTCCCAGTAATTCTTAACAAATAGGGAGCTCTTTTCCAATGAGTCTCTGGTTTGTGGTTTATCAAACACTGGATTATCAAGGTCATTTATTTATGTTACATTGATCTACTTTTGTGTTATTTGACCACTGCCAAAGAGTTTTCTTTATGAAGTATAGAAGTGGCATCTCTCTTTCATTTCTACTTTTAAAAATCATTTCCCTTTACATTCTAGACTAGATCATTTATTCCTCCAAAATGAATTTTGTTTTTATTTTGTCATATTCCATAAAGTGTCCTCCTGATAATTTGAATGGCATGGTACTAAACCTGTAAACTAAAGAACCTTGTCTGGTAGAGTGTAGGCATTTAATAAATGTTTGCTAATTGATTGATTATTATATTGGCCCAACCCAAATGTGTGAACTGAATCTCCCTCTAATTATTTAATTATTTTCTTTATTTCTTTAAGGAACCTTTTTATAACTACATCTATATAGGTGCTAATTATGCTTTGGTAGATTGATCCTCAAATATTTTATACATTCTGAAGTTATTTAAAAATTTTATTTTATTTTTAATTTATGGAAAAAAAGCATTTCTATAACATGGTATAATAAAATGATGATTGCACATGAAAATGCAAATTTATTATGTACAAACTTGTTCTTCTTTTGAAATATATAATAAAGTAAAGGAAAAATATAATAAGGTATAATACAATTTCTTTTTTTCCTTTTTTTCTTCCTTCCCAACCCTGCCCTAGAGATGACTACCATTAGACACAAATAGTGTGTATATGTAAAATATACTTCTATTCGTCAATTCTTTTTCTGGATGCAGATAGCATTTTCATATGTCCTTTGTAGTTAATTTGGGTATTTATAAGAGTCAAACTGGCTTATTCACTCAAAGTTGTTCTAATATGACTTCCCTTTCTATTATTGCCTCTTGATTTTTTTATTGCTATATAGAAATGTTATTGACATTTTTGAGTTCATTTTCTAACCTGCTACTTTACCAAAGCTACTAATTATTTCAATTAGTTTCTTTGCTGATCTCCTAGGATTTTGTAAGTAAATCACCATATTATCAGCAAATAAGGGTCGTTTTAAGCTACTCTTTACATATCTTTATACCTTTAATTTCTTTCTCTTGTCTTAGTGATATTAGCACTTCTAATCAGTTAGCAAGCATTTATTAGGGTTATATTATGTGCCAAGCTTTGTGCTGAATCCTGGGAAAACAAAGAAAGGCCGAAAGTATAATCTCTGTCCTAAAAGAGTTAATATTCTAATGGAGGAGGTAGCATGCAAATATCTTACATATAAGATAATAAGTACATAAGTGTGTATGTACATATGCATACATATACACATAGGTACATATATGTATGATACACATATATGTAAAATGGAAGGTAATCTAAAAGGGAAGGCACTAGCAAGCAGGGTGGTGGTGAACTCAGAAAGTCTATTGTAAAAAGTTGGATACAAGCTGAATCTGAAAGGAAACTAGGGAAGGTGAGATACAGAGAAGAAGAGGGAAAATTTCAGACATGGGGAAGAGTGGGATGAAAGGGCAGTAGTTGAATAATGAAGTATCATATTCAAGCAAAAATGAGAAGGTGAGTGTTGCTGAACTATAGAATACATGGAAGGGCATGAAATGTAAGAAGTCTGTAAAGGTAGGAAGGGACCCGGTATTGATGGGATTTAAAAGTCAAACAAAGGTGTTTTATTTGAAACTGGAGGTAATAGGGAAACCCTGGAGTTTATGAGGTAGGGAGGTGCCATTCTGGTCAGATGTGAGCTTTAGGAAAATCAGTTTAACAGCTGAAAGAAAGAGGACTGGAAATGGGAGGGACTTGAGGGTCAGCCAGCAGGTCATTGTAATGGTCAAGGTATGAAATGATGTGAATCTGCACTAAGGTGGTAGCCATATGAGTGGAAAAAGAAGATGTATCATGAGAGAGCTTGTGAAGGTAAAAATGATAGGAGTTGCCAACAAATTGGATGTTGAGTGAATGAGAGTGAGTAGGCAAGAATAACATTGAAGTTGTCAGCCTGGTGATTGAAAGTATAGCAGTGCCCTGGATAATAATAGGAAAATTGGAAATAGGGAAGAGTTTTGGGGAAAAGATATATGTATTTTGGACATGTTGAGTTTGGGACATATATGAAAATCCAATTTGAGATTTCCAATAGACAATTGGTTATGTTAGGCTAGAGCTTAGGAGAGAAGTGAGAGCTGAATATATATAGGTGGGAATCATCTGCATAGAAATAATAATTGAACTTCTCAGAACTGATGAGATAGATCACCATGCAAGATAGTGTGGAGAGAGAAGAATGCCCCAGAAAGAGCTTGAAAGCCTAGAGAGGAGAGAATGTTCAGAAGAGGGGTAGCAGCAGAGTGAAAGGCTCTAGGGAGGTCAAAAAGGGTGAAGATTGAGAAAAGGCCATGATGTTTGATAATAAAGAGGTCACTGGTCAATTTGGACAGAGAAGTTTCAGGGGAATGATGAGGTTGGAAGCCAGATTGCAGAGGGTTTAGAAACAAGTGAGAAGAGAGGAAGTAGAATATGAACAGCGTTCTCAGGAAGTTTAGCCTTGAAGAGAAGGGGAGATACCAAATGATAACATTGAGGAATGGTTAGAAGAAGTTTTGTTTTTCTTAAGGATGGTATAGACATGAGCATATTTACAGATAGGATGGCAGGAGATAGGTTTCTTTTTCAATTCGATTTATTTTCTTTTCTTGTATTTTTGTTGTTTGGAGTGCTAGCAAATGGAATATTCTGCTCGTCTCTTTTTCTGTTATTGTGGCAGGAATATCTCAGTTACCTCTCTTTTGTTGAACATCTTCAGATTTACATATCCTTTGGGGTTGCAGTTTGAACTCCTTTACTTTTTGGAATTTATTATCCATTCTTTTTTGGAATTTTTTATGGATATAGAATAATTTTTTGTTATTTGAATTTCCTTTTCTTTAACTTTCTCGTCTCTTGGAGAATTTATCACTGAACTTATTAACTTTCATCATTTTTCTTGGAGTTTAAGTATGTTTATTTTTCCTGGAGGTGATTTGTAGATTCTTGATAAGTGTTCTGTTTTCTATATTCAGTATTTCTGGGTAGTTTTCTTGTGTCATTTTGTGCATTTAGATTTGTCTAGTGTTCTTGTATTTTCTCAATGTTGCTGTTTGCTTCTCTTCTGCAAAATTTTTCTCTATTTCTGTATGTCTACGTTCTTAGTTTTTTAATCTCTTATTTTTTAGAGAGACTATCCATATTGTATTAATTTTTTTTAATATAGTAGAGAGACAGCATGATGTAGTGGATAAAATATTGGATTTGAAGTCAGGAAGACCCATGTTCAAATTCTACAACAGACACTTATTAGCTTGGGCTCAGTTTCTCATCAGCAAAATAAAGAGTTTGGACTCTGAGATTGCCTCTCTCCTTGTGATTATTATTCTGTCACCAAAAACTCCTTCCTACCTTTTCTATTGTAAAAGCAAGGACCCTGATAGGCAGAGGAGGGCCTGCTGTACAAGTTCTTTGATCTGCTTTTCTAAAAGAAAAGGCAACTTTTAGAGATCAACAATCACTTTAATCAAGCACATATATCATTCGCTTAGTTCAGGGGAAAAAAAATCAACATCCTGAACTTTAGAGAAAATACCGAGAAATAAAGATCAATAGATATTGCTTCAAGCTGCCTGCACATCACAGATCAACAGACAGATGCAAATGCCTTCCAAACATACATCGTTACCAGTGAGAGAAGCACCAGCACCTGGGTTTTCAAAGCCAGGAGGCTGCTTAGAGGCTTCCCATAGTCTCATCTAGCATACAAACCTTCTTCCAAAAATTAAGCCCCAAAGAAAAACCTCACTTCAGAGTAACTTATACATTTTTCAGAGTCAGAGGGCACCACAATCCTTGAGAACCAGTACCTCATTAGAAAGTTAACAAAAGGTATGGGTCTCCCCAACAAATCTTCCCTCATCAAACTCCCCTTAATGGGCAGGCCCATAAATGCAGAATATTTTCTTTAATCACATTAAA
Source organism: Notamacropus eugenii (assembly GCF_028372415.1). Classification (NCBI taxonomy): domain Eukaryota; kingdom Metazoa; phylum Chordata; class Mammalia; order Diprotodontia; family Macropodidae; genus Notamacropus; species Notamacropus eugenii. Next base: position 424,740,212 of record NC_092873.1, on the reverse strand, counting down.
ATAATTAACAATACAAATAAATATACTGTTTCTAGTTAAAGACTCAATTCAATCAAAGGCACGATTCAATCAGAAGCAATTCATTATATTAAATAAAAACAGCGATAGATTCTACTTTGCTTGCCATTACCCTTCCAGGATCCTTGGTCTTACAATCTAAATGGTCATGGGTCCTGGAACAAATAGAGGCATTATACTTTGGGATCCCAAATCCAGGTGATTTAAACAGGTCACATGGACCTATTAATGGATGGGAAAGATTTTTCCATTAAGAAGCAAAATTATATTAACAGTAAACAAAAATGCATTATCAATACATTTCTACTGATTTATTCCCCCTTTATGCTCTGCCAAGCACCAAGTGCCATCAGCCTCCCTGACATGCTTCTTAGAGGGAGGAATTCAGTATAAGAAGTGCTAAATTTGGAGTCAAGAGATCTAGGTTCTAATTCTAGGCCTGTCACTTACTACTTTTGTGATCTTGGACAAGCGATTTCACTTTCCTGGGACAGTTTTCCAACTGTAGAATGAAGGGATTCAACTCCACAACCTCTAATATCCTTTCCAGCTCTAAATTAATCTTGACTTAATTGAACCTGACAGAAATCCCCTCTACAAGGTGTTAAAATGAGGAGGCTGGACAGCCTTTTCTTGATAGCCCATAGCAATAGGTAACCTGCTCCCTTCTTGAAAGACTTGCTGAACTTTTGGACAGCTCAAAAGATCATGATGTTTCACTTCCTCTAGAGATGACATCTCTTTTTCTGCAACTTCCACACACTATTCCTACTTCTTCCTTCTGGAGCCAAGTAGAATACTTCTAATTTTTCCACATGACAACCTTTCAAGTATTTGAAGCTAGCTCTCAGGTTTTCTTAAAATCTTTTCTTCAAATTTAACATTCTGAGTTTCTTTAATCAGAACTCATGTAGAGTGCTCCTCATTCTCTCAGAATCTTGTCAACTTTGTCTGGGCACACTCCAGTGCTTCAGCATCTTTGAAATGAACATGATACACCAGATGTGATCTCATAAAGTCAGAGTACAGACAGTGGGATGATCACTTCCCTCATTTTGTACAAAATGTCTTTTGTTGATGTTCCTTTTCTTCATCTATAAAATGCAGAAGGAAATGGCAAACCACTTTATTATCTTTGCTAAGAAAACCCTAAATGGAGTCATGGAGAGATGGACACAACTGAAATCACTGAACAACAAAAACAACGACAATTTTACACTAATTTTCTCTGACTGCCAAGGCAGAGTATTGACTGAGATTAAACTTGTGATCTGCTAAAATTCCCAGGTAATTTTCATGTCAGTGGTTAGTATGACCTCACCTTCCCCATCTATTACTTATTCATTTGATTTTTTGAAACTAAGTATCAAAGTTTACATTTGTCCCTATTAAATTTGATCTTATTAGATTTAGTGTCTCATTTTAGTTTGTTAATATACTTTTTGGATCCTGATTCTGTCAATTAATGTATTATATATTTCTCTTAATTTCATGCCTTCTAAAAATATGGTAAAGATCACTTTATGCTTTTCATCCAAATCATTAATATAAGGTTTAGATAATAGAAGGTCAAAGAAAAACAGTCTCTGGTGGATACTTCACTGAAGTCTGACGTTGCTCCCTTAATCACCACTGTTGAGGCATAGCTATATTCAGCACATATCTCTTCATTTTGTTCACAAGGATATGGTACAGATTTTGTCAAATACGTTGCTCAGATACAGTATATTAGGTAGATAGATAAAGGATATAAAGGAAGAAAATATATAGAGAAAGAAAAATATGGAAGGAAAGAAAAAAGGTATGTATAGATAGAGAATATTTATTAAGGATTTATTGTGTGTCATACATTACACTAAGCACTGGGGATATGATTACAAGAAAACAAGATGGTGGCTCTTTTCAAGGACCTTATTGCATTCTAATAGGGGAAGGTAAAACATAAATAAAAACTGGAAAAGAGATAGGGGAAGATACTTATGTAGGGTAAAGCAGCTGGGGAGGAGGAATATGGAACAGTCCAGAGTCTACTTTCTAAGTGTTTGTTCTATATTCTAGAAGTTTGCCAAACATGAAAATCTTATTCAGGAATGGGTTTCACTAGGTATCTTCTATAAATCCCCTTCCTATCTGTGAGTCTGTGGTTTTTAAAAATCCAGCTTAATACCCCATAGTTTGAAATTTCCTCTCCTTTAGTGATAACTGGCAAAACATTTGGTCATTTTTTGTTTGGTAGAATCTGTCCAATCTTCTATTATTTTTCAAAAATTATTAGCAAGAGCACAGAGATAAACTTATTTTCATTGTCTTAGGTTGTAGTTTATTTGAGTCATATAAATGGAACTCATTGAGAATGGTTTTTGATTATTTCCTCCCATATCTGGAGTTGGCATTCACAGAATCACGGAATCTCAGAAGTAGAAGGTACCTCAAAGGTTGCTTATCCGACCCTTCTTCAGATCAACAATGACCTCTCCCTGTCTGACACATGGTCAGCCAGTCTGAAGAAGCTCAGAATGGAAGAACCCATTACTTTTCATGACAATTCATTACAATTTTGGAGGGTTCTAGTTGTTAGAAAGACAGCTCGGTGGCATAGTGGAAGTGCCAGGTCTGGAGTCAGGAAGACTCATCTTTCTGAGTTCAAATCTGGGTCAGGCATTTATTAACTGTGTTACCCGGAGCAAGTCACTTAACCCTGTTTTCCTCAGTTTCTCATCTATAAAATGGGCTAGAAAAGGAAATGGCAAACCACTCCAATATATTTGCCAAGAAAACCCCAAACAGGTCCTGAAGAGTTGGATAGAACAGAAATGAATGAACAACAACAACATTGCTAGAAAGGTTTTCTTACATCAAACCTAAATATGCTTTTTTGGGCCACACATACCCATCACTCAGGATTAGGATTAGGGTTCAATTCAAAATTCTTTTGACTATATTTACATAACTCTAGGGAAATTCAGTTTTTAACAGCCATTCACTTTTTACACTTCATCACTGTGATTCTTGTATTTAAATCTTAATCCTGTTTTCAGCTCTATGCCCTTAATCAACTGATCACGTCCCCTATCTTGCTTTCTTTTCTGAAATCCTTGTATGTGATTAGCAGTAGTGATGAAAACATCCCCACATTCCAGGGACCTTCAGTTTCCCATGATTCCCCTTTGCCCAAGATTTCTTATCAAGCTTGTTCTGTGCCAAACATTGTGAAAATCATTTCCTCTGAAAGAGGAAACAGAAGCGAATTAGGAATTGAATAGTTGTGTCTTTTATCCCATTGCCCATTATCATCCTATTCATGGCAAAAAAAAATAGTTTTATCCCTTCTTTGATTTTGCTCACAATATGGCTAAAATACAATATTCAGCCTTCATCTCCATCAGGTTTCAAATTTGGGGGACTTTAGGATTCCAGACTTCAGGCCATTAGGGCATTACACTCTTGCTTTCACCCTCACAGAGCTGGACTTTTTCCATCTTCAGTGCATGTTTTTAAATCTTTATTGATCCATGAATTCCCTGTGAAGTGATGGTCACTTCTTTACCCAGCAGCCCCATTTTCCATTTTCAGTGGACTTATTTGGACTTAGGTCTGCACAGTTTTTACTTTGAAAAGTTTTCTGTTACTCAAGCCTATTTCCAGTGCATATGTAGCTGCTTGGTGTTCATTTTCTCTCTCTCCCTTATGTGAGTTGCATAGGGTTGTGAGGTTTTCATTTATTGTCCCAGGTCAAGGATTCCATTCCTGTGAATCTCAAGAAGTGGAATTTTACTAGTGAAGTATTACTCTCTTAGGTATGCTGCTAAAGGTAGGAATCCAGTTTTGAGGAAATTCTCATCAGTAGAGGCAATTAGCACTGGTCAGCGATCTGGGATAAAGCTCAATTCACACATTGAAGGACAGAATCTAAGAGATAGAAGGGACCTCAGAGACCATCTAGTTTAAGACAAAGGTAATTAGAAATCATACATTAGAAGAAAAGAATGTCTGTGTGGAGATATATTATCTAGAAGCTTGGTATCCCCCAGTGACTAGGGACTTCATGGGGGTGAATATATTTACATTTTAAAAGAACCAGATGAAGATAATGAATGACATTTTAATGGTAGATTTTTTGAAGCATTGTATTGTTTTGTGACTGGGGAATGATTTTTTTGGGGGATAGGGTTCTCCTCAAATCATATCACTAAGGCTACATCTTTGATCTGTCCTACATTCAATCATCACATGTGATCTATACTAGATACAGCTAGAAGAGGACAGAAACTGGAGATATGGGAAATAGGATTTATTATTATCCCCCCAAAACTTGCAATTTAGTACTACGGGTAGGAGGTAAGGGAAGGCTCTTGGTTGTTACAGGGAAAAGAAGAGCTATGTACAAAAATCATTTCCCCTAGCAGATTCCAGGTGTTTCTTTTGTGGTAGAGGTCACCTCAGGGAGACCCAAATAGGGTCCCAAGTAAAAGTACTGAGGATTCTTTCATGTTAGCTCCACAGATGTGGATAGTTTTGGCACTGAGGCCCTTCCTCGTTTCCATTAGCATAAACTTTGAGATTATAGCCAGAAAACTTTGGGCTTTAGGACTATGGCCTGCAGATAATAAGCTTTTACAAATGTTCATGTAAAGTGATGCAAAGGACTCATATATCAGCAGAGTTAAAATGCTTCTGTGACTCTGGGGCTGCAATTTAACTCATTAAAAATACAATGAAACTTAGCAGGTGCTGGGAATGTAGACTATGTGGGAATCAGTAGCTTTGGGAGCAATTATGAAGTTGTAAAAGGGTCAACTGGGAAACTCATGCTAAGTCTGCCACACATGCGATGTCTCTGTCATCTATGAGCAGATAATCTGGGGCCTCCTCCTCTCCCCTCTCCCCCTAGGTCTCATTTTATCAATGGAAGGTCTGAGTTGGGAGTGTATTAGGGATAAATACCAAAAGGAGGAGCGTCTGATAGAAGAATCAGCTGTTTAAGGAAAAATAGGGGATAATTTTGGAGTGCTTTGTAGCTATAAATTACTGTCTGTGCACTTTATCATTTAACCCTTACTGCCATCCTATGAGAGAGTTCAAGCATTACTATTTCTCTTCCCTTCTAGCTAGAATTTAAACTCAGGTTTTTAGAAAGGACCCTTCTATATCAGGGTATCATCCCTATTTGGGAAAGTATACAGGCTTATCCATGAAGCCCATGCCTTCTGTCACTCATGTAAATGTTTATTCAGTCAGTAAACATTTATTACATGCCTACTATGTGTTAGGCATTGTGCTAAGTTCTGGAGATACAAATGGTAAAAGACAGGGTCTCACAGTCTAATGAGGGAGGCAATACACAAGCAACTAAGTTTTTGTTTTGTTGTGCAGTCATTTTTTGGCCTAGGTATAAACAAGTTAATAAACTGAGTATAATTAATAGAGGGAAGGTATTAAAGATAGCCCATAGAAGGTGCTTTGCAAGCCCTAACCTACTCTATCAGTGTCAGTTTCATCTACTATGGCAGCTATATAACTATTTCTTACTGTGATCAGGCACTGAGGATGTACACCTGTTCTGTTTGCTCAGGAATTAGACAATCCTGCAGTACAGCTTTTGGGCAAATGGCTAAATTTGCCCTTATAACAACATGGTTGGATTCCAAGCTCCAAAATATTGCCACTGAAGTCTTAGAGAGGAAATCTGTACCTCTAAGTACCCTCTCCCCTGACATCCCTAGCCTCCTTCTTCTGGTCCCTCCCTTGAAGAAGGTCAGTCGCTGCCCAAGAGAACTTGACCTCAAGGTGGAAATCTAGAGACAGAAAGGCAGCAGGTGCAGGATTAATAGGCCAACTTCGGAGACTGACATTCAGGTCTGGGACAGCAGAAGCTTGAGGGCCTAATCTGTCTGGATTTCAGTGGAGGTTAGAGGTGACAATTTTCACTCACCCTAGATAGAGTCTTTGTTCTATTCTAAATGTTTATGGGATGGCTGCTGGATGGTCTTCTTCCCTTCTCCCTCTGCATTCCTTTTTGTTTTATCCTGGGCCCTGCTAGATTCTAAAGCTCCTTATAGTTTGCACTGAATCTTTATTTCCCGATTAGTCTCTATGCACACAAAATGGAGCGTCCCTGATTTGAGGAGCAAAAACAGTCATTATTAGATTGGTTCCTTCTCACAGAATGTGGAAGAACAAACAATGCCACACAATTTTCGCTTGTATAGTGTCTTTCAAACCACGCATTGCCCCGGGCACAACGCAGAGTTGCTGTAAATAATACAATAACTGAGTTAAACATTCTAAACATCTTTGCATTGGATGCCGTCATAACATACTCGGTTGGGAGGCTGAAATTAAAGGGGGAAGGGAGGCATATGCCAACAAACAGCAGAGAGGAAAACAAACTGTGGGGTACGGAGGAAGGAGCTGGGAGGAAGAATGGGCAATGGGCAGTTTAGTGCGGCCCCATTTAAATATACTCTGAAAGTCAAAAACCTGGCCTGGGAACGGGAGGATGTAGATGGAAAGGGGACCCTGGGAAGGGGCAGGAGACCAGAAAATTAGGGACATTACGTTTGCATGGAAGTCATTGCAGTGGGTCAGGACTAGTTCAGGATGTTGGTGAAGGCAGATCATCACTGACAACGGGAAAAACACCATAAATGTGTCTGATATAGGATCGGGAAGACCTGGCTTTCAATACTGCCTTAGATACCTGCTCGCTGTGTGAGCCTGGACAAGTCACCAGACCTCTCTGATCATTTCTTCATGTTTACAGGGTTGCTTCATTGATCAAGTTAGATAAAGTCTGGGAAATACTTTTCAAAGTAGTAAATAAATGTTGTGGTGAGGATGATAATGATAGCACCTGGCACACTGTAGAATGACTCAGAGCCTTGGGAAGCTTGTTGCTGACTTATAATTAAGGTTCTTAAAATTTTATTCTGATCTTTTTCAGTGGAATCCAGATAGACATGATCCATGGATGAGTCACCATTCCACTATTATTCTTTTCTGTTTCACCATCTACGGATTAATGCTCAGGTGGGTAAAATTCTTGTTCTTTATAGCTGAAAAAAGAATTAGAATGTAAGCTCGCCCTTTGTAGGTTTACTGGAGGCATCCTCAGTACAACTCCAGTAACAGAAGACATGATGGAGATGTTGTGCATCTGGTTCTTTGTCCATTTGGTCTTGTTCTCCTCTGTCAGTTGTCTATATTTTTAAACCTTTAGGGTTCAGGCAGATTGGGGATTATGTGTACTTGGTATGGAGGCCTCTATGAAAGCAATGTTTCATTATTATTAATAAATATTGTTATCGTTTGCTTTTATAGATGCAGCCTGGTAGAGAGGATAGAGAGTTGACCACAGAATGAAGAAGATTTGATTTCTCTCTCATCTTTGAAATATACCGTTACCCCAGGGTCACAAGTCATTTAACCTCTCAGTTTCTCAGACAACAATCTAAGGCTATGTACTTTGCCAAAGTAGGTGCTGATTTTCATTGTTAGAGGAAATTTCTTCCTTAAGAATTCCATCCGTGAATGAAATCACAAGACTAGACCAAACAATCCTGACCATTATAAAGAAGCTAGGTAGGTTTTCATGATATCAAAAAAAATTGGCTGACTTTCCAGGGGTTCAAACCATTACTTCTTCTTCCTCTACACTAGAGAAATACAGAAAAAAAGGACAAGTTTACCTTCACTGTCTTTGGAACTTACCCACATTGCCCACTGAAGATGGTTGGTGGTACATGATACCTCTAATCTAATCACCCTCTCAACAATTCTACCAACCGATGAGCATGACCTATAGGGTGTCCCAAAAATCTTCATGCAGCAAAACAGCAAATTGTCTGTAAGCTATTAAAACTTTGAAAATTCATGAAGACTTTTGGTGCTCCTTGTAAATATATATAAGCTATTAATACTTTAAAAAATAATGTGCCTAGACTTTTGGGACACCCTGTATATTATCTATAAGCTATTAGAGTTTTAAAAATGCACTAAGATTTTTGGGATGTCATATTATTCTGGAAGGGAACACTGATCCTACTTCTGGGTCAGGGGTTGATGGTGTGTATATGGGGAGCATTAGGGTGGGAGAGGAAACAGCTTGATCCTTTTCAGAGGGATCCCATCTCCCTGACATATTGTGCTGAAGTCCATGGTCTATCTCCGGTCAGGGTGGTTGGCTGGGGATGTGCTGTTGGAGCTCAGTCTCGTTTTCAAGTTGCTGAAGCTTTGTTCATCAGTTCCTCCTAATTTGGGTGAAGTTCGCCATATGGAGAGCAGGGAACAGTGTTAAAAAAGCTTTCACACATAGATAGCACAGCCCTTTCTCTGCTAAATGAGGACTTTCTTCCCCAGTACAGATTTCACACGCCGATCTCAAGGGTGTTGAGTTCCCTTCTAAACAGGGGTGAAGTTGTCGGGGCTCTCTTTGCCATTGTCTCCCTGCCGGCAGGGGCCTGTTTTGACCCCCAGGAGAAATCCCATCTTTCTTTTCCTCCCCAGGGGTGAGGGTTTTCCAGCCCTCTTAGAATGAAACAACTTTGTTTCAAAGACAAGACCAGCGCTACCCCCGACTCTGTCAACCCCCACAGTTGGGTCTGTTGCCAGGGTCGTTCACTCCCCATGGTCTCAGAGGAATCCCTCTGGATCCAACTCCTGTTTCATGTCTGGAAGTGAGCTTGGCAGTTCTGAATTGTAGCTAAAGCCCTCCCGTTCCCCAACCCACAGCGTGTTCCCTCCAAACCTTCTTTCTCAGCCAAGACATCTGCCACAGTGTGACTCCCCACCTCCAAGGCCCCCCTCCATTCTTCCTGGACTGACTTTGCCATCCCATGTTGCTCAGTCATTTTCAAAGTCTCTCTTTTTTAACTTTAACTGGCTTTCATGTGCTGCCCTTATAATAAAATGATATTCCTTACCCATTAGGTCAAGAACTTCAATTATTTTTTTCCATAATCAGAGATGAGTTTGCTTGCAGTCATCTACATTCTATACCCATGGCAATCAAGAGATAGTTTTTGTGGTTTAGTTGACCATACAGGATTAGCAGGGGCTGAGAATTCTGGAGAAAAAATTGAAATTTTGGCCTTATTTCTTTACCCTGTAGTAGTTAGGTGGCTTGGCATGGGTCAGGATTTAGATCACAGATAGTGAGCCAGGAAAAAACAACAAAACCCCAGACTCTTAGAGGCCAACATATTTAGTCCAATCCCCTCATTTTCTAGAGAGGAAGCCCAGGCCCCAGGAAGATAATTAACTCATTTAAAGCGACACAATAACATAAAAGGTCGAGGCGAGATTTGATCCCTCGTCCCTTGTCTCCATAGCCAATGAATGCTCTTTCTGCTCTATCGCAATGGATAGCTCCATAATGCCATGCTCCCTGGGTGGACATTTCTGAAGGTTGAGGTCATTTTGCTCCTTTCCTTGTCTGAAAAATGCATTATTCTTGGTGCGTGTGTGTGCGTGCGTGCGTATGTGTATGTATGTATGTATGTGTGAGTGAGTATTGGTGGTGTGGCAAAAGAGGTCTGGTACCTTGACTATAACTTAAATATTGCAGAGGTAGGTGGGCTACTGAGAGTTTAAGTGATTGACTCATGGTTTCAGAGTCAGAAAGTAGCAAACACAAGACTTGAACCCAACTCTGACTCCAAAGCTGGTTCTCTTTGAGCTGTAGCGAGGTGCTTCTGTTACTTTCCCTGATCACTGGGCCAATACCTAAGTGTTCTATGGGGAAGTTCCAGACTGTAGTCAGGGCAAAAACACATGAAAAATATTGAAAGGATGATAGAACTGGAAGGGCCCTGATAAATGGAATTTGCATTTCATTGGTCTGCTTGGCTGGCTGGCAGGACCTGCTTCTTCTGTTTGTCAAAAATGAAAATTGAGAAGCTGTTTGTTAACTCCTGTGGACTTAGCTTCAGTGGAACCCTGTGACCCAAATGGGTTTGTCTCCCCTTGGGGTCCCTGCTCAGCACTGTGGGGTTGGACTTTGTCACCCTGCAGGGGGAAGAGGAGATTGAGATTGTTTTTCTGATGTGTTCATTGATTTTCTTTAATGCTCAGAAACATTTCCATTTATAGTGGATTTTGTTGGGATAAAAAGGAAAATATGTGGTGCTAATTTGGGGGGGTATAGAAAAATGGGGAAAGGCCAGAGAGGGAGGCAGAACAGCTCATCAATTGTCCTTTACTTTATCAGTATTTTCCTGGAGTTCTTCTGCAAACCTGACTACTTAATCTCATTTTAGGGTGGCTGTGGGGGGTATGGTTTCCAGGGCTTCTACCTTTACTGCTAAAGGGATGGGTGTGTGCCAGGTTCCTTCCTGCTCTGAATTAAGCCCAGTTCACTTTGGTAGAAGAGCTGCCTTCTCTCACCATGGAGAGCCTCAGATCAGAATTCTGGGCCTCATAATTGGAAGCCCTCCGATGGGGAGAAGGTAGGGGGAAGAGCAGTTAATCCTTCCTGTGGTTGAACCTTTCTGGGGGTAGATCTCAGACCCTTAGGGTCTTAGAGTTAATCCTGCCTGCAAAGGCCTCCTCAACTAGATAAGTAGGGCCCTCCTTCAGGTGAGAAATTCCCTTGAATTCGGCTTACATGGGATTGGATATGAAGATATCACTTTACTTTTAAAGGTGGCCTAGGAATCCTATGACAAGTATGTTACTGCAGGAAACTTAGAGGTAGGTCTACCTTCACTTCAGTCCAGGCAAGTTCCCCCTACCTCCTTCTTTCTCAATTGTACTACTTTCCTTCTTTCTCCCTTCCTCTTCTCTTCCTGTTTCTTCCATTCTCTTTCCCTTTTCTCTAGCTTATGCCTCAACTTACTCATGGCCCCCATGAGTATTGCTTAGGGCTGAAGACATTGCTAAGCTCTGTGCAAGTCATGGAGTCATAGGAGCATAGATTTAGAGCCTCAAGGGACCTCAAGGGCCAGCTAGTCCAATCCCCTGATTTTATAGATGAGGAAACTGAGGTCCAGAAAAAGACTTGCCCAAGGTCATACAGATAGATGTCAGAGGTTCTGACTTTGGAGGCAGTGCTCTGTCTACCTTTTGTGGTGGCTTTATTTGACTAATAAAGGACTTTTTCTGATCTATTTCAATTCAAAATATCTAATTCAGCATACATGTAAGTGCTTACTACTTTTAACTTCTGGACATATATAGTGTCTTTGCCATTAAAAGCACTCTTACAATCTAATAGAGTAGGAAAGAATATACATACATAAGTGGGACATGAGGTAAAATGGGAAAGGGCTCAAAGAGAGGTCCTTTCTCACTAGCAGTCCTGAAATCTTTTATATCTGCCTGTGTACCTGTATCGGTGGGGAGGACAGAACAATAAATACCAGGCCAGTGCATTATGACTTTTCAGGAATGTTCATTGACTAAATGTGAAATCTCATCATTCTTATCTACCAAGCTACCCCTACCCCTTCCTGCTTCACCAAAACTTTTGTCAAATTTGACCCTTTCTAGGGTTAGTAGTATAAGTGTCAAGATGCTGGACAGCTAACCTAATGTAAAAACAGCAGTGTCTTCCCAATGTCCTCTATCCAGATAAATTAAGAAACAAAACAAGAAGATACCCTTTTAGCTGGGATTGATTGATGGCAAATTTTTTTTTGTAGGGGGGAGAGTACAAGCCTGTGACTTCATAGATATTAAGGTCTTCCTGGTGAGGAAACTGTCAATGGAAGTTAGCAATCTCTGTGACTTACTGTCTTAGAGAGTTGTTGAGGGCACCGAAAGGTTAAATAACATGCCCGTGGTCACATAGCTACTAAATGTCTTGAACCCACAGCCAGCCTCTGTGGTCAGCTCTTTATCCACTACTCCACACTGCCTACTTAGCAGTTCTCATGCTCTGTTGAAGCAGGAAGATGGACTAGATGAAACTCAAAGAAAATGGTGGACAGTCAAAATTGCTCAAGGCATTGTCTCCATCTTCCCTAGGATATCCACCACCTAGGTGACTTGTCTGTTTTCTGCCTTAATTGATTCCTGCATATGCATGATTAATTTATATGAAAGGTGTATTGGGTAAGAAATGAAATTTTTAACCCTCATTGGCCCTCATTGGGTGGTGAGGATTTAAACTGAGAACCTTATTTGACCTCTTTCTCAAGGGATCAGAAATTCCTCCTAATGTGGCTCCCTTCATCCTAGCCTCTATATCTTGCTGTTCACAGGCAGAATCCCTGCCCCCCTGCCAGGGATCAGCGTCTTCCTATCTGATGTGAACATCACCCAGCTGAAGGCGACTTTATTTGTTTGCCTTTTGTCAGGTTCTGAGGACAAGTCGTCCATCTTCCTCTAAACATTGGATACTGGGAGGTTGAGCTTGGCAAAGCCCCCTCACATGAAAGCTAAATGTGCCTCAGGTAATAGATCTGCCAGAAAAATTCTGGCTGGGATTGGGTTCATTTCACCCCATTCTCAATAGCAGGAGTTGTGTATCTCTGCCCCCTCCCTCCCTCCCTTAGTCAGCTATGAAGAAACTCAAAACCCAAAGGGGAGCAGCAGTGGATGCTAAGGTTTCTTCTCATTTTGTCTGCTCATCGCTCACATTCGGCCGATAGCTTGAGAAGGAGATTGTCTGGGAAGAGTGAGGGTGTTTGAGTAGGATGGTGTGTGTGTGTGTGTGGGGGGGGGGGGGGGGGGGGGGCTTCTGACCATGTCTAGCCAAGATTCACAGTCACAGAACTTTATTTAAAAACAGCTATATCTGGGTTAACAAATAAGAAAAACCAGCACAGGGAGAGGTCATCTTTTCAGTCAAACTGTAGCCAGGGCCAAATGAAATGGAAGGAAAGCAAATGCTGATCTTTAGGCACATTTTCTTTTCTTCTCTCTCTGGTTAAAGAGGGAGTCTTGTGGTACTGGTGTTGTGTGTGTGTGGGGGGGAAGTGTGAAGGGGGGAAGAGGGTCAGAAGGGGAGAAGGAGGGGAAGGGGGAGACCAGACTCAGTGAATAGCTCGCTCAAGAGCTCTTCTGCACAATGAGATTAGCGCGATGTGATCATTTGGATGCCAAGGTGCTAACACAATAATACACGGGAGTTTGCCAACTTTTCAAATTGAATGTATTTGATTATTTGCTTTTAATTAGTGTGAGTTTTGGAGTATGTACAGGATTGTCAGAGATACACGCAAAGCCTCCTACAGCCCCAGGAAGCACAGTCTCTGTAAAGATGGTACGGCATTGTTCTTTTTTAGCTGTGGAGAATGAGATTTAACAGCTATGTTAAATGTTTTACCCCGTTTCCTTTGTGCCTCTGTTTCAACCTATTGGCAAGACCAATTGAAGTGAGAAAATAAACCTCTTATCTGATCTGAATGCTGAGAGCTGTTCCCTAAGAATTTTCCAGCTGAACTTCAGCTTTCACTGGGCATCCCTTTTTCTTTTTCTTTCCCCTTGCCCCCAAGTTGGCTCTGAAACTGGCTTTCTCTCTTCCTCCTTCCCCACTGGAAGAAAAAAAAATTCTGTGTCTCCTCAAAAAAAAAAAGGAAAGAAAGAAAGAAATTTGGTTTTTATAATTTAGAAGCATTTTGGAGGCTACTTTGCAGTTGCCAAAGGCCTGGGAGCATTCATTTGTATGGTTATCCTCCCCACTGGGCTGATAGCAGCCCCTTTTTTATAGCTAAGGAAACTGGGCCTCAGAGAGGCCCATCTTGCCCATGGCGAGTGAGCGGTAGAGCTAGAATTGAAGTCCCCAGTCCCTGTGTCCCCATCTGTAGCTTAGTGGGCACTACCATCCAATGGCTCATCATGTTGGTTTATTTTTCTAGAATTTTCTCAGGCAGGTTTTTTTTTTTTAAATGGCTGTTTCCCAAGGGATTAGATAGGCAGTGCTTGCCTCCACCCTAAACTCCCTTTTCTTTTGCCTAAAGTGAACAAAACAGAATTGGAGATGAGTCAATTGCTTGTGACTCCCACTCCCCTCTTTTGTATCAAAGGAGGGAAAGCTGTGGGGTGAGGATTGCTCCATGTTTTCCAGGGAGCCCAGCTTGCCTTGAGGGCCCCCTCAATCCATCATCCCGCTCAACGTGCCTTCCAGGAGGATGGACAGGGCCCAGCAGCGCTCCTTGGCATGGCGAGCTGGCTCCCAGTTACGACTTCTCTCCTTCTCGTCTCTGTCTCTGTGGCTTACAAAGCTGCCCAGCCCAGCAACCTACTGTGGTCCCCCCAGAGAAGAGGAGACTGCATTGAGCAGGGTAGCAAGACACCTCATACCCATTCCCTACACAATCCCTCAGTGACATTAAAAAAAAAGTCTTTCTCCCCTCTTAACAATAGAGAGGAACAAATGGTTGACAAACAACAACAGCAGCGGCTCTCCGACAAAAGCAGCAATTATTACAATTACACTCCCCTTGATTAGGCTCCCATGCGTTGCATTTCAATGTAATTGACGTTGTAGGTTGACACATCGGACACCAGATATTCTCGCCTGTCCCTTCTCTCTTTTGTTTCAGAGCCTGATTTGCATTTTCTATGCTTTTAGTAATGAAGACTTAGCACTTTTCCTCCATTAGAAAAAAAAAAGCGAGATACAATAATCTGCAACTCGGCACTTGTTTAAGGATTCTGACCCTCAAAAATACCACTTTGCTTCACACATTAGCTGCTTACAAAGAAGGAAGCTAATGTATCATCTAATTGGGCAAACCACTGCATCTGATTTCTCTCAATCAGACTATTAGCTTCGTAATTACCCATCTGCCTCATGTGGAAAAACGGCGAGGCGAACACCCAGCTAATAACGTCCTCAAGAGCTCTCCACCACAATGAGATGAGCGCAACGTGGAGGGAGATGGTCTCTAACCATTTCAGTGCCAAGGTGGTCACACAATGCAAGGGGACGCTGCCAACCATCCCCCGTTTCAATGTGTTTCATTATTTGTCTTTAATTAGTAGGAGTTTTGGGGGTCTGTTCAGGATTGTCACTGCTGCAGAGAGAACTGAAGGATGAGACCAGCCCTGAGAATCAAGGAGGCTTCATTTGGCCTCTTATCTTAGAAAGTCTGGCCTTGTCCTTCTGATGAGCAGTGGCAAACTTGTCTTAGTCCTACAAAGGGTCTTCCTTCCTCTTTCCTTTTTCTCCTTTTATTCTATTTTCCTGGCTTGGGTAGGATCCCTGAGCAGTACCATGGTATACTCAATCAAGTCTAGGAGTTAGACAGACCTGAGTTCTACTTCTACTCATGCATATTGGCTTTGTTACATTGGACAAATCACTTGACCTTCCAGTTCTCAAGTTGCAGCGAAGGTGGAATTAGTAGGTGGAATTTCTTTATTGGGGAGTTTCATATATCAATGAAATCACAGATTTCATCTTTAAAAAAAAAAGCGGGTTCCATAGATCTTGGATGGTGCCTTTTCTTTTCTTTTAAAATATATAAGTTGGAGCTATAAAGACCCAAGTTCAAATCTTGCTTCAGACACTTTATGACTATCTGGCTTCGATCAATCCTTACCTTCTGCCTCAGTTTCCTCATCTGTAAAATAGGAATCATAATATCACCTACTTTCTAGGTTTGTTATGAAGATTAAATGTGATAAACTATATAAAACACTGCAAACTCTAAAGTACTACGTAAATGCTACCTATTATTATTACTTTGTATTTTATTAGGTTTGTCTGATGTATGAAAAGTCAGCCTTTTTTGCCTCTGAAAAGATTTACTCTTAGACTGAGCCATCAAGGCCAATGCCATCCGACCCCCAACCTAGTGTTATGTCCCCCATGGACAATTATTCAGTGGCTTATATAACCCCTACTATTTATTTACTCATTCCCCACTCTTCTCTAGATATTATTTAATGAAAAAAAAATTAACAAATATTTGCTAAGCACCCTGGCACTGTGCTACCAGTAAGGATACAAAGATGAAATGGTGTCTAGTCCATGGCTGCAAGTAGTTTACTTGTATGTAAAGTTAGTGATTCTCCTCTGCCCCATTCCATCCCCTTCTTCCTTATTATATTTGGCTCTATTAATGATTCAAGGATGTTATAGGGGAAATTCTTACGTTGGATGAGTGAGACTATGTAGCCCCTGAGGTCTCTTTGAACTGTAATACTCTATTATGCATCCGTACTTTTATAGTTTTAAGATTCTGTTAGCTTGGGTGAGTCACTTATTATCCTTGGTTTTGTACCTGCAAAATAAAAGGGTTAGATTGGATATTTTTAGAATCTCTTCTATCTTTGACATTCTACAGATCTATGATGGGCTTTGCTAGTTAGTGATGACACATATGTCCCAGATCTTTAGTGGTAACCCAAATTATTTGTAGGGTGGAGGTAGGAGTGACCTAAATCCCTGGAGACTAATGACCAGGTACCCTAGGGACTGGTAGGCTTGTTCTGGGTCACTGCATTCTTTGTAAGAATCAGGAATCCAAAATGATTATTATTTAAAATTTTTTAACATCTTTTTCTATTACATGCAATTTTTTAACATTTGTTTTTTAAAGTTTTGTGTTCTATATTCTCCTCCTCCCTACTTTACCTCCTCCCTCCTTGAAGAGGCAAGCAATTTGATATAAATGTTCAGCCACGTAAAACATATTTCCATATCAGTCATGTTGGAGAAGAATACATAGACAAAAAAACCCCATGAAAAATAAGGTAAAAAAATGCTTTGATCTGCTTTTAGACTCCATCAGTTCTTTCACTGGAAGTGGAGATCATTTTTTATCATGAGTTCTTTGGAATTGTCTTGGATCATTGTATTGCTGAGAAAAGCTAAACTGATCTTTGTATAATGTTGCCATTACTGTGTACAATGTTGTTCTGGTTCTGTTCACTTCATTTTGCATCAGTTCATATAAGTTTTTCCAGCAAACCGATTTTTCTTAAATCAAGACTTGAAATAAAATGGAAATTTTGGGGGGAGAAGCAGTACTTTTCTTAGGAAGACATGGAAAAGTTGAACTGAAGCCAGGGCCATCTCAGGAAGAACATTCCTTTTTCCTCTCTCTGGGTTCTATCTCTGCTCATAACCTGAACCCCAATTCAAGACAGAAAAAGGTGGACAGAGTTGGTCAGGGCTGTATGGAAAGGGGTTGACTTCTAAGGAAATTTCCTGCCAGAAGAAAAGAGTTGAGAGTTGGAAGTACAACCCTAGAATAGGTCAGGCTTTAGAGCCAGAGATAAGTGCTTTTGGAACAGAGTAAGCAAAAGATGGGGCTATGGGAAGTGAGGGAAACCAGAGTTGGAAAGAAGTTCTGTTACTTGAGGAAAGTGGGAAGGGGACAGCAATATAACTGAATGAATGAATGGAAAAATAAAAACCATTTATTGCTTACTACCAGTAATTACTTACTATGTACCAGAAATTAAGCTAAGCACAGGAGACACCAAAAGAAGCAAGATAAAGTTTGCTCTCCAAGAGGGCATTCTAACAGGGAAAGACAACACACAAAATATACTTACAGGTAAAAAATGGGATGTGGGAAGAGCAAGAGGATATAATTTCTAATGAATGGATTGTGGATGACAAAGAAGTCATAGGGGTGAAAACTCACCTGTCTGAGCCTAGGGCCCAAGTTCCTGTGGAAAAAAGAGAGCGTTGGGAAGTAGGCATCTGGTTGTAGTTTTCTGTCATGAGAGGGGGAAATCTATCATTGAAGGAGAAATAGTGTTCTTTTTTCTTCACTTTGGGAACCTTTTCCCATTCATAATACTTTTATTTCTTGGTTTAGAATCTCTAAAGTATAGTCTATTCTCTTGTAGGGTTCACTGTCCCTTTTACCCCTTCCCCTTCCCAAAAGACTTTTAAATACAAACCATATACATACATACATACATACATACATACATACATACATACATACATACATACATATATATATATATATATATTTGAAGAATGAGGGGGGTGAAGAGAACTGCATTCATAGGCCATGGTTCCTACTGTCCATCAACTACCTATTTTTCTATCCATAATCAGTGAATTGTGCCAACATCTGTCTGCATTAGGGGAGGTTAGCACAGCAAAATTACATCTTTCTGTTGAGCTTGAGGAAGGGATAAATTGTGTTTGTGTTTATTCTTTGTCTACAAGGTCTAATGATTGAATTTTCATAAATACTCTTTTGATAAACCAAGGAATCAGGGTAAAGAAGTACGTTCACAAAGGTTTGTTGAATGTCTACCATAGGGAAAGCACTGACAAATGTTCTTTTAAGATGTCTTTGCCTTGGAAATGCTTACAGTCTATTTGGAGTATCAATGAAGAAAATTATGGCAGCGAGGTGGTGCAGGGCATTACACAGTGGATGTGGAGGGGAGAAGGCTTGAGTGCAAATTCTGTGTGAGATATCAGCTGTGTGACCCTGACAGTTCACTTAAGTGCTCCCAGGCTCCGTTTCCTCATTTGTAAAACGGGCATGATAGTAGTACCTACTATACAGGGCTATTTTGAGGTTCAAATGAGTTAACATATGTCAAATGTTTTGCAAGCAAGCATTGTAAAAATGCTAGCCATCATCATCATCACTAATGAAGCAGGGAGCAAAGGAAGAATTGCCTTAAGGTCATAGACTGTTCTGCTGACATTAAACAAAAACTTGCTTCTTTACTGAATTCAGTAAATATATAATTTTATGATAGACTTAATGTGTCCATGTGTCCATGTTGAAGGGCAGCAGTTATGTGTATAAGAACACTGGATTTTGGAGTCAGAGAACCTGGTTTCAAATTCCAGCTCTTCTGCATCAGATCACTTGCAATTTCTAGCACTCATTTTCTTTACCCATAAAATTATGGGTTGTACTTAGAGGATGA
Organism: Notamacropus eugenii; assembly: GCF_028372415.1. Lineage (NCBI taxonomy): Eukaryota > Metazoa > Chordata > Mammalia > Diprotodontia > Macropodidae > Notamacropus > Notamacropus eugenii. The sequence continues at coordinate 424,721,390 of NC_092873.1, read as the reverse complement.
CTAAGGTCTCCCTTCAGTTCTAACATTCTACGATTCTTATACTCAGATGCCTCAAGTAATAATATTTTAATTTATTAGTTAATGCAATGAGGAGGCAGCATGGTACAATGGCAAGAGCATAGGATTTGGAGCTCAGAGGATTTGGGTTCAAATCCAAGTTTCATCACTTACTGTGTAACCTTGGGCCTGAGTTTCTCCATTTGTAAAAGTAAGGTGTTGGATTAGATAATCTCTAAAAGTCATAGTCTGAGATATATTAGCTATATAACACCCAGAAAATGACAACCAATTAATGCTTCAGACCACTCTCCAAGCATAAGGTATAGACAAGCAGCTGATCCAGATTGGTGGAGGGAATTTTCATTCTGGGAGTTCCCTAACCTGGAATCACAAATGAGCATCAAAATTTAAAAAATGCTAGGCCTTTCCTCTGAGAAGATGAGCATCTCCCTAGTAACCAAGGACATGGACAACCAGTCAAATCTCTGTTCTATGCAGGTTGTCTTCATTGTAGCTTTTTTTGTCAACAAACTTTGATTTTAACTTTTGCTTATCTCCTCAGTTTATTTATTTACTTTGTTGCCATTGCCCTCTTTTCTGAAAGCTCTCATTTCCTTAGGAAACCTAAAACTTATCAGGAAATACAAGAGTGGGATCTTTTAAAACAAAACAATGGCTTACCATGTTCAGAGACTGTTCTTAGGCATTTCCGTGGCAATCTTGGATAGTAGGAAGATCCTCTAAAGCGAGCATTGGAAAGGACTGTGATGATGATTTATCAGGGTTTCTTGAACTGGAATTGTCAACTTGTTTTTTAGAAATTATTTTGACAATTGAAATTTCAATAGGATTTGTTTTCTTTGTGTATTTCATTTTGTGCATTGAAAAAAATATTTTTCCGAGGAGGGGTCGAAAGTCTTCCCCAGACTGCCCAAAGGATCCAGGACACCAAAAAAGTTAAGAACTACTGATTGAATGCAAGTTTCTCACTTTACAGAAGAAAAAAAACTGAGGCCGAGAGAGACTTAATAGGTTACCCAAAGTCATATCACTAGTTAGAAGCCAAGACAAAATTAGAACCCACATCTCCTATTTCGATGTTCTTGCCTTTATATACAGCATTGTCTTTCATCAATCTCCGAAGTGATGTTGTCCATTCATAGTGTGAAGTGAGTTGCTGCTCAGCTTCCTATGGTCTTCTGAATCAGAAATTCATGGTATCATTTCAAGATTATGAATTCCTAGAACATTCAGGCAAAGCCATGTAAAAGATGCAAAAAACAAAAGCTTAAGAAATGGGTTTTGGATTATCTTTCATTGTTTTGGATATCTTTCAGAACTGATTATATTTGTACTCATCTGTTTAAGTTGAGGTATGTGAGACATCCATGGCATATGGATGGAGGCCAGCCTGTGTCTTCCCTTCTTTCCTCCACACTTCCATCCACATAACTCTTCTTAGCATTTTAAATAAAAATGCTTATACCCATCTCCCCCAAGCCCTGAAGGAGACCTCATGTAAATCATGCCATTTTCTCTGGTAAAACCTTAATGCCAAGCAACAATTTGCTTTGCCTCAAAGATTTTCCAAGGTAATCTTCCAATTCTCGTTGATCAATTTTTATATTTTCCCAGCGGCAATGGGCACACATTGAATGGCACTAATTCAATGAGAACACTCAGAAGGGATTGTATTTCAAATGGCACAAACAGCACATATATATTCACAAATATCTGCAGTCTAGCTAGAGCTCCGATTCCTCCTTGTCATTTCAGCCAAGTGGACCCCAAATCCAGGAAACAGGAGTGAGGGATGGTGGGTTTTAAAAAATTAGCAGTAAATTGATATTAATTTAATATTAGCAATTAAATTCATGTTAAAATATAGGGAGATAACTTCATTCATTCAGTCACACTGCACTGGGATGTATTTGTGTGTTTTCACATTGAAGATTTTGTTCATCTGTGCTAAGGTTAAAAAAAAAGACAAGTCATTGAATGATCATGATGTTAGCTAACCAGGACAGATGATTTTCATTCATTGCTCCCATCTGAATGCTGCTCCCAGTCCCACGGACAAAATGGTTTTAGGGCTTTAACTAAGTTGTTGACTTACTTGGTCACAGGTTATAGCATCATTTTCAGAGTTAGAAAAATCCTTAGAAGACAAAGCACCATAGATCACAGAGGCAGAAGGGAGCCTCAGAAACCATCTGGTCCAAAACTCTCATTTCTTGGATGAAGAAACTGAGGCCAGATAGGCTGTGTCTTGTCCAAATTCACCTAGGAGCAAAACCACTATTAAAAAGCAGGTCCCCTAACCTTTGGTTCAGAGAGTTATTTTTCGAGATCAGGAGTAACTTTTGGATGGAAGGGCCAATCTGTAGAGAGTTCTCTCAATGTTCTTCTTGCTTGATACAAGACTTTCAAGAAAAAAAAAGATGAAGTTGAATGTATACAAACAGGTAGGTTTCATTAGTTCCATTAATTAATGAGTTGATGAATACATTAACTATGTAACTCCTACTTGGTTTTCCTGCTTTAGTCTTTTTCCTCTCCAAAGCATTATCCTCATACATGCTAAAATAATCTTCTTAAAACACAGGTCTGACTGTTTATTCTTCTACTCAAAAATGTTCAGTGGCTCCCTATTGTTTCTAGGATAAAATACTGACTTCTCAGTCTGGCATTTAAATCTTTCCAAAATATAGGTTCCATTTCTCTTTCCAATTTTTACATATCATTTTCTTTCACATGCTGTCTCTTGTCTTCATACTTTTAAACAGGCTGCATTCCATACTTGGAATTTCTGCTGGTCCTGGGAATAATAAGTTGGGTAGGTTTGGGGTTTAATGGTGCTTTGGGGCTAAATCCCATTCCAATAAAAATCACCCAGAAATTTTAGGGTGACTCCCTTATATTTATTAATCGCTGAGAAGCAGATTTCCATTATCAATTTCTTTCCCCATTTAGATGCAGGAACTCCTTGGATAGTATTTATTATAACTATGGGAAAAGAAAAGGCAGCTGATGAGAGCTATTTCCTTTGCTTTCCATTGGGATACTTCCCCATGCAGACCTGAAATATTTGAATAATTGACCCTAAGCCAGCAGAATAACTTACCTTCAAGTAATGGGTCTCTATTGCAAGCTTAGAAGGTTTAACTGGTGAGCAGTTGTAAGTAAACACTGTTTTATGAAGCCTTAGAGGCATCGCTCTCTATACATATCCTTATTTTCTCTCAAAGTCTTGGCTCCTGAAGATTTGTCTCCTAGCATACTGCCTGGCACACAGTAGGCATTTATTAAATGCTTGTAGAGAGATTTTATCAGTGGTAGAGTCTCAGCCACAGGCTGTTAAGTTCTACAGGAGAGAAAGCAAGGCATTCTCACCTGGCTAATTCTGCCAATATTTTCTTCTGGACTGGTCATTTTGGTTGCCAGGCATGAGGTCTCCTTGGGAAAGCTCGTTCTAGCTCATGGTGAGTATTTCATATGCTTCCTAATTTTCAATCTTGGAAAGCTAGGCTATATATAAGGAAAAGTTTATTTGTTCCATAATTCTAAATAGCTATCAAGTTCAGAGTCCCTCAGTTTTTAAACACCAAGTCCCTTTTTTCTTCCAGTCATATGAGCTAATGAAGAAAAACACTATACAAGCTAAATCTAGAGAAAGATCAGTGTCTCTCCTATTTATCTAATAGACTTTTGCTATTCATATTAAGCTAGCCCAAGGTTCAGAGATGCTTTGGGTCCCTCTTTTAGGCCTGTTTTCTCTGACTCTCTAGCACTTGACTAAGTAACACCTAGTCCAGGACTTGTCAAAAGCATGGGAATAGAATGAGGAACTTCCAAGAATATCTGAAAGTCATTGAGGCATGGTATTAAGAAAATCTGAGGTAAAATCCTATCACAGGCACTTCCTAGCTGTGTGACCCTGGGCAAATCACTTAACCTCTCTCAGCCTCAGTTGTCTCATTTTTAGAATGGAAATAATCACAGTCTCTCCCTCATAGGATTGTGAAGATCAAATGAGATAGTACATGTAAGGTGATCTGCAGACCTTCAAGAGCTATATGTAGATTTGCTATTATGATCTGCTGCTATTATGATGCTGATGAACTCAATGACTTATTGGTTTAGGAACCCAACATAACTCCAACTTTTTCACATTCCCCTATTTCTTCTTCCTCTGGTGTATCTTTTTTGGACATACTTGTGCACATGAGTGGCAAGGTTGCCCTAAACACCCAGACATTTTTTTCCACCAGCCTAATTTTAATGTTTGCCTTTCTCCTGGGGTACCATTAGACTGAACTGAACTCTTGGCACCAGTCAACCAAACCATAAAGGAAGGGCATCTTATTCAGGGAGAATTTCTTTCACTGGTATTTAGGACACAAAGTTTGTTCTCATTATCATCATTGTCTGAGTTGGATCACAGTTTCCGTAACGTGAACTGCATTTGAGAAATAGATATACCTCTGTCTGGAAGGGCTTTTACAGGGTGGTTTTTTGCTTTGGGCATGAAGTGTCAATCATTCAGGTGAGTGGTTGCAAATAAGGGTTAGTGTACTATGGGACTCTATTATCTATTATTCAATAGAGTCCTTTCTGTATTCTACTGGGTCCTTCTGGATTCCTGGAGAAGAGGCTGATGCAAGTTGTCAAGATGTGCCTCTGGAAGGACAATATATATAATGAAGCAGGGAAATGTAAATCCTGAGTCATGTCATGTCTTCTCAGGAGTGAGAGAGGTTTATTAGTGGGACAGAATATAAAGTATGAATGGTTGACTTCAAAGGAGGCTATGTTTCTACAGAGATGGAGCAAAAAAATGAATCAGGAGATTCTTTCCTAGAACTTGTCACTATCATGCCATTAGCCGGCTTGCCTATCTGCCCATTTTAACTTGATCCACACTTGACTTTTGGCTTTTAATGCATTCCTAAGCATGCTGGGTTTTTCATATTAGAATGTGCCATCAGAGGAATGTGCATTGTGCATTATTTTTCCATGGTGGGGGTAGGTTTGCACTTAGCCTTCCATACCCCAAGCTGGTCTACTTTGTGACAAAGAAAATATATTTAAGAGACAGTTGATTTGGACTTAACAGTCCTTGATGCTTAAAGGAGGTAATTTTAGACTACAAGAAAGTAAGTTCCTTCCATATTGTAAACTTAATGAACTTGTTTCCCAATAGGTTGGACACCCACAGAATATACAAAGGTTCATGAAGGGCTTAAGTAAATTTAAAGAAGGCAGTTACACAACAAATATTAAAAGGAATGAAGGATTAAAAAAATCTATTGGAATTAATAGTTGGTTACAGTCTCATTTGATCCCTCCCTACAACAACCCTGTAGGGTAGATAAGAAAAACAGTTATTATTCTAGTTTTTCTCATGTGGAACAGGGATTCATGTGACTTATTCAAAGTAATGTTAGTAAAAGATATGGTTTTCAAACTGGGTTTTTTTTTTCTCTCCTAGCTCAATATTTTTTCCATTGCACCCCTTGTTTATATTTCTAACTGATAAGAATGGTATCACTAAGGACACTAGTGTATGCCAGAATGTGTCTCCTAATGCCACTGGATGGAACAACTATAGTTCTAAAGCAATAAGGTATTTTTGGGGGGGTTTTTTGTGTTAAAGCTAAAGTTTGTAGACTTTAGAGGGTTTTTTTACCCTAGGAGTCAATAGCACATGAAGAAAAAATGTTTCTTATATGGGTAAGAGAATTAAGGAACTTATAAAGGAGGTAAGGGAGGAGGTAGTTGGTTAGCAATCATTTGTTAAATGCTTACTGTGCTTACACTTTACCGTACCTAGCACAGTACCTGCGACATTTGTTGTTGTTCATGACATCAGAGTCATCAAACATGACTCTCTGGGACCCCATTTGGGGTTTTGTTGTCAAAGATGCTGGAGTGGTTTGCCATTTCCTTCTCCAGCTCATTTTACATATGAGGAAGCTGAGGCAAACAGGGTTCAGTGACTTGTCCAGAGTCACATAGTGAGTGTCTGAGGTCAGATTTGAATTCAGGTCTTCCTGACTCCAGGCCCTGAGCTGTACCACCTAGTTGCCTGGAATATAGCAAACACTTAATAAATGCTTATTGACTGACTGTGTATTAAGTACTGGTGGTACAAAGAAAGGCAAAAAGTTCTTCTCTTTATGAGCACAAATTGGGGGGGGGGGGGCAACATGTAAATTGCTATGTCCATTCAAAATATATAGAGAGTAGGTTGAAGGTAATCTCAGAGAGAAGGCACATTCAATGGTAGTTGTGTAAGTGGAGAGAAGGGGATATATGCAAGAGATGTGGTAAAGCTGGAATAGACAAGATTTGACAATAGATTGGATTTGTAGGATGAGTGAAGAGCTGGGGATGATGTTGAGGTTGAGAGTATGGGTGACTGGGAATTTGGTGGTACCTTCAGTACCATCAGTAAGTCAGTCAGTAATAGGAAATTTGGAAAGAGGGAAAAGATGAGTTCTGCTTTGGACATGTTAGGTTACCTTGACTTAGGACCTAGAGAAAAGTCCACATAAAAGCTGTACCATTTGTGTGACCCCAAAGAGGGAGGTGGATTGGCAAAAAGCAACCAGATGTAACCCAAAATAACTCAGACCTTTCTCTTCACTAGTACTGTGAGTCATAGGGACCATTAAGTCCAGAAGTTAAGCAGCACTCACCAGAAGGGACAGTTACTTAGTGCCTTCTGGGAAATAGAGTAGAATTTTCTTAATTGTTGAGGGACTTGGGTACAAACTCTGTAGTGTATTTTCTGTGGGGCTAAGTAAAATCTCACCTCAATCAGATATCTTATTAGTTTGAGTGTTTTCAAGGGAACTTTACAGAGACATTAGCCAATTTCCCGTGTTCTTAGGAAAAATTCTGGGTGAGAATATGAGCCACAGAAAAATTTTGGGTAATGCAAGTCACACACAAAAGTTCCTAGTGGAGACCTTGAGTTGGGATAAAGTTAATCAAAAAAATTGTAATTGAGAGAGGCCACTATGGTAAACCTAGTGAGCTTAGACTCAATTGATATGTGGGCAACAGTGAATTAAGTGAAGGTGAATTAAGGTAACAACAAGGAGCTAAATATGCATTAGCATAGAGTTGAAGTGACTTTTTTCATCTACATTGCTTAATATTCCATCCTTCAGTTCCAGTATTCAATTTGATTGATGAATTGTTTTCTTTTCCTCCCATTTCCATGAAATACCCTCATCTTAACTCTCTTTTTTTTGTGGCTGTGAAGACCTGGCTAGAAAGAGCCTTTCTCTGGAAATCCAGGGAGAGTCAGTCAGGAGGAAGGTAAGAGGACTTGGAGCCCAGCTGCAGGATATTAACCAGGAGAGCCAAGATGGCTGCCATCTTTTGAAGGAGACACCCTTGAGAGAAGAGAAAGAGGAGGGCATCTCACAAAAAACCTGGGATCTCAAGTATTTTGAGGCTCCACTTTTTGTGTCTGTTCTCCCCCGCCAGAGCAGGGTTGTTCCAAAGCCAAGAAAGGATGGGATTTTGTTTAAGGCTGACTGGTGAGAGGCCTATTTTATAGTCCAAAGGAAGTTGGAGTACTTTGTGGCCAGGTAGCCCCTTCCATTCATGGTGCACAAAGCCTTTTCCAAGCCTTTCCTGGTGGGAGGTGTTATCTCCATTTTACAGATAAGAGAAACCGCAATGCAGAGAGGAATCTGGGATTTCCTACACCATCCTTCCCCCTCCCCACCCTTTCCCGTTGGCCATGCATTTGGTGGATCAGTGGAGGAGTCAGGAAAGCGGGCCAGGTCGTCTGTTTTTCAGAATTTTATCTACCAGACCGTACTGCCTCTTGGAGCCTCTGAGCCGGGCATCAAAACCTTATTCCTGAGCCTGGGCTTCAAGGTCCTTCACTACTTTTTCACCCATAACTTATCTAACTACCCTCATTTCTCATTCTTCCCCATTATGAATTCTCCACAACTGCCAGACAGGCCCACTCCCTTTTCCCTTCACATGATTTGCCTGCTGTGTTTATTCACATGTGCCATCCTAACCCCACCCCTAGCCCACCAACCCATTCTTCTCCTACAACTATAATCTGGTTTAATGACAAGAACTTAAAACTGTTAGTCCCTTTAGAGTTATATATTTGTTTAGCATTTTATTTTGTTATCTATAAGCTATAATATGGCATAGTGGGTAGAGTTGCTGAACTTGGTGTCAGGTATGAGCTGAGCTCAAATTGAAATGCTAACACATAGCTATGTGACCATGGACAAGTCATAAGATCATACTTGTAGATCTCAAAGGGACCTAGAAAGTCATCAGGTTCTACCCTTCATTTTACAGATGAGGAAACTGGGACCTAGCATGGACAAGTGACTTGTCAAAGGTGACACAAGTAGTAAGTAGTAGAGCTAGGTTTCAGATTCAATACTGCTTCCTAAACCAATACTGTCCCCCATTGTATCATGCTGTATTAGCCTCTCGGAGCCTTAGTTTTCCCATCTGCCAAATGGGGATACCAATACCTGTAATACCTGTTGTTGTGAGAATCAAATGAGATGAGGTATGGAAGGCATAATACAGGGTGTCCCACAAGTTTTAGTGCACCTTTAAGTTTTAATAACTTAAAATTGCACTAAGACTTTTGGGGACACTTTGAATAAATTTCAACCATGATGATGATGATGATGATGATGATGATGATGATGATGATGATGATGATGATGATAACTGTATATCAGCTACATAAAATCTTCAGTTTGACTTTTTTTAATATTAAATTTATTTATTTAACTTTTAACATTCATTTTCACAAAATTTTGGGTTACAAATTTTCTCCCCTTTTATCCCCTCCCCCCCAAACACCAGGCATTGTAATTGCCCCTATGACCAATCTGCTGTCTTTTCTATCATCCCTCTCTGCCCTTGTCTCCGTCTTCTCTTTTGTCCTGTAGGGCCAGATAGCTTTCTATACCCCTTTACCTATATTTCTTGTTTCCTAGTGGCAAGAACATTACTCGACAGTTGATCCTAACACTTTGAGTTCCAACTTCTTTACCTCCCTCCCTCTCCACCCCTTCCCTTTGGAAGGCAAGCAATTCAATATAGGCCAAATCTGTGTAGTTTTGCAAATGACTTCCATAATAGTTGTGTTGTATAAGCCTAACTATATTTCCCTCCATCCTATCCTGTCCCCCATTACTTCTATTCTCTTTTGATCCTATCCCTCCCCATGAGTGTTGACCTCAAATTGCACCCTCCTCCCCATGCCCTCCCTTCTATCATCCCCCCCACCCTGCTTATCCCCTTGTCCCCCACTTTCCTGTATTGTAAGATAGGTTTTCATACCAAAATGAGTGTGCATTTTATTCTTTCCTTTAGTGGAATGTGATGAGAGTAGACTTCATGTTTTTCTCTCACCTCCCCTCTTTATCCCTCCACTAATGAGTCTTTTGCTTGCCTCTTTTATGACAGATAATTTGCCCCATTCCATTTCTCCCTTTCTCCTCCCAATATATTTCTCTCTCACTGCTTGATTTCATTTTTTTTTAAGATATGATCCCATCCTCTTCAATTCACTCTGTGCACTCTGTCTCTATGTGTGTGCATGTGTGTGTGTGTAATCCCACCCAGTACCCAGACACTGAAAAGTTTCAAGAGTTACAAATATTGTCTTTCCATGTAGGAATGTAAACAGTTCAACTTTAGTAAGTCCCTTATGACTTCTCTTTGCTGTTCACCTTTTCCTGGTTCTCTTCATTCTTGTGTTTGAAAGTCAAATTTTCTTTTCAGCTCTGGTCTTTTCATCAAGAATGCTTGAAAATCCTCTATTTCATTGAAAGACCAATTTTTCTCCTGAAGTATTATACTCAGTTTTGCTGGGTAGGTGATTCTTGGTTTTAGTCCTAGTTCCTTTGACTTCTGGAATATCCTATTCCATGCCCTTCGATCCCTTAATGTAGAGGCTGCTAGATCTTGTGTTATCCTGATTGTATTTCCACAATACTTGAATTGTTTCTTTCTAGCTGCTTGCAATATTTTCTTCTTGACCTGGGAACTCTGGAATTTGGCCACAATGTTCCTAGGAGTTTCTCTTTTTTGGATCTCTTTCAGGTGGTGTTCTGTGGATTCCTTGAATATTTATTTTGCCCTCTAGTTCTAGAATCTCAGGGCAGTTTTCCTTGATAATTTCATGGAAGATGATGTCTAGGCTCTTTTTTTGATCATGGCTTTCAGGTAGGCTCATAATTTTTAAATTGTCTCTCCTGGATCTATTTTCCAGGTCAGTCGTTTTTCCAATGAGATATTTCACATTATCTTCCATTTTTCCATTCTTTTGGTTTTGTTTTGTGATTTCTTGGTTTCTCATAAAGTCATTAGCCTCCATGTGTTCCATTCTAATTTTGAAAGAACTATTTTCTTCAGTGAGCTTTTGAACCTCCTTTTCCATTTGGCTAATTCTACTTTTGAAAGCATTCTTCTCCTCATTGGCTTTTTGAACCTCTTTTGCCAATTGAGTTAGCCTATTTTTCAAGGTGTTATTTTCTTCAACATTTTTTTGGGTCTCCTTTAGCAGGGAGCTGACCTGCTGTTCATGCTTTGACTTCATGTCTCTCATTTCTCTTCCCAGCTTTTCCTCCACCTCTCTAACTTGATTTTCAAAATTCTTTTTGAGCTCTTCCATGGCCTGAGCCCATTGGGTGGGCTGGGACACAGAAGCCTTGCCTTCTGTGTCTTTGCCTGATGGTAAGCATTGTTCTTCCTCATCAGAAAGGCAGGGAGGAAATGCCTGTTCACCTAGAAAGTAACCTTCTATAGTCTTATTTCTTTTCCCTTTTCTGGGCATTTTCCCAGCCAGTGACTTGACCTCTGAATATTCTCCTCACACCCACCTCGCCTCCTGATCCTTCCAGCCAGGGTTTGGGGTCTGAGATTCAAATGCTGCTTCCAGCCTCAGGGCTTTTGGCGGGGGCAGGGCTGCTATTCAGTGTGAGATTAAGTTCAGGTGCTGAGGTAGGGGCAGGGCCGCCTCTCAGGCTCAGTTCCCTCAGGGGGTTTATGCACAGACCTTCAACAATGGATCCAGGCTCCTGCCTGCCCGGGGAGCCCCGGTCTGCCGCCGCCCCTCAGCTTCTGCCTCCTGAGGGTGCCTGAGCCATGGGGGCACCCCACTCCCCTCTCGACCCACCAAAGAGACTCTCTCACCAACCTCTGTCACGTGTGGGTGGAGGGACTTGTGCAGCCACTGGAGATCCTGTCCCTGAAGCCTGCTCGGGTCTGTTCCTCTTGGTGCCGCGGCCGCAGCAGGTCTGGGCTGGGCTGGGCTCCGCGTCTGCAGCGCGACGGCCCTTTTGCGAGAGGTTTGCAGGTCCCTCTGGAACAGAAATCTCCTTCGCTCCACTGTTCTGTGGCCTCACTGCTCCAGAATTCGCCGTGAGTTACTTTATACCGATGTTGTATGGGTTGTGGGTTCGGAGCTATGTGTATGTGCGTGTTTCTACTCCGCCATCTTGGTTCCGCCCCTTCTGTTTGACTTTTAAAGCCTGTCATAACTTAATCCTTTCCTACCTTTCAAGTTTTCTTATATCTTATTTTTCTCCACCTATTATTCAGTCCAGTGACACCATCCTCCTTGCTGTTCCTCTCACAGGACACTCGATCTCCCCACTCTGGGCACTTCCATGCCTAGAATGCTCTCCCTGCTCACCTTTGCCTCCTGGCTTCCCTCACTTCCTGTATATCTCAGCTAAAATTCTACCTTCTGCGAGAAGCTTTCCTTTGTCCTCCTTAATCTTATTAATAGTCTTTCTTTTGAGATTACCTCCAATTTATTCTGCATGTGTTTTGTTTATGTATAGTTGTTTATATGTCATCTTCCCTATTAGACTGAGGCCCTTGACAACAGGGACCAATTCTTGCCTTTCTTTGCATCCCCAGTGCTTCACACAGTGCCTGGCACATAGTAGGTATTGAAATACTCATGAAATCACCAACTCCCTCTCTATGTATTCTTTAGGTCAAGAGGGCTTAAAGGGCAAGGACCTGCCAATTTCACTGAGTACAAGAACCAAGCCCAAAGCCATTCCTAAAGGGGTCTTTATGATAACAGTTGACTCCATCTTTGTGAAGAATAAATTGTTCCTGAGCTAAAGCAGGGAGGCCTGTGTGATTCTGACCCAAACAAATCACAAATCAAAATCCATATGATTCTGGTGAGGGAGCAGAGGGTTGTGTAATACTGAGAGCACTGCTTTCAGGTTGAGAGGAGTCAGAGGTCCTCGGTTCAGATCTCACCTCTGGTTGGTGACTTTGGACAACTTGGTCTTCCTGAGTTGGCCAAGGTCAGTCACATAGACCTCAGTTTTCTCATTAGTCAAAAACAAGCAGGTTCGGTTAGGTGTCTTTGAAGTTCCTTCTGATTCTCAGTCCGTGATTCTGTTCCTCTTACTGAAGCCTTTCATGAATCCCAGAGGATGTTAGGATTTTTGAGGTTTTCTCTGATCCTTCACATAAAGAATAAAACTTTTCAATCTCTTTCTCTTAGATAGACAGGCAATCTGTTCAAATAAAAAAAGAGAGAATTACCTCAAAATCCCAAAGAACTATGACATTCTTCTTTTCTTTGCTCCAAGTTTCAATAGAATATCTTGTTGTTTTCAAAAGTTGTGTTAGTATTGATTTTGTCCCTGACCCTAAGGGCTCTTTGAGACTACATTTTTGGGCTAATTCTCCTATTAATAAAAATCCTAGTAGCATAAAAAAGAAGAACTTATGTGTTTGGGTGATATTGGAAGTGGTTTTCTTTCATAAATAGTCAAAGATATCTTTATTACAGTTGTCTTCTCTTTCATTGTGAAACAAGACACTTCAAACAGGCTTTCAGAGTGGAACTGGGAGCTAGGATATTGTAAAAAAAGAATACATGAGTTGAAGTTAGAGGAGCTGAGTTCTAATCCTGACTTTAAAACTTACTACCAGGTGAGTTTGGGTCACAGGGTGATAGAAACAGCTGGAATGCCATTAATCATGTTACAGAAGGGGAAACTGAGGCCCAGGAAAGTTCTAACTTGTCCAAGGGTGCTCAGACAATTAGAATCAGAGGCAAGTTTTTCTTCATTTATAAAATGAGAACGATAATAATGTCTACATCTTAGGATTGTTGTGAGTCTAAACTGAGAGTATTTGTAAAGTATTTTGCAAAAAGTAAAATGCTATATAACTATTAGATGTTCTTACAGATACTGTGGTGTGGAGACAATACTAGGTTCTTAAAGGCTGCGCTAATGGATGGGGCAGCTAGGTGGTTCAGTAGATAAAGCGCCAACCCTAGAGTCATGAGTTAGAATTTGATCTCAGACATTTACTGTGTGACCCTGGACAAATCACTAATTCCATTTGCCTCAGTTTCCTCATTTGTAAAATGAGCTGGAGAAGGAAATGGCAAACCACTCCAGTATCTTTCTGACAGGTTTTACCATGTTGAAAAACTTTGACTATGGTCCCTAGTAATACACTGAGACTGCTGTTTGAGCTCCAGTGGAGCCAAATATATGGTTACTCTTTCCCACTAAAGTGATGAATTCTTTGGCTATGGTAAGTTACAAAACAAAAATGCAAAATGGTTTTCAGTTCTCTATGTTAGTGGTGTCAAAGTCAAACCATACGTAAAGATCTCTGTGGGTCACATATTCACTTGGAAAAGCATATATTTCATTGTGTATGTTCTGCTGTAATTTTATTTATTTTTAAAAATATTTCCAAGTGACTTTTGAATTTAGTTCTGGAGTGCTGCGGATCACAATGAAGCCTGGAAGGTGTGTGCTTGACACCTCTGCTCTATGGCCACCAGAAAGAAAAAAATGGAGAATATATCACAGATTTACCTTAGGGAGGCAAACTAAGAAATTGGAGTTGGTTTAATCTTGTGCCTAAAGGCAAGAGGAAGCCTTTCATAATACAGTTGGTCATTTAGTCTCGTAGTACTCATAATGAGCCTGAGTAAAAAAGATCACCATGTCAATAACTGCAGGTTAAGTACCACCATCTGGTGTAAATGATGAAGAGGTAGACACATTCTATGGAGATCTTGACAAAATACTTCAGAACAAGTCAACAGGTATTTTGATTCTGAGCCATGTTGATGCAAAGGTGGGCACAGGGGATGATGGGGAAAGTATGTTGGAAAATCGGTTCACGTTTGAGAAACAAAAGAGGCCAGAGGCTGATAGACTACTTAGGAGTTCCACATCTATGTATCATGAATTCTTTCTTCCACAAGTGAGTTGAAAGGTACTTGACCTGGTGACCAGAGAACAACATTAAAAAAATGGAATTGGCTTAAACTTAACAGACAGGAAATGTCTGGTTACTAATGTGGGTGTCATAACAGACTAAACCTCTAGGTGCAGTCAGTTATCAACTAGTTAGAATTAAGGCCAAATTCAATATCAAATTAGGGGAAAAACACTAGAGATGAGAAAAAGACATTGAAAATCGCAGTAGCTTCCACTATTCCTATTCAAATGATCCACTAATGATAAAGACTGACTTTGTTTATGCCCTGCACATAGGCAGTGCTTAATGAGAAGCATTTGTTGAATGAAACAGAATGATGCGCGTTTCCTAGAGGCCAAGAGATCTTAGAAGCCAGCCACCTCAGCAGACAAACAATTGACTTTATTGCCAAGAAGAGAAATAGCAACCAAAGGTGACATTGGGTTAGAATACAAACTTTTCTGGCAGAAGATTGTGAGCACTCTTGCCTCGTCAAACAATTAAAAGCATTGGAAATAAAGTTTTTATATTAGATTTTATTTTTAAAAAATTAGTTATGCTTTCTTTTAGCATTCATTTGAAAAAATGTGGAGTCCTCTGTTCTGCGCCTTTCCAGTCCCTCCTCCATCTATTAAGAAGTTAAATGATTAGATTTTAGCAAAATATTTGATAGTCTTTCATGTAATTTTTGTGGAAAATATGTAGAGGTATAAGCAATATATAGGTTTAATTAGATGGATTTGAGATTGGTTGATTTACTGGTCCCAAAGAATTCTCATTAATAAACTAATATCACTTTGAAAGGATGTCTCTGTGCCAGGATCTTTTTGTTGAACATTTTTATCAATGAATTGGATAAAATCATAGATGGCATGCTTGTATAACGTCATAGCTGTCTAATTTGTGGATGACACAAAGCTAGGTGGGATTGCAAATATATGGGAAAACACAGGAAGATCCAGTAAGTGGAATGTTGGGAAGCTAAAATCCTGGCTTTTGAGAATGATAAATATCAAGTCTTAAACTTGGGTTGAAAGCATCAATTTTGCAAGTACAACATGGGGGAAACATGGATAGAAAGCATTTATTCTGCAAAAAATCTGGGGGTTTTAGTGGACCACAAGTATAATATGAGACATTAATGAGATGGAGCAACCCTCCAAAATCTGTTATGGTTTTGGGCTATATTAATAAAAACACACCATCCAGGACTAGGAAGATGATAGTTGTATTCTACCCCAATCAGATCTCTATTTGTAGTGTTTGCTAAGTTCTGAGTACTACAAACATTTACAAGCTGCCACAGTCAGAATAGTAAAGAGCCTCAAGATTTATACTACGTGGAGGTATCTAGATGGCATAATGGATAGAGTACCAGCTCTGGAGTCAGGAGGACCTGGGTTCAGAGCTGACCTAAGATACTTACTGGCCGTGTGACCCTGGGCAAGTCACTTAACCCCAATTGATCCCAAAGGGGAAAAAAAAGGATTTATGCTATATGAGGACCTGTGAAAAGAACTGGAAATGTTTAACCTAGAAAAGAAAAGATTGAATGGAGGTATGATAGTTTCTAATACTTGAAGGCTTCCTACAGGGAACAGGGATTAGACTTGTGTTTGCTTGGCTATAGCAGGAAACACAAAGGAAGTTGCAAAGAGTAAATTGAAGCTTGCTATAAGTAAAGAAAAAAAAAAACTTCTTACCAATGAGAGCTACCCCAAAATGAACAGGACTGCCTCAGGTATAAATATATATGTTGTACATTGGGTATTGCTGTATTGTGTATTGTTGTAAAGGGCATTCCTGTCCAATGATGATATGGAATGGGTAACGTCAGGTGGCTTCTATCTCTGAAATTTTGTAATTCTATGAAAACTCAACATGAGGTGGAATCGCATTGAGCTATTCCCAGAATATTTTTAGAGGAAAGTATCAGGAGAACAAAAGACATAGAATGGACCAAATTTGTCAATGTTCTTGTAATGACTTATTTTCATCATCAGACATGACCACATTTAGAGCTTAATGTTTCCATCTCCACCGTGTAACAGAGAAAGGGGAAATGTCATTGCAGAAGTCAAAACTAGGAAGATTGGTGGAACCAAACAAAAACTCATCTAGACTCTCTTGAAAATATCTTGAGACAATCTTGAAAATTTTAAGTCATCATTTTACATGACATCTCAGGGGAGACAAGATACCAAAAGAATGGGAAAAATTATGGACTATGTCACTAGCCCCCAAATCAAAAGAAGATAAAAAGAACACCAATAATCATTTTTAATCCTTATAAAATTTTCCTAAGTATTGGCCCTCTTTGAATATAATCTCTTCTCTCTCTCTCTCCCTCCCTCCCTCCTTCGCTCCCCCTAAAAGTAGGCTTTGTCCTTATGCTGACATAGAGCCATTCAATCTCTCCCTGTTTTCCAAGTCTATCACCTCTGCTCTGGCTTCACTTTTCTGCCTTCATAGTCTTGACCATATCTGTAGATGACCATTTGAACTCTGGACTGTCTTCCACCTTTGTGTTCCTTGCCCTCTTGTCCTTCTATCATTCATGCCCTGCCAATCCACAACCTTGGGTCACGCCCACCATCTGTTTACTTTTCTCCTACTTCCAAACCATTCAGTGATGCTGGACTAAGTCATGCAGCTGTGCTGCCTGGGTTAACTACATATTCATGTTATTGAGTCTCAACTGGGCCCTCATTGATGCATAAAAATTATTCTTTCTCTGGATTGATTCTCTATTATATGCTCTCTACATTGACTTTTCCAAAATTTCTCCTCCCTTCTCAACCCCCCCAAGATAACCCATTTGCCTCTCAGCAGTTACTTCTTGTTTATTCTTTTTTTTCCTGAGTAAATCTGGGCTATTCATTTAAAGCCCCCTTGTCTCCACTATGACACATGTCAAAACCTCTCATCTCATCATCCATTCATTCCTCCTGTCTCTGACAAAGAAGAGTTCCCCCGCCTTGCCAAAGTGAGTCCCTTTTTCAGTGCCCTTGCTCCCAGCCCCTCCTATGTCCTCTAAGAGGTTGTCCCATCAATTTTCTTCAGTCTCTTTCTCCTTATCTATACTATCTCCTTCTCCACAGCAGTAAGACCTACTCAGGTATCAGATCTCTCATTCTTAGAAAATCTTTATTTTACTTTGCCATTCCTTTAAACTATCAAACTATGTCTCTTCTCCCACCTATTTTTAGACTTTGAGAAAGACTCATCTACACTTTTTTATCTCCCTTTCCTTCCTACCCACTTCTCAGTCTCTTAAAATCTGGCTTCTGGGGGGGGGGGGGCGGAGCCAAGATGGCGGAGTGAAAGCAACGACTCACCTAAGCTCCTGGACAAACTCCTCTGGATATCTCTGAAAGGAGAATCTGACCAGACTTTGGAGGTGTAGAATCCAGTGGGTGACAGACTTTGACAGATTCGGAGCCCAGGTTGGACTGGAAGGTCCACGGGAAGAATCTGTTCCGCGGGGGTAAGCCCCCAGCGCACAGCGCAGCGCAGTCAGCGCAGCAGGGCGGAAGGGACCTGAGAAGCCTGAGAGTGGTGGGCGAAACCAGCGGAGCAGGAGACAGGCCAAACTGAGCCAGTGAGAGCTGCTGAGCGCCAGATATCAGCGCAGCAGCCCTTGAAACCTTCAGCCTGAAGACTAAACTTCGGTAAGTCACCTACTTGAACTTCCGGGAGCTAGGATGGTGGAGTGATCAGTAAATGCTCTCTCCTCCCCCCTGATGACCGTGAAAGAACCATGAAATTCTTCCCCAGATAAATCCTGGATCAGCGGGAACAGCAGAAGGGGGCAAATAGTCTCATAACACCAGAGGCTAGAAAAATAGCAAAGGGGGATTCTTCCTACTGTGGCAGAGGCGATCTGGAAGGACAGACGACCCAGGGCAGAGAAAATTCGCACTGAGACCCAGGCAAGCCTCAGAGCTGGGAGACAAGCCCCAGGAGGGGTGGGAACATGCATTAGCTTCTAGGTGTGCCCCAGCCCTCCAGGGGAAAAGGGAAGACAATAGGGAAGTTGGGATCACCATCCCCTGACCTTGCCTTTGCCTCAGGTCAGCTGAGGAGATCTCCTGAGACTAGACTACCCCGCCCACACACCTAACAAGCTAACCCCAGGGTTGATCTGGGAAACAAAAAAAAAAAAGCCTGCTTTTGGCCTAGACACTCATCAGCTCAACGTAAAGATTTGTACCTTCTGACTGAAAGAACCAGAAGCTACAACACTCAGCCAACATCACGAATCGGAAAAAGCAGACGAAAAGTGAAAAAACCATAGAATCTTTCTATGGGGATAAGGACCAAAACACAAACACCAAAGAGGTCAGAGCTGAGACTGTACTTCCATCTGAAACCTCAGATGGGACTATGAATTTCTCGCAAGCACAGCTAGATTACCTGGAACATCTGAAGAAGGATATAAAAGAAAAACTGGCCAATGATTTTAAAATTATAAAAGAAAAATTCACTGATGAGAACATCACTCTGAAAAGGAAAATTGAACAAATGGAAAAGGAAGTTCAAAAATTAACTGGAGAGAATAATTCCCTAAAAGGAAGAGTTAATCAAACGGAAAAGGAAACCCAAAACCTAATTGGGAAAATTGATCAGATGGAAAAGGAAACCCAAAACCTAACTGGGAAAATTGGTCGAATGGAAAAAGAAGTACAAAAATTAAATGGAGAAAATAGCTCCTTAAAGGGAAAAATTGGTCAGATGGAAAAGGAGATGCAAAAGCTAACTGAAGAAAACAATACGATAAAGATTAGAATTGGGCAAGTAGAAACTAATGACTCAATGAGGCAACAAGAATCAGTCAAACAAAATCTAAAGAATGAAAAGATAGAAGAAAATGTAAAATATTTAATTGGAAAAACAACTGACCTGGAAAATAGATCCAGGAGAGAAAATTTAAGAATTATTGGCCTGCCAGAAACCCATGATGAAGAAGAGTCTGGACAATATCTTCCAGGAAATCATCAAGGAAAACTGCCCAGAAGTACTAGACTCAGAGGGCAAAATAGTCATCGAAAGAATCCACCGTTCCCCTCCCGAAAGGGATCCCAAACTCAAAACCCCAAGAAATATAGTTGCCAAATTCCAGAGCTATCAAGTGAAGGAGAAAATACTACAAGCAGCCAGAAAGAAACAATTCAAATATCAAGGACATACAGTCAGGATCACACAGGACCTTGCAGCTTCTACATTAAAAGATCGAAAGAATTGGAACCCAATATTCCGTAAGGCAAAGGAGTTGGGACTTCAACCAAGGATCAACTACCCAACAAAGTTCAGCATAACATTTCAGGCATGGAGAAAGTCATTCAACAAAATAAGGGATTTCCAGAGCTTCCTGACCTAAACACCAGAACTCAATAGACAATTTGATCTTCAAATGCAGGTCTCCAGAGAATCATAAAAAGGTAAACAGAGGGGAAAAAACAAAAACAAAAACTTGCTACTCAATTAGGGCAAACTGTTTACCTCCCTATAAGGGAAGATGATACCTGTTAATCTTGAGAACTGTGCAGCTATTATGATAAAAGGGATATATGTAGAGGGAACGGGCATAAAGTAAATGATGTCATGTCAAAAATATGATTTAAGTATGAGAAGGGATTGTAATAAGAGGTGTGAAAAGGGGGAAGCAGAAAATGGCAAATTATATCACAGGAAGAAGTACAAAACTATAGTAGAGGGAAGGAGGGGAGGGAGATGAGCATTGTTTGAGAGGTACTCTTATCTGATTTGTTCAAAGGAGGGAACAATAATCTTAAGTAGATAATCCTAACTAGCTCTCTAGGTAGTAGGAGGGGAAGGGGGAAGAAGGAGGGTGGCTAAAAGGGAGGAAAGAAGCAATAAGAGTAAAGGGGAGTAAAAGGGAGGGGGGCAAAAAGAAGGAGGGGAAGGCTGCAGGAGGAGGGGGAGAAAAGTGAATACTATTGAGGAGGGGAAGGGAGATGGGAGAGCTAAAAGCACAAATGGTGGGAAAGAGGTTGGAGGGAAATACACAGATTGTAATCATAACTGTGAATGTGAATGGAATGAACTCTCCCATAAAACGGAGATGGATAGCAGAATGGATTAAAAGCCATAATCCAACAATATGCTGCTTACAAGAAACACATTTGAAACGGGGGGATACACATAGGATAAAGGTCAAAGGATGGAGCCGAATATATTGTGCTTCAGCTCATGTAAGAAAGGCAGGAGTAGCAATCCTAATCTCAGACAAAGCAAAAGCAGAAATAGATCTAATCAAAAGGGATAAGGATGGAAACTATATCCTGCAAAAAGGCACCATAGACAATGAAGCAATATCATTACTAAACATGTATGCTCCAAGTGGTATAGCATCCAGATTCTTAGAGGAGAGGTTGGGGGAGTTGAAGGAAGAAATTGATAGCAAAACTATACTAGTGGGGGACCTCAACCTCCCCCTCTCTGAACTCGATAAATCCAACCTCAAAATGAACAAGAAAGAGGTTAAGAAGGTAAATAAAACTCTGGATAAGGTAGATATGATAGATCTTTGAAGAAAATTAAATGGGAATAGAAAGGAATATACCTTTTTCTCAGTGGTACATGGAACATTTACAAAAATTGACCATGTACTAGGACATAAAAATCTCACAATCCAGTGCAGAAAGGTAGAGATAATCAATGTATCCTTTTCAGATCATAATGCATTAAAAATTACATGTAATAAAAGGCCATGGAAAGAGAAACCAAAAATCAATTGGAAACTAAATAATTCTAAAGAAGGGTTGGGTTAAAGAAGAAATCATAGAAACAATCAACAATTTCATTCAAGAGAATGACAATAGTGAGACAACATACCAAAACTTATGGGATACTGCAAAAGCAGTTATTAGGGGAAGTTTTATATCTTTGAATGCTTACATAAATAAAATAGAGAAAGAGGAGATCAATGACTTAGGTTTGCAGTTGAAAAAGCTAGAAAAAGAACAAATTGAAAATCCCCAAGTAAATACCAAGTTAGAAATACTGAAAACCAAAGGAGAGATTAATAAAATTGAAATTAAGAAAACTATTGAATTAATGAATAAAACCAATAGTTGGTTTTATGAAAAAACTAATAAAATTGATAAACCTTTGGTCAATCTGATTAAAAAAAAGAAAGAAGAAAATCAAATTACTAATATTAAAAATGAAAGGGGTGAACTCACCTCCAATGAGGAGGAAATTAAAACAATAATTAGAAACTACTTTGCCCAACTTTATGCCCACAAATTCGATAATCTAAATGAGATGGATGAATATTTTAAAAAATACAAATTGCCCAGATTAACAGAAGAGGAAGTTGAATACTTAAACAACCCCTTCTCAGAAAAAGAAATTGAACAAGCCATCAATGAACTCCCTAGGAAAAAATCTCCAGGGCCAGATGGATTCACAAGTGAATTCTATCAAACATTTAAAGAACAGTTAATTCCAATACTACATACACTATTTTTGAAAATTGGGGAAGAAGGAGTCCTCCCAAATTCTTTCTATGATACAAATATGGTTTTGATACCCAAACCAGGAAAAGACAAAACAGAGAAAGAAAATTATAGACCAATTTCCCTAATGAATATAGATGCAAAAATTTTAAATAAGATCTTAGCAAAATGAATACAGCATCTTATCGCGTGATTAATACATTATGATCAGGTAGGATTCATACCAGGACTACAGGGCTGGTTCAATATTAGGAAAAGTATTAGCATTATCGATCACATCAACAACAAAGCTAACAAAAACCACATGATTATCTCAATAGATGCAGAAAAAGCTTTTGAGAAAATACAACACCCATTCCTACTAAAAACACTGGAGAACGTAGGAATAAAGGGAACTTTCCATAAAATAATAAGCAGTATCTATCTAAAACCTTCAGCAAGCATTATATGCAATGGGGATAAGCTAGATGCATTCCCAATAAGATCAGGGGTGAAACAAGGTTGTCCATTATCACCACTATTATTCAATATGGTACTAGAAATGTTAGCTGTAGCAATTAGACAAGATAAAGATATTCAAGGAATAAGAATAGCCAAAGAAGAAACTAAGTTATCACTCTTTGCAGATGATATGATGATTTACCTAGAGAATCCCAGAGATTCAAGTAAAAAATTACTTGAATTAATAAACAACTTTGGCAAAGTTGCAGGTTACAAAATAAACCCACACAAATCTTCTGCGTTCCTATATATTAGCAACAAAGTCCAACAGCAAGAGATAGAAAGAGAAATCCCATTTAAAGCTAGGGTAGACAGTATAAAATACTTAGGAGTCTACCTGCCAAAACAAACCCAGGGATTATATGAACACAATTACAAGACACTTTTTGCACAAATAAAGTCAGATTTAAGTAAGTGGAAAAACATTAGTTGCTCATGGGTAGGCCGTGCTAATATAATAAAAATGACAATTCTACATAAATTAATATACTTATTTAGTGCCATACCAATTAAACTATCAGACAATTACTTTCTAGAGCTGGATAAAATAATATCAAAATTCATTTGGAAAAACAAAAGGTCCAGAATATCAAAGGGACTAATGAAAAGAAATGCTTGGGAAGGTGGCCTAGCGCTACCAGACCTCAAACTGTACTATAAAGCAGCAATTGTCAAAACCACTTGGTATTGGCTAAGAAACAGAGAGGTAGACAAGTGGAATAGACTTGGCACTCAAGATGCAGTAGGCAAGGAATATAGCAACCTTCTGTTTGATAAACCCAAGGACCCCAGCTTCTGGGATAAGAACTCATTGTTTGACAAAAATTGCTGGGAAAACTGGATAACAGTGTGGCGGAAATTAGGCATAGACTCATACCTGACACCGTACACAAGAATAAAGTCCAAATGGGTACATGATTTAGGTATAAAAATTGATACCATGAATAAGCTGGAGAAGCAAGGAATAGTGTATTTATCAGATCTATGGAGAAGGGAAGAATTCTTTACTAAAGGAGAGATAGAAAGCATTATGAAATGCAAAATGGATAACTTTGATTACATTAAACTGAGAAGTTTTTGCACAACCAAACCCAATGCAACCAAAATCCAGAGGGATGTAGTAAATTGGGACATAATTTTTACAGCTAAGCTCGGGGATAAAGGCCTCATTTCTAGAATATATAGAGAACTGACCCAAATGTATAATCATACAAGTCATTCCCCAATTGATAAATGGTCAAAGGATATGAACAGGCAATTTTCAGAGGAAGAAATTAAAGATATCTATAATCATATGAAAAAATGCTCTAAATCACTATTGATTAGAGAGATGCAAATCAAAACAACTCTGAGGTACCACATCACACCTATAAGATTGGCAAACATGGCAGAACAAGAAAATGATAAATGCTGGAGAGGATGTGGGAGAGTTGGAACACTAATTCATTGTTGGTGGAGCTGCGAGCGCATCCAACCATTCTGGAGAGCAATTTGGAACTATGCCCAAAGGGCTACAAAAATGTGCATACCCTTTGACCCAGCAATATCGCTACTAGGACTATATCCCCAAGAGATCATAAAAATGGGAAAGGGTCCCACATGTACAAAAATATTTATAGCAGCACTCTATGTAGTTGCCAAAAACTGGAAGTCAAGGGGATGTCCATCAATTGGGGAATGGCTGAATAAATTATGGTATATGAATGTAATGGAGTACTATTGTGCCATAAGAAATGATGAACAAGAAGACTTCAGAGAGGTCTGGAAGGACTTATATGACCTGATGCTGAGTGAAAGGAGCAGAACCAGGAGAACTTTGTGCACAGCAACGACCACAGTGTGTGAGAGTTTTTTCTGGTAGACTTGGATTTTTGTAATAACGCAAAAACTTCTTATAAAAAAAAAAATCCCAAAGGTGGTTCTCAAGGCAAAATGCCTTCCACACTCAGAGAAAGAAATATGGAAGTCACTCACAAAATGTAGCAGATCATGTTTGTGTATGTGTATGTGTTTGTGTATCATGTTCCGATTTGTTATACGATTTCTTTCATTTATTTTAGTCTGACTACATAGCATGACTATAGTGAAAATATACTCAATAGGAAAATATATGTAGAATCTATACAGAATTGTATGCAGTCGTGGGGAGGGAGGGGGGTAGGGGGGTAGGTGGGGAGGGATAAAATCTCAATTGTATGGCAGTGATTGTTAAACATTAAAAAATAAAAATAAAAAAAAATCTGGCTTCTGATCTCACTCTTTGTTTAGAACTGCTTCCTCAGAGGTCTGAGTTCAAATACAACTAAGGTGGGGGGAAAATCTTAGATGTTATTAACACTGATTAATTAATATTCATCCACCTACCTATTTTCTCAAATATAAATATATATTGAGGGCACCCTTAAGGAGGGTGTCTGAAGGAAGCAGATAAGTAGGTAAGCTTTCTCAAGTTATACTCCACAGTAGACCTCATGTGACATAGCAATAATGAGATACCACATTTTGTGTGTTAATTTTTTAAAAGAATTTTTTACTTGGTAGAGAAAAATACCACCTTGAAAATTCTCTTCCAACATGGTATTTCCCATGTACCCAAGAATCCTCAAAAAAAAATAACAATGAAAATTATTATTTTCAACAGCCTTTTAATGATTAATGCCAAATCCAGTAGAAAACAAAGAGATGTACCCTTGCCAAAGATGTTTGTCACTGACATGAAAGAGAACCAACATAATGTCCATGTTGAGTGGGGATTCCCTCTAAATGACAGGTTCTTAACCTAGAATGCACAGAAAGGGTCCATGGATAGGTTTTAGAAGGGTCTGTGAACTTGGGTGGAAAAATTTCAACTTTATTTTCACTAATCTCTTACTTCCTTTCAATGTGATTAAAACACTGTTCTGAGGAGGGATGCAGAGTTTTCACTAGCCTGTCAAAGGGGTCTGTGACACAGAAAAGGTTAAGAACTCTTGCTCTAGGTGAGGTCTTACAGATGCTACCGATTCGCGGGTATTGCAGAGCTTTCTGGATGATAATTGTAACCACTCAAAAGAATTGACCTAAGCATCCACAGGAAAAAGATAACCTTTTCTCTAGAGTATGATGTGCAATTAAATCAATTTCTATTGAAATTCATAGAATAGATGGCGTTTTGGGACCTCATCATACACACATATACATATACACATGTGCGTACCTAATATGACTTACACATGTATGTATTTGTATACTTGTTGTTTTTGCTGAGTCATTTTTTAGTTATGTTCCACTCTGGGACGGTTGGCCATTTCCTTCTCCATCTCATTTTACAGATGAGGCAAACAGGGTTAAAGTGATTTGCTCAGAGTTACCCAGCTCATAGGTATCTGAGGCCAGATTTGAACTCAGGAAGATAAGTCTTCTTGATTTCAAGCCCAACATTCTATTGACTGTGCCACCTAGCTGCATATATTTCTATATATTTATTTCTTATATACAGTACATATATACAAATATGTGTATACATATATACATACAAAACACATATATACATACATAGACTCATACAATGAATCAATCTCCATATGTATAAATAGGTGTGTGTCTATTCATATCTATGCTGAATTTATACATATGTATAGACACACGGATATTGTACATACATATTCATATGTGTACACACATAAACTATACATACATACCTTGGACAGACATTGCGTGCAAACAACAAATGAGCCCCAGAATTAAACAAGAGGAGAGCAGTCTGAATTCACTTCAGATAAAAGTGTATTTCCTTTAATGCCATCTAAACTTCACCTTGAAATGAAGGCTGATTTTAAAATGCCAGTGTCCCATGCAGTATGGTTGTATGCCTGTGACTCATGAATACCTAGAAGACATTCAAACTGGGTATCACTCAGGAGACAATAGGGAGGAGCATAGTTGATACAGTCCAGAAAAGCAAATTCCCACCTTTGGATATTGGCCATGTCCAAAAATGTATGTCACCTTCCGTCTTCTAAATCGGTGTGATTCCTCCCCAGTCCTCTGGATTTATGCTCCATCATCGCATTAATCGCAGTTCTAAAGTCTTTCAGAGTTGTTGGTAATGTCATTGTGTAAATTGTTCCAGTTCTCATCACTTCCCTCTGCATCACTTTAATTTAATATTCAATTCAATGAACATCTATTAAGTGCCTACTGTGTGGCAGGCACTATGCTAAATCCTGGGGATACAAATAAGAAAAAGAGACACCCTTGACCTCAAGGGGCTTATAATCTAACAAGAGGAGACAGCACACAAAAAGAAGCTGAAAAGTGGGAATGAGGGTGAAGGGTGGGAAGGAGGGGTAGAGGGCGAGGGACCCAGGTCAGGATGTTCTTTAAACCAAAATCAAGTGTGCTTCTGATAAAAGGTGGAGAGTTACCTGGAATGTTTGGATCCCAACCCTCTGTAAAGGAAGAGTGACAGTTTATATAGGGGTTTTCCTAGTTTCTTTTGTACTATTTTGTCCTTCCTTGTGGCACAACATTCCATTGTGTTCACACACCCTCAATTTGTTTAGCTATTTCCCAATAGGTGTTCCTCCTCCCTTTTTTAAAAAAAAAAAATTCTTTGGAGTATAGACCAAATAGTAATATAGTTGAGTCAAAGGTCAAAAGTTTAGTCACTTTTTGGAGCATAGTTCCAAATTGCTTTCCAGCATGGCTTCACCAACAATATATAAGTGAGCTTGTTTTTCCACAGACCCTCCTCCAACCTACCTCTCCAGGTTTATTTCACACCGCCATCCTGCACTCACTTCCATAAATATTACATCTCTCACCTTCATGCATTTACATAAGACATTCACCCTGTCTTACAAGTACTCCCTTCTCATTTCTTCCTCTCTGAATTCTTACTTTTCTATAAGGATTAGTAAGAGGTAGCTGCTAGGTGATGAAGAGGATAGAGTGCTAGACTTGGAATCAAGAAGACTCATCTTCCTGAATTCAAATCTGACCTCAGACACTTACTAGCTGTGTGACCCTGGGCAAGTCACTTAACCATTTTTGCCTCATTTGTAAAAATGAGTTGTAGGGGGAAATGGAAAATCACTCTATATCTTTGCCAAGAAAACTCTTAAAAGGGTCATGAAGAGTCAGACATGACTGAAAATATAAGTGCCCAACAACAGTAATGATGAGCTGAGGTATCACCTATTCTGTGATGCCCTGATCTCTTCAGACAGTGGTCCCTGTCTCGTCCCCAAATTGCCTTATTTTTTATTAAAATTTCCTAATTTTGTACATGTGGTATTCCCTCAGCAGGCTGTAAATTCATTGAGAGCATTCTTTTTTGCCTTTCTTATCAACAGCATTCAGCATATATTGCCTTGCACGTAGTAGGTGCTTACTAAGTTTATTTGTAAAATTATTGTTAGAATTTAATTCTGGCCCTGCCACTTACCACCCATATGTTTACTTTGTGATGTTCCTTGAACATGACCCTCCACCTCCACGCCCGATGTCTTTGCAGTGGCTGCCTCTCAGGAATGGAATATTCTCCTTCTTCACTTCTGCTTCCTGGCTTTCTTCAGGATTCTGCTTCAATCTTGCCTTTCAGAGGAGGCCTTTCTTGGTCTGATCTCCCTTGTCCCTTCACACACTCCCAGGGCCTTCCTTCTGAGATCCCCCCCCCCATTTGAATTGTACCTGTCTTACATGTGTATATGTAATGGATAGAATGTTGTCACCCCCATGAGAATCTGAGATCCTTGCCTTTCTTTGTATCCCCAGCACATAGTCCCTGGCACATACTAGGTACTTATTAAATGCTAGTTGATTATTTGTCTCAGTTCCTTTACCTGTAAAATGAAAGGGTTGAACTAGAAAACTTCTCAAGTGCCTTTCAGCTACGTTTTGAGTTTATATGGATTCCAAGTACATTTTTTTCTTGTTCATTTTGGCAGCCAGTTCTGCTGACATCTTTTTGAGTTGTTGTTCTATCAACTAGTGCATTGACTTTCTGTCATCTTTATGACAGGGCCCAATGTTAACATTCCTGCTCAGACACCCTAACCTCACAGTCCTTCATCCTCCTCAACTCCTGTGACCATTATCTTCCCTCCACTTCAGCCAGTCATCCACACGGTCACACCTTGAAACCCTTGGCTTCATTTCCAAGCCATCTCCAGAAAAGCTGTTGTCCTCTAATGTCTCCCCTTCTTTCACATCCTTTAATCTGGCTCTTTACCTCCATCAGATTCCCTGCATTTAGCCCTTCCTAACTCATCCATACTATCAGATTCCTTCTGGCTACACTTGACTCGCTTTCCAATGTCCTTCCATCCAATGGGCCATTTCATTATTGCCTTCTGTCACTTTGCCTGTTCTCAAAATGGCATCAGCTTCATCACTCACTATTTCCATTCCTGTTCTAGGGCTACAGAGTGGCCTGGAGAAATTGGAATAACTTTTGCAGACCTGATCTGTTACAAATGCATATTGTCTTATTTCTACTAGGCCCTTGCAGCTGCTTGGCAGTCCGTTTATTTGGCTTTTCTTGATTGCCTAACTGGTGCAGCAGCTGTTACTGACCTTCTTCATTATCCTCAAGCTTCTGGTCTCACCCCTTCTCTCCCTCTTAGAAAATGACCTTTTCTTTGACTTTGCTAAGACAAGTGAGATCATGCAGCCGGAAATTCCTCTTTCTCCACCTTCTCCCAACATCAATCTCAAATTATTGCAGTGTGTAATAATGGAAAGATTACTGGAGTTGGAGTTAGAAGGCCCAGATTTAGGTCTTAGCTCTGTTTCTTAGCAGCCATGTGACCACAGGCAAATCACTTAATCTTTGTGGGCCTCTGTTTCCTCATCTGTAAAATGGGGTGATGCACTGTATCACTCACACTTACATGTCATTCTCTTATTTTTAACTTCTGTTTGAGGGGAAAAGATAATTTTCTTTCTTGTCAAGGCTCGTCATTCCATCTCTGTTTTTGGTCCTATTGTCTTGGCTCTTCTGTGATCTCCCTATCTTTTTCTTCAGAGTTAGTGTGTAATAGTAGTACTGACTTAAGTCAGAAAGACTTGACCGATCTTGGCCAAGTGACTTAACCTTTATAATGATCAGTTTTGCTATTTTTAAATTGGGGATGTCATGTCAGTAAATCATCCATAATTAAGCATTTAGCACTTACTATATACAAGGTGTTGTGTTAAGTACTAGAAATATATAGCCAAGCTGAAAGGAAAATAGGGATAATTAATTGGATTTACTGACTGAAATAATGAAAGCAAAAACAGTTTATAAGCTATTAACCACAATTTAACTGCTAGATAGTATTATTTTTTCCTACATGCAAAATATATAGGTTATCCCACCCCCC
Source organism: Notamacropus eugenii (assembly GCF_028372415.1). NCBI lineage: Eukaryota > Metazoa > Chordata > Mammalia > Diprotodontia > Macropodidae > Notamacropus > Notamacropus eugenii. Next base: position 424,691,779 of record NC_092873.1, on the reverse strand, counting down.
ATATCATTAAAAAAATCCTTTGTTTTACCCTCCTGCTTCCTCAAGCTAATGTCCTGAGTTTTTTTTCCCTTTTAATCTCCATTAAACAGTTTTGGGATGTTTTTTTGTAAATTGGGTTGCTTAGGGATGTGAAGCATGTCATTTACATTGATATCCTCACATCTTTACTCATTCCTTGTTTTCCCTTTATAAAGGTCCTTGTCCCAAACTTCCTTAGAGGCAGCTGGTGACATAGTAGATGGAGCTCTGGGTTGGAGTCAGGAAGACTTGAGCTCAAATTTGATCTTAGATATTCACTAGCTCTGTGACCCTGGGCAAGTGATTTAATCTCTGTCTGCCTCAGTTTCCTCGACTGTAAAAATTAAGATAATAACAGCACCTAACTTGCACAGTTGTGAAGATCAAATGAGCTATTAGTAAAGTACTTAATATGGTGCCAGGAACATAGCAGGTGCTATATCAATACTTCCTTCCCTTTCCCCTCTTTTCCCCCTTTACTTGTCCAAATTCTAGTCACACATTAATGCTCAGATCAATTCCTGTTCTGCTTTAAATCCTTCGTGAACCTCTTCAACCTAGAGTAGTCTTTCAGGATCAGTTCTCTCCTATACAGATCGTGGATAATGCTTGTACTTTCTACCTGGGATCACACAATTCAGAGCTGGAAGAGGTCTTACACATTATTCAGTTTTCAACCTGATTTTACAGGTAAAACTCAGAGAGATTGTTACTTGCTCAGGAGTGCATAATTGAACAATACTAAGCTGAGGTCTTAAATGGACATTTCTTTATATCAAGTTAATATTTCATCAACAGTAAGCATGTTGCATCCAAAAGGTAGGTCAGATCTCCTTGCAAATGAACCTATTACAACCATCAGCACCACCACCACCACCACCAACTCAATGTGGGACCATTAAAGTATGGCTTCCTGTAGAAAGTCATCTGTAAAAACAAACCTTATTCTTGTACAAGTTGCACTCTGGATTTCTTCTACCATCCTGAAGCCTTACCATGCCTCAGCCCTCTATCCTGAAGCCTACTTCAGTTTCTGAATTCACACTTTGAAAGTTCCTTCTATCCCTGCAGCATCTCCCTCTGATTGAATGACTCGTCTCAGAACCTCCATTTAAGAAGGGTACCCAAGCCAGCCATATCTCATTCCTCTCTGAGCAGCATCCCATATTTCCTATATCACAATCCTGATCTCAGATACCCTTGTGTCTGTCTGTCCATTTCCCCCTCCCCTTTCAGTTATCTGTCTATTACCACTGCCCATTTCAACTCTGTTTTATTTGTTGTTTTCCTCCATTAGAATGTAGGCATCTTAGGGCAGGAACCAGCTCTCTCTTTATGTTTTTATCCCATTTTTGGCACAATTCCTGGCACAGAGTGAGTACTAAATAAATACTTACCGATTTCCTGTCTTTTTTTGTTCTCTTCTTTTCACTGGGGAATACTCTTAATGAATGTATAGTATAGGTCAGCCTCATTAAGATATTTATAGATGAGAAAGTAGGCAAATGTGTCAGTAGTTGCTGATGCCATCTCAGTCATTTTTTATTTTTTGGGGAAAAAACTACTCTCTACCTTTTCTATTCATTTCAGAACCTCCTTTTGTGGTTATTTTGAAAACTGATCCTGAATGTTTGCAAAATTATAAACCTAGCACAAATTTCTCTTGTTTTCATTTGTTCAGTCTAACCATTCTTCTCAATTTTGTTTTCTGAAGTCCTATTGCTACAGGAAATTGGGTATGGAGGTGGTAGAGTTCAAATGAGGTATTCCCACTATCACTGTCAATGAGAATTGATAAAATATGGAAGTGCCGATGAATCTGTTCAGTCATACCTGTTTGGCTTCCTGATTTCATAAGGTCATCAGTTTAGAACTGGAAAGGATATTTGAGGTCATTGAGTTTAATTCTGTCATTTATAGATGGGAAAATGGAGGCACAGAGAGGATTTACAAAGGTTCTTAAACTGGTAAGATTTCTCTCCCTCTTTCTGTCTCTTTATCTCTCTCTCTCTCTCCTAAATTCTGAAGATTTATTTTTTTAAGTATTTATTTTTCTGTCTTGTGAGATGCTACTGCTCCAGGTCTGCATTGCTTTGTCTCTTTGAAGAGAGAGTATTTTCTTGCTGAACTGATTTGTGGAAAGTTTGAGCTTTCTCACTGTTGTGTCTGCTTTGACTTAACTTCTCTAAGAAATGATGACAGTCTTTACTTTTGTCCATTTTCCAGTTGCTCATGTGGCTTCTCATGGAATTTCTCAGATTGTCACCCTTTCAATCCAATTGAATAAATATTTATTAAGCACCTTTTGTGCCCTCTTCTGGATCACTGCCTTGCTGTGGCAGAGGGGCTTGTGTAGCTCACTAAACCTATGAACTATACTGTGTAGGGTTACCCAATGTGGATAGATCATTGTCTGAAAAAAGGTAATCCACTGAAGAAGGAAATGGCAAACCACTCCAATGCCTTTGCCAAGAAAACCCTATGGGTAGTACTAAAATGATAAAAGAGAGTACATCATGAGAAATACCAGGCTGGATGAATCAAAAGATGGTATTAAGATTGCTGGGAGAAATATCAACAATCTCAGATATGCAGATGATACTACTCTGAAGGAAGAAAAGGGCCTCTTGATGAGGGTGAAAGAGGAGAATGTAAAAGCTGACTTGAAGCTAAACATCAAAAAAACTAAAATCTTGTCAATTGGTCCCATCACTTTCTGGAAAATAGAGGGAGAAGACATGGAAACAGTGTTAGATTTTATATTCTCAGGTTCAAAAACCACTGCAGATGACAACTGCAGCCATGAAGTAAAAGATGATTATTCCTTGGAAGGAAAGCTGTGACAAATCTGGACAGCATACTAAAAAGTGGACATTACTTTGCTGAGAAAGGTCTGTATAGTCAAAATTGGTTTTTCCAGTAGCAATGTATGGCTGTGAGAGTTGGGCTATAAGGAAAGCTAAGCACGGCAGAATCAATGCTTTAGAATTGTGATGCTGGAGAAGATCTTGAAGAGTAAGGAGATCAAATCACTCAAAGAAATTAATTCAGGCTATTCACTGGAAGGTCAAATACTGAAGCTGAAGCTTAAATACTTTGACCACACAGTGAGAAGATTGGACTCACTGGAAAAGACCTTGATGTTGGGAAAGATTGAAGGCAAAAGGCAGAGGAGAAGGTGGACAACAAACACGAACTTGGGCATATTTCAAGAGACAGTGGAGGATAGAAGGGTCTGCGTCTATGGGATTGTGAAGAGAAGGATACAACTGGACAACTGAATAACAATCTGCTATGTATCAGGCACTCTACTAAGTGCTGGGGGTACAAATAAGAAAAAGACAGTCTCTACCTTCAAGTAGTTTACAATCTAATGGTGGAAGACAATACACTAAAGGAAACTGAAAAGTGGGAGATAGGGACTCTGGGTTACCTGCTATGGGGAGCATGGTGATCTTATTTTTAAATTTAGCTTATTTATTTTCAGTTTTCAGCATTTACTTCCACAAAATTTTGAATTTCAAATTTTCTCCCCATCTACCACCTTGCCCCCACCCCAGGACAGTGTATATTCTGATTACCCTTTTCTCCAATCTGCCCTTCCCTCTATCACCCCCTCCCCCTTATTCCCTTCCCTTCTATTTTCCTGTAAGGTAAGATAGATTTCTATATCTTTGCCTATATATCTTATTTCCTGAAGCATATAAAAATAATTTTAACATTCATTTTTAAAGCTTTGAGTTCCACATTCTCTCCCTTCCCCCACTCTCCATCCACTCTCACTGAGAAGGCAAGCAATTCAATATAAATTATACATGTAGAGTCATGCAAAATACTTCTATAACAGTCATGTTGTGAAAGACTAACAATATTTCACTCTGTCCTTCCTCTATTTATTCTATTCTCTCCTTTGACCTGTCTCTCTACCAAAGTGTTTGCTTTTGATTATCCCTTCCCCCAATCTGCCATCCCTTCTATTATCCCCTCTCTCTTATCCCCTTCCCCCCTGCTTTCCTGTAGGGTAAGATAAGCTTTCATACTCAATTGAGTGTGTATGTTATTCTCTCCTGAAGCTAAATTCCATGAAAGAAAGGCTCACTTATTCCCTCTCACCTTCCCCTTCTTCCCTTTCATTGTAAAACTTCTTTCTTGCCTCTTTTATGTGAGATGATTTACTACATTCACTTCTCCCTTTCTCTTTTTCCTAATACATTCCTCTCAACACTTAATTTTCTTTTTTAGATATCATCCCTTCATGTTCAACTCATCCTGTGCCCTCTGCCTCCCCCTCTCCATACATACACATATGCATACACATATATTTATATTCCCTCCAACTATCCTCATACTGATATAGGTCTCATGAGTTTGTATTGATAATGCATTTTTGCTTATTGTTAATATAATTTTGCTTCTTAATGAGAAGGCCCATTAGTGGGCCTGGGAAGATCTGTAGGAAGGTTCACACCTTTTGTTAATGAGACACTGGTTCTGAAGAGCTGTGATGCCCTCTGACTCTAAAAAATATTTAAGTATTCTGAGGTGAGGCTTTACTTTGGGGCTGAGTGACTGGAAGTATTTGACCAGACAAGGCTCTGGGAAGCCTTAAGGAGCCCCCCAGCTTGGAAAACTCAGATGTTGGTACTTCCCTCTCTGGTAACTATGTATGTATTGCTTATTCTCAGAAAGTTTGAAGCCCTGTCTGTTGATTTTTGTTTCTCTGTTTGTATTTTCCCTGGAGTTCAGGGTGCTAACATTTTCCCCTGAACTAAGTGAATGATATGTGGGCTTGATTAAAGGAGACTGTTAATTGTTTATAAGTTGCTTTTCCTTTTAGAAAAGCAGATCAGAGAACCTGTGATAGGCTTCCCTGTGTATGTTGGGGTGCTTACTGATACGGAGTTACAAATAACATCTTTCCATGTGGGAATGCAAACAGTTCAACTTTAATAAGTTCCTTATCATTTCTCTTTTCTGTTTACCTTTTCATTTTTCTCTTGATTCTTGCATTTGAAAGTCAAATCTTCCATTCAACTTGGGTCTTTTCAACAAGAATGCTTGGAAGTCCTCTATTTCATTGAAGTTCTATTTTTTCTCTACTTAGTTTTGCTGGGTAGTTGAGCCTTGGTTTTAATCCTAGCTTCTTTGACCTCTGAAATATCATATTCTAAACCCTCAAATCCCTTAGTGTAGAAGCTGCTAAATCTTGTGTTATCCTGATTGTGTTTCCATAATACTTGAATTGTTTCTTTCTGGCTGCTTGTACTATTTTCTTCTTGACCTGGGAACTTTGGAATTTGGCTACAATATTTCTAGTTTTCCTTATGGGATCTCTTTCAGGAGGTAATTGGTGGATCTTTCCATTTCTATTTTGCCCTCTGGTTCTAGAATATCAGGGTGGTTTTCCTTATAATTTCTTGAGAGATGATATCTAGGCTCTTTTTTTGATCATGGCTTTCAGGTGGTCCAATAATTTTAAAATTATCTCTCCTGGATCCATTTTCCAGGTCAGTTGTTTTTCCAGTAAGATACTGAATATTGTCTTCTATTTTTTCTTTCTTTTGGTTTTGTTTCATAATTTCTTGATTTCTTGTAAAGTCATTAGCTTCTATTTACTCTATTCTAATTCTGAAGAAATTATTTTCTTCAGTGACCTTTTGGACTTCTTTTTCCATTTGGCCCATTCTGCTTTTTAAGTCATTCTCCTCATTGACCTTTTGGACCTCTTTTGCCGTTTGGGTTAGTCTAATTTTAAAGCTGTATTTTCTTCAGCTTTTTTTTTGCATTTTGTTTACCAAGCTATTGACTTATTTTTCATGATTTTCTTGCATCACTCTCACTTCTCTTCCCAATTTTTGCTCAACTTCTCTTACTTGATTTTCAAAATACTTTTCAAGCTCTTCCATGGCCTGAGACGAATTCCTATTTATTTTTTAGAGACTTTGGATGCAGGAGTTTCAGCTTTGTTGTCTTCTTCTGGTTGTATGTTTTGATCTGCCTCATCATCAATGACATAAGAAAATACCTCTTCACTGAGAAAGTAAGAATCTATAGTCTGCTTCTTTTTCCCCATTTGCTCATTTTTCCCAGTCAATTACTTGCCTTTTGAGCCTTTTGGTAAGTGGAGGGCTCTAGAAGCAGCCTCTACTTTAGCAATGGCTGCTGTCGCCCTCAGCTGGGTGTGGGGCTAGACCACATTCCCCCCTCAGCCAGGTGAGAAAACCTTCCCACTGACCTTTGAAGCTGGCTTTAGCATTTGTTGGTTGAGAAGTTTGGAAACCACAGCACCTGCCAGTGATTCAGTCCCCTAGGGCCTGCTCCAGCTTGGTCCATGCTAGTGCAGCCCATGTAGAAATGTGTTCCACTCCAAGTAGGTGTGATTGTCTCTTCCTGCCAATCTTCTGGATTGTTTTGGGCTGAAAATTTGCTTCAGTCTGCCACTTTGTGGCTTTTGCTGCTCTACAATTTGTTTAGAGTCATTTTTTACAGGTTTTTTGAGGGGTTTGAGGTAGAGCTGTAGCAGGTCCCTGCTTCTACTCTGCCATCTTGGCTCTGCTCCACATGGTGTTCCGTAGAGTCAAAACGAAGCAGAACTACTGATGAAAAGCAAAGAGATACCTAAAAAGTTCAGCTCCCAGCCCTCCATAAAACAAGGCTTTGGGAGGAGTTTAAAGTTCTACCCTGTAGCCATCCAATTAGAAGAAAAAGGCCAATGAAGAGTTGAGAAGGTGATGCATATCAAAAATTGATTCAGTTAGCATGATGATGAGATTTTTAAGTGATTAGCTTATCCTAGGTGGGGCATGATGTTCTCTGGAACCAAACCAAACAAAGTTAATGATAGAAAAAGAATTTGTACTCACATCCATATACTGAAGTTTTCCTTTCTTTTAAGGTTCACCTAAGTTTTTACTGTGAAGCCTTCCTTAATATTCCTCTTTCCATCCTCTAGTTTCTTATACACTTTACTTTGGACATATCCTTTGCACTTATAAAAATCTTCCTGTTATCACTGTTATCTGTTATATATCTTCTTCCCGCACCCATTGGATTGTAAGACCCTTAAGATTAAGCTCCATGTCTATTCTATCTTGGTATGACTAGTGCATAATATAATATCTTGCATGTACTTATTAAATCATGAAAGTTAGACTGCAGGTACAGAGAAACAAATGCCAGTTTGATGCAGTAAAAAAGCTTCCAAACAATTGTCCAAAAGTAGACTGGGCTATTCAAGGGTGTAGTGGGTTCCCCAATACTGCAGATCTTAGAGCAAAGGCTAAAGAACCTTGTTAGGGTTGTTGCAGAGAATATTTGTGTTCTGGTAAAGGTTGGGATAAATGGCCATTATAGCTCCTGAGGAATGCTTCTATGAAATGCTCCTTGAATTGAGTGGTCTCCAATTTGTTAGGCCTAGTGGTTTTTTATTCTCTCTTCCAGATGTTCTCTACTTCATGGATTTTTGAGACACATTTTTTTTTATTCTTATTCTCCCTCTCTAACCAAGTTTTCTCTTCCTTAGGTCACAAGGTATCGAACAACAGAGCAAAGACTATTGTGTATTGTATTGACCACAGATTCAGTGCTTTTTTTTTTAATTTCCCCATGATTTCTTCTTCTCTGAGGTTTTTTTCTTTGATCATTTTTTTCTTTCTCAGTTCTTTCTTGCTAACCTCCTTCCCTTTAAAAAAAATTAGTAATATTTTTTCCAATTACACATAAAAGCAATTTTCAACATTCATTTTTTGGAAAGATTTTGAATTCCAAATTTTTCTCCTTCCTTCTTTCTTCTCCCTCCTCCCCAAAATCTTATACAGGTTATACAAGTTTCCTTCACTTTCATGGCTTTATCTGTTACCTCTGCATAGATGACTTCCAAATGGGCATGTCTACCCTTGAATTCTCTTCTGAGATCCTGAATTATATTTCTTGTAGCACTTTGATCTTGTATGTAGTCACTGAGCTAGGTACCTAGAATAAGTACAACATAGGGTGAAGACCAGTGATAGAAATGCCTAGTAATCCATAAGAGATAAAAATCAAAGAAAACAGTCAGCTGTAAAGCAGTCTCAGATTTCTATACATAAGTGCATCTATAGGAAATGATCAAGGTGGATGCAGATTCCTAAAGCAAGTAATTACATATCATTGAGATTTACTGGAATGGGAATCCTGACTGAATCCTTGCTCTAGAAAGATAGAACTCATTTGAAAGGAGTAGTAAAAGATTGGTGGAATTCACATGGTATATTGTGAAGATGTGAGGAAATCCAAGAAAGAGAGTAGGGAAAGCATGGTAAAGAACATTTGGGTGAAGATCAATGGAGGGAGAAACAAACAATTTTATAATGGGATCGTACTTCATACCACATGGACAAAAGGAGAAAATGGAATAGGAGTTGGGTAATAAAGAACAAATCATAAATTTGGCATGGGAACATGATAGAGTAATAATGGGTGACTTCAATTATCCAGACATCTGCTAGAGCTCTCTCTCTGCCAAAATTAGATCAGCAAATAAATTCTTGGCTTGCCTTAATGACAATTTAATCAAAAGGAGGGAGGAAGGGATGAGCAGAAATGCTATTCTGGACTTGATTCTACCAACAAGGAAGGACTAGTTACTGAAATAGAAAGTGGGAATTCTTTTGAGAGGTATGTTCAGAAGGGACACCGAATGTCCTTCCAAGCCTAAAATTCTGTGATTCTGTGGGAACAAAGGGAGTTTTTAAACCTATATTGAGAAAAATGGAGAATCAAAGAAGGAATGGGACCACTGATCAAGACAGATGATGGAGAGAAGGCAGAATCACTCAACTCTCATTTTGCTTCAGTTCTCTTTGCCAAGAAGAATGCTTTTTGATGAAAAGCATGGAGCAAAAATGATTGATAGGTAGGAAAAAGACAAGATAAGTGAGGAAATAGTCAACATACCCCTACCTGTCCTTGATGAGTTTCAGTCATCAGATCCAAAAAAACTTTGCTCCACGGTGGTGATGGTGGTGGTTGTGTTGGTTGTGGTAATAGCAGTAGTAGTAGTACTAGAAGTAGTAATAGTAGTAGTAGTATTACTACTAGTAACATGATAAATACCAATAATGTTATTTATATAGCACTGTAAAGTTTAAAAGCATTTTACATGTATTATCTTATTTGATCCTTAAGCAAATCTGTGACGTGGATATTATACCTATTTTTTACATGAGGAAACTGAGACTGAAAAATATTAGATGATGCCCAAAGTCACACAGCTAGTAAATGTCTAAGACAGGATTAAAATTTAAGTCTTCCTGATTCCACGGTTCCTTGTACAGGGTACAGATTGATGAATAAGATTCTTTTATCTGCAATTAGTTACCTTTGAAAGTTTATGGAAGTTACATGTTTGAAAGTGAAATGAGTTTTCCTTGACCCTATGTTGGGTGGTCTTTCCCCTACATTACAAACTTTGTATCTACTTTGTGTGCATATGACAAGAGCTTAATAAATATTAGGTGAATTTAACTGAGTATTCTTTGGTCCCCTCTTTTCATCTCAGGGAATATTTTCTAGCATCATTTTCACCATCTTCACCTGTGTCCTATTTTGCATTAAAGTCATAAAGTATGAAGGTAACCAAGAAGTATACTCACTTAGTTTGGAGGATCTTGTCAAGCATTTCTCAGAATTTATCCACTTTATTTTCTAGAAGTAAGACCTAAGTTGCAATTACCTATGCCGTAATTTGTCTCTTTCACCCCCTTTGGGTTTTTGTTGTTTTTTCCTTCTCCTCCATGTTTCTGTAGGGTAGATTGTTAAGTGGATTACTTTTGATCCAGCCTTAGGTCCTTTAGTCCACTGGTCCTAAGTAGCATTAAGTGCTTATCAAGACCACAAGTCCTCGAGTGTGCACTACAGGGGAAGGAGAAGGAATATGATATAGCAATAATAATATGATGCTGATGCTAGTGGAAGGAGTTATCAAGTTAGTATAACATCATTATGACTACTTGGACTCATAGTGTTTTATTATTATAGACCACTTCATGTGATTTGCTTTTTACAAGAGACCTTACAGGTAAGGGAGTGCCAGAATAGTATTTCTATTTTATGGACTAGAGCATGCTTTCAGAGACCATCAGTGACCTCTCTAAGGTGACATAGTAAGTAAATGAAGGAGCTGAAATTCAAACCTAGATCCACTGACTAAGCTGCCAAAGAAGCTATGGTCCCTGTCTAGAAGGAAATTATTATCTAAATAGGGAGCTAAAGATAACACAAGTGAAGTAATTACTGAATAGTTAAATGGTAAACCTATTGGGACTGATTATAAATATTTAGGGAATTCAGAAAAGGTAGAGACTGATTGTGAGCTAGAGAAGTAGGGCAGTGCTCTTTACATGTTAGAAGTAACATATGAGTTTAATAATTTGGACAGAGGTTAAAAATGGGTATTTCAGGAGCAGAAATATCACAGAAGAGAAATATGCAGGTCATTTTAGGCGACAGGTCTATGGATGGCTTGTGGAAAGCTTTTGTTGTGGAAGCCATTTAAAAATATAATGATATCTTTTGTTTTTATATAGCCTTTATTTCCAAATATGTCTTATTCTACCTCCTATCCACTGAGCCATCCATTAAAACAAAGAATCAAAAAAAGAAAAAATATGAGCAAACCTAATCAACACATCAATCCAGTCTGACATCATGCAGTCTTTCCCCTGCCTCTGTAATAAAGGGATATGGATACAGTCACATATCTCTTCTCCAGATCCAAGCTTATTCATTATGATCTCATGGCGTTCAGTTTGTTATTTTAGTCTATCAACTTATAGCCTTGTACTAATTATATTGGGCTGCTAGGTGGTGCAGTGGATAGAGTGCTGGACCTGGAGTCTGGAAGACCTGAGTTCAAATCCAGCCTCAAATATTTACTAGCTGTGTGGCCCTGGGCAAGTCACTTAACTCTCTTGACTCAGTTTCCTCATCTGTAAAATGAGCTGGAGAAGGAAATGGCAAACCACTCCAGTGTCTTTGCCAAGAAAACCCCAGATGGGGTCATGAAGAGTCACACACAAGTAAAACAACTGAATAGTAACTAATTATATATATTGATCCCCTCTTCTTCCATCACACTCCATCAGTTCAGGTGTTTTCTCATGCTACTCTTCATATTCATTATTGCTTGTGTCATAATAATATTTCATTGTGTTAATGCATCAAAATTTATTTACTTATTCCTTAATCATGTCCATTTCTTTTATTTCCAGTTCTTTTCTACTACAAAATATATTGGAGTATACTCGGTCTTTCTTTTCATCATTGATCTCCTTGAGTATGTGCCTAGCAGACTCTGCTCAAAGAGTCAAAGATTGTGAATGTTTTATTAATTTTCTTTGCATAATTCCAAATTGTTTAACACAGACCTGCACAACTTGGCAGTATGTAGGGCCAAAATTAAAATAGGCTAAACTTCTTTGGGCCTCAGATAAGTTAGACTAGAGATAAACTGACAATGGTTGGTTGCTGCGGCTCATGTGACAAACGGGAGAATGCACAATGGCAACCCTACATTTTTTGCAGGCCGCCTGAAATCCTTTGGCGGGAAGTATGTTGTGCAGGCCTGGTTCAACAGAATGGTTTAACCTATTTATAGATACTCCAACAATGTGCCAGTGTGCCCACCTTTCCATAATCCTTCTGACACTGACCTTCTCATCTTTGTCAATTTTCAGAGTATTAAGTGGAACTACAGGACTGTTTCCTCTGCCTTTACACCGAGCTCCTTGAGGGCAGGGACTGGCTTTTTTTGCCTCTTTATGTTTCCCTAAAGCTTAGCTCAATAGTAGGAACTTGATAAATATTTGCTGATGGATTTATTTTGACTTACATTTCTATTATTATTAGTGATTTGGAACATTTTTTCTTATGGTTGTTAATAATTTGAAATTTGTCTTTTGAGAATTGTTTGCTCATATCTTTCGACTATTTATCTACAGGTTCAGAATTCTCTGCCTGCTCATAATTATAAAAATACATGATTTGATGGAAACACTTGTTCTTATAAAATAAATGTCTATAACTTCATCTCTTGTGCTCTTAAAGGGGTTCTTGCTTAGAAATCAGAACAATAACTTTTATCTGTATGATTTTTTTATTATTTTAGTTATTCCCATTATTAGACCATGATGCTCTTGCTCTCATGTTGTTGTTTTTTTGCCATTTCATTTCCATCTGTGCATTTGGAGGCCCCAAAAGGAAGCATTATATTGAATTAGAACTACACAATTCCCACAAGAAACTGATGGTTCTCTTGCCTTACATGGAGAAGAATAAGTGGTAAGTAATTTGCCTAAAGTCACATTAACTAAAAGGATATTGTTCCTTATTTGTGTAGACACTTTTGTTTTTTCCCTTTGACTATTTGCTGAAGTCAACAGGCATTGATTGATGTCAGTAGAGAGAGAGAGAAAGTCTTAGAATGACCCATCAACATGATATCCAAGCAATTATAACGTGCCCTGAATTTCCCAACGATTGGCTTTTCAGATGGCATTGACTCAGTGTGCTCATGGGTCTTAAAGGAAAATGCTTGTCAGTGAGTGAATTCATCTCTTTCTCATGGGAAGTTGGGGGTGGAGGATAGAAATGGCAAGGAGCTATCCAGATCTGAAGCTCATTCAGAGAATCAAGGCAGCTAGGCTTAGCATTTTGTTTTTGGAATCAAAAGGACTTTGAATGTAATGAGCCAAATGGGAAAAAATATATACCTTATGTGGGAGCACAAATCTTCTAGATCTCCAGGATATACCAATTGCTTGGATTCTTGTCCAATTTTAGACCATGCAGGTCAGCTTTTTCTTCCTTTTTGACTCATTGCACTTAAACATTGCTAACTTGAACTTCTAGATTTTAAACACATAGCTTTTCTTCAACTACTTGTTTCTTGTGATAACTGATCTGGTTGAAAGGTCTGTTGAAATCATCTATTCCCTCTCTACATTAACCAATCATACAGCAGACAAGCACACTCTGTATAAATACCTCAATTTGAGATTTAAAGTCCTTTTACAACCTGGTCACTGACTTCCATTCTCATCTTTTTATACGTTACTCTCCTTTACATCCTCTACAATTTATCCATACTGGCCTTATTAACATTTCTTGCAAATGACACTCCATTTTCCCCACTCTTTACATTTTCACTGTCTGAAATGCTCTCCCTCCTCTCCTCTATGTACTTGTTTCTTGGGATTCCTTCGAAGCTCAACTCAACTTATCTTTTACAGTAGTCCTTTCCTTCTCTCCCCCACTCCTCCAACTCCCAATTACTACTGTCTTCTCTCTGAGATTATTTTCTCTTACTTTCCTGTATGTGACATGTATGTACATAATTATGTGTATGTTTGCTTGCCTCATAAGAATGTGAGCTGTTTGAGAGCAGAGAACATATTGTCCCACTTTTAAAAATCTTAGTACCTAATGCATAGTGCTTAAAAAATGGTTGTTGACTTGTTGAGGAAGCAGTACATACCATACATGGATGATAGCCCCAAAATAGAGGAATGGAAGATAATGTTTTATGTGTGGAACAGAAGGAAATAAAGATAGGTCAATTGCAAGAAGGGTAGTAATGGGTCATAAAACTGAAAAGGTAGGTTGAGGTCAGGTTATGAAGAACTTTAAAAAATTAAATAGAGAAGCTTATTTATATTTGATACCAGAAATAACAGTGACTGTAATTCACTGGGAAGGGAAGGATCTGTTTCAGAGAAATCTCTTTGGTAGCTGTGTCAAGATCAATTAAAGAGTCATGTGATCTTTTCCACTGTCACTGGATAAGACCAATAGCCCCAGGAATAACAATACCAGCACCCCTTCATTACTAGTATATCTTCCAGCCTAGCCCCTATAGTCATCACCCAAGGAAGCAAACTGTATAGAGAAGTGATCAGCCATATCAACTAACTTTCACCTGTGGAGCAGGAAAGCCAGCTTAACTGAAGTAATGAGCACTTTGAAGAAAAGACAGGAGGTATCATGTACCAAGCTACCACCACCACAACCACTGCTCCCTTGAAAGCCACTTTAAATTAGACTCCAATGAAGATAGCTCAGGGCTTTGAGTCTCAAAACCCAAGAATAGCATGCTTCCCTTTGCCATAATAACCCCTTAATGAAAGTTTTTTTCATCCATTTATCTGTCCTTTAATTTATTCAGGCAATGTGAATAATTTGGATGTTATCGTGATTAAACTAGGTAGGAGGTGGTAAGATCTTGAACTAGGGTGATAGTCTAGTGAATATAGAAGGGAATAGTTATGAGACATTGTGGAGGTAGAGATATCCTTTGACTTTTGATCATTTATCTATTGGGGAATAGCTCTGTGTGTGTGTATAGGTATAGGTATACATGTGTTAATATGTATGTTTAAAGGTATGTGTATAGACATAGGTATAGGTATGACTATATGCATTTGTGTTTTGGTAGACAAATATTTTTTAGTTATTTTTATGCTTGCAATATCATGTTTATTTTGTAGTCCAAACTTTACTGAAATGCTTAACTGGCTCAATTAATATCTTTGCTGATTTCCTAGGATTTACTAGTAAACTTTCATGTCATTCATTCATTCATCCATTCAGACAGAGAGAAGATTTTGGGGGTTATTGTGATAAACTGGATAAGAGGTGGTAAAAGCTTAAAATGGGGTGCAAATGGTAATTTTTAAAACATTCTTTTTAGCTATTTCGATTTCTTCAATTTCTTTCTCTTGCCTTATTGCCATTGCTTGCATTTCCAGAATTTCATCAAATAATAGCAGAAAGAGTGGGCATCCTGGCTTTATTCCTATCTTTACTGGGAACACTTCTAGTGTATCTTTATTGCATATGATGTTTACTTTTACTGTTGATATTATAAAGGTCTCTCTATGTCTATATTGTATTTTTAAATTTCAGCATAAATTAGTATTGTATTTTTGTCAAACCTTTTTCTCTATTGAGATAATTATGTGGTTTTAGATATCTTTGTTTCTAAATTGATTATTTTCCTAATGAACCATCCTTGTATTCCTGCTCGTAATGAATAATCTTTTATATGAATTATTGTAGTCTGATAGGATTTTATTTAAAATTTTTGAATTAGATGGCAGAGTAGAAAGACTCACATACACTAGCTCTTACCCCCACAGCCCATAAAATACCTGTATAGAAGAACTCCCAATAAATTCTAGAGCAGAAGAATCTACAGAACAACAAAGTGGAGGAGATTTCTAGCCCAGAGTGACCTGAAAGACCAATGGGAAAGGTCTGTCCCACCAGATGTGGAGCAGAGCCCAGCCCAGCCTTAGCCATGCAGCACTGAGAGGAGAAGATCTGAAGAGGCTTCAGGGACAGAATCTCTAGCAGCAGCACAGATCCCTCAACCCAGGAGCCAAAGGTCAGTGAGAGGGTCTTTTTGGCTGGCCAAAAAGGGAGCAGGTTGTGCCCAGGTGGCAGCAGTAGAGGCAGCAGCAGATAGGGGGCTCCCAAAGCAGGCATTGTTGAAGGTCTCACCATAAACACCCTGAGGGAACTGAGCCCTGTGTGGCAGCCCTGCCCCCTCCTGAGCAGCTGATTTTAATCTCATACTGAATAGCAGCCCTGCCCCCGCCTAAAGTCTCTGAGGCTTTGGAGCAGCTCATCTGAATCTCAGCCCCCAGTGCTGGCTTGGGGGAACTGGAGGTGAGATGGTTGTGGAGAGGAAACTCAGAAGTCAAGTAACTGGCTGGGAAGATGCCCAAAAAAGGGAAAACAATAAGACCATAGAAGGTTACTTTCTTGGGGAACAGGTGTCTCCCCCCATCCTTTCAGATGAGGAAGAACAAAGCATGCTGTCAGAGGAAGTCAATGCCTCTGCCTCCAGGGCCTCCAAAGGGAACTTAAATTGGGCTCAGGCAATAGAAGACCTTAAAAAACAAGTTAGCAGCTTACTAAAGGAGAACCAAAAAAATGGTGAGGAAAATAACAGCTTTAAAAAGAGGCTAACTCAATTGAAAAAAGAGGTCCAAAAAGCCAATGAGGAGAAGGTGGTTTTAAAAAGCAGAATTAGCCAAATGAAGGAGAAGGTTCAAAAGCTCACTGAACAAAATAATTTGTTGAAAGACAGAATTGAGTTCAGGGAAATGAATGACTATGAGATAAACCAAGAAGTTAGCAAACAAAACCAAAAATTTGAAAACATAGGAGATAATGTGAAACATCTCATTGGAAAAACAACTGACCCAGAGAATAGATCCAGGAAAAACAATTTAAAAATTATGGGACTACTTGAAAATCATGATCAGAAAAGAGCCTAGACATTATCTTCCATGAAATTATCAAGGAAATCTGCCCTGATATTCTAGAACCAGAGGGCAAAATAAATATTGAAGGAATGCACCTCCTGAAAGAGACCCGAAGAGAGAAACTCCTAGGAATTATGGCCAAATTTCAGAATTCCCAGATCAAGGAGAAAATATTGCAAGCAGCTAGAAAGAAACAATTCAAATATTGTGGAAATACAATCAGGATAACACAAGATCTAGCAGCTTCTACATTAAGGGATTGAAGGGTGTGGAATATGATATTCCAGAAGTCAAAGGAACTAGGACTAAAACCAAGAATCACCTACCCAGCAAAACTGAGTATAATACTTCAGGGGAAAAAATGGTCTTTCAATGAAGCAGAGGACTTTCAAGCATTCTTGATGAAAAGACCAGAGCTGAAAAGAAAATTTGACCTCCAAACACAAGAATGAAGAGAAGCATGAAAAGGTAAACAGCAAAGAGAAGTCATAAGGGACTTACTAAAGTTGAACTGTTTACATTCCTACATGGAAAGACAATATTTGTAACTCTTGAAACTTTTCAGTATCTGGGTAGTTGGTGGGATTACACACACACACACACACACACACACACACACACGCACACACACACACGCACACACACATACACGCACACACAGAGACAAAGAGCACAGAGTAAATTGAATAGGATGGGATTATATCTTAAAAAATGAAATTAAGTGGTGAGAGAAATATATTGAGAGGAGAAAGGGAGAAATGGAATGGGGCAAATTATCTCTCATAAAAGAGGCAAGAAAAAGACTTTTTAGTGGAGGGAAAAAGAGGGGAGGTGAGAGAAAAACATGAAGTTTACTCTTATCACATTTGACTAAAGGAAGGAATAAAATGCACACTCATTTTGGTATGAAAACCTATCTTACAATACAAGAAAGTGGAGGAGAAGGGGATAAGCAGGGTGGGGGGGATGATGGAAGGGAGAGTAATGGGAAGAGGGAGCAATTTGAAGTCAACACTCTTGGGGAGGGACAGGATCCAAAGAGAGAATAGAAGCAATGGGGGGCAGGATAGGATGGAGGGAAATATAGTTAGTCTTACACAACATGACTAGTTTGGAAGTCATTTGCAAAACTACACAGATATGGCCTATATTGAATTGCTTGCCTTCCCAAAGGGAATGGGTGGGGAGGGAGGGATGAAGAGAACTCAAAGTTTTAGGAACAACTGTCTAGCGCTGTTCTTGCTACTACAAAATAAGAAATACAGGTAATGGGGTATAGAAAGTTATCTGGCCCTACAGGACAAAAGAGAAGATGGGGACAAAGGAAGGGAGGAATGAAAGAAGAAAGGGCAGATTGGTGATAGGGGCAATTAGAATGCTCTGTGTTTTGGGGTGGGGGGAGGGGACAAATGGGGAGAAAATTTGGAATCCAAAATTTTGTGAAAATGAATGTTATAAGTTAAATAAATAAATTAAAAAATAATACTTCAAGGGAATAAATGGTCATTCAAAGATATAGAGGACTTTAAATCATTCATATTGAGGAAAAGACCAGCTCTGTATAGAAAATTTGACTTCCCAAGACAAGATTCAAGAGAAGCATGAAAAGGTAAATAGGAAAGATAAATCATAAAAGACTCTTTAAAGCTGAACTGTTTACATTACTACATGGAAAGAAAATATTTCTAACTCTTGAATCTTTTCTCAGTATTTTGGTAGATGGAGAGATTGTACACACACACACATACACACACACACACACACACACACATATAGATAGAGAATACAGGGTGTGTTGAATCAGAAGATATGATAACCAGACAAAAAAAATAAAATTTTTGACTTAATTTTCATTAATGATATTAGTCTATTGTTCTTTTTTTATTTTTTCTTTTCTGCTTTAATTATTAAGATTATGCTTTTCTCATAAATGGAATCCAGTAGAGGACTTTCTCAATTTTTGAGAATAATTTATGTAATAATGGTATTAATTATTCCTTAAAAGTTTGATGGAATACTCCTGTTAATCCATCAGGACCAGGATTTTTTTACCTTTTGGTAATTCTTTTATAACTAATTCTATTTACTTTTCTGAAATTGGATTATATTAGATCTCTATTTGGTCTTCTGTTGAGCATTTGTTATTTTTTAAGGTATTCTATTTTTTTTGTATTTGTTTTGTTAGCATATAACTGTGCATAGTAGTTCTGATAATTCTTTTTATTTGTTCTTGTTTGTTGTGATTTCACACTGTTCACTTGCTATATTGTTTATATGATTTTATGTCCTCTTCTTTTTAATCAAATTGGCTAAAAGTTTATTAATTTTCTTAGTTTTTTCAAAGATCCAACTTTTATTTTTGATTATTATTTCTATAACCTTTTTGGTTTCCAGTTTTTCTATTTCTACACCTACCTATAGCTTGGAGTTTTTGAGTTAATTAATTAATGTTATTAAATAATCAGCAATTCTATATTTTAGTGAGTAACATTCTGAATGCTTTTATTTAGACTTATTTTATTCTTGGTCTCTGGAGAGAAAATTAGGATGAGGCAAATCGGGTCACTTTAAGGAAGAAATTCCTAACAATGGAAACTGTCCAACCATGAAAAGGGCTTTCTTATTAGGGACTGAGTTCCCTAGCACTGAAGGTATGTAAGAGGAGATTAATTGGCTACTAGTCTTTGACAGTCAACTCCCTAATCAAACCAAACTAGGCTAGTCTTCAAATACCACATCACAGGATCATAGATATAGAGTTGGGAGGGACCTTAGAAGACATGTAATCTAGACCTTTCATTTAACAGATGAGGAAAGTGGGACCGAAGGAGTGACTTACTTAGTGTTACCCAGAAAGAACATAACAGAGGCAAGATTTGACCTGAGGTCCTCTGACTCCATTCAAATTTCACAGAACAAATCTTCTTCATAAAAGTATGTCTTCTGTAGAACTTGGACTCAATCAAAAGGTTGCACCTAAGGACCTAGAAGGCCACATATGGCCTTGAGGCTGCAGGTTCCTGACCCCTGCTCTAGTCCTTTGCAGCTTTTGGGGACCTACCAAGGTTTGTGCTATTTAGAAATAGCTTTTGAGACTCCAAGACTTTACTTTGAGAATTTTAAGAAAATCACTTTTTGAGTACTTAAAATACTTTAGTGAG
Organism: Notamacropus eugenii; assembly: GCF_028372415.1. Classification (NCBI taxonomy): domain Eukaryota; kingdom Metazoa; phylum Chordata; class Mammalia; order Diprotodontia; family Macropodidae; genus Notamacropus; species Notamacropus eugenii. The sequence continues at coordinate 424,672,293 of NC_092873.1, read as the reverse complement.
ATTAATTCACATATAAACCACTAAAGTGCTCATTGAAAGTCATTTTTAGTTGTCAAAATAGACATTTTTCTTAGATTTGGTCAGTTTTTAGTCTTACTCTTTGTACTGGGAAGTAATATAAATACCTTACTTTTTATTATTGAAATAATAAAAAATTCAGATTGATCTCAATTATTCTGAATTAATATTGCTTTATCATATTTCTTCTGTCAGCATTTTGAGTAGGCAAATTGGGACCTGATTGCCCCAAGCTAGAAATTTGGAATTTCCTCACAACTTTTATCAATTTCACTTTCCTCACCAATAGAGTAGGGGCAATCAGAACATTTGCCTCACAGGGTTGTTGTGAGGATCAAATGACATAATGAATGGAACTTGCTTTGTACACATTTAAATGTTACGTAAAATCTTATTTATTACCAGTGACTATAGCAGGATAATCAAAATAATCCTTTAAGATTCAGCTCTCACGGAACCATTAATCAAGGTGACTCATGGGATTTCAATAGTTTGACTATCTATACCTCACCTGAAGGAATGTGAAAATTAGATGTTGATGTTGATTTTGACCCTGCCAGAAGTACCATGCAGAAGGATATAGGGGAAAAATGACAGGCCAATCCAATCCAATCCAATTTAATTCAATCTAACATTCATTTATTAAAAACCTATTAGGTATAAGGGTAGCCAGGTGGCACAATGGGTAGAATGTTGGACCTGGAGTCAGGAAGAGTCCTCTTCACATGTTCAAATCTGACTTGAGACACTTACTAGCTATGTAACACTGGACAAATCATCTAACCCTGTTGGCCTCAGCTTCTTCATCTGTAAAAATGAGCTGGAGAAGGAAATGGCAAACCATTCCAATATCTGCCAAGAAAACCCCAAATGGGGTCACAAAGAGTTGGACATGACTGAAAATGATTGAAACAATCTGTATTTTAAGGCATTATGCTGGCTACTGAGAAATACAAGGCAAAATGGAAAAAAAATCCTTGTCTTTTAGAAGCTTACATTGTAAGTGCGAGAAGGGAATGAAATACACACTAACCCAAACGGCCACTCTACAGGAAACTAACTGTAGCTCACACTGTCCACTAAAGACTCATATTCCCCAACAGGGTATTAGAAACAGACATGGAAGGAGAAACCTATTTAACAACTTTTGGTTGATGTCATAAACACCATTCAAAAGCCTGTGGAACAGCTGCAAAATAGGATGCAAATCATTTGAAAAGTTCGTTGATTTTGCAGCAAAACTGTAAGTGCTTCACTCTACAATAATTGTTCCCCTCATGCTCTCAAATCTTCTACTTAAGCTACAAGTGTATTCAGGTCAGGGCAGCATTCAGCAAATAGGCCTGGAAAAACAATGCCATGCTACTGAAGAGATACTTTAATCATGAGCTAATTTGCAAACCAAAGCAAAACAAAATCATTTTTGTCTAAGATTATTAGAAGATGCTAATTTTGTGCTTAAATTATTCACCCCCCCACCTCTGCTCATAACTAAAAAATCATCATCAACAACAACAAAAACAAATCTACCAAAAAACCCATCTCCCTGCCCCCAAACTCTTATCTTCCTAATTAAATTTTGTAACTTGGCTTACATGGTTGGGTGGATTACTTCCCCCCCCCCCTTTTCTTCTTTTCTCCCTGAGGATAATGTGCATGTTATTCAAATTCTCCATGCTCCTCAGCATGTGTTCCTGTCATCTGGATGGAATGATAGTCACCCTAGACTTCTCCAGTTTTTCTCTTAGTAGGTGAGAATAAAGACACAGGTTAGAACTGTCCCAGAGAGCTCTGACCAGTAGATCAAGTTGTACTGGTAGATTCTGAAGATCTTGAAGATCTTTGTGCTGGTTGACACATCTTTACTCCCTCTGGTCTGCTAGGGTTAGCTTTAAAGTTCCTTCCAGATTCAAATCGATGATTTGAAGATTCTTCTTGAGGGACTGGAAACTTCAGCTTAAAAATTTCATTTTTACTACTCTCTTCCCGGCCCATGGTGACCCAAAGTCTTTATGAAATGAAAAGATATTCATTACAGTATCCACAGAACCTAGTACAAAGCCTGATGCTTAGTGGGCTCTTAATAAATAATTTTTGATTAGCAGCTAGGTGTTGGAGTCAAGGAGACATGAATATAGATCTGAGCTGTGGTGTTTGCTAACTGTGTGACCCTGGGCAAGCCACTTAACCTCTGCCTGACTTAGTTTTCTCTACTGTAAAATAGAGATAATAATAATACCTACCTTCCAGAGTTGTTGGGAGGATAAAAATAAGATAATTTTAAAAAATTATTTATTTTAAATTTTCAACATTCACTTCCACATAATTTCAAATTTTCTCCCCATCTCTTCCTTCCCCCTATCCCTGGACAGTTTATATCCTTATTACCCTTTCCTCCAATCTGCCCTCTCTTCTATCACCCCTCACTTCCCCCACCTCTCTTATCCCCTTCCCTTCTATTTTCTTATAGGGCAAAATAGATTTCTATATCCTCTTGCCTATAGATCTTACTTCCTAGTTGCATGTAAAAACAATTTTTGACATTAATTTTTAAAGCTTTGAGTTCCACATTCTCTCCCTTAATCCCTCCCCACCTAGCCTGATTGAGTCGGCAAGCAATTCCACACATGTTAAAAATGTGTAGTCATGCAAAACATTTCCATAACAGTCATGTTGTGAAAGACTAACTATATTTCCGTCTATTCTGTCCCACCCTCTGTTTATTGTATTCTCTCCTTTGGCATGTCCCTCTACCAAAGTGTTTGCTTCCAATTATCCCTTCCCCTAATCTGTCATCCATTCTATTATCCCCATTCCCCCCTGCTTTTCTGTATGCTTTCTATACCCAATTGAGTGTGTATGTTATTCCCTCTTGAAGCCAAACCCAGTGAAATGAAGGCTCCCTTATTCCCTCTCACTCTCCCCTTCTTCCCTTCCATTGTAAAAATTCTTTCTTGCCTCTGTCATGTGAAATGATTTACTACATTCTACCTCTCCCTTTCTCTTTCTCCTAGTACATTCCTCTGAACATGTAATTTTCTTTTTTAGATATCATCCCTTCGTATTCAACTCATCCTGTACCCTTTGCTTCTCTCTCTCTCTCTCTTTATATACATATACATACATACACACACACACTCCCAATGGGAGTTATGCCCTAGACATACACATACACACACACACATACATACATACATACACACACATATTTATATTCCCTCCAACTACCCTAATACTTAAAAGGCCTCATGACTTAAAAACATCATCTTTTCATGTAGGAATGTAAACAGTTCAACTTTAATAAGTCCCTTATGGTCTCTCTTTTCTGTTTACTTTTTATACTTCTCTTGATTCTTGTATTTAAAAGTCAATTTTTCTATTCAACTCTGCTTTTTTCAGCAAGAATGCTTGGAAGTCCTCTATTTCATTCAAGTTTCATTTTTTCCCCGGAAGTATTACACTCAGTTTTGCTGGGTAAGTGATTCTTGGTTTTAGTTCGAACTCCTTGGGCCTCTGGAATATATTACAAGCCCTTTGACCCTTTAGTGTAGAATTAGTGTAGAAGCTGCTGCATCTTGTGTTTTCATAATACTGGAATTGTTTCTTTCTGGCTGCTTGAAATATTTTCTCCTTGACCTGGAAACTCTGGAATTTGGCTACAATATATCTAGGAGTTTTCCTTTTGAGATCTCTTTCAGGAGGTGATCTGTGAATTCTTTCCACTTCTATTTTACCCTCTGGTTCTAGAACATCAGGGTGGTTTTCCTTGATAACTTCTTGGATGATGATGTCTAGGCTCATTTTCATCATGGTTTTCAGGTTGACCAAAATTTTTAAAATTATCTCTGCTGGATCTGTTTTCCAGGTCAGTTGTTTTTCCAGTGAGATACTTCACATTGTCTTCTATTTTTTCATTCTTCTGGTTTTGTTTTATAATTTCTTGATTTCTCATAAAGTCATTAGCTTCCATTTGCTCCATTCTAATTTTGAAGGAATTATTTTCATCACTGAGCTTTTGGACCTCCTTTTCCATTTGGCCAGTTCTGTTTTTTAAGGCATTCTTCTCCTCTTTGACCTTTTGAACCTCTTTTGCTATTTAGGTTAGTCTAATTTTTTAAAGCTGTTACTTTCTTCAGCATTTTTTGGTTGACTCATTTTTTGTGATTTTCTTGCATCACTCTAAAAAATGAGATAATTTTTGTAATACTCTTGGCAAACCTTAAAGCACTATTTAAATACCAATTATTATTATGTATCATAGATTTAGTCCTATAAGGGATATTATAGTCCTTTTATTTCCACTCTAATTATAAAGATGAGGAAACTAAGGTATAGAGTAGTAAAGAGATTTTTCCCAATGCCATACATATTTAAAGTGGCAGGGTCAGGATTTGAACTCATTTTATATGTCATTCTCTTTCCATGCTACCTCAAAGCCTCAATTTTCTTTCTTTTTTTAAATTTTAATTAATTAATTATTTTAAGTTTTATTTTATTTTTTTTTAATGCTCTACAATCACTACCATAAAATTTGGATTTTAAGCCCCTAATACCTACCCCCCCACAACCCCCCCCCTCCCCAAGACAGCATACAATTCTGTATAGGATCTACATATACTTTCCTATTGAATACATTTTCACTATAGTCATGCTATGTAGACAAACTAAAATAAATGGAAGAAATCATATAACAAATCAAAACATAATACACAAACACACACTCACAAACATGATCTGCTACATTCTGTGAATGAATTCCATAGTTCTTTCTCTGAGCGTGGAAGGCATTTTGCCTTAGAAAACCACTGGGAATTTTTTTGTTAAGTTCTTGCGTTATTACGAAGTTCCAGGTTTACCAGAAAAAACTCTCACACACTGTGATTGTTGCTGTGCACAAAGTTCTCTTGGTTCTGCTCCTTTTGCTCAGCATCAAATCATAGAAGTCCTTCCAGGCCTCCCTGAAGTCTACTTGTTCATCATTTCTTATGGTGCAATAGTACTTCCTTACATTCATATACCATAATTTATTCAGCCATTCCCCAATTGATGGGCATCCCCTTGATTTCCAGTTTCTGGCCACCACAGAGAGAGCTGCTATAAATATTTTTGTACATGTGGGACCCTTTCCCATTTTTATGATCTCTTGGGGATACAGTCCTAGTAGCGATATTGCTGGGTCAAAGGCTCAATTTTCTTTATATTTGGGAGTTATGCCCTATGGAAACCTCACAATTCAAGGAATGAAGGTGGTAGTATTCAACAGAAAGAGTCTAAATATCATGATTCCTGGGTTTCTACCAGTTCTACCACTAATTAGCTGCCTGATGTGGGGCAAGTCATCCCATCTTTCTATTGCAATATCCTTCTTTGTAAAGGATAGGCTCAAAGAAATTATACAAATGAGAAAAGGAACCACATGTACAAAGATATTTAGAGCTGCTCTTTTTGGGGTGGCCAAGAACTAGAAAGTGAGAGGATGCCCATCAATTGGGGAATGGTCAAACAAGTTGTGGTCTATGAATGTAATGGAATGCTATTGTGCTATAAGAAATGATGAACAGGACGACTTCAGAAAAACCTCGAAAGACTTATATGAACTGATGTTGAATGAGGGGTGTAGAACCAGGAGAACATTGTACACAGTTACAGCTATGTTGTGTGATAACTAACTTTGATAGACTTGGTTCTTCTCGGCAATGCAAGGTTCTAAGACAGCTTAAAAAGGGTCATGATGAAAAATGCTGTCCACATCCAGAGAAAGAATTACAGAGTCTGAAGGCAGATTAAATTGTATTATTTGTTTTCTCTTTTGTTTTATTTCTTCTTTCTCAGGGTTCTTTCCTTTGGCTATAATTCTTCTTTACAACATGACTAATGTGGAAATATATTTAATATGAATATACATGTAGAACCTATATCAGATTGCATGCCTTGGAGAGAGAAGTGGGTAGGGATGGGAAGAAATTTAAAAATCAAAAGCTTGTGGAACTGAATGTTGTAAACCAAAAATAAGTTAATTAAAAAAATAAAATGAAGAGGCTAAATGAGGGGATTTCTAAGGTCCCTTTAAGCTTTGATAATCCATGATCTTGTCCATATGATTGAAGGCTTGTAAAAGGGGTGGGGGCTTCATAGGGTACATAATCAGGTTTTTGAGGGGGGAGGGTGTCACTAAGCTGGAGAGAAGCCATAGTGCTTGGTGGCCCGGAGTTTCATCCATTTCTGAACCTTCCCTTCCTTTCCACAAAGCCCATTTTCCTTGTATGCCTGCCTTCTGTCCAAAGTTCTAAGCTTGCAGTGTCCCTCTTACATCCCATACCTTCTTTCAGTACCTTAATCTAGGTACATGGTGCAGTGGATAGAGTGCTGGATCTGGAGTCAGGAGGACCTGAGTTCAAATCTAGCATTAGACACATTACCTCCTTGATTCAGGGCAAATCACTTCATCTTTACCCACCTCACTTTCTTCATCTGTGTAATTAGTAAAATAATAGCACCCACTTCCCTGTGTTATTGTGAGGATAAAATGAAATAGTGTTTATAAAGTGCTTTGCAAATCTGAAAGCATGTTATATATAAAGCTATCATATATTATATGTAAAGCTATTATTATCTCCAAATCAAAATTTTCATTCCTCTGTATGATTTTTCCTCAACTCCATGTTAGAAAGTGAACAATATGATAAGCCTGGTACAATGGTAAGTACACTGAATTTGGATTCCAAAGACCTCTGCTACTTAGTAGCTGGGTGACCTTGGACAAGTCTTTTCACCCCTTCAGCCTCAGTTTACTCATCTATAAAATGAAGGGATTGGACTAGTTGGTGTCTAAGATTCCCTTACACTTCTAACTTACAGTTACACTTCTATCATAGAATGTTAGAGTGGGAAGGGCCCATAGAGATCCTTTTAATCCAACTCTCATTTACAGATTGGAAATGGAAATTTAAATGGAAATTTAAACTCTGAGAGTTTCAATGGCTTGCTTAAAAATCACAGGACCAGTTAATGATGGAGCTGGGACTAGGACCCGGCATTTGAAGCTTCTACTCTGGTGCTCTTTCACTATGCCGCTATATGGCGTCCCATTTCCCAGTAGTGACCCATTCAAAGTGCAGAGAATTTCCATGAATGATAATCTTTCCAATTTAGCATTTACTGGGAACACAAATCCACATCTTATCTGAAAATGGGGCTTCTTGGGTGGGATGGATGACTTCTAAAAAAGTTCCCATCCACTCTCAAGATTTGACAGGAAGGTTGTTGTGCCCTCTTCAGTTGTCTGGCTCAAGGATCAGGCTGTGCCTGTAGAAATATTGGGGGCTGGATGGGGAGGTCTATTCTTCACCACCGTGGGCCACCAAGGCCCTAGACCTAGCATCAGCTGGTGACCTGTGGTCTCTGCAAAGTCCTCCAGGGCTGTCTCTACCAATTTATTCTGACGGTTTTCCTTCTGGGTGAGGCCTGTTAGTACATAGAGCTGATATCTGTACTACCTCGAAGGATCTTCTGTCTTTCTCTCTCTCCCTGGCTCCAATTCTAAACTAATTAGTGGAATTCTGGGTGTCCTCTCTTAATAAATATACTCTCTGCCTTTGATCCTGTCCTCTTTTCGCTCCACCGGCCCTGATCAACTGATTGTACATCTCAATTCTGCAACTTACTATCTATTGTTAGACTTTCACCTAATTACCGGCTCCCCTAGAGGAGGTTCAGGTTAGCCAGGAATCTGCTTTTTTTAAAGCATTTTTAAAGTATAAAGTGTAACAAGGGACTGATACACACTTGAGGCCTAGTAAGGAATGCTAGTCACATATCATCTATTATGTGGTAGGGGTGGTGGGAGAATGACAAGTGAGGCTGGCTTCATTTTAAAAATATTTATTTTCAAGGATTAATTGGCACTCAACATAAATTTTCTTCCAGTTAAAGTTACAAAATATTTAGAGCTAGAGGAAAACTTAAAGATCAATCCTTCTTTTCACATATTTTTAGATTAGAGATTTAGAGCTGTAAGGAAAGGGGGCTTAGAGGTCATAAACTGGTAGTCTCAAACTCAAATAGAAAGGAGAGCCACTAAACCTTACATAAGGATCCTTGCAGGCTACATATTAACTTAAAAAAAACCACACATTCACATTATCTATGTTCTATTGTATTTTTATTTATTTTGTTAAATGTTTCCTAATTACATTTTATTCTGGTTTAGCAGCACTGGGAGTGTTGCTAAAGGCATGAGTTTGAAACATGGGCTTGACAGCTCTAATCTAAGTGATCCCTTAATTTTACAAAGGAGAATACTGAGATCCAGAGAAGCTACATTCATACTTTTACACAGCTATCTAGTAGTATAAATGAGATTGGAACCCAGATCTCATTCCTAGGCCAGAATTTTTTTTACACTATTACTCATTTTTTAGAGATTATTTTTAGTACTAACCTGTAGTAGGTGCTGTTCAAAAATGAATTAAAATGGATCCCTGATTTCTAGATTCTAGCAGGCTATGATGGATTATCAGACAATGTTCCTTGAATGCTGCTACAGTTTGGGCAAAACTATGGCAGATAGATACAGGAGCTTACATCCTAGAGGCTAGGGTCCATTCAGTATGTGTTAAGTGCCAAATGGCTTGGTATATATCAGGAGTCTGGAGAGAGCATTTCAAGGAAGGACTGATAAGAAGAGTGAGAAGGTGCAATTTTCAGCTGGATTTCAAAGACTGGACTTTGATAGAGCAGAGGGGCTTAGAGGCAGTGATCATTCTGGTGTGGGAAAAAAGGCAGAATCAGGAAAGAGCTGGACATGTTCACTGACTAGGATTTAGGATTCTTCATCTTTTTGGGTGTCATGGACTCCTTTGGAAGTTGGGTGAGGTGTATGAACTCCTCCTCACAGTAATGTTTTCAGATGAACAAAATAAAATGTGTAAGTTCACAAAGTAAACCAATTAGATTAAAAATTTATGTATATTTTTCCATCCAAGTTCATGGACTCCTGAAATTTATTTGTGGACCCCAAGAAGCCTTTGGATCCAAGGTTAAGTTCTCCTTCTGTATAGATTACAGAGATAGGACACAAAAGGATTGTGGCAACTGTGCATTCAGCACATGGATTTGGGGAGGCAGGAGCTGTACTTAGGGACAAACAGCCTCTGTGTGACAGGTATAGAATATTTATTTCTCTGATGTCAGTACAGTTAATAATATTTCTGGAGGCAGTGGATCATAATCAATTTTCCTTTGTTTTCATTCTGGTTCTTTTTCCTCAAATTTTTTTTTTTGGAAAAATGGTCAGAGTATAGGTGTATATATATCTTCTTTCTTTATGCCCTACTATTCACTTGAATCATTGATTCTGAGTTTCAAGTTTAGTTAGCATTGACTACCTATGTTCTAAGTTGTTCAGACCTACAGAAGAATCCACCTGGCGACTTTGTCCCTTGAATAGCCAAAGGAATGAAGGAGAAGTTGCTACCATGGCCTGCAATTTTTCTCTTTGTCAGTTGGAATGGGGAGAGCTGTACTTTTGTCCCAATTTATGTGATATTTAGACCTGCCCACAGGCTCCTTGGGAGGAAGTAGACTCTTAGGCCGTGTTCTTTTATTGGGATTACTCCTAATTATAAGGCCCTGAGACCATCCCTCTTAGGGTATAGCTTTTGTGCAACATGAGAATTCAATGACAAAAGTAATTGCCCAGATTTTTAACCTGCCGTCACTCAGAGGGGACACTCTCATTATTTCTCAGTGTCAATCATACCATTTTCCTTGATGTATGTGGACAGCTTTCTCCTCTCTTATCTGTTTCTCCAACTCCCTTTCTCTCTCTCAGGTTGATGGGGGCAGGAGATGGATTTATTTCTTCTCTACATTTGGCTGATACATGCTGGCCCTATGGTAACCTGCCGGAAAGTAGCTCAAGCTTTCTTCCCCTGTGTGCTCTAATGCTGAGGCCATATTAGTTCAGTGTTGTTGCGATTTCAGAGATGGGAGGCTTGTTCAAGTTTTATAGGTGGCAAAGTATGGTGCTCATCTGTCAATACCCTGTTTGTCATTAGTTATTAAAATCCTAGCAAAAAGTTGATCAGAGAACAACCCTAAAACATATATAGAAATTAGTTATGTATGAAATATGAGGGCAATCGACCAACCAGGGGTTCAGTACTTCAATGCTACCATGCATTTGTGATCTAATCAGTGTGGTGTTACCTCATTGTTACAGATTACAACCTATTTCAATCCGCCCATTTTGTACTATGCTGTCTATATCCTACCATCAGTCCTCCACGGGGACTCTACCCTATGTGTTAGGGGTCTTTTTTTGCACTTCTTTTAAAATTCATGGATACCAGTGGAATACACCAGATACCCATTTGTTATCTATTGTCTTTGCTCTATGATTGGCCTATTTTTCTCCAGTCATACATCACTTACATAATACCCTTCCTTTAAATGGCTTCTGTTGTGCAACTTGCACAGTTTTTCACGTTTGTAATGACTTATAGTCTACTTAGTTAATAAGCTTCTATTCAGCACCTACCATGTTTACCACATGCCTCTTCATTGCCCTTTGGACAGCCCTCAACTGAGAGACTGTGGCATTCCATGACTTTCAATCTTTCAGACTGGAAAGAATTGGTTCTTTTGGTTGTTAAAAAGGGGGAACACTTGGACCTATTAAAACACTGCTCAATTTCCCAAAGGCCAGCCCTCTTCCTTATGTTTAATTCATATGTAGCATTTACTTAAGAAATACATATACTAGTGAACCAGTGCTATCGGCTGTCCAACTTCATGTCATAATCTGAATAGACCTGCCTGGATAGTGAGCTCAAAATTAATTATAAATCTTATTTAGGAGGCAATTCAGGGTAATGGGCCTTATGAAACCAATGTAATGTTGTTCACAAACAGGAATATCTGGAGGACTTCATCATCTAGAGAACATCTCTTTTCTATTTAGATTCTGAACTGGAAACCTCCATAATGGAATTGTCATATCTTGATGTCATGGTATGGCTTGATTGATATTAATTATCAGAGTCATTGGACAAAATTATCTCTGCTAGATCTCTCAAGGAATCTCACATGACTAACAGAATGGGAGACAACTTGTTGGAATAGAATCCCTAAGGTGACATTTTGCTTCATCAAATCAATTTTTTTTTTTTGGAGTTAACAAGCAATAATCATGGTGGAATCTCATGTTCTTCATACTTTTTAGTCCATTGTAAAATTAAAAACATAGTCTTCTATTGCTCCAAAATCCTTCCTGTTATGTCTCAAACCCTTTTCAAGGAGGTCTTTGACATTTATGTAGATAACGCTCACAAAAATTTTCTTCAAGTAGTAAAGCAGGTATATTAGTTGGAAGTTATTGATAGACTTTTTGTCTTCCTCTGGAGTTGGAATTTCCCCTAAGATACTGAGGTAAGTCAAACCTCCACCACTACCCAATCAACCTCATCTTCACACCCTTTAAGACCACTGGCCCAGCTTCTAGGATATTTCCACAGTTATCATCTGGACACCCATCATCCCTAACAACCTGGAGCATAGAGCAATGTTCTTCAAGTCCCTTCACTTTCTTGTTTGAGAGAGATCAACCTACACTTAGAACACAGATAACAGTAGGAGAAATATAAACATTTCCCTCAATGAAAGGCACTAAATAATTTCTCTCACTGTCCATATTGATTGAGATTATTAACCTTTATTTTCCCTCATTCAACTAATTGGGAGTACTTACAACTCAACACTAAGCACATGGTTAAAGGATTTATAGTTAATTATTACCTAACAATTATAAATTTACCCTGTTCAACTTTATTTTCTCATTAAACACACTATGGTTCCTTAATAAATGTTTGTAGAATTGAATTGTGAGGATTTGTGTTTCTGAGAGAACAGATTATGTTAAGGAATATGTTTTGTGTTTAGTGTGTTTTGATATACAGCAGTAAAGGAAGACAGTGCAGATAAAAAAAATGAGAAGAATCCATTAGAAATATGGAAAATTCCAATGTAAATAATCCCTACTTGGTTTAATTGTAGTAGTTTGGGCATGTTTTAAAATTATTTTTAGTTGTTAGCCTTATCCATATTGGTTGATTTCCTTGTTAAGTGAAAAAGTGCCTCAGTAGAATGTTTCCTGTGAATAATGCGATCATTGACTGTTAATTAAGCTCAGTCAGAGTTTGGGACTAATGATCAGTTTCACAGATTCAATTCTCTTTAATTTGCCAGAATATATGTTAGCCGTCAGAGGATCAGTCTGGACATGTCATGTCAATAACCATTTTAAAGCATTGTGCTAAGACTTGGGGCTACAAAGAAAGCCAACAGCCCCTTCCTTTAAGACGAACACATTCTACTAGCGGAGACAATGTGCAATCAAGATACACACAAGGTAAATGGTAGAGAATCTCAGAGGAAAGTTCCTAGACCTGTGGAAGCTACTAAAGTTTGAAATAGATTATCACCAGAGTAATACCTATACAATGCTTATTATTCTTTTGGCCAAAGTATTCATTAAAGCTAGGTTCTAATTAGTGCACATAATGAATCCCCTAAAGTGATTGCATGTATTAAAATCATCACTATTTGAAGTTATAATTATGTAAAATAAAGTAATTGGTTCTAGCTCAATGGAAATATGAGGTGAGAATTCAACTGAGACAACTTTAGGGTTTTCAATATTTGCACTATTCAGGACCTAGTTGTAAACTATTTACTAAGAAAAGAAGGGGCTGTGCTCTGGTTTGGTGAAGAGATTTCTTATACCAGTTGAAACATGGATCTTTGAAGTTTTGAAAATTGTACTCTATTTCTTAGTCACTGACTACAGCTAACCCCAATTTGCTATACTGGTGCGTCAAGAAGACCATCTCTGAGCCTCAGTTTTCTAGCCTGTAGAATAGAGATAATTTTACTATGTAAATAATTCATGGGAGACAATTCATGCAATTATGCAAAGTTTGCAAAATTTCCCCTATTTCCTTCCCCACAACAAAAACAAGAAAACAATTTTATCTTTTTGTACTCTGAGAATAGTGATTTTGTTGGTTTTCAGTACTCCCTTACCATGACAGCCCATGACTCCAGTTACTAGATGGTCTTTAAGAGTTGCTATGGTTGTATATGATTATATCAATAGATGCAGGAAAAGCTTTTGATAAAGTTCAACACTCATTTCTATGAAAAATACTTGAAAGTATTGGTATAGATGGATTTTTCCTTAAATTGATAAAAAAGCATTTATCTAAAACCACCAGGAAGCATTATTTGTAATGGGGATAAACTAGAATTCTTCCCAGTAAGATCAGATGTGAAACAAGGATGCCCACTGTCACCAGTATTGTTCAATATTGTATTGGAAATCCTAGCAATAGTAATAAGGGAAGAAAAAGAAATAGAAGGAATCAGAATAGGAAATAAAGTAATAAAAATATCTTTTTGCAGATGATAAGATGATATATATACCTGGAAAATCCCAAAGACTTAACTAAAAAGTTAGTTGAAATAAGTCATAATTTTAGCAAACTAACAGGATATGAAGTAAATCCACATAAATCATAAATATTCCTATATATCATAAACAAAACTCTGCAAAAAGAGATAGTAAAAATACCCCATTTAAAATAACTCTACACAGTATAAAATATCTGGGAGTATACCTACCAGAGGTACAAACCCAGCAACTGTATCAACAAAATTATTTATTTAAAAAAATTAATTTATTTGTTTTCAGTTTTCTACAATCACTTCCATATATCTTAAATTTTTTTCCCTTCCTCCCCTTTCTCTTCGCTTCCTCCCCCCTCTTTCCCCAAGACAGCGTGCAATCTTGTATAGGTTCTTCATATACATTCTTATTAAATACATTTTCACCTTAGTCATGTTGCATAGAAGAATTAAGAGAACTTAAAAAAACCCCAGAACAAACCATAACAGAAGTGAAAATGGTTTGCTTCATTCTGCGATCCAATTCCATAGTTCTTTTTCTGGATGTGGAAGACGTTTTGCCTCAAGAGTCCATTGGGGATTTTTTAGGTTCTTGCATTGCTGTGAAGGGCTAAGTCTACCAGAAAAATTCCTCACACACTGTGGTTGTTGCTGTATACAAAGTTCTCCTAGTTCTACTTCTTTCACTCAGCATCAGTTCATATAAATCTTTCCAGACCTCTCTGAAGTCTTCCTATTCATCATTTCTTGTAGCACAATAGTATTCCATTACATTTATATATCACAACTTGTTCAGCCATTCCCCAATTGATGGGCATCCCCTTGATTTCCACTTCTTGGTCACCACAAAGAGAGCTGCTATAAATATTTTTGTAAATGTAAGACACTTTCCCATTTTTTTGATCTCTTTGGGATACAGTCCTAGAAGCGATATTGCTGGGTCAAAGGGTGTGCACATTTTTGTAGCCCTTTGGGCATAGTTCCAAATTGCTCTCCAGAATGGTTGGATCAGCTCACAGCTCCACCAACAATGAATTAGTGCCCCAATTTTTCCAACTCTCCCATATCTTCTACAACATTTGTCATCTTCCTGTTTTGTCATGTTAGCCAATCTGATGGGTATGATGTGTTGTTTTAATTTGCATCTCTCTAATCAATAGTGATTTAGAGCATTTTTTCATATGACTATAGATAGCTTCAATTTCTTCCTCTGAAAACTGCCTTATAAACAAAATTATTTAAAAAATACCTTTTTATACAAATAAAATCAGATTTAAATAATTGGAAAATATTAATAGTTCATGGGCAGGTAGGGCCAATATAATTATTTTACCCAAATTAATAGATATATATTCAATGTCATCTCAATTAAATTACCAAGTAGTAGTTTTCCTGGGTCAAAGGTCATTTAATAACTGTTTGGGCATAATTCCAAATTGCTCTTCAAAATGGTTGGATCAATTCATAATCCCACCAACAATGAATTAGTGCCCCAATTTTTCCATATCCCCTCCAACATTTGTCACTTTCCCTTCTATCATTTTAGCCAGTCTGGTAGGTGTAAAATGGTAACTCAAAGTTGTTTTAATTTTATTTCTCTAATCAATGATGATTTAGAGTATTTTTTGTATGACTATAAATTGTTTTAATTTCTTCATTGGAAAACTGCCGGTTCATATTCTCTGACATTTATCAGTTGGGGAATGACTCTCATTCTTAGAGATTTGACAAAGTTCTTTATGTCTTTTAGATATGAGACCTTTATCTGAGAAACAGTCTATAAATTTCCCCCCCAGTTTTTCTACTTTCCTTTCTGATATTGACTCCATTTGTTTTATTTGTATAAAACCTTGTTTAATTTAATTGAAATTATCCACTTCACGCTTAACTTTATTCTGTCTCTTGTTTATTCATAAATTATTCACCTATTCACAAAAATACTAGGATGTGCTCCTACAGCATCTCTAGTTTCAATAGCTAGTAAATACGATGCCTCCTTATAGATTTGTAATCAGAAAAAAAGCCTCATCTTCACATTGCTTTTTGCAGAACTTAGTTTGATTGGAACTTCACTTTACTTAAGGTCATAGAATCATAGATTTAAAATTTTTATTACATATTTAGAGCCAAATTTAGAAGAAATAGACCTTAGAGGGAACTGAGTCTGTATAGTCTCTTCATTTTACCATTGTGGAAATTGAGAAAGAGAGGTTAAATGGCTTATCAGAAGTCACATAGGCAATACATAGTAGAGTCAGGAGCAACCTGGAATTATGCCCAAAGAGTTATTAAGCTACCTATACTCTTTGACCCAGCAATACTACTACTTGTTCTATTTCCAAAAATGATTGGGGAAAAAGGATAAGAACTTATACGTTCTAAAATGTTGATAACAGCTCTTTTTGTGGTGGTAAAGGTGGAAACTGAAGGGAAGCCCGTCAATTGGGGAATGGCTGAGCAAGTTGTGGTGTATGATTGTGATGGAAGATTTTAAGTGCTATAAGAAATGATGACCTCATCATCATGATCTTAGAAAAATAAGGAAAGACTTGCTTGGCATAATGAAGAGTGAAATGAGCAGAACCAAGGAAACATTGTATACAGTATCAACAATATTATTTTAAGAATGACTTTGAACAAATAAACTATTTTGACCTAAATACCCTAATTAACTATAAAGGACATATGAGAAAAGACAATATCTGCATCCAAAGAAGGAACTGATAAATAGAAGTATGTATAGAACAATTTTACATATATCGATACATACGTACACACACATATATAAAACCTACTTGTGTCTAATAGTAGCCATTGCTAAGATGGGAAGCGGGGTAGGAAGAGGAAAGGAAGGAAAAAAAGGAAAGAAAAAAAGAAGTTTGCATGATAATTTTATTGGATATTTGAAAGGAATAGCAAGTTGTGAATAGTAGATTTGCAATTTCAAGTTTAATCATCTTTTTCATTTTGCAACATTATGGAAACTTTTTTTTATCCCATAAATTAAAAAGAAAAGAAAAAAAGAAAAAGATACCAATGTCTTGCACATAGTAGGTCTTCATTAGAATTTGTTAGATGAGTGACTATATTATTTTCAACTTTTTGAAGCAATTTATTAATGAGTGGTAGATATAAATTGAGTGACATAACAGCAAATTGTACTCTGTATATTTGAAGCTTAACTTGGTTTTGCATTTTAGGCAGCAATGTATAGGGCCTGGAATCAGGAAGACCTGGGTTCAAATCTGACCTCCGACACTTACTAGTATTTCACTTAAATACTTTTTTGCCTCAGTTTCCTCATCTGTAAAATAGGGATGATAACAGCATCCATCTCCCAGGGCTGTTGTGAGCATCAAATGAGAACAATTGTGCTTAGCATGGTGCCTGTCACATAGTGAGCTCTATATAAGTGTTAGCTATTATTATTAGCTATTCGTTAACCTTTATGAACTATAAAATGATATACTTTCATATTTCTCAGCCTATGTGTGCATCTGTTTCTTGAAATTTCAAATCAAATAGGGCAATCATGCTTTCAAGCCCTCAATCAAGAGGGATTGAGATAATGCGTTTGATTTCCCAATTTCCTCTTGGCTCAAGTCTTTTTGGCAACTTGCTACCAGCCAGAAATGCACCAGGCGAAGACCAAACGCTGGAAGTAATAGTATAATAATGATAGCTGAATCTAGAATAATACATTCATGATCTCATTGGAATCTCACAACAACCCTCTGAATAAGTTCTATAAATTTGTATTCTCATTTTAGAAAAAACACAAAACCAAAACAATTGAGACTCTGAGAGGCTAAGTGACCAACCTGAAGTCACATTAGTAAGTAGAAGAGTCGGAATTCAAAATTAGGCCCAGTGATTTCAAATTCAATATGGAACACCATGCTGAAAACTTTCAGTCTTACTCTGAAACCTTTCTAGAGAACAGGTGATAGTTAAATGTTTGAAGTTCAAATATTGAACTCTGGAGATATGTTTAACTCTCTCTCATTTCCCAGGTTCTCTTACATGCAAACTAAACTGAGGGCATTGAGGTGCCAACAAAACAGTATTTAATCAGATCAAAAGTCAACCCATTCATAATAAGGACTTTAGATGTCAACAAAGCAGATATCTAGACAAGCAGGTGCTCTCAGTAACCTTGAAAGTAAGATTTGTGGCCAGCTAAGAACCCAGTTGAATGAATTATAAGGGAGATTCCAATGTTGTGTTTCTGATTCATTTCTATTTCTAGCAATGATATACTCTTTTTATTAAAGATAATAGTTAATTGTCCATGACAGTGTGATTTTTGGACCCAGTGTGTGTGAAGCAGGTCTTAATCGATAGCCCTGGATACTTAAGTGCATGAATTCAAAGGTAGGCAAGAGAGATGGGTTCATTCAAGTTCTTCATGGTTTGAGATGACTCTAGAACATCTTTATTAAATATCCAAGAGCAATGTAGAGTTGAAAAAAAGAAGAAAGATTAGAATAGGAGATATAAATCTGAGTGTCATGCATAAAAATTATAGTCACATTGATGGGAACTTTTGAGATCTTCAAGTGAGAGGGTATTTAGAGATAAAGGAAACAGTTTTTAAGTTATACCTACAATTAGGGATGTGATATTGATACAAGGAATATCAAGGAGTGGTCAGACAGGTAGAAGGAGAACCAAGAGAAAACAGTCTCATAAAAACCCAGAAAGAAGAGAATATGGTGGAAGAGAGTGTCAAATGGCACAAGGTTAAACAAGGATGATGACTGAGAAAAGGCTGTTAGATTTCATGGAGTTTGAGAGTGGAAGGAATCCATTGGCCTTATGGTTTAGCCCATATACAAAAGAAATCCCTACTTAATTTGGCAATTAAGAGATCATTGGTAAATTTGGAGAGCAGTTTCAGTTCAATGATATTGGAAGCTAGGTTACTAAGGTCAGCTGCTGAGATTCCCTACAAATTCTGAGAGTTGAAGATTTTCTATCATTTCTAATACATGACTGATCTGTCTTCTCTCTTTTTGTTGACGAAATAGAAGAGCTGCTTTGGAATGCTGCTGGTACAACTGTCCACTGTCCATGAATTGCTTGGGTCTCTCGCTCATGATATAAGAAGAAAATCAAAGGAGATAGGAATTGGATTCACAATAAGGAAATGAGTAAGTGGCTTACTATGAGAGTCTATTGGGGGGGATGTTTTCCTATGTATGAAGGGAAGGGGATTTTCCTTATGGTTGCTTTGCTTCATTTTAAAATTTTCTTCCTTTGAATGAAGATCTGTCTGGTTGGTCTGGGTAAAGGAATTTTGGTGGGGGCTTGTGAATTGTGCTTTTGCTTGGATGCTGATTCAAAGTGTGTTGTGGACCTGAGGGAGTTTTCATAATTGGGGGAGGCTGGGCAGTATTATATTGTTTAGTTCTCTTTCTTGACTTAGATTCTAAGCTCTTAAAGATCAGACGTCTCTTCTATCTATCTCTTTGTCCCCAGAATTTGGCAAAGTAACTTGCACAGAGAGGGTGCTTAATAAGTTATTGCTTCATTGAGTACACTAGCTGCATTACTGTTTCTCAGATTCTGTCATGCTTGGAGAAAGGGATATTGACTAACTGGCCCCCGAGAAAATATCTCGCTTTCTTTCTTTTAAAAACAACAACAACAATGCTTCATTCTTTTTTTTTTTAAATTTGAGGCCATTTTAGTGTCATTTTGCATCTGATTAGCAAAGAGGAAACTCAGAACTCTGATTTAGAAGTGGGAATGGGGAAAATAGTCCATGGATTTTCTCCACTCCCTACAATCCTCTGAACCCTCCTTACAGCTGGGGCAACTATGATATCAACTCCTGCCTAATTCCACCATGGGTGAGGGAAGGGTCTCTTTTTTCAGCTAGAGGTGAAGCCCCCTTCTTCCCCAAGCTGCCTGGAATTGTTGTTTAGGCAGAGAGCTATTACAGAACTTCTGAACATGGAGTGGTTCCTCCTATTATCGTGACCGGCTATTCTTTAGTTGATATTTTTCCTCTGTGCCTTTCTACCAAACGTATTGTTCTGGGGGAGACACAATTGAAAATCAATTGCTAATTAAATTTATGTCTAAATTAATAAATCACAACTATTCAGATCACATTCATCTGAATAATTTCTATTATGGTGAACATAATTGTTAGATTCAGCATTTAATGGACCATATTGTTCAGTAGTCTTCTTATGACAACTGGGACAATTAGAATGTGTTAACCTTTATTCTCCCCAGCTTGACATCACATTAGACCATGTTAATATGTAAGCACCTGGGAGAGGTTCACAATTAAATAGCCATTGTGACTAGGGTGGCCTTTTGTAGGAGTTGCTAGGGATTTGGGGAATGAATAGTATTTGATACTTGCCAGTGGGCATCCTTACCAACAGTTGGTTGGTTCTGTCACCAGGGGGAAGAATTTGTACCAAACCAAATGGTCAGAAAGCCCCTGCCAATCAGCTAATAACAGGCATGGGACATCTATGATGTGAGGAAGCCTACAATAATTGAATCATAGAATTATAAAGGGAAGAGGGGATGTAAGAATCTTCTAGTTCAACTGCCCTAATATTGGAGATGAAGAAATGAAGACTCAGTGGAGGTAAAGTGACTTACCCAGGATCACATAGCTAGGTGATGGCAGAGCCAGAACTCAGGTCTCTTGTCCAGTTCTCTTTCCATTGTACCATAATGCTCTGGAAAGATAGAGAAAAAGCCCTAAATTTGGAACCTGGATTCTAATTGCAGCTTGGTCACTAGCTATATGACGTTGGATAAATCATATCCATTTTCTGAACCTCAATATCCTTTCCATAAGATGAATGAGTTAGACTTGGTGAAGCTCTTCAGGTCTTACATTCTATAATCACAGTGTGCCAAAGACTGTGATAATCATTCCACTCAAAACAGTCCAAAATATGTCATTATCAAAAGCTTGAGGAGGGCTACTTTGAAGGAGACAACACTCATTTGTTAGTCAGTCAATCAGTCAACAAACATTTATTAAACACCTACTCTGTGCCAGGTTTTGCCATTTGCTGTGTCCAGGAAATATCTATTTTATGATATGCAGGTGGGCAGTCAGCCAGCCTTGGTCTATCAATACATATGTATCTTGGACTGGCACTGTACCTGGTCAGTGAACTGGGCTCAAAATTTTGTGAGAAGTGATTGAGTTAGTTTGTACTTGGAAAACAGATCACATGTTTTCAAAGACCTGATACTGCTCTCTATCACAAAACCTGACTTATTAAAACAACCACTCTCTTGGTGCTCTATAGCTGGCAATTAAGTAACATGATAGATGGATGACTAGACAGTGTTTATTAAACTTTTGTGATGTGCCAGGCACTATACTAAGTGCTGGGGATACAAAAACAAGAAATTCCTTGCCATGAAGGAGTTTACATTTTAATGGGGGAAGACAATTTCTACTTAGAAGGGGAGTGGAAAGTTAGGGTTACATGGGAAGGGTAATGGTGTGGGAATTGTCTGAAAGTAGCATGGGGGTCTAGTTCCCAGCAAAGTGAGATGAAAACTTATGTATCAGAATTTGGCATCCTAAGGGTAGAGTCTAAGTTTCCCTGATATGTGGGGGTATGTGATTGTGGTATGAGATGGAAATGATGGCTGGAAGTGAAGGCAGTTGGGTAGCCATTTTGAAAGATCTTGAACAAATTTAAATGGTTGCCCATAGGATAATGGAAAGATACTTGGTGGATATAAGCAAACTGCAATGTTTTTTAATGATAATTTGCATGTGAAAAAGAGTATAAGGCAAATAATTAAAGATATAGTATGAATTAAAAAGGAAATGATCCCTTTAAGTCATTGAACAGGGAGACCAGCTAGAGTCATATTTTCAGAATGGGAGACAGCAGATGAACAACCTCAAAGAGGGAGCCATGGAATGATGGTCCAGCAAAGGTTCCAAACTGTTTTGTTTCATCATTTTTCTAGCAACATCTCCCCATCCTTGGTTATTGTACTCCAGGATTTGGTGAGCAAGCCCACATTTTTCTTCTCCGTGCCATTCATGCCTTTGTGGGCTTCAGTTTGATCCCTTCTTAGCCATAGTCTTTCTGGACTGATAAGCCAGCTGGAAAGACTTTATAGACAGACTAACTTTTGATTGGTGTTGTGAAGGAGGGCACTAGTAGAATTAGCAGAGAGGAGACAGGGGGAGGGCAAGAGCAAAGGTTGCGAGGTGGGAGTATGCAAGTCATCTACTGAGGATCTATTCTGTAGCAGCTGCTGTTCAGCCCCTGCTAAGAATACAGAACCCCCTCCCCATGACTCTGCTTAAGAAGAAATTAGATGATACATGACTTTTTTCTCCAAAGATGGTGACAAGTATTCTGGCTTGTTCTTCTCCCTCCCTCCCTACTTCCAAATAGTCATTCAGATGCTACCAGCTCCCTTCCCCCGCTCCCCATCTTGCCTAATTTTAGCTCCGCTGTTCTAGGGGCCTGAGGGGAAGATAGGTAGCAACTGCTCCTATTGATTGGACAGTGGGCAGTGGGTGCTTGACTGATGTCATCCATTAACTGGACTATGCCTTGGCCCTGAGCCCAATCCCCAAACAAAGCTGTGCTCAGTGGAGGCAGCCAGCACAAGGAGACCTGAAGCTTGGTGAGAACAGGTGTTCTAATCCAGCCCCAGCTTCTCATTGAAGCTGAGTCAACCCTAGTCCTGAGTAATGGAGAGGAGGATCCTTTGTATGGCTAAGGGCAGGGGGAGCAGGGAAGAGAAATCTTTTCCTTGAAAAATCTGAGCCAGTTTTGAAGATGAGACTTTCCCAGAAGTCTTTACTGCTGTAGGGGTTATTGCTTTGATCAAGGCTATCAGAAATGGTTACCCTAAGTGATAAAATGAGGCATAATTTATTAAACAGGCTGGAGTGGATTTTTTCAGTACATCATGATCTCCTTGGTAAATACCATAGGTATTTAGGTTTGGGTGCAAAAATATTTAGCTTTAGAAATATTAAAAATATCATCTTTATCATTTTTCTCCTAGTAATTTTGTCCTTCTGATAATATGTTCTGGGCACATATGTATTTGTGTCTGTAAATTACTTTGGAAAATGCATATTATTTACTTGTCCTGAAGAGGCTCTTAGGATATGTTGGCCAAACAACCAAATTTGGATCTAATAAAATAGGACCATTATGGTCTCTCAGACAAATAATCACAGAGACTAATAGCTTTAAGCATTCTAAACTTTAAAAAAAATCACAGTCATTTTTGTTAGCTATCAGGGTAATGTCAGCGTAAACTAACAAAGTTCATCTTATTTCCTTTCTTCATTTCTTCTCTCTCTCTCTCTCTCTCTCTCTCTCTCTCTCTCTCTCTCTCTCTCTCTCTCTCTCTCTCTCTCTCTCTCTTTCTCTCTTTGATTTTATAACAGCCTAAAAATTTATTTCCAAACACAAAGAGAAAGTCTCTCCCTGAGCTGAGATACCTGAGCCTTCTGAGCAGCACTTGATGTAGATATTGGAAATCTAATGACTTCCACCAAGCCTTGATGTTTGAGGTGACTGTCTCATTTGTAGGGTGGAAGTGAATAGCTGCATATTTCCAGAGCAGTGGTTTTGGGGAGCAGGTGGGACGGGTAGAGGTGTCTGTATGGAGGCAAAGAGATTTCCCTGTCTTTTGCCTTTCTTTGTATCACAAGTGTCTAGCACAGGAACTTGGTACATAGTAGGCATTTAATACGTGTTTATTGACTGACTGGAAATACATTGGGAACAGTTTAGCCCAAGATTGCCTTGGGAAAATACTTTTCTTTTGACAGCACATGATATAGATAGAAAGAGTTCATGTCACAGTTAAAGAGTTGCAGAATTTGAGAGTTGTAAGAGCAGCCATCTCATCCAATTCCTTACTATAATATGTCCAACATATGGTCATCCAGCCTCTTCTTGAAGACCCTCAATTAATAGGAAACCCCTACTTAGGGACAATTCTACGTTAGGAAGTCTCTCTTGACGGCCTAGCCTAAACTGGTTCTTCCAGTCTGGTTTGACTCCCAGGCTAAACAGAGTAAATCTAATCCCTCATGCTATATTCCAGCTCTTATTCATAACTATTTCCCCTACTCAAACCCTCTCCCAACAAAACCTTGAACCCTGCTGCTGCAACCACCCTGGACTCTAACACATGAGATAGTTGCCTTATTTTGGCTGAAACTGTAGGTAAGAACTTTCCTGCCTCCATATCACATCTCAGACACCATAACATTGTGTTCCTACGCTCATCCCTTTCTAGCTTTCCTTTATGTGTTGTGCTCCTTCTTGTAGAATATAAATTTCTGAAGGGCTGAGACTGTCCTGCTTGTTTTTATTCATATCTCAGCATTTAGCAGAATATAAATAGTGTTTGACAGTGTGGCACATAGTAGACACTTAATAAATGATTTGTCTATTTCTGTTTTCTCTGGCTTGACTCCCCTCCCCTCCCCTCCCCTCCCCTCCCCTTCACTCCCCTCTCCCTCTCCCCTCCCCTCCCATCCCCTCCCCTCCCCTCCCATCCTCTCCCCTCCCCTCCCCTCTCCTCTTCCATATAATCCTTCAGACATTTTTGAATAGCCATTATGTCCCCCCTCTCTCAAGTCTTTTTTCCCTCTAGAAAAATATTCCCAATTTTTTCAACTGATTCTCATATGACAAGGATTCAAGGCAACCATAGCAGTCACCCTTCTCTGGATGCTTTCCCTGCTTCACATGATCCTTCCTAAATTATGATGCATCGAATTAAACCCAATACTTCAAATGAGTTCTGATTTTCAAGGCATCTGTGCTATTTTTCAAGTGTAGACATGGCTTTTCATTTTAGATCTCTTCCCCTCAAATGATTGGCTGTCACTCTGGAAAGGAAAATCATGTCTTTCTCTAGTGTCTTTGTTTACTGTGAAATGGAGCTCTAGTGAACAATATGTTCAATGTATAAATGAGTCCAAGAAATTTTTAGGTGAACCACTGGATTCATTAGTTAATAGGAATTTATTAAGTAACTACTTTTTCTCCAAGAGACTTGAAGAACCTGAAGAACCTCTCAAAGCCTGGACTTCTCTTCTCTTCCACTGTAGTCAACTCTGTCACATGCCTCACTCAGGCATGAGACATTATACTCCACCAATATGGAGAGAGTCCCAAACCAATGGGCTTTAGGGACTTAAGTTACAAGAAGGAAGGCATTAAGATGAAGGAGGATTTCTTACAGAAGATAGGACTTTTTCTGAGACTTGAAGGAAGCTGGAGAAGTTAGGAGACAAAGATGAAGCAGGAGAGCATAGAAGAAAAAGGTACAAAAATCCCGGAAAAATAGGAAGAGACCAAGTTGTGAAAGGCTTTAAAAGCCAAACAGGATTTTCTATTTTATTCTGGAGGTAATAAGAAGCCAGTCAAGTTTATTGAATGTGGGGGTGGGGGTGGGGCGGGGTGTTGATATGATCTAAACTTCATTTTAGGAACATCAGTTTGACAGCTAAGTGGAAGGTGGATTGGAGTGGGGGAAAGATGAGGCAGGTAGATTAACACTATTGCAATGGTCTTGGAGTGAAGTGATGAGGGCTTGCTCCAGAATGGTGCTACTGTCAGAGGAGAGAAGGGAGCCTATTGAGAGATGTTGCAAAGCTAGAGAGGATAGGACTTTATCTTGCTTGGATATGGGGTATGAGAGGGAGCAAGGAGGCAGTTTGACACCTAGATTGTGAGTCTGGGTGATTGGGAATATGGTGGCACCCTTGTTAGTAACAATGATGTTAAAAAGTTGGGAAGGTTTGGGGGTGAAAGGTAATGAGTTCTGTTTTGGTCATGTTGAGTTTAAGATGTCTACAGGACTTCTAATTTGAGATGTTTAAAGGCAGTGATAGATGTGAGAGTGAATGTTGTGGGTTGGAAAAGTTGATCTGGCCTTCTAGGTGACAGAGCTGTAAGATATTCTTAAAAGGAAGTTGGCGTTATTTAGTCCACATCTATCAAATTGTGATGGTTCTCTTATGGAAGACCACTGCCAAGTCCTCCTATAAGCTAATTCTTAATACCACTATAAATGAAAAAATGATGGGCAGAAAGACTTTTGGCTTAGTCCATGATGGAATTTCTGATATTTTCTTGTTATTCTCCTTATCCATTTTTGTGTTTTGTGAGATCCTCCCAAGAAAAGATATCTCTAAATTCCAAGTGATTTTGATATGTTAACCCTTGTGAGGTAGATCTAAGGTCAAGATTCCTCAATTGGAAACCAAACAAGGAAGGTGTGTATTTTATGTGATTATGTATAGGTGAGGACACGTTTATAGGAAAAATTACTTTTTGCCTTACTGTCAGAACTAATGCCCCATCCTTTTGGCGCATCTTTATCAATTAAAAATTAGAATTCCAATTAAAGATTAGAAGGGTTGGTGCTTGAATGCCACCAGAGGGCAACAACAAGCCAGGCAGCTTGGTGTGGTTGATAGAATGCTGAGCTTGTAGTCAGGAGGATCTGGGTTCAAATATTACTTCTGATACTTATTAGTTGCTTGGCTGTGGGCAAGTTATTTAACATTTATGGGCTTCAGGAAGCTCCTGAGGCTTTCATGTGTTTCTGTGTCCATAGTTCTAAATGCCTCTATGTCACTTTTGATCCTCTAACTTGTTCTATATTCAAACCTGACAGTTCCAGACTTCTTTCTCTGGATCTGACTCGTGTCATTTCCAATTTCTTTTCTCAACACACTGTAGGAACTCTATTTCAAGAACAGCTGAATTCTGGTTCTCCATTTTTTTGTTTGCTATTCTCCTTTAGGGTCAGGTTACCAGTATCTATTCCGCATCTACAACCACTTCCTCCCGTTCTCCACCAACCTTGGTCAATGCCCCGTCCTACTCCCTTGCTCTCATCCTTGACTTTCCCTTAATAAAATGGATCCACTTTTGGTTGCTTTAGAGACCTCATGCTGCATGCAAGAATTAAAAGTTCTGAGACTTGAGTTCTCTTCTCAACTTTATTATTAATTGTATACTTATCTGTGTCCATGTTGTATCTCTTCCAGTAATATGTAAGCTTTTAAGGGCATTTTTATATTTTTGCCACATTCCTGGGCACATAGTAGGTACTTGATAAATGCTGGTTTGCTTGATTGTGTGGCATTAGGTAAAGTGTGTTTGTTTCTTTGTTTCTTTGCTTTGTTTCTTGCCTAGTGCTCAGTTTTCTTCTCTGTAAAACAGGGAGAGGGAGAGGTTGACATAAGTGCTATCTTTGATTCTGTGATTCAAAGATCCAGGCAAAGAAGGCATCTGTCATGAAGGCAACTTAATCAATCACCAGGAAGCCTGAACTTTGCCACAGGTTAGAAATACACTTAACTAACTAGTGATTGATTTGGATAAAATATTCAATACAGAGATACATGGGCTACAGTCAAGATTAGGACTCCCTGGTTCCAGTGACATGGAAACCATCGGGAGGAGCAAAGAAAATGATTATAGGGTTAGGGTGCAGGATATCCTGAAGCCCATGGGGGGAATCTTTTGGGGGCAAGATAGGAAAGTGGCCTCTTTATTCAGAAGTCCATGGTTTAATGTAGAATAGAAGTGGGTCCTAGCCTTGACCTAGGGAGACCCCATTAACTCTCAAACGATATAATACTGGTAAGCTGGTTCTGGAAGGACTCAAAGCTCTCATCCAACCAGAAGTGCCTGGATTTTATTTAACTTGGAATTAGTGAACTGAATTCACTGATTTGTGTAACTCTGTTTATTTTCTTGTCAAATAAAACATTTGAAAAGTGCTGATCTGATAAGGTTGAGCCAAGATGAACAGGAATTCTTTTACCTCTTGGTCAAGACACACACAGGAATCAGGCTGCCATAACATGCCTGGAACACTGTTCTCACTGAGATCTGACTAGCTATAGAGCCTGGGTTCCTAACTTTTTTCAAGGACATGGACCCCTTATGTCAGACTGGGGAAGCCAATGAATTCCTTCTCAGAATAATCTTTTTAAATGTATAAAATACATAGGATTACAAAGAAAGCAAATTATGCTGAAATATAGTTATCTAAATGAAAAAGTTCATAGACCCTTGGCTAAGAACTCCTGTTATAGAACTTAGATGGGACTCATTGAACAGGGAAAAATAGAAAGTGGAAACCCAGAACAGAAGTGATAGAGTGGAAAGAGAATCCAAAGACCCAGACTTGAATCCTGTCTTTGTGACCTCAGATAAGTCACTTGACCTCTCTGGGTCTCAGTTTCTTCATTCATCAAATTATTCCATCATTGAATACTTGATCACAATTTATTTTGTGTTATTTAGTTATTTATCTTAGTTACTCCCCCTCCTTGATCCATGGATTTCTCTTTCCTAAATGAGATGCTGTACTAGATGCTCTTAAAGATTCCTTCCATTTCTCAGTGTTTTATGGCATACATCTTTTCTCCTCAACTAGAATGTAAGCCAACTGAGGGCAAGGATATGACCTTTCACTTAGAAAACAGTATTAGCCACATTAAAGTGCCCAGTTATACCTGTTTTCTTAAGCAACTTGTTGATTTCTTGAGCAATTTGATTCTCAAGGCTGCCCCTCCTGTGGATACCTGGGTATTATTGGTTAGTATACTTTGGACTAGCAGTGGCATAGTGGAGAGACCAGATGCAGCAGATTTAGCGTATGAAGGTTTGGATTAGAGGTACAGTTCTGAAGTTTGCTCGCTGTGATGCCACGGACAAGATGTTCAACCTCTCTGAGCCTCAGTTTCTCCATCTGTAATAATAAAAATAATTAGTTGATTGTAAAGCTGATGACAAAAAAAATCTTAGTGTAGTTTTAGGCTATTGACATTTTTTACTTGTTAGCTCTTAAAGTAAATAGGAAAGCTGTTAAATCTACATATGTCTATATGCACATATACACATAAATGTATTGACTTATCAGTCTAAGTATTAATTCAATGCAATTCAATTCAATAAACACTTATAAAACAGTTATATATGCAAGGTTCAGTGAAAGGCCCTGGAGATAAAAAACCAAAAAAAGAAATAAAAAGAAAAGGATGGAATATAGCTAGTACATATACCAATAAGTAAATAAAAATGTACACTGATCTAGATTACTTGAACCCAGGATTACACCAAGTGTATGTGAAATAATGTAAAGTAATTTTGAAAGAGAGAGAATAATAAAAAACTCCTATTTATGCAGCATGTTGTATGTTTATTTTCTCTTTTCTCCTTTAAAAATGTTTTATTAATTTCTTTTACTTTTCTGTTGAGATCATTTCTGCAAATATCTCCCTTCTTTGGCCTCCTTTCCCCTGTTAAATTTTCCTTTGTAACTGAGAACAATTGGATAAAAATACCTGGTGCAACAACCATGCCTCACCATGTATGCACTCTCCCATCCTGGTAGCCCTCTTCCTCTTTCCTGAGCCCAGACCTTCACTACCTTTCCCCTCAGTGTTTTCAGAATTTCATTTTCTTTTAATGATCATTTCGTTTACATTGTGGCAATCCTTGTGTCTCCTGTTCTTCTGGTTCTGCATACTTACCGCCCATGCCTTGAGATTTTGCTTTCCCCATAACACCTCTGATCTTCAGACAGAGAAGCCCCAGTAACAGTGTATATTTTAAGTCTGTCATCTGAAACCATGTAGTTGCAGAACATCTTTCTCTCTGCTCACTTTCATGCTAAAATACCATCCCTTGAGAACTCAGATAGACAACGTGTTCCTCCTTTACAGTCTGCCTGTTGGCACTATTTAGCCCTTACTAGGGAGATCTAAGCAACACTAGCCTGAGTTCTTGACACTTTAGGTGCCCGGCATTTGGAAAATGTGATTGGTCTGCTTGTGCCAAGATGTTTTCCAGTGGGGTGAAATTCCAGAAAGAGAAAAGGGAACCCTCTTTTGAGGGGTGGTAGAAGTCGCAGGACCATAGATTTAAGATTACCAGGGAACTTAAGAGATCATCCAGTTTAACCCCCTTATTTTATAGATGAGGAAACTAAGGCTTAGAAACTAAAATGACTTGTACTAGGTCACTCAGGTGTCAGCAAAGCTAGAATTTACCCCAGAGCCTTACCCTTCACCTGGCTGCAAATCACAGGTGCTTTTCCCTAAGACATGGAAAATTTATGGATTCAGAGGGGGTGTCTGATTCTTGCTAGATTCTCTACTTTACTGCTTCTCCCACCTATCTGTATTACTGCTTCCTCCCTCCTTCCCAACATCACTTAATAGTACCCCCCCTTTCTCTTTTCTGGGGGCCATATGACCCACTTGCCTGCTTTCTTCTTGAGCCTTTCATTTCCTAAATTATAAGGGATAAAAAGATAAAATCTGGCCCACACAGGTAATCTTTGCCATCTTAATATTTGTTAAGCTTTTGATTTAGTGAGGAGCTAAAGTCATGGCAGGTCACGAAACCTGCACATTAGCTCTGCTCCATGAAGCACTGGAAGGGAATGGTTTAAGCCATTTATTTCACCATCTTTAAATCAATGTAGCTGAAGAATTGCACCTCCCCTTTATAAATCTTTCAATTTATTTCAGACTACAGTTTATGGAGAGGGAGCTGGTCTACCCATTTATGCATGACTATGGAAACTCGACATGTAACTTGCATAATGGTAAGTCTATCCAGCTCACATTTGTTAAATCAGCCAGAGAAAAATTCCCTCTGGGAAACCTGAGCTTCCACTTAGCAGATCTGACTGGCATTTGTGTATTTGAGATTTTGATGTCGAAGGTTCTCCTGTATGCCACCATACCCCCTCCTTCCTTTTTCCTTTCTATCTCTTTCCCCAAAGTCTCCTGTACTAACCAAAATCTGGCCTTTTTTCCAATTCTAATTTGAATGAAACATGCAACCAAGCAAAGATTTATAGAAGACTACTAGAAGTTGGCATCTCTAGTTGTGAAGCTTAGAGGTACTTTGGTATTGACTATGTAAACTGGGTCAAACTATATTCTATAATAGAATTTTGAGGTTTTTTTTCTTCCTAACCTACTTATTGTCTATTCTGTGGTTAAGAGATTGGAGGAACATAGATCTAGAACTGGAAAAGACTTTAGAGGCTATGTTGTCCAAACCTCGTATTTTACAGATAAAGAAACTGAGGTCTAGGGAGGTTTAGTGACTTGCTTGAAGTGACAAGTATAGTATCAAAGGTGAGATATGATTTCAGAGCCAATTTTGTAGATTTTCTCCAAGCAGAAACACAGTTATTAAAATTTGCTTTGGCCTACTTGAATGGGGCTTGGGTG
The DNA here is from genome assembly GCF_028372415.1 of Notamacropus eugenii. Taxonomy (NCBI): domain Eukaryota; kingdom Metazoa; phylum Chordata; class Mammalia; order Diprotodontia; family Macropodidae; genus Notamacropus; species Notamacropus eugenii. The sequence goes on along the minus strand of NC_092873.1, from coordinate 424,641,545 downwards.
TGTGAATCAGGGTAGAGGATGCAGGGGATGTATCTTGCAACCTAATGAAAAGATTTTAAAAAATTATTCAGTGCCCCCTTCCCGAAAATCTACTTTCTTTAACCCTTTAATTTTTTTTTGAAATTTGTGATGTTTCAAAAAAATTATAAAATATTTTTTAAAAGATGCATCTTAAATTTAATAATGTATTACAAATTTGTGGTTTTTTACATTGAAATTTTAATGATGCAATATTGTGTCATGTAACTAGATAGTATCATATTGTAAACAAGTTATAACACACACATATTCCTGCTGATGCATATTAGATTTCCCCACAATGTGTGATAGGCTCACCTGCCAACACTTGCTTGTTAAGACTTATTGGCAGATTTGACCAGTGATCAGTAATAACTTGAATTTTGTGTGTTTATTTGGAAAATAATGTAATCACTCTGACTTTAACTTTGTTACATAACAGATGAAATACATGCAAAAAGTTTTCCAGAATTTGCTTCTCTTCTTTCCTCATGCTTCTCCTGCCCCTTTATTTTTATTCAATGCCCCACAATTGCACCCAAGATTACTACTACCCCCCGGATAAGTCCAGCACCCCTCAGGGGATGGTATTACCCACTTTGGGAACCTATGTAAAAAACACTATTCATCAGGAGAAAAAGCTCTTACCTAGACCTATCCTCTTTCCCTATGAACACTGTAATAGTGTCCCTCACATTCTATTCTGATTCAGTCAGGCAATAAATATCTATTAAGTACCTACTATATAACCAGGCATTGTGCTAAGACTGGGGATCTGAAAAGAGCCAAAAGATAGTCCCTGACCTCAGAGAACTCACAATCTAATGGGCATGAGAATAAGCAGACAAATATGTATATAGCTTAAATAGAAAAGACACTAGAATTTAAAGGATCTGGGAAAGGCTTCCTGTAGAAGATGGGATTTTAGTTGAGACTTCAAAAGGAAACTGAGATGAGAAGGGAGAGCTTTCCTGGAAGAGGGGACAACCAGAAAAAATGCTTGAAACCAAGAGATGGAGTGTCTTGTTAATGGAGTGACAAACAGGTCAGTGTCGCTGGACCAAAGACTATGTGGTAGGGAGTAAAATATAAAAAGACTGGAAAGGTAGAAGAGGACCTAGATTATGAAGGACTTTAAATGCCAATTAGAGGGTTTTGTATTTGATTCTAGAAAGAATGGACAGCCACTGGAATTTATTGAATGGATATATGTATACGTGAGGCATGATTTATGCTTCAAAGTTTCATGTTGTTAATAATCTGGAAATGCCCTCATCTCTTCTATATCAACTAAATTCTACCAATTCTTCCAGAATAATTTTTGTGGGGGAAAAATCTTCTCTGACAATTCCAGTCTTTCTTGAATTCTGCCTTCTTTGAACAATCATACGTATAGTTGGCACCATTCAATTTAGTACTTAATTGTATATGTTCCCAGAATACTTAAGAGTCTCCACAAGGAAATCTATGATTACACAAAAGATCACAGAACTAACAATCCACATGGGGAAAAAAAAACAAGTGGGTACCTCTTGTTCAGACCATGAAATGAAGTTGAATGGGCAGTTTATTCAATTAGCCCATAAATACATATTTCTTTTACAGATATTACAGATGGACAAAGAACTGCATCCACATTTGAAGAGGAAAGGGTGTAGTTTTGGGAAATTTTACAGTGATTTCAAACTATTTTCTGATATAGAACCCATTTTATAATACCTATTTTCACCCAATGATGCCACATGGCTACAAATTTATGGATTTTCAAATGGCACAAGGAGCACTGGAGAGAAGCCACATTGGCCTGCCCTATATTACCAATGTAGTAGGAAGTCTGTTGGAATGGAAGTCAGTGACCTGGGGCTCAAATCCCACATTTGACACATATTTTTCATGAGATCATGAGTAAGTTACTCAGTCTTTCTGGTCCTCAGTATCTTCATCTGTTAAATGAAGTGTCTGGACTAGTTGAACTCTAAACCTATGATTATATCATCCTGGAACCCGAAGATGTATAAGATATATTATCCAGGAAATGTAGTTTCAGAAAGGGAGATGAGTAAATCATGCAGCCCAACATAAGCCCAACAGATCTTGGGAAAGGCCCTTAGTACTCTAGGTTGATTTTCTTTAGCGGGTATTTTAGAAGACATGGATAAGGTTACATAAAACAAAGAAGGAGTGACTGGGCTTCAGTTTGCATTGAAGGAGAAAGTACCTTCATATCAGAAACACAGAAGTACTGAAATATATACTCCACTAAAATCTGCCTCTGATGTTATGCCAAATGAGTATAAACTCTGGCAAACCCTACACACCTGGAAGGTTTAGAGTTTGGGCTTGGCCATGGATTTTATTATCTGTCTTCTGAGAACCAATTTGCCTAAGTTTAGAGAGGTGCATCAGATAATGATTTTATTTTCAAAGCAGTTCATGAAACCATATATTAAGGAATGGAGAAGTTATGTCAGTGGAAGTGGTACCCACCCCAATTTCACTGGCGATATCTGAAGTGTTGAAATTCACACACACACACACACACATCATGTATATGTTCATGTAGATGAGAGGTAAGAATCCACCTCAGCCAGCAAAACACTTGATATTCTTGCCAAATAGAGAGATACGACAGCCAAGGGCAACACTGGTTTAAAATATAAACTCATTTTCAAAATCTTATGTAGGGGGATAGTGGAAGATGAGGAGTAGTATTATCTCATAAAACAGTGAGAAGTAGTGGAGGAGAAAAACGAGTTTTCTGAAAGCTTGGTGTGAGACTCAATTAATCCAGATCATCCCAAGAACATTTAAGTCTAAAACCGAAAAGATGAAAGCAAGCAGACGTAAAATGGAAAATGTATGTCAAGATTTCTATAGTACTCTATTGTCTTCATCAGCTACAGTGGAGCTGTTGTGGTTGTAACATCAAAATTCCTACAAGGAAGTAGAAATGGCATTAAAAGAAGCAAAGGTGGAAAATGACTAGAACAGATCAAGTATATATGGAGAAGGTTCAAGTTGGAGGCAACAAAATTTTGAAGATGTTGAAAGATATGTTCTCAACATATTTCAAAGAAAAAAAGATTGTCTACTTGGAACAATCATGATTGGCATTATTTATAAGAAATGGGAATCAAGAGAGCATCAATAAATATCCACTCATGGCTACTTCTTCATCTGAAAGGGGAAAAGGCAGTTTTTCAATAATGATATTTTACAGCAGACCACATCTTTATAGTCACACAATTGACTGAGACAGAGAATACAAGGTCCTCTCATGCTTATTCTTTGTTGACTATAAAAAGGTTCCCACTTGGGTTGCTAAAAACATTGACTTGAAGACTTTCCCCAACATGCTGTCTTTTGTACCTATGATAAAATGCTGTAAGATTCATTGAAAAATGTAACCACAGGGATAACTTTGCTTAATGACTCTCTGCTTATTAATATCCAACTAGGAAAGAATAGGGGGATATATGTTCATCAAAGGTATTTGTCATTGCCATGGACGACAACCGGTGCAGAATGCAAATGAAAGACCAATTCTTTATAAAAATAAAGTTCTTCCAGATGCTGCTTTAGAATACATGATGCTGATTACATCAAGTCCTGGAACCTTTCAGTGTCTCCTGAATGAGATCAATGGTCACTTAAAAAATCAACTTAATAAGCCATACATGGAAAACCAAGTGAATGGAAATAGTAGGCTCATCATTAGATAGGAACAGATGAGCAATAAGCTTGGCTCAGAATTGAACAGGAGTAAAAAAGTGTGATAAATTACATTTGAGGAATTGTGCAACACTTTTAATGGTCTAAACCTCTCCTTGAAACAAAATTCCATCCCCCCCAACCTTCTTCTAGTGATGCTATAAGACTATAGTTCATGGGATGCCACAATATCAGTAATTTTATAATGAAATCTACCCAAAGGGCAATGGAGAGATTAAAAGATTAAAGAAGTTAAATTATTTTCTTAAGGTGATAGAACTTGCAAGTTTCACAGCAGGAATTTGAAACTAGGTCTTCAGATTCTCTTGGCCTCTTTCCACTATGTATTGGAGGCAGTATGGATGCCTCCTTTTTCTCTCCTCTCGCAATCTAGCTTCTGATCTTATCATTCCACCAAAATGGCTCTCTCCAAAGCTACCAAGGATCTCTTAGTTGACAGATTCATTGGTCTTTTATTGGATAAGGTGATTGAGAAAGAAAAGGAATGAAAAATTATCAAAAGTTCTGTAAATTCTCTCAAAATTTTAGTGCCTTTTGAAGGAGTTCTAGTTGCACTTCCCAAGTTACAACTATGTTACTGAATCTGTACTTCATTGTTTTTTTGAGGATTGACTAGAGGTTTCAAGGTGGGAATTTGGGCATCGTGTGTAGTGGTTAGAGTACCTAAGTATACTCTAAAGACCTGGGTTCAAATACACTTCAGATGCTTACTAGTAATATGACTCTGGCAAGTCTCTTAGCTTATTTGTGCCTCAGTTTCCTCATATTAAAAATAAAGGGTTTGACTTGATGACCTGTAAGATTCCTTCCAGTTCTAAACCTATGGCCCTGTGACTGTAAATGTTTTCTGTGTTCACTCTAGGCTGCTGTGATGGGAGTAGATTGATAACACTAATACATTGTTAGAGGAATCTCATCTCTTCTCCCTTTCCCCCCCTTCTGCCATCTCCTACTTCCCTCTAACAAAGTAGTGGCTTAAAGCCCTAACATCAAGGATAATCTTTTCATGATCTTTGAAAAAAAAGATAGGTATTGTATATATACATATTAAATATTTTCTTTATTCATTTACTGTTTGTAAGAAGTCTAACCCTAATCCAACATTTATTAATACTGGACAGGATTTATTAAATTGGTTCAAGATTACAAATATGTACAGATCTTTACATAAATTAATTCTCTTGGTCAAATATTTGCAAAATTTATTAAGTCTTTGGAGGAACTTTAAAAAAAAAAGCACCATGACCTGGCCCACTTAATTTGGCTGTGTTTTTAAAAAATGAACTAGGACACTCATGAGACAGAGGACAAAACAGGAGATAATACCAGCACAGGATCCTCACGAGTGCCCTGAAGTAGGTGCCACCTTTCATCGTTTCCCTTCTAGGCAACGGAGGTCACACATAGGCAGGCTCAGATTAGCAAGCTGTTCAGCAGACTGGGCAAATCTCACTCTCTGTAGGAGGTTCCTGTTCCCCCATTCCACTGTCTTTCCTCTGAGATTACCTTCTACTTACACTGTACGTATCTTGTGTGGACAGATGTTTGTCTGTTCGTCTCTCCCATTAGAATTTGAACTCCTTGAGGGCAGGAGCAGGTTTTTTCGCCCTTTTTTATATCCCCAGGGCTTAGCATCATACTTGGCACATGGTAAGCACTCAAGACATTCTTGTTAACTTATTGTCTCCCTGAGGTGGCAGTTTGGGGAGACCCAGTAGGGGAGAGTAGCTTGAGTAGCTAGAGTATCGTAGGAGGGCACTGGGCACCTGGGAGTAGAGTTTGCAGAAAGGATGTGGAGGGACACCATCAACAAAAAATGCCTATTCCACAATTTTCCTGGAGGCTTGCCCTATATGAGGGGCTGGGAACATTCTCTGCATCAGGTACTGTCTGCCCATTCCCTCCCTCCCACACAATGGATACATGTTCTGGGTCCTGACCCCAGGAGTAGCTGTGGTTACCAATCAGGATAGCTCCAAGTGACACATGAAAAGCTGCTTCGTTCAGTGTCCTTGACATAACTAGCTGCATATTAACAGGGATGCTTTGTGGTATGGAAGCTTAGATTTGTTCAGAATCTAATAGATGGGCTTTGGCTCATAAATTTCTAGTGCTGCTTACCCTGTATTTTAAGTCAAAGTGGATCTTTGTGTAGAGAATTCTCCACTTCTTTTTTTCCTTTCCACAAAGGAGGTGTTTTCATTCACCTTTTATGACTTACAGGCAGTTGAAAAAGCACTTGTTGTATTTGAATATCACACTGTCTTGTCTCTGATAAAGAAATGTTCTTTTTCTTGGTTCTCTCTCTCTCTCCTTCTCTCTTTCTCTCTGTCTCTCTCTCTCCCCCCTCCCTCACTTTCTTCTTTCCCCTTCTTCAAAACTAGCTGTAAATGACTCCAGACTATTGTTCTTGATGAAAAATTTTTGTCTTCCACTTTATGAAAACCATTCACTTCTTGGAAAGGCTGGAGGAAGAGTCGTTTTTTCACCAAATTACTCCCACCCCCCATTGTCCTAAGGGCTAAGCAATGGAGCAAGTGTCAGCTGAGTAGAGAGTAATAATACTAACATATTTATTATCATACTAGAGGCTTGTGAAGCCCTTCTGGAAATTCATTTGATCTTCTCAATAACCCCTTGAGGTAGCCGCTGTTATTGCCACTCCCCACTTTGCAGAGGGGAAAACTGAAGCTCACGGGGGTTGAGTGACTTGCCTGGGGTCACATTGCAAGCAAATATCTCAAGAATGATAGAAAAGAGGTCTTGCTCAGATTTTAAAGATAATAGAGGAAGACTACCCTCTAACAGTATCAGATAGGGGAATAAAAAGACCTGGATTTAAATTCCACCTCTGATGCTTACTACCTGTGTAACCTTGGTCAAGTCACTGCCTCAGTTTCCTGTTCTGCAAAACGAAGGGGTCAGAGTATATGGTCACTGAAGTCCTTTCCAGCTCCAGACCTGTGATTGCTTCTATGACATTAAGGGAGGCATCATGGGATAGGAGATAATCTGTGCCCTATTCAGATTCCTCTTGAAGGAATATGATAAATTCTGTGATCATACTATCTCATTTTAGGGAGGACATTGTCAGACTGGTTGTGTGCATGGGAGAAGCCAAGTGGGATAGTGTCAGGGGAGTCTACTATAAGATACTTTGATGAAAGAACTGGGGATGTGGAGCCTAATGAAGAGAGGACAGAGGGAACTTATAGCCTGTGCAAAAAGGGACTCAGTTTGTTCTTTTTGACCTCAAAAGGCAGAAATAGGAAAATGAATTGGAGTAGGAGTGAGAGACATTTTGCCTTGATGTAAGACAAAGCGTCACAACTAGAGCATCCAAAATAGAATGAGATGCCTCTGGAGGCAGTGAGTCCCCATTCGCAGTATGGGATTACTCTTCAGGCAGCGATCGGACTAAACCTTTGAGGTTCCTTCCAACTCTGAAGTTCCACAAGACATCACCTGGAGCCACATTCTTTTGTGCTAATGTTGTTTGGAAACCTCTGATTCTAAGAATCATTTCTAAACCACTGCCTTCAGACTGAAACAAACCTTTATCCATGAATTAGAAAAAAACAATGATCATTTACTTGTCAATGTTTATTCTATAATATATATAATAATGACAGAACTTGTTCAGTGGAAGAAAGAAACAGGCAAAAAGGCAATGTATTAGCTTTGCAAATGTGAGTAAAGTCATTTGACTTGACAATTTTGCATCTGTCCCAAAGCATTAATTCTAAACATTATTTATAATGTATTCTACCCCTTTGCTGGGTAGCTGGGTGGTGCAGTGGATAGTTCTCCCTACCTGGAGTCAGAAAGACTCATCTTCCTAAGCTCAAATCTGGCATCAGACACTTCCTAGCTGTGGGACCTTGGGCAAGTCACTTAGCTCGGTTTGCCTTAGTTTCCTCACCTGTAAAATAAGCTGGAGAAGGAAATGACAAATCACCCCAGTATCTTTGCCAAAAAGACCCAAATAGGATCACAAAAAAAATCTGACAAGACTGAAACTAAAGAACAACTCCTTTGCTCTTGAACACATAGGGATCCGTTTATGGGTTTTCTCCCTGTATACTATGAGGAACAACACTAGATTCCATGGTCATAGACTATACCTTAAACTTCAGGCTCTACTTTGTAAACATGAGCATTTTTATGTTGGAGACTAGCAGAATGAGTATGGATGGTTCAGTGTAGCCTAATTCCCCTTCTGAAAAACATGATTCAAAAAGAAATGCTCCTATTGAAAGTAAGTCAAGATCATCCATAAAGTGAAGATGGAATCTCAGTGTCGATGGGCAGTTGAGAGGTCATATAATAATAGTTGCCATTTACTTGGCACTTTAAGGTTTCCAAAACACTTTACATATGTTATTTTATTTGAACCTCACAAAAGCTGGGAGGTATGTGCTATTATTATCTCCATTTTATAGATGGCAAACTGAGACCTAGAGAGGTTAACATGACTTTTCCAAGAACTCATTCAGGCAGTAAGCAGATTGGAATTCAGGTCTTTGCAACTCTAAGTGCAGAACTCTATTCACCTTTTATCTTCTCCCAAATATTCTTCATCTTGCTTTCCTCCTGTTTGAGAAAGCTTGTCTGCTTTCTTTCCATATTTTCATCAAGAATTACACATAGCAAAAAAATAATTACACATGGACTTACAGTTGCTGACATCTTATCGCCTTTTTGGTAATAATCTTGACTTTTATGTTTTTCCCATTCTTTTAATATTTTCCCCTCTTTGAAATAACCTGACAAAAGAACTGAAACCTCTGAAAATATCTTGCAAGCACCTCCAGCATGAATTTCTCTTGGGCATATATTTGGTTGGGTCCAGCCACTTTTCCATTCCTCATCTGAAGTGTCTTTACAACTTCCTTAAGTAGTACATGAGATACTGAGGTAATGTTGTTGAATGTAGGTGATTCCAATATAATAAATTATGTGCATCAATTACTATGGAAATATCGGTGTGATCTGTTCCATTTCATGTCCGTTTGTTGACTTCCTTCTAGTTTCATAAGTAAATGCTCTAGGGATGGTCTGATTCAGCTAGATATTACACCAAATTTTGTAAAGGCTCATTTTCTCCATAGTTATTCAGAGAGTATATTGCAGAATCAAGATGATAGATATACATACAAGACTCTCAAGTCTCACCTTAAAATCAGGCCCTAGTCTATTTTCTAAACTACTGATGTGGCAACTCATTTCCTGTTTACTTCTTTTTTGCAGTTTTATCATTGTTGTCATCATCACTAGCATTTATATAGTATTCACTATGTTCCCAACACTGTGCTAAATAGTTTACAAATATTATTTCATTTGATCCTAACAACAATTACAGAAAGTAGATGCTATTATTATGCCCATTTTACAGTTGAGGAAACTGAGGCAAACAGCACTGAAGTGATTTGTCCATGGACACAAATAATAAATGTATGAGGCTAGGTTTGGATTCAGTCTTTCCTGAATCCCAGGCCCAGCACTCTGGCCTGTGAACCACCTAGCTGCCTCTTATTCATATATAATTAATATCTCAATTATATTGATTAGGGAGATCTCATACTGATTAGATCACAAATCCAAAGAAGTATCAGAATATTTGTCTATAATGTTCCATCCTTCTTCATAATATTTTGTAATTGATTTGAAATGGTGCCACCCTTATCAATAAGTTACATCTTTCTGATGGCAAGGAGATCAAATGTTTGCTAACTGAGGTAGTTTCTGGGTTCTTTTGACTACTTTGGTGATGCTGTTTTGCATCAATTAAATTTCTCTAAGAAATGACAACAAAGTCGATATCTTTGTCTTTATTTATTTCCTGCTTTCAGAGTCAACAGTTCAATTAAATGGTACAGATTGGATCTAGTATAATTGTGTACAGTGTAGTTTCATCTTTCCCTCCTTTCTCCCAAATTGCTATTGATTTTAAGCATTTCTCTTATCTGTTAATTGAATAGTATGAAGAGAGTTGATCCTGAAATTTTTCCCACTTTTGTAGCCAATCCTTTTTAATCTGTTTATTGCCTATTATGTATAAGACACTAAGCAGTGGAGATATGATGATCGAGACAAAAGATCCTTTGACCTCAAGGAGCTTACCTTCCCCTTTCTTTACTCTCCTATTCATGGTATACAAACACAAGAGGATCTTCAGTAATTTGCAAGCCTCTGGTGTCCTTTATTTTTAAATTAGGGGCCATATTTTTCAACAATACTTATAACACAATGATGTTTAAACAAATATTTATTATTGTTGTACATTGGGATTTTTCTTTCCTCTTCCTTCTGCATCTCCCAGGGCTCTGTATACTAGAGGTATCCATTGTTGTATAATCAGCAAATTAACTGATTGAATTCATAATTGGACAACAGTCCTCATGGTAGCTCCCTCCTCCCTCAGTCTTTCTCAAATTAGTAGAAAATTCTATTTTCTGAAGTGGAGATAGATAAATGCCTTGTAATGTGTGTGTGTGTGTGTGTGTGTGTGTGTGTGTGTGTGACAGCAAACTCCAACTGTGGAGGAGGAGACCCTAAAAATAAGTAAAGTTGAATCTAGAAGATGTTTCACACTTGATTCCAGCCAGGAATAGATAGGCATGGCATTTGATGGTCGGATGCTGGAAACCTGATTTATGCTGTCTCTCAAAGCGTAGAGCTCTGACCTCTTCTGGGTGAGAGGCTTCATCCTGAACTCTCTTTCTCTTCAGCACCACAGACAGCATAGATCACAGAATCATAGCATATTAGAGTTGGAAGGGACCTCACAGGTCATCTCATCCATCCCCTATCTGAAGTATGAATCCCCTCTACAATATCCCCGACAAGTTCTCATCTAGCCTCCAGTAAATGGGGAACTCACCACCTCCCACCACAGCTCATTTCATTCTTAGTGTTCTAATAATAACTGGCTTCATCTCCTACTTACCTCTTGGATATTTTTGATCTCTAGGATGTGGAAGAGAACTGAGTGACCCCAAGCCTTCATGTCCTATCTTCTCACCATCCCCTCTCAGTCCAGAACAGCTCTAGGGAAAGAAAGAAGCCAGGCTAATGTGAGTGTCTATCTTGGGTGAGCACAAGCCTTGGCAGGGAAGGGGTGGTGGATTGCTCATTTCACAGTTGTAGTTGAGACTAGGCATAGGGCAAGGTCAGATGAAAGAAGGGACATCACAGGATAAGCTCATCCAATTAGGGCATTGTATCTGGAAAGGGCAGTTTCCTGGGTCAGGGATCTGAAGTTAGCCACTTGACTAGGTAGGAAGGAAAACTTCAACAAGTATGGTTGATCCATGAGGAACCCTCGGGGGGGCATTTGCTTTGATGAAAAAGCTCTTTAAACTGAGGTAATCTATCTTTACTGGCTCATGGCCACTCAGCTGGCCCCATGGCTGGTTGAAATTCTTTGGTCTTAAAGGGCAGCGGTCAGTTGTGGTAGCTCAGAGTTCCTTGATGGAAATAAGTTATCTTCATTTAGCAAGGATCATTCAGTCTTGGTGTCTGAGGAGAGAGCCACATCCCCTGGCACATTGAGGGCTTAAGTCAGGGTACCTGACCTTTCCCTTACCATGGAAAGATAAACTCTTGAGGAAGAGGGTGTCATAACCCAGCCTCAGGTGCTTGAAACATGATTAAATGGGTCAGATTGGGGAAGGCTAGAGCCAGTAGTCCGTGAAGTGACCTGGACTTGTCAGTTAATCAATCAGTAAGCATTTATCAAGCACATGCTGTGTGACGAGGCTTTAGGCACTGGTCAGTTGAGATTCAGGTGTTCATACATAGGAATTATATCAGGTGTTTTTTTCTTTTCTTTGGGGGTTTAATCTAAGGGTATGAAATATAGAACAAGGAGATTCAGTGTGCAAAGGACAGGGCAAGGCAATAACTCAATTAGTAGCATGCCTGATGGTGTCAAAGTGGTGAAGAGCTTCCAAGGACTCATTTTACTTACCGTGTGGGGGCTAGGATTACTTTCAGAGTCTGAGATGAACTTAGCCTTTATGTAGGGATTAAATAAATTTTATTTTTTGGGGGGAAAATACACTAATATGAGGGTCAGGATAGAGGCCATCGAAGAGTTCCATGGTAATTGGGGTTAGTTTCATTTTTCTCAGGGTCAGTCTTATGGTTTAGTTTGTGGCTTTGTGATTTTGAAGTGAACCTATTCTTTCTTCAGTCTTAAATACTAAAAATATTGTGTCCTTTCAATGTTTTAATTCTATGGTGTTTTGTCTTCTCTGTGTTGCTTTGTGAGAACATTAGAAAACAGTGAATGAATATACTTCACAGGGAAATATATTTGGGGGGGTATGAATCAACTCTAGAGGATGAATAGACATCTGGCATAGTAGATAGTTCAGTGGACCTGAAGTCAGAAAGAACTGTGTTCAAATCCTACCTCAGACATTTACTAGCAAGGTGACCCTGGACAAGTCACTTATACTTTCTGTTTCTCAGTTTCCCAAGTATAAAATGAGGGCATTGGAATTGATGTCTTCTAAGGTTGTTTTCAGCTCTCTCTACATGAAATAAGCCTTATTTTTTGTAGTAGAGATGGCGAATTATTGCTCTGAAATAATACATACATTACCAGTCAGGGTCAATGTGTGATCTAACCCTCTCATTTTACAGAATGAGGAAACTAAGGTAGAAAGAAGTGAAATACTTACCCAGGGTCACACAGCTAATGAGTGAGTTGGTTTGTTTTGCTTGAACTTTTTTCTTAGAAGGTAGGGTTTTCTTAGGGGAGGGGTAGTACATATTGAAAAGTAGTAATATGAAAAATAATAACACGTCAATAAAATATAAAAAAAAATTTTTAGTGGGTAGTGGTGCTCCATGGGATCACAAAGAGTTGAACAGAACCTAACAAAATAACAAAACAATAGGATCAAATTGGTGATTTCATCCACTCTCTTGGGAGTGACAGATTGATCCTTTATGGAAAGTTAGAAGAAAGTTTGGAAACTGTTGGTCAGTCACTCTGTTCTCCAGTGGAGTCATGAGAGACCTTGACCATAAGCTTATGTACGGACTGGACAATCGACTTGATTGACAGAATTTTTGGCACAATCCGTTTTTCTATTTAATGACACCCTTGCCATGTTGCCATAGCTCCCATCTTTCTTCCTTGGGCTATTTCCTAACTATTTCCAAGCTGACTTGAGATGTGATGTGTCTCTCCTCCATTGCCCTGATACTACCCACTTCCAGTCCGGGGCCTCCTTTGGACACCCAAGTACTCAAGGGCGCTCATGAGTCATTAATTCTATCTCAAGCCTGAGTGTGGTGATTCACTGCATTTTATAACATGACTCTCAAGTCTACCCCAGACTTGCTGGAGATGTGTATACGTACATAGACTGGGTAGATACACCAAGTTTCATATACCCCAGCATGCTTGAAACAATGCCTTTTTAATTTTTTTGAACCACCGCACAGAAGTGTGCTGCATTGTATAGCAAATAAAAGTGTCCGCCACAATGCCTGTAAATCATAGCTTTAAACTATGTTTCAATTATCCTTCTATTATCCAGCTGGTATTTAAGCATGTTTATTATTCAAATCAGCAGAGAATGTGCTGCTGTTGTGTAAACAACTGTCAGTTGCTGAAACAATGATTAGGAGGCACCATCCCTTTCAGGTGTGCTTAGCGGTACTTACACCCCAACCACTTGTATTTAAATATCATGCAAACACAATGCTTGAGTGACTACTTTCACTCCAGTTCCCGATGCCTGGTGCCAATTCTATTACATTAAGAGGAAAATCTATTAAAATTTCCATTTATGCACATCCCTACTCTGTTTTTAACCATTGTATCATTAAGGCTCAGGTTAATATAATAGATAGGCTGAGAGATATGGTGCACATTGAGAAAGCCTGTTCAAAATAAAAGACAATTTTCCCCCTGCATTATTGGGGGAGTTGGAAAGCTTTTGTGAAAACAATGCTAAGAAAATTATTTTCTGAATAAAAAAGCATGACATGGAGAAAAGAAAAATTTAGCTCCCATAAAGACTCATCTTGAACCTTTATTAGCTCCATTACCAATTCTGCACATTAAAAAAAAATAGAGAGGGAGAAAATAGGACACTTGCAACACGAACCTGTGGGTCTTTTGAAGGTACCACAGCATCCCTGTTTAGGGTGAGTGGGTGGGATTGGAAATGGAGAGGCAAAGAATGTTACAGAAAGGACCATTAGGGGATTAGAAGCCTGCATTCTCAGCTCTTCCCAGACTCAGGTGGAAGATAGAAATGTTTTTTCCCCTGGTCCCTTTGTTGTCCCCCCCACCCCCTTTAAAACAAGAGGAAAATTTTTTGAGGGCCATTGGCAGTTCTTATGAATTGCAGCTTTTCTCAAGTGGTTAGAGATTTGGCAATGATAGGGACCACATCTTTAAATTCTTTGATATTTCCCTGTCCTGAGCAACATTCAAGGAATATTATAGGTGCTCAGTAAAAACTTGTGAATTGTTTAAGTGTTATCACCTAATCAGGGGCAGCTAGGTGGTGCAGTGAATAGATCACCAGTGCAGGAGTCAGGAGGACCTGAGTTCAAATCTCACCTCAGACACTTGACACTCACTAGCTGTGTGACCTTGGGCAAGTCACTTAACCCCAACTTCCTCATCCTGGGTCATCTCCAGTCATCCTGATGAATATCTGGTCACTGGATTCAGATGGCTCTGGAGGAGAAGTGAGGCTGGTGACCTGCACAGCCCTCTCTCACTCAAAACAAAGTCAAGCTCAAGTCATGTCATTATTTCTGTGATGACATGGTCTTCTTCTGCAACAAAGGATGAACACACACACACCACCTAATCATTCCCTCTAGTGTCTGGGGACCTATGGGGAGAAGAGGTCTCCAGATGTGCATGTTGGGGCCATTTTGGAGGCAGTGGACTAGTGGAGGGGAAGGTCCCGTACAAAGCTGTACATTAGGAACCAGAATTTAAATTTAAACTACTAGTAGAGAATTAAATTCAACTAAAGTGACTAAGTAAGTCAAGAAAGAATGTTGAACACAGATAATAGAAATTTAATCTACTCCTGTGCTTGGGTACTCAGTTTTTTGATGCTTTGAGTATCTTTGGTATCATCAGTGCTAGTACTTCTGCCACAGAAGCAGACTGCTGTCATTCATTTTTCCTTCCCTTCCCTTCCCTTCCCTTCCCTTCCCTTCCCTTCCCTTCCCTTCCCTTCCCTTCCCTTCCCTTCCCTTCCCTTCCCTTCCCTCTGTCTCTTTCAATTTCTCCCTTTTCCTTCTTTCCTTCCTTCCTTCTTCTTTTTTCTTTCCTTTCTTTCTTTTCTCTCTATTGGAACAGGAAGGGCCCAAAATGCAAATTCCCTCCGGCAGTGGACATCATCAGTCGGTCTGTAACAGGGAGGTTTAGAGAATTGCCTGTGAACATTCAGAGGTGGGGGGACTAGTCTACATTCACCTAGGCAGCTTGTGTCTGATTCTAAATTCAGCCTTCTTTCTACTGTACTGCACTATAGTTAACAGTTCTAAAACTTTTTGGCCTCAAGAACCTGTTACACTCTTAAAAATTACTGAGGAACCCCCCCTCCCCAAGAGCTAGTTACATATATTAGTGTCCTGATAAATGATTAACAACCAGCTCTCAGGAAAAAACAATGCACAAAGGACATATCTTAAAGTTTAATCTCTGTGAACATTTTCTCCATACTTTCTTAAGGCTAGACAATCAACAAACAATCTATGGATCCCTGATTTCTGAGATATAAATGCTTACACTGAAAACTGAGGTAGGCTCTAGCACACCACTGGTCCTGTCTGGTGCTCTTTCCCACATTCACAATTCAATGTCTCAGTTTTATTAAGAGAATAGTTTTGACTTTACGGGCCCCGGAATGGATCTGCAGACCCTCAGGAGTGCCTGGACCACACTGAGAACCATCACACCAGCGTATCACTGGGACAAGGTCATAATTAAGAAGAAAGTTTTTGAATCAGTGATGGTTTGGAATCACCGTTTCAGAAATGGAATCCAACCCTGCTCTATTCCTCCTATTCACTTGGGAACCAAGTATATTTATCTGTCTGTGGTGCTTTTGTGTACGTATTTATTTGTCTGCCACCCACATTTACAGATACACAGATACGCCAACACCTGCACACGCACACACACACACACACACACACACATACACAATCTCTAACTACCTTCTTAGTAATTGAATAATATGCACATCATGGAAAAAATAATTAGACAATTCATGATTTAAAGTTTACACTTCTATTTTCAAGGTTAATTGTTTCTTTTAAATAAGATGTTTTTC